>NC_088780.1:55996865-56637282 GCF_958450345.1 Calliphora vicina | reverse complement strand
TTTCTCATTCTAAAATAAACAGTTAGCGGTTTTATATTAACCCGCAAACTTTAAAAAGCTAAAAAAAAGTTGTCAAATAATTTTTTTAGTGTAATTATGACCCAATACAGAACAGCCATCAGAAACTAATTTGAAAATTAAGGTGCTAAAATGTGAAAAGTGCCTCAGGGCATTGTTGTCGGTTTAGGTGTAAAATACAATAATTATGATTAGATTTTATTGAAAAACTAATGAAAAAGAACTACAAAAAAATATTTCGTAAAACATTGATTTAAAAAAAAAATCAAGCACAAAATTTCAGGTACTAAAATTATGACATCATTCACAAAACAGCTGACAGAACAAAAACTAAAAGTCAGAATGCATTTCGACCTTCGAGGGAAATGTTAACAAATCTGTAACTAAAGTCACAATTAAATTTAAAAAAATATGTATATTTACTTTTTGAGATAATTGGTGTTTAGTAATGCATGCCTTGAGGGTTAGAGGGTTAAATTTATTTTTTAGACTCTTTAAGAAAAAACAATTACAAGTGTATATGCACGTTCCATAACCTTTTTATTATTTTTTCAGAATTATGAAATAAATAATGGCATTAAATAAACTTTTTTCGCTTTAATTCAATTTTAATTTATTTCCTATAATTAAAAGCATTAATTTGGTTTCTAATTTATATAATGTCTTTACAAAATACTAAAATTAAAATTTAGTCATTGTTGTTTTGCCATCCTATTTCAATTTTGTGGAATTAATTAAGGAGTCTAACTTTAGTATTTATTTTATATCTTTTTCAATATATTGTCAGTCTATTCAATAAGTCAATATTTTTAAAAATGTTATCAAAGTTTTTCAAAAATACTCTATTTGGCCGGTATACCGACATGTCTATTGAAATTGTCAAAATTACGACTTAAGACTTTAATTTTAAACAATATCTTATTACTTAAATGTTAATGGACTATTTCCCTAATTTCAGCAGTAAATTGTACTTACAATTATTTTACTTACTATACATACCTTCAAATATGTTATAACTTGTTTCAAAAACCTATTGTTTCAAATTATGTCACTAAAGGACACGTGTTGTTTTATTGTATTTGTACATGTATGGATGTGTATCTGACTAAATATGTCCATTTGTGTGTGTAAATACTAGTGTATAGATATATAAAATACTGTATAGTGTATCTAGTTATTCTATACTCTTACTCAAACTCACTCTACATACATATACTAATAAAATTGTACAATTATGTGCATTTGTTTTGGGACTCATATATATACATTCATTTGTATATAGGTGTGTTTGCATGTATCTGTATGTCTCTTAAGTAAATATGGTCAACTTGTGAAATATAAATGAGGTCATACTTCCCAGCAGTTCTAGGAGACAGTTCCGAACTAGTGATTTTATCCATCATTTAGGGTGGGAACTAGTTACTTCAATAGCTATGTGACTAGTTATTTTAGTTATTGACCCGTTTTGATTACATTGGGACTGTCTAATAGCTGGTCCAAAGTAGTCAACGCATTGGATTCACATACCGATAACGTGTGCAAATTGACCTCAAATAGTCAACTAAAAAGACATATCATTTGACAAATCTCCAATAGATTGACAAATCTCCAATATATTGCTTCTGGTGGGTAAAAAACTACTTTCTAAAGTGCAGTACAAAATAAACGTTTAATGTGACTTCACTATTGGTTACTAAGTGACACTAAAGTGACTATTGACTTTACGTCATCTTACATGAGATATCAGTATGCTTAAGCAAAAATAAAAATGAACTGTATGAGAATTATATCAACACAATTTGTATAAAACCAGTTTGTACGAATTACTCACAAAACGTTTAAAGTGACTACTATCTAGATTACTTAGAGACACATAAGTGACAATTATCTTCACGCTATTTTATCTGGGATGTATAAAGTAACCAATTGTCTTTTCTCTGCACTACAAAGAGTAAATACGTGTCAAATTACCCAAATATATAAATTTGGAGATAGCCAAGTGATAGGACATTAGTGGTAATTACTGTCTGTAAGGGATACATTGACTACTTGCTTAACTGCTGGTTTACTATACATACACATAAAGGTACATATTTAGACATCTTGTATTTGTGCTCATATATACATATATTTAGTACAACAATTATACATTTACTATTTTACCAATACTACTTATTCTCTGTATGCTAAAATGGCAAAATGTTACACTAGTCATAATCGTACACTGCACTACACTGTATTGCTTTTAGTTTTAGCTTGTTTATTGATGTCCTATAACAATTTAATTTGTATATCTGAGTGTGAGCGTGTCTGTATGTAAACGCGTGTCATAGTATGTACGTGTTTTACATCTTCTTTTTTGTAATTTTATTTACATAGTTTTGTTTATATTTAATTCATGCAATTAAGTCTTATATTATTTTATATATTACTAGAATCTACATGGGACGTACATATAAAATGGTCATCTAAATACTGAATATTTTATCAATATCGGATAACGTAACGCATTTTATTTGAATTTTCGTTTTTGGTTCAAAGTAGCATTATTTTTTGAAAAATTTTATTTGAATTTGAGCATTTGATTTTTAGAATAAGGAAAACAATTTTAGACCTTGGCATCATCAAAAATGGACAAAATCCGAAATAAGTGCCACCCTAATTCACATATTTTTATATATTGTATGAATGTAACTGTATGTGACACATATATAGTACATTCGTTATAGTGTTAGTTTCTTAGTTATTATTTATATCCTTATAATTTCGGTTTTATGGTAATGTGCTATACCTACATAATTTATATTCCTTAATTAATTTGTCCATTGAGGGGGTGCGACAATATTCCCAAATTTTAATTCCCAACTTATAAGTAGACAATACTTATAAGTACAGCATATTTTGAAATTCAGCAACAAAATAAAAAAAAAAACATTGAAAAGATGATAGCAAATGTTTGTTTAACCTAAAATTTATCGGTTGTTGAATATGACTACAGTTAAAGAGAATATGGTTACCTTAATATAGAAAGGTCCTACCTCGTATTTTTTAAGTCTAAATATTACCATTTATCGAAATAAATGAAAATCTGGGCTTACAAAAAAAAAACACGAGTTAGGGTCTGTCTATATTAAGGTAGCGATATTAAAAATCTTAAATTTTATTCTAATAAATTACATTATAGTTAGAGTGTTCAAAAAACCGGCAAATTTGAAAAACCGGTTTCCGAAAAAGTGTGTTTTTGAAAAAACCGGTTTTGATATTGCCTTTTAAAAAAACCAGTTAAACTGTTCCGGTTTTTGTCTTCAAAAAAACCGGTTAACCGGTTTATAGTAAATTTTTATTTAATATGAAAAAGGTCTCCTTAAATTTATTTTTATTTGTGAACGCTAATAGGGAATTGGTTAAGAATTATGCAGTTGTTTTATATCTTTTACGAAATATTGTCAAATGCTATAATTTTCAATAAAATAAATCAATGTTTTTAAAAATGGTATCAAAGTATTTCATAAATATGTTTGAATGAGCTTTAGAAAATATATTTCATTAAAACCGGTTAACCGTCTTGCAAAATCCGGTTTGTCAAAAAATCGAAACCGGTGGAGTTTACAAAGATGAAAAAACCGGTTGAGGGGTTTTCGGTTTTGGATAGTCCAAAAATATGCACTGCATATTTTATTATTAACTTAAAATTATTTTAAAACCACAATAAATCATGACATTAATTTCTTACTTTTACAAATCATGCCAAAGTTTCATGACATTTCAATTATTTTTGTTACTTGCAATTTCTCTTTTTCTATAAATAAAATAAAATAAATTTTCAATCAAACATATGATTAGTTGCGTACTCTGGCCATTTAGTTTTAATTATAGCAATTTTCAAAATCAACAACTTTCTTTCTCAAACATTGTTTAATTCCTTCCAAGAAAGCAGTGGTCTTGGTAGCTATAAACTCGTATAAACACTGAATGTCAACCTGTTTCTTTCTTTAGTTTTTTCTTTTCTTCTTTTCAAGGCTAAAATTAAATCGGTTAGGAAAATATGATGTTTTGCAAGCTACTTTAGCAGCAGTAATTACTAAGCCAGACTGACAAGCCAAACAGCTAGTTGTGCATTTGAAACATATTTCTTCCCCTAGAAAAAGAAAAATCACAAACTGTCTAGAGACATTTTATATGCCTTCCATTTGGCCGGGTTGGTTGACTGGCTGGCTGGTGGTATCAAGACTACTTGTTAAAGTGTTTCTTGAATGACTGACTCTGACTACCTCTCCTAACTAGTTCAGAGTGCTGTTAATCTAATTTTCCACTTTCTTGTTGTTTGTTAAACTTAAGTGGAAATGAAACAAGTTCAAATGGTATGTTTTTTCCAGCAACTTGCTTCTCTTTTCCAAAAAAAATTTCTATAATTTAGTTTTATTTTTTCTTTTTCTTCTTTTTTTATTTTACTTTATTGTGAAGTATGAAAAATGTGTTTTTAAATTACAAAATTGTAGCGGTAGAGAGAGAGAGATAGAAAAAAGAAAATGTTAAAGAAATAAGAAATGACATGTTAGTAATTACAGTTTAATGTCCAAGACGGTCAGTCAAGTCAATCATTTTATATGTATTTGCTTGATTGAATGTTTTTTTTTTCGTTATTAAAACTTTAAATTAAAATGTGTTTCACAAGAAACACAAGATAAAAGTAAATATAGTTTCACTGGAAAATTACATTTTCTTTATTTCTTATGAAATGAAAACATAGATGTCCAAAAATAATGAATTTATAAAGAGCTTTAGTCATAATATTTAATTAGATTTATAATCTTTTTTAGGAAATTTAAGAAAGATGATTTGGGGGGCACATTTTTCTTATGTTCTGTAAATTGCTTTAATTGCTAGTTTGTATTTGAGCAGAAAAAACGTAGCATACATTTAGGACTTTACAAATATTTAAATAGGTTTGTTATAGATGTGCTATTTAAACGGATATCAAAGGAAAAATCAATTTAGTTTTTAATCAAAAATATTGCATACTTTTAGGACATTAATTAAAACCTAGTAGTGTGATTTTCTTTAAATTTTAGTAAACAAATATGTTAGAATGCAAACTTCAAAGTGAATCCTTTATTTTACTTCATATAGTTTTAGTTTGCTTAAACAAATATAATTTAGTTAACGTTCCTTAAAAATATTTTCTCTTTGTTTCTCTTTAACTTGAAAAGAAAGCTATCACTATCAATAAAACATAGCATAATTGTAGGTGCTTAAGTTTGAATTTAAGTGTTGTATTTGTTATTTATAAGTATTTGAAGTTAAACACATAAATATTTTCCCCTTTATTTTTTTTGTTATTATATTTTATTTATGGAACACAATCGCTGTAGATAGAGTGGGAGAAAAGTAAAGCAAACAATAAAATGTTGGCCTTTAGTGTTTATTATTTCAAAAATTTATAGTTTCAAGTTATAAATTTTCTTAGCATTCTAGCGTAGTATTTGTTGCGTGTTTATTTACAGTTTTCCACCTTATTATTTTATAACATTTTCATTTGTTTTACACACTCTCTCTCTATTAAATGTTATTATTATTGCAGTATGATTATGAATGAAGAATATATGATGGCTGCTTAAAGTTAGTTATTATTTTGCAGGATTCCCTTAACGTAGCTAAGTGTCTCCTTCTTTGTTCCATGGAAATTGGAGCTTCTTCTAGTGCTAAAGTAGTAAATTATTGTGTGTGCGTGCTAGAGGGGCGTAAAATTTCTGAAAATATTAAGTTAATAAAAGTGTTTTGTTTGTATAGTTTACGTTTGTCGCCGAAAATAATTTAGTTTTATGTTGCCAATAGGTATGTGGTTTTCTTTGCAGTTATTTGTTTTTTAGCTTTCATTGTAGGAAATTAAAGTTTATTTTCATATATTATTGTACTTTGTGTTACTAGGTATTACTAAGCTAACCATTAAAAGTTTAACCTAAAAATAGACAAAATTTTTGGGAAAAATAAGCTGTTTGAATTTCATCGCTTTGAAATAATTTTATATAATATACTCATAGCATTTTTGAACGTGCTTGATCGGCTATACTTTCTTGATTGTAAAGGATGTGGCGTGGTTTTGATATAAATTCTAAATAAACTTTTCACCCATATTAGAAAATATTATGTTACTATAGTTTCATAATTGCAAATTTTTAATTCTTTAAAATTTTATTTTTCTTGGCTACTTTTTCATTTGGCTTTCTTTGTTTTATATTAATTTATAATTTGCTCCCCAGGGTAGACTATAATATTTTATTACTTTTTAAATTCCAACAATTCTCTTTGTCTTTCTATAAAATATAAAAATACATAAAAAAAATCTAAATATAATAGATACAAATGTGTGTATTTCGTTAAATATTCAATTACTTACGCTATTGGATGTGTGTGTAAATAAATTATTAGTGATTTTGATGGCATATTTTTGGGGTGTTTTTCTGGTAAACTAACAATCGTTTTTACGTCTTTTTTTTTGTTTCTTTTATTTGGCTGTTATTTTATTTACCATTATTTTCATGCCTACTTTACATTTGTTATTTTTATACACACAGATCAAATAACAATTTGCGTTTGTGATTCTTTTCCATAACACACATTTACATAATTTTCAACTAAAAAATATATATATGTATTGTTGTACGTATATAAAAATATAAATGTACATAATCTTACCCGAGAGATTTGTATAATGGCATTTTAACACATTCAAAGCCAAAATGTAGGCAATGGTTTTTATTGTTTATTTTTGTATTGTATTATTTGTTGGTTGGTATATATTTTCTGGTTCATGGTTTTCAGTTTTTACTCGCGGTTAGTTGATTTTATTACAGTTATATACAATTGTTTAGTTTATTTATTAATAATATGGCACAAAATGTTTCGGGAGAGAAAAAAATTAAACAGAAACAAAATTGTTCATTGAAATACATGCATACAAAACATATTGCCCTGTTAGCTCAAAAAAGTATACTTTAATATTTTTATATGTTTTCGTTTTCAAAATTATATGTGATCAATCAAAAAACTCGAATCCTGTTAAAAGTATAATTTTGCTATGTTTAGTATTTTATATCCTGACCAGAAACTACTTTGTCTCTTAACCAATAATATTATTTAATAATAATTGTGTAGCTGCTGATGATGATGATTATGATGTTGTTATGCTCTGTTTCACTTCAAAATAATGTTATTATTCTCATTTCTATGTTATATTTCATTTGTAGTTGTTGGTTCTTCTTGTATTTGTATTTATTTTTTTTATAACATTCTCAAAATCTGAAGTATACTTTTGGGCGTGTGTACGTGTACAGCCAGCCATTGCATACGTATGAGTTTTTCTAATATTATGCTGAAATAAAAATCAAAGTTGTTGTATGTGTATTATAAAAAACACATGTTGATATGATTTCATTTCACAGTTGAAATCATTTTCAACATTGTATTTATTTTGTTCTGTTGTTTTTTTTAACATTTGTACAAGTGGGTGTGTGTTTGTTTTGTTTTTTCCTGCTGCTCTCGCTCCCTTTCATCATTGTTGTAATCGAGATGTTTGTAGCATAAAGTTTAGGGTTTTTTTTTCCTTTTCCTGTTGGTTGCCATACGAATGAGTGTATAAGTATCTATGTTTGCGAGTGTGTATTTTAAGCATCATAAAATTAATTTTTAATGTTTATTGATTTTGTTGTGCTGTAGGAGAAAGCAAGTATTTTATTTTTCAGTTTTTTTTATATTTTTTTGTTCGAACAAATGTTGAACACACAATTCTCATTAATAATTTACATTTTGTTTTGTTTTAATTTTGTGAAAAGGAATTTTTATTATGTTTTTATAACATGAAATGTGGTGGGTATTTTAGATTTGTGAAACGCTTGGTAACAGATTTTTGTATGAAAATGAATGTCAAAATAGTGCCACTAAAAAGGTCAACACATCATTATTGTAGCCTTTTTCATAGTGTCTTCCGACTGTTCGTTTAAAACATCTGAAACTGAAAGTTTACCATGGAATTTTGGACACAATTCGTAAAAAAAAATTTCGTATAAACTCTTAAACTATAACCGGCCCTACCCCAAAAAGATCTATTTATGTATCAGTACTCTTATCAATTGGTATGTTGACATGTCAGAAAATCTTCCTTGGAGTACAAGTATTAGATGTTCTGTATATTTGGTTGTAGTAATAAATCGATGTTTATCAGATCATTTATATCTATGAGGCCTTTACACTTTGGCAATTAAAAATCGACGTTTCGCTTTCTTAATTACATTTTCTTTTAATGCATGATTTTTTATTAAAATATAAACCCCATTTAAGGTAAAAACAATTCATGTATGTCAACATTTTTAATGTTCTGCCTTATATAAATACACGTTCGTTTTTCTGTTAGAAGTTTTATTTAATGAAAAATAATATGAAGCATACTTTAGGGAGTCCTAGCGCAGTTAAACGAAAATTAAAATTTTAATCATTTACGAAAACAAAAAATTATGAAATGTGTAAACAATGTGTGTGTATATGCTAATACTTATATTAATTTAAATAAAACTTTTCATATTTAATTTGTATTAACTTTTATTTTGGGATTTTTTTACATTTTGTAAACTTTTAAGAAACTTTCATATTTTGAAGCTTGAAGTGTAAATCTATTTCCGTTAAATTTTTATGCCTAACGAATTGTTGTAGGATATTTTTTTATATTTTATAACAAAGAAATATATTAATAAAATAAAAAGCTTTATCAGAAGAAAATAAAAGATCTTTAATAGTTTTTGAAGAAATCAGTTAAATCTTTTAGATCTAATATACAATTTTTTTAAATTTTATTTACTTCATAAAAGCTTTCCTATGTTTCTTGAAAAGCTTTGCATAAGCTCTTTTAACATTAATCTACTCTTCTTTTAAATCATTTATATTTAATTTCCATTTCTGTTTGAATTGAAATTCTTCCATGCAAATTTACTTTATATTCAACGGAATTTTTAAATAAAATATTATTTGACATTGTCTTTTATTCTGTTAAAGTAACTACAAAAAGCTTATTGTTATTACTAGCTCGTTGTTGTTTTGTTTTGTGTTCTTTTTGTGTAAGAGAAAACTATGTCAGGGCAATAAGAAGTGCAAATAAACTGAAATTCAGCAAAAAAAAAAGAAAGCAGTACAAAAAATATGTAGCAAAAGCACTTGCAGTAAAAGTGTCAGTATCTATCAGAGCATATAACTAATCTTTAAATTTACGAGTCAGTTTTTAGTATTATGGTCATACGTAAAAAATTATAGTTGTTATAAAAGGAGCAACTATTTCTTATTTACATACATACATTTTGTTCTATTGTATATGTTGTTAGACATATTGTAGGAATAGAAAATTTTTACATAGTAATAAAAATAAACAAAATATGTTCAATAGTTGTTGAGATGTATAATAAATGTTGGTTTATGCATTTTTCTTGTAAATTTGTTTAAAGATATATAGTTTAAATGATAGAATTTTTATAAAGCGTTTTTGAGAAAAGTGTTAGTAAGGATAAAGACAAAGTTTTGCAAAGCTTTAAGTTTTGAAAAGATTTATTAATGCAAAAGCTTTTGAAGATCTTTAAATAACTTAAAGCTTTGCAAAACATTGACGTTATCCTTGCTAACACTTTTCTTAAAAACGTTTTATAAAAATTCTATCATTACTAAGCTTTTGAAAACTCATTATACTACAATTTTATTAAAAGCTTTAGTATACAAAAAGCTCCATTAAAGCTTTGCAATAATTAAATTATTAAATCTTTACAATAATGTATGCTTTATTGGAAGCTTTATAATATATTAAGCTTTATTGAAAACTTTAGGAAACATAATGCTTTATTGTCAATAAAGTTTAATATACACAAAGCATTATAAAACAAAATTTTAATTGTTATCTTGGTTATAATAAATCTATATTTAAAGCTTTATGTATATTTAAGATTTACATGTTAAAAGCTTTAGCTTGCATTAAATTTATATCACTCTCTCCATAATAACAAATAATCTTTGAAAGACTTTAATTATAAAATATTTGTATTCAAATTGATTTATATAAATTAAATTTATTATTTAAAGTATTTAATGTAAGTTAAGTAAGAATTTAAATTATATCTACATATTTAAATCTTTCTATTGCACTTTTCGTCTCAAGGTATTAACAGTCTAGTTTTCCTCTTTGATTTCATTTTAGCAATTATTCCGCTCACAAAATCCTGGCCTTGCTGCTGCTACAAATGCTGCCGCCGCCGCTGCAGCAGCTGCGGCTGCCACAACAGCTGGTGCACCTCCTGGCGCACCCAATGGCACAATGCAACCCCAACAAATGCAAATGGCTGCTGCCTCACAACAGTTTTTGGCTGCCCAACAAAATGCTGCCTACGCAGCACAACAGGCAGCACCCTATGTGATTAATCCGGGTCAAGATGCAGCACCCTATATGGGTTTAATAGCTGCACAAATGCCACAATACTATGGTGTTGCACCTTGGGGCATGTATCCAGGCAATTTAATACCACAACAAGGCACACAACCAAGAAGGCCGTTAACGCCATCACAGCAAGGAGCCGAAAATCAATCTTATCAGGTGGGTAACAAATATAAATTACATATGAATATAATGTAGAAAATAAAAACGCTTTAAATATAAAATTTGTGTAATTTTACATGTAAATTAACCAAAGTTATGAACCAAAAAAAAAAATATTGTAAAAAAATCTGTATCTGTAAAATTCACAATATTTTGTATAAATATGAATACATAAAAAAAAATTATATAAATATAAATAATTAATATTGTAAAACCTTAACATAAACATAAAAAAACAAATATTTTCTCTTTTTTTCTCTCTCTCATGTGGCTGTGTATTTTTTTATATAAATGACATTATAACCCATCCATTCCTCCACTCAACAAAACAAAATCTAACTTTTGTACAAATGAAAAAATAATAAAAAAATAAAAAAAAAAACAATTATGCTAAATAAAACCCATCATAATTCTAACAAAAATCAAAAAATTTTACAAATATTGTGTGAATAAATTAAACTAAACATCAGGTCATACCGGCATTTTTTGATCAGAGTGGTTCACTTGTTATGGGACCACGTACAGGAACACCAATGCGCCTTGTTAGTCCAGCACCTGTTTTAGTGCCACCAGGCGCCGCACGTGCCGGCCCACCACCACAAGGTCCACCCCAACTATATCCGCCACAGCCCCAAACAGCACAACAGAATTTATACTCACAACAAAATGGTTCAAGTGTTGGAGGTAAGAGATTTTTGATTTTTTTCTCTTTTCTATAAAGTTAAGTTGTATATATAAGAGAAAAGTATGTTGTATAGTTGGTTGCCTGAATATTGATGATTTTAGAAGTCTATCATTAACTTATTAAAATTAACCATTTGTTTCAAATGAACTGAATTGTATTGAAAATCAAAATAAACTTGTACATACACAGATTTTTAAATTAACATAACTACAACTTTGTAAAGTAAGATGAGGAAGAAATATATGCTCTAAACAATGATAAATTTGAACCTCCCATAGTTTGAGATTCGAATTTTCATTTTAGCATTTGTTTTCCAATACTTGGAAATAGATGTGTAAAATTTCCTTTTTAATGTTTCAAAGCTTGCAGAATAGTACTACATAATTTGTTTATTAAAAGGTATTTTTTGTATATTTATATGAGCCATGAATACAAGTCTTACTCAAATTTGGAAAAAAAATATTTATGTTAAAAACATAGATAAAAAATTAAATTTGTGACTTAATTTATAACCACTTCTCGTAGCCCTGATATCCCGAAATTTGGCATTCATGCATACACATGATGACAATTCAAAAAATTAGAACTTATGTTCGAAAATTTTTTAAAGCTGTTAAAAAAATTGTCATGCATTATACTGATAAAAATATTCCAAATTTTTAAATTGAATATGAAAATTCGAAGTTATGTTCAAAATTTTTAAAATCTCTTTAAACAATCTCTGAATTATGTGGATTCTAAAAAAAATTATTTTAGAAATAAATTAAGTGAGGCCACTTTCTTTTATTTTTCAAATGGAATTTTTTATTTAGTAAAGGCAGTTTTATTCAGACGAATATGCAACAATTTAAGCTGCAAATAATTAAATACTTAATTGTGCATTTTATTTGTTTAAATGTTTGACCATCAAACATTTAAGTCAGCAAGCAAATTTATTCAATTTATGCTTACGACACAGTACAGACTTGACTTTGTTAAAGTAAAACGAAAATCAGTTTTAAATTTTTGACTGCGCTTTAAGATAAATCCCAATTAGCCCTGAAAAACTGCGTTTTTATTTTTTTTTTGTTATAAATAAGGCCTAAAACATAAAATTAACATAAATAAAACTGTTGTATTAAGAAGTTGTCGTGAACAAAACAAACAAAATAAAATTCACAACAGATTTTGTTTACGTCTGCACATTAACACGTCGTTGTACATACAAACAAACATTATATATACAATAAGTTTGTATGAATATATTAAACACTATTAACGTTTTTATTTTAACTACAAAGTTTTAAACCACAAATTAACCTTTTTTATTAACAAATAATTAAATGACCTTATACACAATATTCAATAATAATAAAAATAATGAATACAATATTAATGAAAAAAGACATTTAAACAGGTTCTATAAATATTAAAGATAAAAAAACAAAATTTTTATTTAATTAAATCAATTAAGTATTGATGGGCAATAAAGTTGAAATTGTTGTTGGTTAGAATAAATATGGAACATTTAAATATAAACTAGTGAAACACGCAGATTTTTATGTATATATAATTTTATATTCAATTTCAAAGAATATCAATACAGCATACAAATAACCCTAAAAGTATGTAATTTGTTTATCAATATGAGATAATGATGCAAAACTATTCCATCATTCATTACATCATTGTGTTTATAATTAATTGAAGTAATTTAATCTCTCAAACAAAAATTCACTTACGAGATGTCAACTTGTAACCATCGATTTGTCAATATTTTATTAAACCCATTTCATATCTCATTTTAAAACAAATGTCTGTTAAACGCATTTGTATCAAATTAGTTTTACATTACATTAAAAAAAATTTCATTGATTTAATGTTTTATTGACTTTTTTAAATTTTTCTACATAAAATTAGCACAAAAAATTCCTAACATGTTGTTTATTAATTGTTTAAATATTCTGCATTCCATGTAATTAAGTCCTTTTTAACGAGGAACAAAATGCTGAAAAGAATAATAATAATAAATTGTATTAGTAATTTAATGCCATCAACAAACCACACTATTATTATATTTCGTTAAACATTTCATTAACAATGTATAAATAATAAATTGTTTTATATAAAATATGTAGTAAATTACTCAATATAGCAAATTAATTTAATTTGTTTTAACATTGTATTAGTTTTTCGCAATTACATGCTAAATTAATTAATAAATTAAATAATAAGGGTTCTCATGTAAACGCATTTTTACACTCTCTCAAATGAACTGTCAAGAAATGTATGGCAATTCATTTGCACAACTCTGATAAGTTTGCGCGTCAATTTAGACTCGCAACACCCTAATATGTTAAATTTATACTATTTTTTTTATACATAGAATAATCTATAGCATACCTTAGGGTTAATAATTTTTCAGTAATGTGTCGATTATGGATGGCAATTGAACTGAACTTCAGTCAGAGAGAGTAACCAAAAATTTCTGGTTGCCATTTTGTCAACTTAAAATGATAGATGCCAGTTGTGATCTGTAATACTATTTTGGCAACTGACAACGCAAATCGATTTTTTGTAAAATAATTCGATTTAAAAAAAACTTCATAAAAAGTTTTTAAATTTATCAAAGTTTTATAGTATGGGAATTTTGTTTTATAAACCTTTTATAAATTGATTTTTTGTATTAATATGATATATTATTATTATATCCTTCATTGTTATTATTATTATTATTTGTTATTTCAGTTGCTTAATTTAGTTTTTATTTATTGTTACTAACATTTAGTTCTAATACTTTGTAATTTAGTTTTTGAAAGAATAAAAAAAAATCGATTTTCTGACTAAACAAATGAAACTCTTTCACACACATGCTCATAAAGGCGTGTTCACGTTAGACAGGTAATTGTCAGTCAGGTATCAAATGAAAACAGAAATTATACTTCATAGAGTACGTACAACACTCAATTGATGTCAGCAGCAGATAACATGCCAGTTTATTATTACAGGTATTATAGTGTATGTATATAGTGTAAATTGTAGGTGAACATTTAATTAACTCATTTTGTAAAGGACTTATTTCTTAGGAAATGATATATACATAATATTTATTATATAGCTTATAACACCCAAAAGTAGGCTTAAAATTTTGAAAAAAAAAATTATAACATGAAATTATTTCGGCAATTGGTGTACATCAAAAAAATTAGATTAGACAGAAATAATTCATTGATCAGTTGATCAATCACTATATTGATTAATCGGAATGTTTGATTATTCGATTAATCGCACATTTTAATACCAAACACTTTAATAAAACATAGTTCCAAAACATATTCTTAATGTATGTTAAATAAAAATTATACAACAGTTTTACCACAAAGTATACAGAGGCGACACGGCAAAAAAAATTATTTGTCTCTTTCGCTCGAAACAATTTCAACTGGTTTGGTTTTGTGCTTATTTATATAGTTGTTTGTTTTAACGCACTGTCTGTATTAAACCCCAAATTTGTTTTCTCTTTCTATCGAAACAATTTCAAAAAAAGCTGATTTTAGTGTTTTTGAACTGTCAAATTTGACGCCTCTATATACTTTGTGGTTTTACATTTAACTAAAACTTACTATTTTTACTATATTCACAATTGGTGTGATGATACAGTTTTTCGGCAATTTCAGGTGATTATTTCCAAACCGAAATTTGGATTTTATTATTCAACTTTAGATATTGGTGCCCTCATTTCAAAATTTGAGAAAAGCATTTTTATATTTTTCCTATAATTAAACATTCACAAATTTTTAATCTGATTATTATAATTCGAGTCAAGGACTTATTGATCCGCTCTCGTACCTAATACTTAAAATCCATGTGTACTGATTTTCAACCAGATGGTTTTGTATAGATATTGTACAGTGTTTAAAATTGACACAGAATTGGACCGCGATTGTGTCCTCGTATCTAGCGGCCGCATCTAGTTCTAAACTTTATATAAAACAGATTTACCATTTTAACATGGCGATGTTTAACAATAAAGTTGAAAGTAAAAATATATGGAAAAAAGAAACAAGTACCTCAGAGCTATAGCAAAACATGTGGTGGGACTTTGATGATTTGTGGGGCTGTATGTCAGCAGCAAAATCGTATTGTAACTATTATTTTCGCCAGTATTCTTTAAATGTAAAGTTCACTTGACTGCTGATTCGAAACGGTTAAAATGTTACTAAAATTTGGTTTATTGCGGTTATTTCAGTAATAATAACTTGGTAATTACGATATAACTAAAATTACTAACAAAATATCAAAAGGTATATGTGCTTTGATTAAATGTTCTGTTTTTAAAGGAATTCCTAAGTTTGTGGAAACTATGGCGCATATTCATAAACGATCACCAAGTGTTGACTTTTTTAAGTACCTATTTAAGTTATTCACAATTGGTTACTTTCAGCACAATTAGTTAGCACTTAATCATGAATAAAGTTGTAACTAAATGCCAACTACTAATACATTCAAAAAAACAGCTGATTGATTTCATTTTAATACATGTATACAAAAAGAAAATAATCTTGAGATGTGTTTTTTTGTCAACAACATTCTATTGAAAAATCTCATTCTACATACCCTTATTTTAATTGATTTACATACAAACTATAACTATACATTTTTTATGTACTTTTAGAGAACAAAAATAGTCTCTTAATAGCTTTATAAGCCTTTTAATTAATTACAGTATAAATCGATCAAAATATTATCGATATTTTGTTTTCTCTATATGCCAAAGCAGTAACTAAGCTAGTTATGAATTGTGAATAAGATCTACAACTATCTATGAACTATTTTTTAGTTTCTGTTTTACTAGTTCCAACTTTAGTTATGATTTATGAATATGCGCCTATATGTTAATGTCTCCTAAAAATAGGCTTCAAAATCATCCAAGTTCTTAAATAATGTATGTTATATTGTGTATGTATGTACTTGTTTGTACCAGTTTTATAATTTGTTTAGTAATAAATAGTTGTTTAATAAGAACATTTGCAACCTAAATTTCTTATTTATTTGTTTGAATTTTAATAAGAGCATCAAAATCATATTGTCTTTAAATATACCAATATGTAGTATGTATGTATATTTAATAATCTATATATTTTACTAATAAATAGAAAATACTGCTACATATACATATCGTCACCTAAAATACGTACGTGACAGATTTTTCTCTTATAATAGAACAATATATATTCTGTAAATATATGTATACAAAAACTAAAAAAATGAATAGAAAATATACATTCGGTTTCAATAAACAATTTGACAATATCAAAAAATCAATCACAGTCAAATTCATTTCATACTACAAGCTAATTGGGAGCCTAGTTTTCGCCGGAATTTTAGCCTAAAACATTAAAAAATTAAATATAATCGGTTTAAACTATTATTTTTGTCTTTAAAATGTTGTATTATGATCTAAATACTTTCACATAGTAACCTTTTATTATTTTCTTCTATTCAAATCATCTAAAAAAAAAATTTCAGTGTTTTTGTTTTTTCAGTCGTGGTAGCGATTCTCGTGGAATTGCCCATATATAAACTGCTTTTATTTAAAATAAAAAAATTATTTTTAAGTTTTTATTTTTTCATAAAAATTTATATTGATGATACGTTTTTTTTGTTTCAGAAAATAACAATTCAAAAGAACGTAAGCCACATATCTTAAAGTGTGCTTTGAAAAAATGATTTTTTTTTATAAAATATATTTCTAGAGTCATTGTAATTCAGATTTGAAAATTTTGTTTTAATATCTCAAGTAGTTTTCATTTTATATCGTTTTTTGCTTCTCATATAAACTTATGAAAAGTGATGTTACGTTATTTTCATTTTAGGTGACGATATATATTTATAATTTTGTAATTCTATGATTTATCACTTTCCCTTCCCCACCTCAAATACAGTAACTGTATTTGGTTATAATTATCTGCTTTTATTTGCAATTGAACATGTAGTTGAGAGTCAGCCCTAAATGTATGCTTTAAATTATATGTATGTTTAAAATCTCTCTTATTACATTAGATGTTTTTGTTAAACAGTGTCCATGTAACATTTACAGTAGTCTTACCTTAATTTAGACCATATGGTAGGAACATTTTCAAATTTTATCAAATCTACAAAAGTTTTTGTAAACTGACTTATAAACACACATACACACATATACACCTACATGTTTTACACACATCCAATTACAAAGTTTTATACACTCATGCTCTAACACATACAAAAACAAATTAAGTTCTCAAGTATTAATGATTGTAATTGTAACTTGTTTTACAACACCAATAACATTGTGTTCTCAGTTTGTAGGAATGGAAGTGTGTAATGATAGAGCAAGTACGTAGTAGTAAGTAGAATATACACAAATAAAGATATTTATGTACTCCATTATATAATTGGACAATATCTTTCATAATTTAAAATATTTATAACCAAATAAATTTACTTAGTTCTAGGTTTTTTGGTTTTTTTTGTTGTTGTTGTTTCAATAAAGGCTTTTGTATAATTTATATGATTTGTTACAATTTATTATTACTTATGTAGGTACATTTGTATAATTAGAGATTTTTTTAGAAAGTCTACAGCTTATAAAAAGGTATTATAATAAAATAAAACTGACATTTCCAGCAGTTAGAAAATGTTTCCCAATAGGACTTGCACTTGACAATTTCTCATATTATCTGCCTAATAGTATACTACTAAATTAAGCTTACAAACGACGTTAAAGCTATAGAGCTAATAGTTACATTAAACTCAAAAACTCGTTACAAAAGATTTCGTTGCGGCCGATTAAACTTGTATCAGTTTTAAAACATCCTTTGTTGTTAAATAAATTGAATAGAAAACATGTGTTTTTGTGTCTGTATGTTCTCACATTTGGCAATATGAATATATTTACCCAGCAGTTCTGACTAAGTGTATCGAACTACACTACTTCTGATTAGTAAAATAGCTTCCTTGCAAAGTGCAGTACAAAAAAGAGTTTAAAGTGACTACACTCTAGATTACTAAGAGACATTAAAGTGGTAACCAATATACTTCTCTCTGTATTTAAAAGAGCACACAAGTGTCAAATGTCTCAAAAATATGTATAAAAATTGGAGTCAGCCAAGTCAACAGACATTAGAGAAAATTACTGTCTAAAAGGGATACATTGATTTCTTTAGTAGGCAATTCAGCACTGCTGGGTATGTAAGTATATACATATGTTTATAGGAATGTGTTAGTAATGAGTGTGTATTTTATGTCTGTAATAAAATTGCTTTTGTGCCTTAAACACACATATGAGATTTGAACAACAATTACTTGTTACATTTTGTTAGAAATAAAGAAAAATATATAAATGTTTTGTATAACATAGAGATTTTATTTATTTTCTTATTTCTACTCAACAACTCCTTCCGACTCCTCGTTTTGCTCTCAACCTGCTCAGTTGTTATTAAGTGTTGTGTGCAATTGCATTGTATTCACTCATCTCATCACAATAAAGCATAAAGAGCGTGGTTCCAGAAGATTGGGAGAGTGTGAGAGAAAGTATCGTTATTGCACCTGAGTTTAGAATATATTTTTGGAGGGCTAAGGGGAGTTACATATATTATATTCTACTTGATTACCAACAATCTCACTAGGGGATTTCTCTGACGCATACACTTAAACATACATGCATTCAAGTACGAATAGGTATGTATTAGGGTGCCCCGTATATTGGACTTTTTAGAGTTTCGGTGCACCCAAAATTATTCTCTGTCTACGAATATCGTTTAGATTTTGCATATTTTATTGAAATTTCAATATTTTCCAAAAAAAAAAAAAATTAAACAATTTAATAATGAAAATATAAAATTTGGGATGAAATTTTATTTTTCATATTTTTTGTTTTAAAATATATTGGAAAAAATATTTAAATTTTTTTTTTAAACACAACAAAAATTTGTTTAAACTATCATAATATATTACGACATTTTGACAATATGACCAAATAGTAGACCGTGTGAATACCCCAAATATTTATTAAAAAATCATTCCAGATATCAAATTCTTTTTTCTATGTATAAGGTCCAGCCTAGTATGAATGCATGTTTATTTAGTGTGTACTCACTCTAATATTATGGGTTGTATCAAATGAAGCTTATATTATTGTTGTTTATGTCTGCATCATATTCATTCAGTTCGCTTTTTTTTTGGTTTGTTTCTACTTTATATTTCATTCGTTGCATCCTTTGTATAAATTTTAACCTCCCTTCCACACTCTATTTTTGTATCTTGGTGTATGTTGGTACGAGTAGTTAATATTTTTTTTTCTTGTGCAAAATAGACGTCTAGTCGGTTGCTACAAATCCCTTTTGGCAGAATTATTGTTTGTTTTGTATATTTGTATGGGTAGTGGATGTTTGTGTTTCGTTTTTTTTTTAAGTTTTGTTTGTTTAAAATCCCACCTGCTGCTAACCTTATGTTTAGAATACAACTAGTATAATCAAAAACGAATATATGGGGTTTGCTGTTGCTTTTATTTTCGGCCATTCGGGTATTACATGCTGTTAGACACTGATACAATTATTGTTGTTGTCAATTACATATTTCCTCCGAATTTTGTAGAGTTCAAACAAAAAAATAAAATCACTTTCATAACTATCTTGGTGGTTGAGTTTAAATTCAATTTGAAATAATTCGAAGAAAAGTAAATTCGCCCTAAAATATACTAAAGTTTAATTAACATTCTGGAAATATAGCCAATAATTCTCAATTAGTATTAAAGCTCTAATGCCCAGTTTTTGACTTGTTATTTAAATACGTATTTAGTTAATTTTAACTTAAAATTAAGTTGTATTTAAATACAGTTTGAGTTTTTCAGTGCTACATAATTTGTCTTATTTAAATAAGATAAAAGTATGGTAGCACTACTAAATATCAAAAATTTATCGATAGTTTTGCGTAAAACAGCTGTTGAACCAAAACAAAAATTGATACATTTTGCCCAATAAGAAATAAAAGTTTATTAAACAATAAAATTATTGGTAGGAAAATGCACAAAAGAAGCTCCAATTGCCCCGCATCGGAATTGTAGTTTTTGCAAGACGCTGTTGTTTGTTTTTTTTTTTTACTACAATAGAGTGAAAAAAAAACCAAACAACAAAAGTCAGCTGTCAAAAACATATGGTAGTTTATGAAACTTAAATAGAATTTAAATGACCAACGTCGGCCATTTAAGTATCATTTAAAAAAGCACTTAGAAACTCATTTTCGCATTTAAATAGAACTTAAATATAATTCATATTTAAATACGAAGTCAAAAACTGGCTCTAAGGGTTAAGTAATTAGTGTGATTTCACAATTTTATATAAAGTAATGCAGAATTGCCTACCTAAATAATAATATTATATTTAAAAATAATGAAATCAAAGATAACATTATGTTTCATTTCCCATTCTACATCTCAGTAACCCTTGAAATAGGCCATAAAATGTTTTCCATTTAAATAACATTTTGAATCATAGAACTATTCTCCCTAATGTAAATAATTAGACAATGGATTTTACAAACAATGCCAAATAAAAACAAATTGTTTAATATTTAATAGTTTTATGTAAATTGCCATTTAAATTAAGCACGTGTTGGTTGTACTAAATCCTATTTAGGCGTTTAACATACGAAAGATGTTTGGGAATTTTTTTAACATTGATTTTAAATCATACTCATAATTTTCTAGGAATAATTGGAATTATTAAAATCTTCGAAATGTATTTATAAAATTATTTTCTTTTGAATTTTATTTATTCATTCAATTAATATTTAAATGTTCAATTAAAGAAAAGCTTGTGGCATATTTTAAGGCTGACATTCTTAATGGACATATTTTACTCAGTTTAGTTTATATTATTATAGCATTTATTTTAGTAAAATTTTATTTTTCGTGTGAATAAATTGACAGTTTATATACAATTGTTTGTTATTAATTCACTGAAATTTATTGTACAATAAATATTAGCTGTTATATGTATAATGTTTTGCATAAAAATGTTTAACAATAAATGCCTTCAAATAGGAAATATATTTATTTAAATTCCAAATTCAGTCAACATTTAGTAAAATTTATCAAAAGTTTTATTTATGTTTTTCTAAACTTGAATCCACTTAAACAAAACTGCATAAACATTTAATTTAGGAATTTAGAGATAACACAGTGCAACAGTGAAAAAAACACACGATCATGACTATATAGGTTCGACTCTACTATCAAAGGGTAGTAAAACCCTATACTCAGTTTGTCCATTTTGGTGACCGATTTTTTTTTATGGGCCCCCAAAGTTTCTGAAAATCAGTTGGGCCTCTAAAAAAGGTGTCATCAGTTTTTGGTTAACAGCTAATTCAGACTTTGTGATACGGCTTAACTTTATACGGCAATAATATAGCTAAGATTCCGCCAAATAAATTTTGTTACAATTCTTTTCCAAAAAATAGCTTTTTCGTGCACTTTTGTTTAAAAAATATAGGAAGAAAATTTTTTTTTTTTACTTATTTTAGAATAACTTCCAGGGTCTCCTAATTTTTCACTAACAATATTTAGCAAACTTGTAGCTACGGTAAAGTTGAACAACTCTTGAGAACATATCAATGCATTCTGAACGTGTCTAGTCACTCTAAATAGCACATAAAGATCACTTTGTACCTTAACAATTTTAGTTTTTACTATTTTTTTACGCTAAAACAATGATTTTTTGTTAAAATAGTATGATCAAGTCCACACTTCTATGTTGTGCTGTATTATTTACTCGGCTGAGGTGTTCGGAATGGGGATCAGTGAGTGGACCCTTAATGTCACATATTTAAAAAAAATCTTCCAAAAAGCCATTTATGATCCGAATGAGCTGAAATTTAAAATGTCGATAGTCCTTGAGAAGGTCCACAAAAATATGCTTTTATCTGTAGGTATCTCTTTTAGTTCAAGAGATATTTAAGTTTATTTTTTTTTTAAATTTTGCTCGATCTTTTTTTGTATTTTATATATGATGGGCCTACGAAAGGTCGAAATTTGTTTTTTATATATGACGTATATTTGCGATAAAATTCTAAAGAAAATAAAACATATCTGATAACAATTATTTCGACCCTATAAAAAGTTACACGCATCCAAAGTTGAAGCATCTTTTTATATATTTCAACTTTGTATGTGTGTGTTTTTTAAGTTTTTTCCCAAAAAAGTCCTCATATTTTTTCTTTTATAAAAAACTAATTTTCTTCATGGCTATATACATTTTTTTATGATCTGGAAAGAGAACTTAATGCAAAATCGTATAAAGTAAAACTTGACTAACTTAAGCCCTATCCAAACTTGGCCAATTTTGAAACAAAATTTTAGGTTTGAGTAAAAAATTCTATAAACGCAAAGCACCGATCCTCAAAAGCTCGTCATATTTGTATAGCCCTATATATTGTTTATATACATACAAAACGTTTTTACTATCATACTGTAAATAACGTCAAAGTGGGCTATTTTCTAAAAAAAACTCAGTTTTTGGAACACATTTTCCCCGTTTTAGGAATTTCAATGTTTGAAAACAAAGAATGGCAACATTAGTGATGCCATTGAATTAAGAACATTTAGATCTATATTACTTCCAAATTTTATTGTGATGTCTGTAACTGTTCAAATTTTACATTAATTCAAAATTTTTATTTTTCTTGATGGAAAATCATAAATATAATATAGTTAGTTTTTAAGGTAAAATACGTCCGAAAAAACACAAAATAATCATTTCACTAAAATATCAATCTCCAAGTCATAAGGTTTCCACCGATATCAAAAACTTATATAAAAAGCTTATATTTACTCTTCAGAAGCTCCACAAACCTTGCCCACTTTCAAAAATGTTGATGTTTTTTCATATCTTGCGTGATCAAGATTGCATAAAGTGATGCGCCCGGATCATACCGATAATGATTTGCCTATTTTTCGTTATTCCAGCACAATAGAGAAGTATACACTCGAACATACATTTTTAACAAAAAAATTTTGTTTTAGAGTCAAAAAATAGTAAAAAACTAAAATTTTTTAAGCTACAAAGTGATTTTTGACAGCTATTTAGAATGCCTAGATATGTTCGGATTGCATTGATATGTTCACAAGAGTTATTCAGATTTACCGTAGCTACAACTTTGCAAAATATTGTTATTGAAAAATTAGGAGTCCCTGGAAGTTATTCTAAAAAAAGTAAAAAAAAATTTTTCTTCCTATATTTTTTAAACAAAAGTGCACGAAAAAGCTATTTTTTGGAAACAAATTTTAACAAAATTTATTTGGCGGACTCTTAGCTATATTATTGCCATATAAAGTTAAGCCGTATCACAAAGTCTGAATAAGCTGTTAACCAAAAACTGATGACACCTTTTTTAGAGGCCCCACAGATTTTCAGAAACTTTGGGGGCCCATAAAAAAAAATCGGTCACCAAAATGGGCAAACTGAGTATAGGGTTTTACTACCCTTTGGTAGTAGAGTCGAACCTATACTGTCATGTTCTTGTGTTTTTCCAAAAGTCTTCATTTGATGCATAGTGTAATCAAAGAAATTAAAAATATTGAAGTTTAATTCATAACAATTTCGTTACGTTACTTGATTTCCAAAGAATTTATATTTTAATTTTATACATACAGATTTTACTGAAACACAAATAGCTGTGTTTTTTAATACATACGAATAATCCATAAACCTAAAAATATTTTCCTTTTTTTAATTTGTACAGAAATGTTTTTATAACATACGAATAATCCACAAACCTCAACTTTGTGCAATTTCTGCTTGTTGTTAATTTGTACAAAATTCTCTTTAAAATTGTTTGCATGCAAACTCTTGTATTTCAAAAGTATGTATTAACTACTCAGTTAATGTAAACATATTTTTGAATATAAGTTAAACATATTAAAACTGTATTTGTAATATACAGAGAAAAATTGCTAGCTTTTGTTTAAAATTTCAATTGAATACTCTATTAAAGGGGTTAATTTAACCTTAAAAATGTATATCGTTAAGGTATGTTTACCCTTGAAATAGGCAACAGTTTTATGCAACTTAAATCTTAAAGTAGGCAAAGAAAATAAAAATATATTTTTGTAAAATTGTAAGTAAAATTATATTTTTGTATACTTTTACAAGATTCAACTTTATAGACCTTTTTCAAAAGGCTTTTTCCATATTAAAGTAACTTAATCATATGGTAAAATGCTAAAATACGAGTTAGCATATACATATGTATGTATGTAACTGAAATAAAAAGCAATTTATCAATGGCGTTAATGCAATTTATTCCTTAAAAGTTTGGCAAAAAGAAAAAAAAAAGTTGCACACAATTTGCCAAGACATCTCATGGGTATCAATTTTGTAGCAAAACTGCACAGTCAACGAATTTTTAAAAGTGGATTTAAGCATTTGCTTAGATACATACGAATTGAACATATAAATTTAAAATAATATAAAGTTTTTTTAAAGTTTAAAATAAAATGCTAAAATATAGTAAAAATCAAGTAGTCAAACGCGGCTTCTTACAGCGTTTATCATAGCCATAATTCAATAAAAATTTCAACAAACTATAAATATGTAATATTTAAATAATGGATATTCATGTTCCCTAAAGTATGCTAATATTATTTATTATTTAAATTACCCATTAGAATTGTTCACTCTGTATTAAATAAAACTGTGATAGGCCCACATATAAACAATAAACCAATTAAATACAAAATTGCATTAAAATAAGTGCTAAATAAAATGTAATTTTTAAATATTTAAATGTTTGTATATAAATGGTAATTTAAATAAAGCACGTGTTAGTTTTACTAAAGCCTTATTTATGAGTTTAGCAAACGAGGTGGATTCGAAAGGATTTTAAAATAAATTTAATTTTCAAAATGTTGTTTCAATGATAGTTTTTAGCAAGTTCCCTTCTATTTAGAGTTGAAATATTTGAATACGAATAAAGGGTTTTCTTTATGTTTTAATATTTGTTGTCATGTAAATTTACCTTTTTAAAATAGAAAGGTCAAAATTATTTTTATGCATTAATCGAACAAAACGAGTTATAAAACATATGAAATGCATTTTGGATTTTACACCATTTCCAATTGTTTTTCAGATGTTTCTAATTGAATTTCAGAATATTTCATTTATATTTCAGAATTTTTCATTTCTAATTTTATTTTAGAATTTTCCAATTGTATTTCTGAAACTTCCATATGTATTTCAGCAGTTTTAATTTATACTTAAAAAGTTTATAATTGTATTTCAGAATTTTCGAATTGTATTTCAGAAATTCCTATTTGTATTGCAGAATTTTCTATTTGTATTTCAGACATTTCCATTGGTATTGCTATTAGACATTTCTGAAATAGAAATGGAAAATTCTGAAATATTCTGAAATACAATTTGAAACTTCTGAAATATAATAGGATTTGGTGTATATTAGAATTGTGTTTGCACGACAATCATACATACGTATCATGAGACAGTTTTCAGATCCAGAATATGTATATATGTATGTATATTAGGGTGGTGCGATATTTTCACGAAAAATCGTATAGCAGAAACGCATTCTACGGAAAATTCAAGAAACCATAGGTATAAAATCAATTCCTATCTTGCGCATTTCGTCTTTTATCCAATGATGTTTCAGTATATAGTTTTTTTTTATTGAATAAAAGACAAAATGCGCAAGATAGAATTTGATTTTAGACCTATGGAAACTTTCTTAGAATTTTCCATAGATTGCGTTTCTGCTATACTATTTTTTACTTTTTGATCGTCCATACAAATCGACCCAGCCTAATGTATATTCATACGCCCATGGTCTATTTTTAGGATGAAAATGTAAAAGCTTGTCTAATTTTTGGCAAAACGTTGACAATCTTTCAAATATTGCCTATATTTGGGAAATAAAGCCTTCTTTGAGAATATAAATATAATGCTTTTTACTAAACATAAAATATTGCCTACTTTTAAGATAAAAACCATAAATTGCATATAAATGTTATAAGGTTATAAAATATTGCCTACTTTTAAGATAAACACATAAAATTTCATATATAACAAGCTTACTTTAGGCTAATAGTTATAAATTTGTAAAATGTTGCCCTTTTTTCAGTAACGTCATACGTTCTTTAAAACAATTATTTATGTATATTTAATTTTAAAATTACTAAAATTACCTAATGAACATTTTAAACATTTCCTTTTAAAATTACACTTTTTATCGGGAAATCAGTTTGCATTTTATAACTCTCCTGCATAAGATTTAAAATCATCAACTATTTTTGTTTGTTTTTCTATATGTTCATAAATGAAGACTCACACTTAAAAGAAATCACAACATGTGAGTGTTTCATAAATTTATACAGTAAAAGTGTGAGCGGAAAAATATATTTTTGCCACGTTTTTAGTGGTAAAACATTAAAAATAACCATCTACAATAATGTTACATACTACATACTCCTCCTGTGCATGTGTATCATCTATGTTTGAGTTTATATCTGTATGGGGGCATTTATAAATGCATTACATTTTCATGTGGATGTGTATGTTCACATTTACTGTATAAATTTGTGAAACTACCCAGCAGTTAAGCAAGTAGTCAATGTATCCCTTAAAGACAGTAATTGTCACAAATGTCTTATCACTTGGCTGACTCCATTTTATATATTTTGGTCATTTGACACGTGTGTGCACTTTGTAGTGCAGAGAGAAGACAATTGGTTACTTTATGCATCCCAAGTAATCTAGCGTGAAGACAATTGTCACTTAAGTGTCTCTAAGTAATCTAGAGTGTAGTCACTTTAAACGTTTTGTGAGTAATTCGTACAAACTGGTTTTTTACAAATTGTGTTAATATAATTCTCATACAGTTTATTTTTGTTTTTGCTTAAGTATACTGATATCGCATGTAACATAGCATGAAGTCAATAGTCACTTTAGTGTCTCTTAGCAACCTATGGTGAAGTCACTTCAAACTTTTTTTTGTACTGCAGTTTATTTTACCCACCACAAGCGTTGACTACCTTCGATCAGCTATCCAATAGTCACATTGTAATCAAAAGGGTCAATTGACCCCCTGCTTAGGACATGCATGTGTTAAAATAACTAGTCAAGTAACTGATCAAGTAACCAGTTACAAAGCTAGCAAGGTAACTGACGCTATGTAACCAGTTTGTGAATCCAATGCGTTGCCTACTTTGGACCAGCTATTAGACAGTCCCATTGTAATCAAAAAGAGACAATTGACCCCCTGCCTAGGACATGCCCGTGTTAAAATGACTAGTCACGTGGCTATTGAAGTAACTAGCTCCCACCCTAAATGATGGGTAAAATCACTAGTTCGGTACTGTCTCCTAGAACTGCTGGGTATTAATATTTTTGTTCGCGTGCGATAGTGTGTAAGCAGGTACAATGTCTCTGTATGTGTTAAAAGTCACGTTGCGTGTTTGTATGGATGTGATTATAGCAGCTTTTATATCCAATTTTTTATGTAAAAAATACCAAAAAGTAAAAACATATTCACGTGTTTGTTTTAAAAAAAAAAATTGCAAAAAAGTGAGTTAACTTAA
Organism: Calliphora vicina; assembly: GCF_958450345.1. Taxonomy (NCBI): domain Eukaryota; kingdom Metazoa; phylum Arthropoda; class Insecta; order Diptera; family Calliphoridae; genus Calliphora; species Calliphora vicina. Next base: position 56,609,349 of record NC_088780.1, on the reverse strand, counting down.
TCCTATAAGAGCCGTTAAAACTTTGTTCATGTTATTTGTCTGTGCCCCACGTAATTTTCTTACTCTTGCATTAATCTGAAATCATTTGTGGAATATAAGCACAGCCTAAGCCGACTGCCGTTAAATTAATGCCATTATCCCAATAAATATGTTTTTCTTTTTAACTAAATTAAAAATGGCTAATTTTCTCGCCTAAATGGGTTAAAAACGTAACGGAAATTTCATTTTAAATTGTTATAAATTTGATTATATTTTATACAGATCCAAATGCAACGCGTTCACTTTATGCACATGCTGCCTGTCTGTCTGTGTGTGTTAAATTATTGTTGCTACAATTGCTGCTGTAACCATTATTGTTGTTATTGTAATTCATATTATACATACATACATATATTTTGTTGGTAGAATCTAAACATATATTTAGTTTTGTTTACCATGCATGGGTAATTGTTAACAGTAATTGTTTTGTTTATGCATATGTTGGTGGCATTGTTGCAGTGTTTTTTTATATTTTTCGTTTTTGCTAATAATAATAAAGTATTTTGTTTGTGTTCTTGTCATAAATTGCCGTGAAAATGATTTGTAAACGATGAAAAGAAAAACAAATAATAATAACCGAACTATTAATGTTGAATTACATTAAATTATAATAAATTAAAGTATACTTTTATGAGGTAGCTAATTTAATATGCCGAAAACTTTACAGCTGGTTATTTTAAAGTTTTAATGGGATGGTAATGAATAACAAAAATAGTAAAGCAGTCATTTAGGAGCAGCAATATGTTATAAGATAAATTAAATCATATTTTAGGTGGCTTTTATTTAATTGCTTTAAAAATGTGAAAATAAACTTGAAATTAATTCAAACTATTTCTAACATTATACAATTTATATGATATAAAAGCATATCGCAATATTTTCCTGATGCTGTGCTTGTCACTGTTTAATTTATTTTAAAGTTATTTTCATATTTTTAGAGTATTCGAAATTGGAAAGTGTAAGAAATTGGCCTCAAATAAAACTATAAATTTTTTAATAATCCTTATAATTTATAGATTATGCTGCTTAAACATGTTGTGATCTAAAGATAATTTTAACAGATAATTTTGCAAACAAACATATAAACAAACTAATATTGATAGTTAAATAAAAGCTTTTAAAAATAAAATAGATCTATGGATTAGGGATTCACAAATTTATACTTAACTAGTGGAACCTACAAATTTGTTCGTATTTTTATAGTAATTTTTAAACAAATTTTAAAACTTAAAAATAATGCATATTGTGAGGGTTTGAAAATTTGTGTAACAGTTTCAAAAATCATTTTGTGAGATTCTGAAAATTTGTAATATAAAAATGTTGCATATTTATAGGAGCCCAAAAAAGTGTAAGTCTTCCCTTAAGCTAAGTACTATGTTCAAAATTTCGTGCGAAATGCTGTCAAACTACATATAAAATATTTGCGAAATAATTTCGCAAAAGCAGTACTCTGTTCTTTTTGTTAAAAACATGTGAAATACATCTGTCAACCTTATTTTACCACACGAAATAACATAAGCAACAATTCTTTCTTTCACGAAATTAAAACCAACAGCTGATCATTTGTTGTATATAAAATTTTTCGTACGAAACAACCATTATTTTTTGCAAATATGAACAGAGTACTAAGCTTTAGATTAAAAAATAATATTTATTTACCTAATATACAATAAACATTTCTTTCCTTTTATCTCTATTCTATTTTAAGTCTAGTTTTCTCTTCTTAATTAAGTTTTTAAAAAAGTGAATTTAATTTACCCTAACTCCCATTCTCTTCTTCCTGGCTCTTGTGTTACTTAACCTTATGTCAATTAAGTAGCTTATCTTTAGTTTTTTTATTCTATTTTGGTTGCTAAACTACTTTTCTTCTCCCTGTCAACCAAATTTTATTATTTTTATTTTTTTAAAAGAACACAAAAAAACTTACCATTATACTTCCCACATACGGACGTTCGAACATAAATTTGTTGCTGGTGTGTTCAAGTTTTCATTGTAAGGAATGAAAGAACATTAAATTTTACTTTCCTTTGATTATAATACGTGGTTGTTAAACAAATTGTACGCTAATACTACTTAAATAAACTCTGTACTACTTCCCATTTTTATTTTCAGCATTTGACATCTTCTATAGGCCACCTTTATGTATGTAGTCACATTACAACTGCATTAAAATCGTAACTTCTCCGGTCCCTCTCTATTTTCGTATAGTAAAATATTTATTTGTTAGTGTTTGAGTGAGAGTTTTGTACGTGTGTGTGTATATATATGTTTTAAAATCTTTTTTATATAAAAATAAAAATTCTTTAAACGTGACCGTTCACAGGTGCATTGGATTTTTACTATTCTTACCACACCGCTACTCTAACAATGTTTGTTTTCCGGTTGTCTCGTACCTTAAATGTATTGTATGACAATGAATGAGTGTATTAGTGTGTACATGTACTATGTATGTGTGCACCTGAGTTTGGCTTAGGGTTGGTGTGCGTTTAAACCCAAAAGACTCAAATGCAATTTAAACTTTGTTTGGTTTTTGTTTGTATGCTTTTCAAATGTAGCTGTCTGTATGCCTTTGGATTTATCTTAGACTGATAGGAAATTATTAAATTAAATTTTTTTAGAAATCATAAAATTAAATTGGTTCTTTAGTCCATAAAAGTGTATGATTTCTAATAAAAAAATATAAATTTTCGAGTTATACAAATTTATTAATTATTAAAAGTATGCTTTTTTATATATGTATGTCTATGTTTGATCTTTCAAAAGTATGCTGTAATTTTTGTATAAGAAAAAATACACGAATGACTTCGATCTATACCATATGCTTCGTTATTTATTTAATAACCATTAACAGACATACCTAAGGAGCTTTTGAAAAAAAAAATGATAGAATATTTACGAAGATCATTTTTAAATGCGAAAGTTTTTTGGATGTATTATGTTATTAGATTGCTGTGAAATTTTGCATTGTTGGCACTTTATACTAAACTTCGCAATTGCAAAAGTTACGCGTAAATGCATTCTTTGAATTGTTCACATAACTTATGAAAGTACTAGGTGCAAAACAAATAAGTTAGGTTTTATGAGTCACTCGCAATTAACGTCTAGCCTTTGATAACCTTCAAAACAACTAATTAAAAATAATTTCAAACTGTAAATAGTATGAAGTACATTCAAAATTACATTTAAACTAAAATTAAATGCTCTATTTTACAATTCTTAACTTTATGTTAATAATTTTATACATAAGTTGTTTTAACAAATACTAAATAACCTTTATTTGTCTCTTTACCCTCTTTTCCCCTTGTAGGTCTTGCTTTGAATACATCATCGTTGACCGGAAGACGAGATTCGTTTGATCGCACCACTTCTGCCTTTAGTCCTTCAGCGATGGATTATACCAACAGTAATGCTGCTGCCGCCAATGCGGTTTCGACCACAGTGGCACAAGCAGCCGCCGCAGCAGCAGCTGCTGCCGCTGCTAGGGGTAAATGGCCGGGTGCAGTGACCAATACATATGGTGCTTTAGGAGCAACAGCTTCAGCCAGTCCCCTCGGAGCTGCCATTACACCACCTCCGCCACCACAATCGTGCCTAATAAACAATCGTGCTCCAGGAGCTGAATCCAAATATCGTCAACAAATGGCTGTGGGTTTGCCACCGGCGGCAGCTGCTGCCCAGGCGGCGGCTGTTGCTGCTGCGGCCAACAATATGTTTGGCTCAAATAGTTCATTATTCTCTAAGCACTTGGCTATACCAGGTACGACACCAGCCGCTGCTGCTGCAGCTGCCGCCGCCGCTGCGGCTGCTTCAAGACAATCAGTGGCAGCCGGTGTTGGTGGTGTGGGTGCGGCCGCCGCAGCAGCTGCAGCAGCAGCCGCCGCTGCTGGTGGCGCTCCACAACCGGGTCGTTCGCGTCTTTTGGAAGATTTCCGCAACCAACGTTATCCCAATCTCCAGTTGCGCGACTTGGCCAATCATATAGTCGAGTTTTCTCAAGATCAACATGGCTCACGTTTTATTCAGCAAAAACTGGAACGTGCTACAGCCGCTGAAAAGCAGATGGTCTTTAATGAAATCTTGGGTGCTGCCTACAGCCTCATGACTGATGTCTTTGGCAACTATGTCATACAGAAGTTCTTTGAGTTTGGCACTCCCGAACAGAAAAACACATTGGGTATGCAGGTCAAGGGTCATGTACTGCAGCTAGCCCTACAAATGTACGGCTGCCGGGTCATACAAAAAGCCTTGGAAAGTATTTCACCCGAACAGCAGCAGGAAATTGTACGTGAATTGGATGGCAACGTTTTGAAATGTGTTAAAGATCAGAATGGCAATCATGTTGTACAGAAATGCATTGAATGCGTTGATCCCTCAGCATTGCAGTTCATCATAAATGCCTTCAAGAGTCAGGTGTATTCGTTGAGCACCCACCCCTACGGTTGTCGTGTTATACAACGTATTTTGGAGCATTGCACTGCAGAGCAGACACAGCCCATATTGGATGAATTACACGAGCATACAGAACAATTGATACAGGATCAATATGGCAATTATGTTATACAACATGTATTGGGTAAGTTGAATTGTTGCGTATTTTTGTTTCATAATATTTATATACATATGTTTATTATTGTTGTGTTGTTTTTTTTTTGTAGAACACGGCAAACCTGAGGATAAATCAATTTTAATTAATAGTGTACGAGGCAAAGTATTGGTTTTATCACAACACAAATTTGCTTCCAATGTTGTTGAAAAATGTGTTACACACGCCACACGATCTGAGCGTACAGCACTTATTGATGAAGTCTGCACATTTAATGATAAGTAAGTAAACTTTTGAAGCGACAATCAGGAATGGAAAATAATATAGTTTTAGGGTCTGGTTCAGAAACACGATAGGAAAACAATTTTCAAATTTTTATATGAAAAATACTCATAAATTATTTAAGAGCAGAACAGAGTTATTTTCATACAAAAAATTTAAAATTGTTTTCCTTTCGTGTTTCTTTTTATAATTTAATGAATCAAAATGAAAAATGTTTGTTAGATTTTGGAAAAAAAATTGTTAAATTTTTATTTTTATACAAACAGTTACTTGAAGGATGTCTGTAAACCTTAGTATAATAATAAATTAAAAAATATAAATTAAAATTAATAAATCCTGATACTTGATTTTTTCGAAATTGACATATAGTTGGTTGGAATATCGCATAAGTCTTTGGAATGTCTTTGAAATCCCTTTCATATGATATATGAATTGTTTATGTACATGACTTAGTATTCGAGATATACATATGTAGGAAAGTCGTGACTTTTTGTGGAAATATGAAAAATACAAACTGAATTATAAACTTATATATGTCCTTACCACTCACGGTGAAGAGTATACAAATATTTAATTTTTGTATGCTAATATTAAATAATTCTTATTATATAAACCTATTTTACAACATTAATTGTTTAAATATGTGAATTCTTTATTGGATTGTTAGTTTTTTTCTAAAAAAAAAAACTAACAAATTTCACAAAAAAGTAGGTCATTTTATTTTTTCCGATTTTTTTGACGATTTCAAAAATATTTTGCGGATTTTGACGATTTTTTAGTCCAATTTTGACGATTTTATACCAAAATTATCTGGCAACAGTGGTTGCATTGTGTACAGACGTTCTGGAATTCACCCATGCTTAGAATGCATAGGAAAGTAGTTATTATTCTGATTCTAATTTGTATCGTAATATTATAACTTTTTCGATATTAAAAATATTCTATAATTATTCGATTTCGATTAATATAAGACGTATACGATCTTTTTCGTGTTAAACTATATTTTTTAGGAATATGTTATTGAATATTTTTACAAATTGACAAAAGAATTGTATGAATTTTTAATTTATAACTCTTTTTGCAATTTGTGAAAAAGTAAAATGTTATATCGAAAAGTATTCTTCTTTTTCATAAAATATTAAAATATGATATACTAAACATGGTTATTGGATAGAGCATTATAATAAATACATATTTTCAATTTTAATTCGAAATAAGTTCAATGAAAAGAGCGGACTCGAATCTTTGCATACTGGGCATGCACAAAATTTTCTTATAGAAAATAAATATTGTTACACACAAAACTCTCTGTTAAAAAACTATTGTACACAAAATGTTCTATTAAAAATAATGTTGTTTTAGCACAGGACTTGATTGTATACAATAAATCATTCTGAGTCTGAGAACTTGAACCACTACACTATTGAATATAAAATAGTATAAAAAAAGTATGATCGTTTTAAGTTTTCCATACCTGAGGACAATAAATAATTAACTCTTTATTAAATTTGCATTATCTGCCTTCTTTTTCAGTGCCTTACACGTTATGATGAAAGATCAATATGCCAACTATGTGGTACAAAAAATGATCGATGTCTCGGAACCAACACAACTAAAGAAACTTATGAACAAAATACGCCCCCATATGGCGGCGCTACGCAAATACACCTACGGCAAACATATAAATGCCAAATTGGAAAAGTATTTCATGAAGACCTCTAATCCCATCACAACAACAGCCACAAGCACAACCGGCGTTGTGGGTGTAGGAGTAGGAATTATTGCCTCATCAGTTATTACCTCAGCTGGACTAACAGTATCAGCTGTTAATACCATAACAACAGCAGCTGCCATAACAACAGCTTCAAATACAGCCACTGCTACAGCAGTTACACCTACTGTCAGCCAGCAGCAGCAGTCATTAGAAAATGGCATTAGTGTAAGCACACCAATGGATACCAGTGGTGGAAATGTCAATAATTCATTGGCATCTGTAGTGACTAGCACAAATTTGGGACCCATCGGTCCACCCACCACAAATGGGGTTTTGTAAGCTGAATTTTTTCTTACTCTTGAAAATAACATCTAAATTTTCTTTCGGTTATTTTAAGACTTTAGTTAAGAGCAACGTTTGATAAACATAAATAATGTTAGACTTTAAGACAACAACCAACATTTTTGAAGCAAAAACCACTTAGATAATATTAAACAAATCAAAAACTCGTAATATTGAGTTAAAGAAGAAAAAAAACTTCAAATTTATATAAATATGAAAAAAGCCAACGCTTTAAGGATTAAAAGAAACAAAAAAACTTACGATTTTAAAATGATTTATAAAAAAAACAATTGATTTAAAACAAAAAAATCCAACAACAAGAGAAAAACCTCTAATTGTATAAAAAATATGTAAACATTTTTTTAAAGATGATTAAGAATTACATTTTGAAGATGATCATATTCAATATTGAAATGATATTTGTTAAAATGAAGAAACAGAAGAGAAATCAACCCAAGAGAACACACACAATTTGTTTAAGTTTAGTGGTAATTTTTATTATAATTAAATACTATAAATACATAACACACATACATACTATTGTTATTTTTAGACTAAAAGCAAACAACACAAGAAAAGCATGTTTCGAAGAGTTATTAACGATTTTTTTTATTAAATATTTTCAAGTAAACTAAAGCTTTTTGCCAGCCAAAAGAAATGATTTGAAGAGTTAATCGAGAAAACATTTTTTTTATAAAATTAAACCCATTTCAGAATACTGCAACATGTTTCTGGAGTAATCGAAATATTTTAAAATGTCGATACACAAATAGTTTTGTTGTTAGACAAACATTCGTTTCAAATTTAAAACTCTTCAAAAATCCTTTAGAGATTTTAAATTTTATTACAAACACACATTACTTTATGTTTAAAAAAATACCACTTAAACTATCGCTTTGATCTGCCACTTGCTAGAAAAAATAAATTAAGAAAATATATTTTGAAACTCGTTTTAGATTTTGAGTAAATACTGTAATTAATAATTGTTTTTGAGGAAAACAGAAAGAAAGAAATAATTCCTAAATTGTTAGTTAAGAAACTTTTAGTAACACAAGTTTTTCGTTTTTTTGCTTTTAAGAAAACTGATTGATTGTAAAACTTTTATTATTATTATTATTTTGTTTATAATTTGTAAGTGTAAATGTAGATTTTATTTTTTGCCCCCCCCCCTTCTCGTACTATACTAATTTTAAGGAAAAAAAAAAACAAAAACCAAAACTATTCAACAAAATATGTTCAATGTAAAATTTGTAATGTTTCAAAATGAGTAATGAAGAAAAAAGCAAAACAATAATCATATATGTAAACTTTTTTGTAAATAAAACCAAACTTTATAAGAAGAAAAACATTTAATGGAACGAAACAAAAAAGAGTCATTTTAACATAGAGTTAAACTTTTTTAACGTAAATTAACTATAACAAAGAGTTTGATTAAAATAATGCAAACGGTGTGATTGATGTGAAACAAAAATCAACATAAATGCATACACGCATCATAAAGAATATAATATATTTTGATATGAAACAATAAATCAGCCTAAAGACAGACAATTTTGTTAGTGTTAAAGATAAAATTGCATACAATTGGCCCCGATATGCAGATATTCGAATCATGATTTTCCAATTTCAAATTTATAAATGCTCTGTACCAAACGATTTCACAAAATCCTTTTGCTTTAAACTTCTCAGTGGTCTTAAGATCTATAAACTGACCAGTTATTTTCGAATTACATACATGTCAGAAACATGAAAGAACAAAACTGTTTTAACTTAAATCAAAAATGCCGTTACACTATACAAAAAAATTTATGCACATTTTTCAAAGTTTGTAAACGATGTATATTGAAACATGATTCGAATATATTTGAAATAGGAATTCGTAGATATATCGATAATTTTTCGAAATCGTATTTCCTTCCTATAAGCTTCATAAAAATAATATTGTTTTTTTATAAGACAATGCAAATCTCGAAATTTAATCAAAAAATTGCAATTATATTGTTTAATACATTTTTAGAAATTTCAAAATTTTTTATTCGCAATACGAAATTCTCGAAACAAGTTTCTTAATCCACCAAATTCATGGCTAGAAGCTTACACAAAATCTGCAATTTTATCGTAAAACTAACGAAATTATTTTAAAGAAAAAAAATTTAATTGAGCTGTTTTAAAATTTCAAATTTTTATACACACATTTTCATATTCATACATTAACTATATACACATATAACAAGAAAAAACTATGCAAAACACTCATTTATATACAAAAAAAAAAAAAAAGATTGAAAAACAAAATACAAATTACACATTGATATCATAACACTATATAAATATATAAATAATTATTATAAAAATATAATCTCTTATAAATAATCTGATAAATTTTAGTAAAACAAACAAAATGTAGAATTAGAATTTTTAAAAGAATTAAACCATGATAAGCTCTTAAGCGAATTTTTATTAAAACAACTAAAAACAACAACAACACAGCATAACAATAAAATGATAAGAATTTAAGATAAGAAACAAGTGAAAAAGATCCCCCTCTAAAAATTTAAGAAAATAACAAAGATCGAATATGTGACTATACGTTTAATAAAAAGGATGTTTTAACAAATTTCGTAACAAAAAATTAAATTACAACAGCAGAATGAATTCTTTCTGATTTGCAAATGATTTAAAACTTTGTAACGTTTGTTAATACTTGTTAAAATATCCTTAAAACTCCCTCTTTTTGATAACATATATCCCTCAAATAACTGTTTAACTTTTTTGAAACAACCATGTAATGTTTTTTCTTAAAATGTCATCATCACACTACTCTTTCCCCCCTGCCCAGGCCCCTTATATTTATTTACAATTTAAGCTTCAATTTAAGAAAAAAAAACTTTACCTATCTTTTTAAAATAATTTTAGTACCAAAACCCTGTACATTTTATTTGTTAATTTAAAAAAAAAAAAAACAATAATGTTTCTGTAAAATCCTGTGTAAATCTGTAATTAGAAAAAACCCATGTTAATATTTTGTTCATGTAATATTTTTTGTAAAAATCATATAGACCTCAAATAAATTTTGTTAAAAAAAAGAAAAAAAAAACGAAAAGTGAAATGAATGATCTAGAAGATGAAGAAGTCTGTTTTGTAAAATTGTAATTTTGTTTTCATGTATACTATAAATTTCTGTTCATACTTCTACTCCTTTACTCCTGTTACTCTAACTATATTACAAACTACAAAAAGTCCTCGCTTTTATTTAATTACATATTATATTTTAATTATTATTTTTTTTTTGTTTGTTTAATGAATGTATAAGTCACTGTTAATTTATTTTAACCTTAAATATGCTATGCTACATACCTAGTTTTAGTTGATTTAATTTTGAAAATATGTACTAAATTACTACTCATGTTTTAATGTTTTTAGTTTTAAGCTTAACAGAATTAATATTTGTAATTTTTATTGTAATAAAGTTTTGATGATTGATTATATAATGATTGTATGAAAAATTTAACTGAAAAAGTTTTTCGCTTTTTTTATTTCATGTTTTTTTAATTATATTTTAACTTTACATGTATCTACCTACTTATAAATAAATAATAATTGTATTATTAATTAATTATAAATGTAACAATTTAAAAAAGAAATATTTTGTAAATCGCCGTTTTATTATAATGAAAATATTGTTTGTAAATTCAAATTGATTAATTATTATAAATTATTTTACACAAAATTAAACAGAAAATTAAACGTACAATATTTCTTTTGGCTTTTCTTATTTCAAAATTTCGTTATTTGTTTATGAATACGATTTCGTGTTCATTTTCACTATTGGTGGTGTAGAGAAAAATTTAAATAATTTGCAAAAAAAAAAATAGTTTTTATTCACTCATTTCAAAATTAGTTGCTTTTGCTAATACAATTTTAAATCATTCGAAAAATGTTTTTATATTCAACCAGTTATTTGAAAAATACCTAGTCACAGCATTTCATTATGATCGAAAATTAAATTAATTCCGTATTTAGGTTCTTCAGAGAATTTAAAAAATATTGTTAATTAAAATTGAAGCATGATTAAAAATTTAAATTTGAAGAAATCTATCTTATCTAGTATCTTCCATTCCAAACGGAATGTGCAACATGCCTGATAAAATTTTATATATGTATGATCATTTTTCTAAGTGGAAATGATATTAGTTTGTAATTATTTGTTTTTCTCAAATTGTTATCAATACAGAACTATTCGGGGTTGTCATAGAATCCAATCATTATCGGAATCGGTTTGGAAAAACGACAAAAATATACATTTGACTTATGATTATATACAACCTAATTTTTTGTTTAATCGATAAAGAATTTAATTCTAGATCCAATATAAAACCGATAACTTTCGATTTCACGCGACCAATGTACTTTTTCTGTCTTTTTCAAAACCGATTCCGACAACTATTCGATTCTATGACAACCCCGATTAACTCTTTTGGAAATCGACAAAATCTAACAGAATAATTAATACGAATTGAAACCATTCCGAACGAAATGTGTGACAGGCCTCTTATGAACACAGCGTTAAAATAGTATTTACTAATTATTAGTAATTTAACGAGACCACCATTGTGGTAATACGAAACCTGGGGCCTAATTCTAGCATTCGTAATCGAAATAAATTTCGATTGTATCTTAGCTATCGAGTAGAACAGAAAATCTATACAATAAAATCAGAATTTAAACAATAGCATGATTGAGGAGATGTCGTACCATTTTCTCCATATTGGAACACTAGTCACAAATAGGCAAATATAGTCCAATCACGTGCATCCCATAGAAGACGAGTACAGAGAGGTTATTCCGTAATTCCATTAGAAGTGAAATTAAAATTTTAAATTTCGAAGGCTTGACAAAACTAATTCCAAACGATATTTTTGACAATAGCGGAATAAATAAAAAAAATTAATGCCCTTTTCTATTAAGTCAACGATTTCATTTTGAAATTGAAAAAGGATGAGATGTTTTTATTGTTTTCATTACATTTTGGTACTTTTTAATTAATTTTTGACTAAATTCGTTTAAATTATTCGTCACACATTGGGGATTGTTTATCGAGTGATTTCAAACGAGAAATTTTCAAAAACGAATAGATGACAAATTGATGCTCTGCAAATCTCTCGATTTTCGGGGTTGTCATAGAATCAAATCATTCACCCTTATCGTGGTTGGCGTAAACGTCATACGCCTACGACGTTTCGTACTAGATTAAAGATAAAATGTAAACTTGTTCTTTAATCTAGTACGAAACTGTCGTAGGCGTAAGACGTTTACGCCAACCACGATAAGGGTGATTGTAGGAATCGGCTTGGAAAACTACAAAAAGATACATTTGACTTATGATTAAATACAACCTATATTTTGTTTAATCGATAAAGAATTTGATTCTAGGTCCAATATAAAACCGATAACTTTCGATTTCACGCGACCAATGTATTTTTTCTGTCGTTTTCAAAATCTATTCCGACAATGATTGGATTCTAGACAACCTCGTTTGTACCTGTTTCAATAGGTTTGTCTACTCAAAAGTAAAACGAATAAATCATGTGGATACGATTTACAGATCACCAAACTATATATTCGTTTTAAAACGATAACGTTACTCGGATTCGGTAACAGGACAAATGTTTAACAAATTCTTTTAAATCGTTCGAAATTCATCTAACCTTTTCGAAATCTTTCATTCGTGAAACAGGCTTTTCAGAAATTTGAAAAAAGAAAACAGTAAAACTAGTAAAAACTTGCAAATAAATAACTAGATTCAGAATCGGGGTAGAAAATCGTTCGATCTTGCATGATTATACATTTTATTTAGAAAAGAAAGTACTTCAATGGTCAAGTATTTTTCGGAAGAGGAACTGTTTACTGTTTTGGATTCCGTTCGCATTGGAATGTTTATTTAAATTTTAGGACCTGAAGTTATAAAATGAAATCTTTTGAAATGTAAGAATTTTGTATGAATAACAGTTGCAATTTATATGAACAATTTTTCTATGCAAAATGCTACTATTAATTTTGTAAAGTTTCGCACATGAAAACAACTAATACCTTGTTTTTATACCCTTCACCATGAGTTACAAACTTATACATATATGACCTAAGTTTGTCAATTCGTTTGTAAATTTCTACATTTATATATTTTGGATCGTTATTGTTAGCACAACTGATATAGCCATGCCCATCTGCCTGTTGAAATCAACTTTCCAAAGCCCCCAAACAACTTTCAGATATGATTGATACATTAATATATACGCTACAGTCCGACATAGGTTGCTATTTAAATCGAGAAAATCGACTCACAAATTTTTGACATATAACAAAAAACCACGAATACATCGATTTTTTCACCAATTTTATTTTCCACCAACATTTTTTTTCAAATATAATAGTTTTTTATTTATCTTAAAGTATACTTTGGTGAAAGGTATATAAGATTCAGCACAGCCGAATATAGCACTCTTACTTGTTAATAAAGAAATTTAAAATATAGAGAAAAACAAAAAATATACAATCAAGAATCAATTCCACATAGAACAAATAAGAGAGCTATATTCGGCTGTGCCGAATCTTATATACATATACCCTTCACCAAATTATACTTCAAAATACAAATTTAAATATTTTTAGGTAAACAAAATTTATTTTTTCATTTTTTTTGGTGAAAAAAAATCGGGTTAAAAAATATTTTTTCCGATTTTGACACATTGTATAGGATATAGATATAGGTCAAAAATCGAGGTTGTCTTGGTTTTTTCCTCATATCTCAACCATTTGTGGACCGATTTTGCTGATTTTAAATGGGAAACTTATCGAAAGTATGTCTGACAGAATTATTGAAGATTTGGGTCCCGAAGATATCTGGGGTCTTCAGAAAATTGATTTCAACAGACGAACGGGTCGAACAATTATATTGTGGAAATTACAAACGGAATGACAAGCTTATATATACCCTTTATTGAATTCTTTTTGCATAAAAAATATGCGAAATTAATTTCACTTTCAATAGGAATGAACTTTTGAGACAATGGCGACTTTTACCTTCATTTGGAACCATACCTGCAAAACTTAAGTTAACATTCACCCCTATCGTGAAAAACATGTGAAATTTATGTTCCCATGAAATATCCATTTCCCTCGAAGGGAAAATTGCTATCGTGATATTCCCCTGAACTTTTCATTCACAATAGTTGATTTTGTTCGTAACAGCTGTCTATTGTTTACAAAATTTCATCTAAAAATTTCACAACATGGGGAATTTTTTCACGTGAACAAAGTTTATGAACGAAAAATGGGAAAAGGGAACATATTTCATGTGAAATATTGATTCGCGATAGGGGTGATTATATTTCTGATATAGACATTTTTTAAATATAATTGGAAAAATGTGAAATATAGAGAATGGAAATGTATTAAGTTGTACTTTTATATAAAATATAAGTGAAATCGAAAATTATGAAAAAGGAATCGCAATATTAATACAAGATTTCGATATGAATTGACTTTAAAACTTGTTATACATTAAAACTTATATGATTGAGATTATAAAAATCTATTACAACTAGGTATTCATATTTTGCCATCTGGGAAATTATAATGAAATAAAATAAAAATATTGTGTAAACTTTAAAATTTTTTATTTTTAATATTGTGTAAACTGTAGTTTGTTTTTACATTCATATACATATTTTCATTATATGAAACAAATAATTATGAAGTCAATTTTCAGCCCACCTTTTTATGTTTTTTATAACAACTAACAATTCTATATATAATTTTGTTTATTAACAATTACTAATTATAACAAATAGTTTCACTTTTATTTTAATTTTAATTTATTTAAACAAACTTAATAATTGTTGCATTTTCTCATCCTAAAGCAGAAAATTAAAGAATGAAGGCTTCTTTTTAGAATTTTTTAAAATAACTACTTAAAATTTGTAAAAAAAAAACTACTATTTACAAAAAATTCTGTACATTGTTTAAAAAAAATTTAAAATTTTTTTTGTTGTATAATTTCTGTAAAAATAATAAAAAGAAATGAAACTAATAGACCAAATAGTTATTTTTAAAAAATAAATAAAAAAGTTTTGTTTTTGTGTTACGAGAAAATTTCCACAATTTAAAATATAATTTTAAAGAAGTTTTCAATGCAAAAACAAGAAACACCAATTGTAAAAAATAGTAAATATTTGTATAAACCAAAAAATTAAAAAAAAAATTAAATGAAAACCATTGTGAAAATGATAATGCTTTTTTGTAAAATATGCTGAACAAAGTTTTTGTAAATTTTTCAACATTTTTTAAAGGAAGTTTTGTAAACATTTTGTAAAATTTTTTGTACAATCTTAAGAAATAGTAAGTGTCGTGACTTTTTTCCTTCTTCTAGTTTTGCTTTAGTTTAATAGTTTTATTTATTTTGGTGTTTTTATTTAATTAAAACTCAATTTGGCCTTATAAACAAAAAGAAAAATCGAATTTAATACATAAAATAAAATTTGTAAATTTGTTTCTGTTAGTATTTAGGTAAAATGCACAAAAAAAGAAACTAAACAATTAAAATAAACCATAACAAATGTAAAATTGTATAAAATTATTTATTATTTATTATTTTTTTTTTAACATTTTCTAATAATTCAAGGAAGTTATTTTTTATTTTTGAATTTCTAAGAGGCTTTTAAAATGCAACATTATTATTAAGTTTTTGTAATTTTAATATCACTGTCACTTGTTTATGATGTGACAGCTAAAAGGTACTGATAATTTTAATGACTAACACAACCATTTATATTATTATTCTTTTTTTCAATTTTTTTTGGTAATTTATTTATTTTACAATTTAAATGTATGGTGTTTGTACGTGTAGTGTTGCAGTTGGTCAGTCCGTAATCGGCGAAAGTAATTCATTTTAAGCTAATAAGCTAAAATAGTATAAAGCATTGGTAGGCAAATAGAGGCATTTAATTTGTGTGCTTTTTGGGTTAAAAATTAAAATATCCTCAACAACATCAAGCAACTACATGAAATGTGTGTATTTTTACGCTCTTTTGTTCACATTCGGGTTGTTTGACGAAAATCATCGTAACCTGAACAATATGAACGCCTACCATGGATATAAGAATGATTTTAAATCTTTTAAAATTTTCATTTCCGAATCGATTTGCGGATTAATAACTCGAAGGTCTACAGGAATTGGCAATTTCTTCCAAACATAATTTGAATCAAATTTCTCAATATCAATATTGCAGATGTGTGGCATGCAGAAGGATGACCAATTCATCAATAATTTTTTTTTATCCCATGAAACATCCATGAATGGGCCTGATTGCACTTAAAAAATGATTACAATGACGCGCAAGTTGTTAATCAACCCATACCTACTTTGATGATTGAATGTGAAATCATAATTCGCAATAGGGGTGATTGTCTCAATTGTAAAAGCTTTAGAGCTTCGCTCTTTTCTCTAAAGCATCAGTACCATCATTACTTTGAACTTTAGGAACCAGTTCTGAAGCTTGACTAGTTCACGCTGTCATGTAAGAGTACTTAACTAACTCGACATTTGAGAAAAATAATGCTTGATTTGGAAAAACTAAACAAAATCAATTTGTATAGATTATAGAAAGTATTGAAAACCGAGTAACTGGCATTACTCGGTTTTCAATACAAATTATTGCTACTAAGGAGTGAGATCGAAAAATTCTTAACATACATATATGTTTATAAAAAAGAAACCACTAAACTTACAGCTTTAATTTTTTTTTTATTTGATTGAAATTATTATTACAATTTACAAAAAAAATTATTTTTATAGTTTTAATCACTAGTGATGAAATTTTGAACCTTTTTCGGAAACCCTTCCATTAACGTTTTTATAGTGCTTTCTGTCACTTTGCTCGAACATGTAGTCCATCTCCGTTTAAAATCTACCACACTTTTGGACACCTTTTTTGTACTCTTCAATTCTCTTTTAACAAGAGCCCAATATCTCTCCACTGGCCTTAGCTCCGGGCAGTTTGAAGGATTTGCCTCTCTTGGTACAAATACCACATTATTGTTCTTGTACCACTCAAGGGCTTGTTTGCCATAGTGACAGGATGCCAAGTCAGGCCAAAAATAAGTGGACACATTATGAAGTCTTATGAATGGAAGCAGCCTTTTTTGTAAACATTCCTTGATGTAAATTTCGGTATTTATAGAGCCCGTTGTAACAAATGAGTGGCTTCTTTTGCCGCAACTGCATATTGCTTGCCATACCAAGAACTTTCTGGGAAATTTTGTCTGCTTTTGGGTCCTAAACTTTTCTTCAACATTCCCTCGAGCATCAGCAACATAAAATTTTTGACCTGGAAGTTGCGAAAAATCTGCCAGAACATACGTTTCGTCATCCATTATGCAGCAAGAATATTTTTTTATAAAACTTGACTTCAATTTCCGTGCTCTGTTTTTGGCCTCTAAATTTTTAGTAGCGTTCCTGTCAGGAACTTTTTGAGCCTTGTATGTTTTTAAACCTGCATTAGCTTTAACTTTTCGTACCAAATAGTCCGAGCACTGAGCTAACCGGGCTGCTTTCCTACCGGATGTGTTGGGAGCTCTTTTGAAAATGCGTTCTATTTTTTTGGCTTTAGAAACATCATGTGGACCATTCCTTCTACCTGAACCAGGTTTTCTATCAACTGACAAGTTCTCCCGGTACTGTTTAATAACATTGGAAACAGTTTGACGGCAGACCTTTGTATGCTTGGCCAACTTTTTGTAAGACCAAGTTGGGTTTTGTTGAAAATATTTAATAATTTCAGTACGCACTTTTTTCTGGTCACTCATTTTAATCAGATTAACAAAAAAATTAATATAATTGACATTACACATAATAACTGACATGTTTTTCAAAGGTAACTTGATCAAAAAAAAATTCAAATAATACTTGGGTTAAAAAATGTAATGAAAAACGTGTGTTAAGAATTTTTCGATCTCACTCCTTAGAATCTATATAGTATATAAAAATGGTTGGAAAAAATGTATAGTAATTCATAAAATGAGAACGGCTGGGCCGATTTCTGTTTGTCAGTTGTTCGTATTTTCGAGGAGAAGGTTTTTACGGACGAAAATTTTTGAAAATCCCTCCTATGAAATTTTGAAATTATTATTCCTTAATGGCTTTCCAAATCAAACAATAGAAAGTTCTGAGTGTAAATCATGGAGAATTGCGGAAAATGCGAAATGTTGTATTATTACTCTAAAGTTTGTCTGAAGGCTTAAAATTGGGGCGATGCGAAGTTCGCCGGGTCCACTAGTATAATTATAAAATTAGTTAACTTTGACTTAAAGTTTTCAGATGCGTTAAAAGTCCAGATTTGTTTAATACTTTCAAGTAAAAGCAACCGATAGTTCTTCCCCATTTTTTCAAAAGAGGATTTGGTTTCAATTATTTTTTTTTGTAGTAGAATAAAGTACTTCTATAGAGAATATTATGGATATATGTATATGAAATAAATTTAAGAATCATAACGTTTGACAAATGTTAGCTTGTAACTTGTCAACTCTTCAAATAACTTGACAATCCATGCCGTATGGGAAACCTACTCCTATTCCATCTTAAAGAAGATGCCCGAAGATTGATACAAAAATATAGCTGTGCGCCGAAAATATTTAATGGGTTCGAATGGATCCGATGTTGTAACATTCTTATGGTATTTAAGAATTCTCACAACTACTTAAATGACCTTCATATTGTTCAACTATTTTAAAAACCAAGCATTAACACTGCTTTGAGCAATTACTTGATTAATCTTGTTTAATATTTCTTTCAAAAGTTATATAAATGACTAAATCTTCAAGTTAAGCTCTTAATTTGGCAATATCCGAAAATGCAAATATAAGTCCTGTGGCTCTTAAGAGTTTCATAATGTCCGGTAAAACCGGTTTTTTCATCTTTGTAAACTCCACCGGTTTCGGTTTTTTTAAATTTTAGGTTTTTTGACAAACCGGTTTTTGTAAGACGGTTAACCGGTTTGAATGAAATATATTTTCTAAAGCTTAAACATATTTATAAAAAACTTTAATACAATTTTTAAAAAATATTGATTTATTTTATATATGTCAATATATGTCAAATTAGCATTTGACAATATTTCGTAAAAGATATAAAATAATTGCATAAAGATAGAGCTTTACAAATTCGAAAATGCTAAATAAAAATTTAATATATTCCGGTTAACCAGTTTTTTTTTGAAGACAAAAACCGAAACCGTTTAACCGGTTTTTAAAAGACAATACTCAAAACCGGTTTTTTCAAAAACACACTTTTTCGAAATTTTCCGGTTTTTTGGACACTCTGGTCAGGGGGAATTTTTTGTAATAGTAGCCTAATGAAACGATATTTATGTTATCGTATTAAATGCCTTCTATAATTGTAGTTAAAATGAATTAGTGGGCTTGTTTAGGGAATATTTGATCCACAAATCTGACAACACTGCACTGAGATTTCTACATTTAAGGGATTTATAGTCAAATATATATCATATCATCACAATTATTGAAAAATATATTAATAGGTTTTTTTATTATTTGTTAAAGAATTCTAAAACGTTAGTGAAATAAAGATTTAGCAGTTGAAAATTGGCGAAGACAAATCACATGTTACTTCTGTGACCTTTGACCTCAGTATGCTGCTAAGCAGAAAGCTACGTTTTAGCTTTCATTGCGAGATTTTGAAATTCTATAATGGATTTTTACTGGCCTCTAATATATGTAGTATTATTGCATACTTTCAGGGTTATTGAGCATTTGAAATAACATGTGCTTGATATAGCCTTTAAGTATGCTAATAATGCTTTGATTCTTTAATTAAAATTACATTTTATAAGACCTGTTCGCTTTGAACAAACTATAAATCCCTTAAATTCTATATTTTGTTTTAAAATACGGGGTGTAATTTAAAAATGAAAAAAAAAAAATGAAAGGTATGGAAATAAAGCTTGAACATAATAATTGTCTTAAATGAATAAAATTATAAATATTTACTTGTATTAAATGTAGTATATATACATACATACTTATACATACTATTTATATATAAACATTATAATTAATTACAATAACTAATTACTATATAAACATTATACATATTATATATACAAGCATATATATATAAATAAATAAATAAATAAATAAATAAATAAATAAATAAATAAATAAATAAATAAATAAATAAATAAATAAATAAATAAATAAATAAATAAATAAATAAATAAATAAATAAATAAATAAATAAATAAATAAATAAATAAATAAATAAATAAATAAATAAATAAATAAATAAATAAATAAATAAATAAATAAATAAATAAATAAATAAATAAATAAATAAATAAATAAATAAATAAATAAATAAATAAATAAATAAATAAATAAATAAATAAATAAATAAATAAATAAATAAATAAATAAATAAATAAATAAAACATATAAACAATTTTTAAAAGAAATAATTTTTAAGAGCATTATAAAAGAATGGCTTAACTAACAACTTTGTATTTGTATTGTATTCAAAATAGTATACATTTAAATAAACAAAAAACAAAAATAAATATATTTATATAAATGAATATTTAAAATTAAACATTTTCACCCGGCAGAAACAGATAAAAACAAAAAAAAAACTATTTAAGAATAAAAAACCAAAAATAAATTTCTTACAAAACAATATAAGTTATTATAATTGGAAAGTTTCAAATAAAATAAATTGTTTGCAGCAAACATATTAATTATTAAGCACAACAATATTTGTATTGAAAACAAAATGGATAAATGAATAAAATAAAAATCTTAAAACAATATTTAAAGGAGGAAACCCCTACCCAAAAATAAATAAGAAAATATTAAATTAGTAGTAACTTTTTGTAGCAAACAAACATCATGTTAAATAAAAACAAATTAATTAAAAATACAATTTTTAAAGAAGTTTTTTTTTAAACAACAATAACAACAACAGGAAGTAACAATTGATATATTTATAATTTGAATAATTAAAAAAAAGAAACTAAAAAAAAAGAATTGTCTTAAAATAACATATTTGTAGACAGAAAATTAACATAAAAGCAAGGCAAATATTTTTGCTATTAAAATCCTGGTATAAAATCTAAATAATTTCTTTCAAAAGAAAATCCAAAATAAAATCAATCCTTTCTCTACCTTTTTACAAAAAAAAAATAATGTAAATTTTTTTAAAAAGAAATACAAAATTAAAAGTAATGTAAAAAAAAATTGACAACAATTTATAAATATTCATTTATAAGTAAAGACAAGAAAAAAGAAATACAAGTAAAATAAAATAAATATTATAAATATACATATATAAACCAACTTATAACTTAAATTAAAATTAAAATTATATACATATATAACAAATTAAATGAAAATAAAAACCCTTATGTAATTTTTTGTAAAAACTCATAAAAACACACAACATTTTTTTAACAAAAAAATAAATATTAAAAAGAAAATCCTCACCTACAGACAGACTCTCACACACAGAAATACACAGTTCACCCACAATTTATTGCTAGAAATTTTAAATTTTTGCAAAAACCAAATTTAAAAACGTAAAAAAATAATTATAAAAAATTAACAAACACACTTTTACAAAGATCTTTGACACACACCCTTTCTCTGTCTCTCTTTTCCTCCCTACCTAACCAACACTCACTGTTTACTATTTCTCTCTATTCGTAAATTAAATTTTTAATTTTTTGTACTTTTTTTCAATTCAAAAACCTCAATATCAAATTCTGTAATTTTTTTATATAAAAATTCATCCTTAGTTTTTAAGTCAAGTTATTAGTTTTTAAGTAAAATTATTAAAAACACAAGAAATATTCAAATACATAAATTCAAATAAATGCAAATTTTTGAAAACTGAAACTAAAATGAAACTTGTATGTCGCTGTAATTTGTTTGTAGTTTTAATTAATTGACAAACGTATTTTTTATGTAAAATCAACTTAATTTATATAGTTTTATATATTTTACAATAATCAGTGTTTATTTTTAATAGAAATAGTTATGTTTCCTTCATATTTACAAAAAAAATAAATTAAATAAAAATAAACAACAACAAATATTATTAAATACAAAAACAAAAGTATAAATTTCTAATTATGTTTCTCATTATTATTAATTATATAATTAATTAATTATTATTATTATTAATACAATAACAAAAAAATGCATTAAAAATGATGAAATAAAGAAAAACAAATAAAAAACAAATTTATTATGTAGCAAAAAAAAAGCACTCATTTGTTTTATTTCAAAAAATCTAAAAAAGAAATGGGGAATGATTATTTAGTATTAAAAGCTTAATGTGTTTCTGCACTGCTAAATTTATTCCCAACTAACGTTTAACTCTTTATTTTGTTAGCACGAGCTTCACACTCTTCAAATATTACGACTTTTCAAAGTTGACTTTGGTGAATGCCTTACTTTATTGTTCAAGCTTCATTAATTTAAAATATTCAAAGGCTTCCAAAATAAGTTGGCCCTATCTACACCTTCATACTCGAGCTAGAAAAATATTTAATAATTCTGTATTTCTGATATTCATTTGACATCATTTTTTATATTAAAATAAAAGTAAAGTTTTTGGTACAGAAATTGATTAAAATTTTTAGAAAAACAAATAATTACAATCAGGGACATAAATGTTATAACCAATATTGGAAAAAATCCTGAAATAATTGTTTCAGGACCAAAATTATTTTGGTCTTTGATAGCCATTATAAAAGATTTTAATTTTTTTTAGGTCTTTAATAACCATTATAAAAGATTTTTATTTTGTTTGCTCTTCTGTAAACATTATGAAAGATTTTTATTTTTTTGGTCTTCGATAGAAACTTTGTATTTTTTTTTAGCAATTAATCGGTACGAAACACAATTTTGCGCGCATTCACCTTCACCTTCTTGAGAAGGGTATATATTAGGGTATTCGAATTATTCGATTTTTCTCTTGTTCGAATAAAACGAATAATTCGAATAAGAGATTTTAACTTGTTCGAATAATTCGATCACACGTTTAAAATTAGTCGAATTATTCGAATAATTTAATTTTTTTTAAAAAAGTAAAGAATGAAGTTTTGATGTCGGTTTTTTAATATTTTATTGTTAAAGAAAAACAAAAAATAACATTAAAGTTAACAATTCAAGTATTCATAATGTTAAAAAACATTCGAAGACAAGGTCCATCATTAAATTTGCAACAGAAATATTCTGATCAGTTTAACTCCCGAACAATCTACAAAACAATTGACTATCAAACCCTTTAGTTTCCGTTTTGGAGCTATGCTTTAATAAATTTGAGCTAGTTGGACATGATCCTGAATTCAAATACAATATAAACGTTAATTCGGGTTTTAAATTGAGTAACTAATTCTTTAGTAAATTAATTATTCACAATTTCTAAATTATTTATAACAAATTGTATTATACATCAAGCTCTATCAACGTTGCCGAATCTTTGCTTAATAACGTGGTCTTGGGGTATTACACAATAAAGGGAATCTGTCCAAAGTTTGATATCATTGTCAGTGAACGTGGCTAATTTGAAGTGAGGCAGTGCATGATTGACGCATTTACAAATACGTAAAAAGTTTATTACCATGTTAGACAAAGATCTTCAACGTTGTTCAAAATCATGTATAAGACGACCTCCATGCTTTTCTTGCAACAAAACGTTAGTTTCCAATATTTGTGTTTATCATTCGATTTATTAAATATTTTGCAACACTTACTTATATAGGTACATATATTTTAAGATCATGGCCTTCATCTATTTCAATGTAATCATTATAAATGTCATCCTCAATATCACTTTCGGCGACCGTTTCAAAATCACATTCTCCATTACATTGAACTCCACTTTAATCTAAGTTAAAATTTCGATTATTAATTGCGATTCTTGTAATATTTCGCCAGCTAAATAACAAATATTTTATACCGTACCTTTTATTTTCATTGGATCAAGTCCTAAGTTAAAAATTTTGAAAGATTTGTTTTAGAATTGAAACTTCTTGCAGAAATATTTATATATTTATAGAAGGAGCTATCGGAACACTCATCTACAGTGATCGAAAGTCCCTTTTGTCGTTAGTTATTTGTCGAATTTCAGAAACAATACAATTTTTGTGAATCATATTTTTACTTATTTAAATTTGAAATTATTTAATTTCAAATTTAACAATTTAATAAATTTAAATATATATGAACATTTATTCGTTTTATTCGATTATTCTACATAAAATTGTTCGAATTATTCGTTATTCGAAAATAGCCATTTTTAAATTGTTCGAATAATTATTCGTAAGAAATTATTCGATTAATCGAACGATCATTAGTCGAATGAATACCCTAGTATATATGTATAAGTTTGTCATTCCGTTTGTAATTTCCACAATATAATTTTCCGACCCTATAAAGTATATATATTCTGATTCCTTATATATAACGGAGTCGATTAAGCCATTTCCGTCTGTCTGTTTGTTGAAATCAATTTTCTGAAGACCCCAGATATCTTCGGGATCCAAATATTCAATAATTCTGTCAGACATGCTTTCGAGAAGTTTGCTATTTAAAATCAGCAAAATCCGCCCATAAATAACGGAAATATGAGCAAAAATCCGAGAAAACCTCTGAAAATTGCATAAAAAAAAGACAATTTATTGCATGCTTTTACAAAAAAGCAACTAAACGTATATTTTGTTTTTGTTTTTTCTTTTTTTTTGTTTTGTTTCGTTTGGTGTATGGGGCATTTCATGTCAAGTGAACCAACATTTGAAATCGATGTCTTCCGATCGGGACCAAGGTTAGTTCTATTGGATAGTAACTCAGACACAATTTTTCATCAATATCGGTCGAAAACTCTCTGAGTTAGAGGGGCACAAAATTTGACATTTTGGTCAAGCAGGTGTTTTTTCTTATCCATGTAACTTATTACCTATTGTTCTTAGCAAAATGTATCCCATATAGTTTAGATAGCTCTTTCTTCAATATTTCGAAAAAAATATTTAAAAAAAACAAGTAAGAGTACTATATTCGGCCGTGCCGAATCTTAAATACCCTCCACCTAAATATGATGGTATAACAATTGATAGAAATACTAGTTTACGCTGAAGATATTTTACACAGATACCCAGATAAGAAACCATTGACAGCTGTCAAAATAGTAATATCGAACCGTATGGTTTTGTTTACATTTTTTGTTTACCATTTTTTCAATTCCACCATTAAGGCGAGAGAAAAAATAAAATGTAGTAAAAATCGATGAGTGTGTGAGACGAGATATAGAAAGATAAATTTATATGTTTGTCCCTCTTTTAAATCTACCATGGTTTATTATACATTTTCTTTTGTTAATTTTTCGTAAATTTTTTTTGTTTGCCTCCGCCATGTTGCTAAAAACAGCTGATTCGGGTCTATGTTAGTCTATGATATTTTATTTCAAATGTACAAACATTTTTATCTAATTCAGCAATTTATAATAGAAATTCCTATTTGAACAATTTATATACTTAATATGGTATTCAATTAATCGGGTTTCTGGTTTAATCGGTTAATCGAGCAAATAATTAATCGAGGTTTAGATTTAATCGGTTAATTTAAAATTATTCGATTAACCGAATAATTTATATTTTCATTTCAAATTGAAAATACAACAACGAATTTTGTATACAAAAACATAAAAAATGGCAAATAAGGTATCTGAGATCATTTTTGTAAACATATCGCCTATTTGCTGCAACAACATCATTACTCAAAATCCGTGTTTATTGAACTGAGTAATACAAAATATGCGCTGTTCTATAATCTTTCATATAATTTTATCAGTTTTCAAAATAATAAATTATTTTTTGTGTGAGGGTGTTTTGTTGTTGTAAACATTGTACAAATTCATGTTTTCTCGTATATTTGATAAGTAAAAATTTGGGTTAAATACAGGTTAGAAAGATATTAAAATCTCCTATTTAAATTTCTGAAATCGCATGACTTGTTGAAAATTTATTTAAGAAATAGTAAAATGTCATAAAATATTCAAAGATGTTTTTCTCCAAACGACTTTTTTTGAATTATGACGTTGTTGCAGCAAAGGAGCAATGTGTGAGTTTTTTATAGTTTTAGTGAGATATTCTGAAATAATCTTTTATAAAAAGAATATAATTTAAACGATTTTTTTCTTTAGATTTAATAAAACTTTTCTTGGAAAAAAACTCTCTCGCTGATTGTATATTTTGGAGAAATCAAGAATATTCCTTTTTGGATTGTTTTAGATATTGATTAATTTAATAGTTTCGTTCAGTTATGATAAAAGACACATTTCAAAAAAAAAGTTTCGTCTATACATGTAAATACAAACAAAGTTTCAAATACATGTAAATTAAATATGTCAGTTGTTATATATACTCACTAAACATGTTTATTGGATGTTCAAAAAATATCTAATTTTAATTTGAAATTTGTATTTGAATTGAAATGGAAAATTAAATACAAAAAAAATTTAAAGTGCAAAAAAAAATTTCGGTTAATCGGTTAATCGACACAAATTAATCGGTTTATTTGTTATTTGAAAATCGGCAATTTCAAATTATTCGAACAGTTAACCGTCCAAAATTAATCGGTTAACCTATTAACGGTTAATCGATTGAATACCCTAATACTTAATAACACTGAAAGCTTACGTTTTCCATAACAAAACCCTCAAGGCTTTTTTTTAGTTCAGAGCTACATTTTTTTTACACGCATTTAAAGTTAGTGATTTTGGAACGCTGGCTAACAAGAAAAAATCATTCAAAATTTGATAAAACAATGCCTATTTATTTTTATTATCCCGGAAAATTGTGGTATCTTACTATTTTTGGGGTCGGGGAATCCATTTTTGATATTTATTTTTAACTAAAACTCACGCTAGAAGGCGCTGTTAAGTCTCTTTCTGAAATGGGCCTTATAGGGGAGCTATGACCAATTATCGGTCAATCTGCGTAATGTCTATGTATATTGTTACGAAATTGTACTTGAATTCAAATATAACGGTTTTAACGGCTGATTTAAAAGTAGCATAATGTTTTCAGATAACAGTGCTGTAAAACTGTAACATATCTGTGGGCATTGTTAAATAAAAGCTTTCAGTTGATTTGATCGTAAGTTGGCAACGCTGTATTCGATTTCGAATATTCAGTTAAAGAACATTGTAGAAAGTACACCACAGATGGCGTGTGTATTAGAAACCTCTAGACAGTTAAAGAGAAATCTAGAGTGCAGATGGCAGTGTTATAAATAGTGGCAGTGGTTGCAGTCGTTAGGGAGTTTATCAGAGACGCTTTTCGAATAAACATCATCTAATGACGTTTTCTTTTCTGGCATAAATGATGCCTTTATTCTGCCTTTTACCCTTTTCTGTGTTCTTTTCTAAAAAAATGTAGTAATGTTGCCCTAAAACCCCGAAGATATGCTACACGTTTCACCCTCAATTTTATCAAAGGGTTAGAAATGCAGCACTTTTTAAACAGCAAAATGTATAGTTTAACAACATTTTGAAAGTAAATAAAAGAAAATTGCATAAATGGTAATTGTTTTTGTTCTATTGTGATCGTTAAAAATGCAAAACATTATGAGGGTATGGGTAATCTTTAATAAATGGTACAAATTATGTTGGCAACATTTTGTGCCAGAAAAGAAAACGCCATAAGTGCCTTAAAGTGTGTTGTGTTTTTCAAGTAAATTCGTGTACATTATAAATTGTGTCTGTAATTCTGAGAATTTATAAACGTGTATAAAAAAACATTGAGTGGCTATTTAATTCTGTTGTTGTTGTACATTTTAAAGAAATAAAGAGTTGTTGCAATTTTCAAACTACTAAATGGCTTTTATTTGCAATCAAAAGTATCCGGTTTATTTAAAGGAAATAAACCAGCGTTTTGAAAAGGTTAAAACGTAACAATATGAATTTTAGCATGATAAAGGTATTTATAAGAGATTTATGAGTACTTAACTGATTTTCGGAAGCGGACCTTATATGGGAGCTATGGTCAAATATGGACCGATATTCACACAATATGACAAAAAATTATTTCTAAATATAAATTACGGATCTGTGTAAAATTTTGTTTTGATATTGCTATTTTTTACATATTTATGTAGGTTAATGTGTATTTCGGAAGTGTTCCTTATATGGGAGCTATAACCAATTATGGGCCGATCTTCATAGAATTAGGTACAACGATTGTGGTATATATGGGGACTATATATGACGAATTTTAACTTCATAGTGAAGACATTTATGCTTATTTAAGTGATTTACGGAAGTGAACTTTATATGGGGGCTATGGTCAAATATGGGCCGATCCACAAAAAATGTGATGTTGTGATTTTTTTAAGCACGAAACTTATTTTTCCTGAATTTTGTGTTGATACTGCAATTTTGTAGGCATTTACAGATCATTGAACCATATTTCGGGAAGAAATTTGTATGGGGGCTTGGAGAAATCATGACCGATTCTTATAATTTTTACCAGAGTTAGTCCTTTTAACATAAAAATAACGTGTGTAAAATTTTATGGTATTAACAAATTTTATGGTATTTTAAAATTATACAGTTTTTTTAGGTTATCTCACATTTTGGTTCATAACTCTGGTTCCACTGAACCGATTTTGCTGATTTCCAATACCAAACTGCTTAGGAGAACAATCTTTTTGCAAGTATACCAATTTTTTTGTCTATTTTGGACGTGAGCGTATTTTACACAGTTTAAATGTAAAGTTATGTTTTGGTCACACAAATTATAAAAATAACATCTTGGAATGCTAAATTCCCTTACCTTTTTCAACCCTGTAGTCCAAGATTTCCAACGATCACGTAAAGCCTCTGGTATTTCCTCGTCCCATTCCAAGCCACATATCCATAGCGACTGCATGAATATTTTTCCAGTAATAGTAAAATTACTTAAAAACCCAAATGGATCGAAAACGGACATAATAAGTCTTAAAACTTCTCTTTTTGTAGGTGTGCGTTTGTTTTCAATAATATCGGCAGAAACTCGTTTAAATTTAATATCAAAAACAAATTCATCCTTAATAGCTGACCACTGCATTCCCAAAAATTTATATACTCATTCACCACTTATGGTGAATTTAATAAAGATCAAGAAAATTATGCTTTGCTGGGTGTTCGATGAATATTTCTATGACAATCCTCATTCACCGCTTGTGCTGTGGAAATTATAAAAGTGCTATCACTAAACATTAGTGGTAGTGAAAATTTTGCACTACAATAAAATAGTGCAAATTTTTAACAGTCACTATATGAATGCTTTAATTATATTATATGCACTAAAATCTCAAAAAATAGTGTTTATAGAAATATTCAAAAGAAATTGAAAATATAGTCAAAATATTTCAATTTTATTATTTTTTATTGTAGAACGACTCTTAGAGCAACACTTTTCTTTTAGTGGAATGGTAGACGCTCCTCGCAGAAATAAATTAAGTGACTCTAATTTTGAAAAATTAATTTTGCTGATGGCAAATAATTGCTAAGGTTTTTATGTACCAATATGTATTTAATTTGATTTCTTATATTAATATATTGATGAAACTTCCTTATTTTTTTGTATTACTATTTCCTTTTGTTTTTTAGTTTTGTTACTACTTTAATATTAGTATTAATTAATTTAATAAATAATAAAAATAAAAAAGTATAAAATAATTCAACATTAGTGAATGATTATATTTTTCCACTATCCTGTTAGTGGAGAAAAAAATATTTGCACTAAGCTGTAAAAAAAAGGTTTTTCACTATCACTAATTTAATTTTAGTGAAAAACTTTCTTGTACCACTACCACTATTGCCTAGTGAGGCTGTTATTTTTCAACTCACCACTAAATAGCTATTAGTGATAGTGAAAAATGTATCACTAACTTTTAGTGGAAACTGCAAATTTAGTACACTACCCCCATCTCTGGTAGAGAATACTATTTATTAAAATTAAATATTTCCTTGTCGCAAAATGCATTAAAAATAAATTAAATATTTCATTAAAAAAACGCGCATACATTCAAATAAATAGGTACATATACATATTTATGTATTGATGTGTTAATCACATGTTTGTAAATACTGATTTGC
The DNA here is from genome assembly GCF_958450345.1 of Calliphora vicina. NCBI lineage: Eukaryota > Metazoa > Arthropoda > Insecta > Diptera > Calliphoridae > Calliphora > Calliphora vicina. The sequence continues at coordinate 56,579,220 of NC_088780.1, read as the reverse complement.
ATGTCAAACATTTTAACATCACTTCAAAATCACAACTCCTTGCCTGAGTGCGAGTGTATATGATTATCAACCATGTATCCTTAATGTTGCATAAAGACAAACGTATTGATGTCATGTTTGTACACATGTCATTATAGAAAAAAATAAACACACAGAAAATGTTAATAATGTCTGTAAAAGGCGACCGGCCTTTCGGTCGGTAGGTGGGTAGGTCACGCAATAACACAACATCCGTTAACATAAACTCTGGTAACGCCTCTTAATACTTTGTATTTTGCAATAAAAGTATAATATTGTACAATAGAAATTCCTACACATATATTGAGTACATATAAATATAAAACTAGTAAGAATGTTTCGTTCGGCAGTGCAGAATCGTATATACCCACCGCCAACACAATACGATCGCCGATTTTTGTGCATTTTGTATTAAAACATTAATATACCTGGTTCACCCAATTGGGTTAATTTTGTATTATTAGAAAATATCAATGGTAAATATTACACAGAAAAAAATTACGACAAATCAATTGTCATATTAATTACCTATTCGTCAATACAATTATTTTTTTAATTGAAAAGACACCAACAACTGATTTTGTAGATACAAAAAATATTTTTGTTACTTAAAATTGTTATCTCTCAACAATATATTTTAACAACGATTTTGTGAAATTAAACAATAAATTTGTTAATAGTCAACAGTAAAATTTTAACAATAGAATTTTAACATTGAATAATTATATTATTACTAGTTAATTATATACATCTGCAATAGCTTTTTCTTCTATTAATTAAAAATGCAAATTGATGGTTTTAATTGTTTTTTTTTTATTATTTTAAGCAAATTTACAATTTTGTATAACAATTACATACATATATAAATTGAAAATATACATAAAGTTAAAGCACGTATATTTTACCATTTTCTCACCTTTTTAACCAGTATATGACCAACATCCCCTTTCACGAATGGTTATACAGATTCCTCCAGTATTGTTCTTAAACGAGTTCCTTCTACACTCGACGCATTTGATGATGAAAGAGTCCACTGAAATCCTGTTGAAAAATAGTTTTTTATATAAAATCGATGTCCATTTTTTGCCTGTTGCTATATTATAGATACAGATTCTACTTACTATCTGGAATATTCCAATTCCTTTATAATTTATAAAAGAAAACATATTTCTTATGAAACAAAAAAATTTATAAATTTTTCTTTAATTTTTATTTTCTTGACACATTTATTTTTGTTACTTTCAATATAATATTCCTATTGAATTTTAACAACTGAAATTGTTAATAAATATCTATAAGAAATTGTTGATATGAGTATTAGAATAACATATTGAATTAAAAAATTATTGAACATTTAAGTCATATTCCAAACAAATTTTTTTAATTGCTTAATAACTGTTACAATTTTTTTCTGTGTACATAGCCAGATTTAAGCATTTAAATGTTGTCGAGATCAAAATATGTCCGAACCAAGTTATTCAAATATTTTGATCCAAACCCTTTTACCGATTCATCCTTTTTCGTGCATTGTTGGACACATAAGTTTCTAGGTAATACCCATTGGACCCTTTAAACGTCGGAAGGATGTACATTTTGTTCTAAATTTAATTTTTTTGGTTGGACCGATTTTGCGCATTTTGCCTAATCATTTCTGATCAATAGTGAATATTAGGGTAAAATTTCATTCCATATGTTCTATCCTCTAAGCCCTATCTTGCCTTCCAAAGACGTTAAAAATAATCAAGTTATTAGCATTTCCCTACGTCATATATTCAAGAAAAACGACATTTTTGTATTATTTGCTCACTGTTTTGCATGCAAAAGTTATGTAAAACAATATAATAGAAATTATTGTTTTATACCTTGTTAGAAAGATAATTTTCTCTAGAAGCTTAGGTTTATTGCAAATGTTTGAAAAACAGTATTCAAATATGGAATTTTTTTAAGATATCGGAAAAAGTACCATTATTTACCCAATTTTACAACTTTCAATAAATTTCCGGCACGTGTTCTAGTTATCCGATTGCACTTAAATTTTGCAGTAGTTAGTTTTAGCTGCTAATGAACAAAATAAGACCCATCCAAAGCAAATCTATTTTTTAAGGGCATGTCTAATGTACATACATACATATACCGATATGTGTAGTACTATTCGACCAATATGTGTAATTGTTGCAAACGGAACGACAAAATTAATATACCACCCATTTTTTTGGTGGTGGGTAGAAAAAGAATATTTGAACGTCCAATATTAAACAACGGCTTAATGATGAATGACGTTCTTTGTTGCATGAAGGCGCTTGTTAAATTTATTACAAAACAAAATCATGGAAAGAACATACAAACGATAACGAAGCTTTGTCATGTTAATTTGGTCCTGTAGTCACTGAATAAAATTTTATATGGCATGTTACAGATTTGTGTTAAATTAAATACATAAATATGTATATATGTATGTACATTAGGGCTATAACTTTTTTTACATTTTTTGCAAATATCAAAATGGCCCTAGCATAGTCGAATAGACCATTGAAAGTTATTTAAAAAATAGTATGTATTACTTTTTCGCTGTTGTCAAAAAGTTCACTCACAAAACGCGGTAAAGTTTTTTTTATCCAGAAAACGCAAATACTTTTTTATAAATATATAACCTGTAACTATAAAGAAATAAAAAAATTGAGAAAATTTTGACTTTAAAAAATCGTTTATGTGGGTGCGGTTTTTATTCCAAAATGACCTGAAAAAAATGTTATCGAAATAACACAACATTTGCCATCGCGTGGTGCTGGCGCCAAAATTTGCTTATAGCCCTAATGTACATGCATATATATTGTTTGACTATGATTATACATATACATATTTATATTAATTATTTTTATATTTCTTTAAATTAATTTTTGTACGTATTTAATACTGATGATTTGTATGATTAATGTTTGTAATTTCAACAAATATACTTATATCTACGGTGTAACATACACATCTGATCAATTTACTTAAAAAATAATATAACATTAATTTCATATCGATATTTACGGTAAAAAATTACAAAATACATTTATATTTGTCTGTACTTGACAAAGTTGTCTGAACAAAAGCACTAAACATTTTGTCGTAACGAAGCAATAATACTAATAAATAATTTTCTATCTTGACAACCATTTTGACCTTTATCATGATAAACATTTCTCTGGTATAACCACAGTTCCTATAGGCACTGATATATAGTGGTGGTCAGCTATTTAAGACAAATACTTGAATTTTTTTCATCAACTGAATTTTAAGTGCGATAGAGCCAAAACAAAAGGACCTAAGGGTATGAAATTTATTGTTAATATTTCTAGTTTCTCAAAAATGTTTGGAAAAATCGGTACAACATATTTGGACAAAGATATGTGGAAATACGTTGACCCACCTCAGCGAACATCTGATGATATGACCGAAACTAATGGAACTAAAAATACTAAATTTGGTACGAATATTTTATAATAATAAAAATATAATAAATGTTAGAAAATATGTTTATTAAAAAAAAAATCTTGGTTGTTGTAGAAAATGCTTATGTGTTTGTGGTGAATATGTATGAATTGACACAGTTCAATAAAACATACTTGTGTGTTAAAACAGTCCTCATGCATTCATATTTGTGGAAATATTTGAAAAAATAATTGACAATCACATGGAATTTAGCAAACAATTTTTGTCTTAATTACCTGGCCACCACTGTACATATGGGGGATTTCATGTCAAGTAAATCAACTTTTGAAATTGATGTCTTCCGATCGGGATGAAATTTTGCACCAAGGTTAGTTCTATTTTTTTCGAAAGATTGAATTAGCTATCTAAACTATTTGGGACACATTTTGCTAAGAACAATAGGTAATAAGTTACATGGATGAGAAAAAACACATGTTTGGCGAAAATGTCAAATTTTGACCCCCTCTAACTCAGAGAGTTCTCGGCCGATCATCTTGTTGTTATATCTGTATTACTATCCAAAAGGACTAACCTTTGTCCAAATTTCGTCCCGATCGGAAGACATCGATTTCAAAAGTTGGTTCACTTGACATGCAATCCCCCATATATACAACTTACACAGAAAAAATTACGTCAAATTAATTGTCATATTGATTACCAAATTCGTCAATATAATTAATTTTTTAATTATTTTTGTAAATACAAAAAGTATATAAAATATATTGTATTTCAAAATAATTGAAAATATTTCATGAAAAACTTTATTGCGTTTGGTGCGTGAACTTTTTTGACAACCGCGAAAAAATAACACCGTGATTTTTTATATTTTTTAATGCTCTATTCGACTATGCTATGCTAATTTGCATATTTGCAAAAATTGGCAATAGTTATATCCCTAATGTACATATGTGTTATATTTACTTACCATGCCTTATACATATATTGCTTCAATTCTTTAGACATTGATCACAATATAATTTGAATTTAAAATAATGCAAAAATACAAACAATTTTTTTTTTAAATTAATTATGAAACACAAAAATGTGGATATTTTGCTTAAATTTGTATTTTTATTTTATTTTTTTGACACATTTATTTTTGTTACTTTCAATATACTATTCCTATTGAATTTTAACAACAGAAATTGTTAATAAATATCTAAATGAAATTGTTGATATGAGTATTAAAAAAAACATATTGAATTAAAAAATTATTGAAAATTTAAATCACATTTCAAACAATTTTATTCAATTACTTAATAACTTTTACCATTTTTTTCTGTGTATTTGGAGAGAAATTTGTGTAGATACGTATATAAGTTGAACATTTATTATCGATAAAGTCCTATATCGGAAGGAAATTTGTATGGGGGCTAGGTGAAATAATGTACCGATTTCAGCCAGTTTAAATAGGCTTCGTCCTTGGACCGAAAAAATGTATGTGCCAAATGTTATCGAAATATCTTCGAAATTGCGACCTGTACTTTGTAGACAAGTCACTTTCAGAGTCGATTGAACGATGTCCGTCCGTCTGGCTGACTCTCCATGTAAACCTTGTCTGCAAAGTACAGGTCGCAACTGTAAGATGCGGTCTGTATAAATACTAGGGTATTCAATTAATCGGGTTTCTGTTTTAATAGGTTAATCGATCAAATAAATTGTAAAGAAATTTGTGAGCTTATATAAGAACAAAGTGGGCTAATCTAAAAACATCGTAAATTAATCACCCTATGAGAAACTTTGGGCCTTATTTTCTAAATGCCATAACATCAAATTTAGTAGTATTTTAGTATGGCAATACTACAGCTCACTATAATAATAGTCGAGTCACAAACCTACACAGAGTTTTAGTACATGCGCTTTAAGGTATGCTATACATTTTCAGGAAACCCTTATAAACTTTGTTTACAGTGTTTAACACAGATATAAATAATATTAACACTCATTTTCTCAATCTCTGGTTATTTTTTATCGCGACAACTGAGAGTTCTCATACAAAAAAAATGTTAATTTGAGGTTTATCGTTACGAAAAACAATAACCAGATATTGAGCAAATGGGGGTAAGAGAAAAATAAAAGATAACACCATACATACATTTAATTATATATAATAAACGTTTTTATTTTCCAAACAATTTAATTATATTTTTGTTTTCCTTAATTCGAAAATATTTAATCTTAAATAATACATATGAGTAAAATCGTATAAATATATTTTAAGTGAAACTTAAAAGCAAATATTAAAATTTTGTTTTTGTATCGAATAACAATAACTATTTACAACAAGAGATACCATATACACAAATTAAACTTAAATTGAAATTTAAACATAGAACCAATCTCTAGGAACATTTTTCAACAACTGATTGGCCAATTTGCCGAATTCCATGGCCAATTTCTTTTGTAATTGAGTCTGCATGGCATCCAAAACAATGCGACCGTTGTCACGCAAGAACAAGTTGGTGGCCTCAACTATAAACAAAATAATATAGATTAAAATGTTTTTGTTTATATTTATAGTTAAAAAATATATTTATAAGAAAACTTACGTAAAATACGATTGTTATTGAAGGCATTTGCAATCTTCATATTAACCTTTTCCACATTAATGACAATGCTGAGAGAATCAACATGCAAATAGGTGGCACCATTCTTTTCATTGGTCGACACTTTGCCAGTCAAATCGGCTACACAACCCTCTGTAAATAATGAAATGGTTATAAAATAAATTGGTTTTATTAATTTTTAAATGAATTGTTGACTTACCGAAATCAGCATGGAAATCACCACCACCTGAGGCGGGTATGATCAACAAAACACCTGAACTGGTGTATTTGGCTTCAATTTTCAATTTGGGCAATAGAATTTTGGCCTCGAAGGGTTCACCATTCTCACTGAGTTTCATAGACTTAACCTGGAAATTACTGGCCCCAAAGACTTCCATATTCTTTAAGGTGATCTTATAACCTTGTGGTCCATCGGTCAGCTGGAGTGCCAGTGTATTCATTTTGAAAGGTTCTACTGAAGGTAACTGGAAATATTAAAAATAAAATAAAATTAATTCAACATTATTATTAAAACTGAAGTTTTTTTGCTTTTGTTAAATCATTTTCGTAAATTGATGTTAATAACCATGTTGCGAAATTGTTTTGTGTACTCGACTACTGCACGAAAAATAACTTAAAATGCATTTTTTGTTCATATAATTAATATTTTGTTGTTTGAAAGAGTCATACTTTGTTGTTACTTACATGTATTTAATTTTACATGTTTCTTTTTTTTTTGATAGTTAAACGCTTAAATTATCTATGACAAACGAATTTTCGTTCATAAAAGTTTATTGAACCTCAATAATGTTGTAAAGTAATAAAACAAATTGAGTTTTAGCTTAACTGCCTTGTAATTTTCGTTAAGAAGTTTTTTGATTTTATTGTTGTAACAATGAGTTATAAACATTTGCTAAAAGTTTTTATAATCCAGTAATAAATATTTCCAAGATGAGATAATGACATCTGTATGATGAGAGGAATCGTTTGACATAATTATGTCATCTTGGAATTGTTATTTACGAGGAATCATCGATATGCACTCCAGTGCATATATTCTGTAACTAAATCGATATGTGATAATTTTTCATTTCAGAAGAATGAATATTTTGCTTTTTGTTTGCTTTTATATATTGGGTTTGATACATATATAAATTTTTTTCGATTCGAAAACTTCAGTGGTATCTTATCAAGGTCAGGTTCTTTCTACAACAAAAAGCTTTCCGATACTAAGTAATATTTCCTAACCTAAGCAGTTGGTTCGTTCTTTAACCCTATTTTCTGTGATGACCTTGAGAGAGACAATTATATCTACATACAACTACTTGAAGATACAGATTTTTAATTATTTAAATAATCTTTAATCGTCCAAGCCCGTACTGTAGGGCGCTCTTGTTTGGAGTACGGCTTTTGGAAAATCCGACCATCATAGGTCCTTGCTAGAACCTAATTGACCTCGGGACTAATTATCACATGTTGTGTACTCATCAAACTATATAGGCACTCCTTGCTATGTAAAACTGGCTTCCCCTTGACCTTATGTCTAAGAACGTTCGATAGGAGTTTAACGGGCAACATGGTTTAGTGCACAAACAGACCTTTCTTTGACAACAAATTTAATGTATCGATCACGATCATGAGAACTCAGAAAAGGTCAGTGATCTGGATGAGGTTTTCCAAATACACCGAGAGAATACTTAGATTTATAGTTTTGAAATATAGTAAATAATGTTGATGGCGAGACATTCAGCAGTTTGTCTTTTTTATGTACCGGACTATATTTTTGATTCACTGTTCAATTGATTAGTATACCGCACCATTGGCAAACTATGGCTACAGGGGAGACTCTATGATTGAGCACATACTAGATGGTAGATTTAGAGCAACTGTTAAATTACAATGGTCATATGTCCTATTTATGACTGTCATCGATCAGAAACACTGATAGCTATACGCGTGAAGGTGTGCAATATCTCATATAATGCCTTCTGTAGAATAAAGGGGTTGGTGGTATCTAAATCCTTAAAATTACCACCGTAATTCAAAGCTTACAAAAATGCAGTAAAGTAAAGTGAATAACAGCGTACTGCTTCCTGGAAGCAATAAGGCAGAGCCAGAACGAGGAATCTCGAACCAAAATCATATAATACTTCAGTACAATCGCGAGTGCTTGTCGGGTTTATCGTATTTTCAAAACGGTAAAGGAAGAGGCGACTGTCGGCTTTGTACTTCGGAAAAGATAGAGTGAAGCTTAAGAAGAGTTAGAAAACTAAAGCATTTAAATGAAAATTTATAATTTATGCTCGTTTTGTAAATATTTATTTCGAATGCCTAAATGAAAATAATCACCATATTATACATATTATTGAAATAAAAAATTGTAATGTCCTTAGTCGAAATAATTTGAAAAAATTCAATTAAAGTTAAAAATCAGCCACATAAATTTATTTAATAAAAACAAGATTTAAACGAAATATGTGTATGCTTGGAGTTAGCTTATAATAACAAATTAATTAAAATATTGTTTATATTTTTGATAAGATAAGAAGAAAGTGGCAGCGGTTTAGCTCAATTTTCATTTTAACAAGTATTTTTAATTGTACCAGTAACGATACTTAATTGGTATGCAGTGAAGCTCTGGGGATATTCATACATAATTTATTTTTTCCAAGTATTGTTCAACCTATCAATGGGGCTATATGACACCTTTATTCGTAGTGGCTTAGATACTATTAGGAAATTATATAATTTTCACTTCTCTTCTTTATACACATCTCTTTTTAAGAGTTTTTTTGCTTTGTTTTTATTTCCTTTTTGTTCGCAATGAACAATTTATTGTTGCATCAGTGAATGAGACAAATGAATAATAATTTTTTTTTTGTTTCTGTTTTTGCCACTAACTGACTGAATAACTCAATTTACAAAATTGCATTTTGTTTTTGTTTGTAATTGTGGGGAAAACAAGCTGAAATCGTAGTCAGTTTGAGTTTTCTCTGCAACAAGTTTTGTAATCGATTACATGTGAATTTACAGAAAATGCCAAACAAAAATGTGTTGTACATTAAATTTGAACATTTAAAATTAAAAAACGTCTAAACTTTAGACTCCAAAGAAGTTCAAGTGTATATTACAGTATTATTAAAATAAAATATTTAAAATTATTTAATAGAAATTCATTGTTCTTTTTGTTCATAGTTTTGAATTCAAATTTAATTTCCTAGCACTATCTCACACATAAATATTTTTTTTGAAGTTTAACTAAAAATTTTAAAACATTTTGTCTCAAATCGTTAATATTGAATAATTAATGAAAAGTCTAAAATAAAATCATTAAATTTTGTTTTTGCTTTAACCTTTAAAGATGAGGAACAAATTCAAACATAAACAAAAACATAAAAAAAATATCCAAAATAATTCAAGTGCTAAATTAATATCGTTACTGGTACGAATATTTTTAAATTATTAAAACATCAGACGTTAAGCGTCAAAACAATGTCAGTAAAGATGGAAAACTCGACTGAGAAATCGGCTGTGGCGAATTTTATAAACACTACTGTAGTCGTGTTATTATAATTCTAGTAATAATTATTATGATTCGAATAGACTTTCACTCAAACGAAATGTCGGTATTATTTAACTTTTTATACCCACATTAGTTTTTGTTTTCCCACACTTTTTCATTTCCCCGGAAATCGGGATTAATTTTGAAATTTCCCGGGAATTCCCGCCTAGAACAAATTATTTCATTTTAAGAATGTGCACATCGTTAAAAATCTAAAAAATGTCTTTGGTTTTAAAATGTAATTGGATACAAATAAAAAAACCCAACAAAAAATTAATATAAAGAGATAAACTGACCCGATTTCTAATTTTGATTATATACAAACATGTCACCTTTTGTCATTTGTATCGGAATGGCTTCAATTTCAATTAGATTTTGTTCTACCTTTGTTATATTTCAATTAATTTTGTTAATTCGCAAAAAATAAATATTTTTTGCTTATTAAATCAAAAATTAAATAAAAAACTTGAAGAAAATCCAATAACATTAAACAAAATTCAATTCCACGGAAGGTGTTTTTTTTGTGAAAAAGCTAAATACTAAAATAATTCTTCTATAATTTCACTTTCTATAGGAATAGAATTTTGTGACAGTTCTGAACATTCACGAGTTTTTGGAATAATGTGACTAACGTAGTTGTTATTGGTTTATTTGGTGTATTTAAATCTTTTTTGTCGTATGAATCTTCTCCATTTGTTTTGGAGCTTTAACAAACTTTTAGAGAAAGTCAAGTTCAAAAAACATCACGTAAAACTAAGGAAAATAATTCCCGGGAATTCTCGCACAATTTCCCGGGATTTCGGGATTGAAAATTTTGCGGAATTCCCGGGATTTCGAGTCCCGGGAATTCCCGTGAAAAACTCTAACCCACATGCATAAATATGGGGGAATATTGATTTTGTTATTTCGCTTCTAATATTGCGAAATATTTGTTGTAGATTCATAAAAGTATTTATATAACATATTCTGGGTACTTATTCTAAGACAATGTAGCTATGTCCGTTCATCTTTTTGTCTGTTGAAAGCACGATAGAGAGGTCTAGAGTCTAGAGGGAAGGATCTAGGAGGATGAAATTTAGACCAAATATTCTCTGTTGAAAATAAATCCAAACCTACAATTAAAATACGATTGGAAAACAGTTTTGGATCAAAATATAGAAACATATTCGAACATATAGATGCATAAATCAAGCAAGGTGAAATTTACCACTGATATTTTCTAGTAATTGAAATTTATTTGACTAAAATCATATCATATAAGTTCATGAGAACTTGATAAAAGCTCATACCGACACCGTAAATATCGAACTAGCTTGCCAGAATGTGCACTTTCTTACTGGGTTCCACAATTATTTCACCACACTTGGAACATTTTTCCATAAAGTATCTTCCAGAGATATTCCAGGCATATGGAATTTTTAGTTGGAACGTATTATGAGCTTTATACGTGATCGGTTTGTTTTTATGGTGGCGACTCCTCGTAATACTAAAATTACGCAAAAGATCAAAATTATAATTGCACTAGTCCAGTATCAACATCACTTCTCTTGTCAAATTGTTGCAAATAGTATACATTTTTTACCAACGAGTTTTAAACAAATTTGATACAAATTGCAATCAATTAATTTTAATAAAATTTTGTGACCGGTATTATAATATGCAAAACAGAACATGTGATTATGGGTTAGTTCCGTGATCTGCCACAGAGAGCCTAAAATATGGATAAAAGTAATATATTGTCAACTTAAATAAAAGTTTACTTTAATTTAAAATTGCATTTCTCAAAAATCCTAGCACTAGTTGTTGGTGAGTTGGCTCAATTGACAAAAAAGTAGTTTTTTAATTGTTTGCGAACATTGATACTTTTTTGGGGGTCGCATCAGGGGAATTGAATAGAGGTACATCAATAGGTGAGATGGGTTTGTACGTTGAATAACTTAATTTACTTAAGTGTTAAATAAGTTGTAGACCGCTAAGGAATCAACAACAATTTTTTCACTGTTCAAATGCATCTCACAGATTTCTGATATGCAATTCATGTTAAAGTAAAATCTTGTTTACTCAATTTAAAATCTTTCTAACAAACGATATGTAACAAATATGACAATCAACTTAGAATAATACTTATTTTACAGTAGTAAACTCACCTCAATTTCAGGTATACCCTTGGCTAAATAAGGTTTTAAGTGTTCTAAAGAGCCTATAAAACATTTTAACAGCTCAGGATCATCTCGTCTGCACTGTTTAACGTATTCAGCTAAAAAAGAGATGGAAAAAATACAAACAAATTAGTATTTGTATAAATAAACAATTTAAATGAACAAATATTAAATAAAAAACAACTAAAAATTTTAAACAAAAATAAATTATTTAACACTTTTAATCGTCATTAACATAATTTTTAAATATGTATTGCCATCATTAACAAAATGATCATTAAAACATTTTTTCTTTTGTAAATCACATTTAGACACCTTGATTGTCTGAGATATTTGAATAGTTGGATGCTGCCAAAATTTATAAAAAATAACGTAAATTTCTTGTTGTTATTCATCGAATTGAACAACGTTTGTGTCCATGCGCCAACTAATTCAAAATTTTTAAATTCAGCTTCCGTATGCATTAATGAATGGTCAATTAATGTGGAGTGGTTTTTTTTTAAATTTAAACCAAATACATTATAATTGATGGTCTTGTATTATAATTAATATTTTTTTTGCTATTTAAACCTGTTTAAAGTTCACTGTGTCTACAAACTGTTTATTTTTTCCCAGGTTTATTTTTATTATTCAAAATTAAAACCTTCAACTTGAAATTTATTGTAAATATATGCAATCACTATGTCAATTTGCAAAAACGTTTTGTTTCAAATCAATATTGTATCATTTAATAGTAAAGATGTTAAAACACGAGAAATCCCCGTGTTTATTTAACAAATTAATGACTGTTGTTTTAACTTTAAAGTTACATTATTTAAATTTGAAGTGATTTTAAAATAAACATGTTTGGTAAATGAATCATTAAAAGGCGCACAGTGGTTTAGAATGATTTTATTTTGGTATCTCGTGGACATTTTCCCAAGAACTTGGAATTCCGTAAATTTCGGGAAGTTTCTTAAAGTAACAGTATTATTTCTGCAAAGAGAAAACAGATTGATTGTAACGGCCAAACGTCTTGCCATGTCAGAGTCAGTTGACAAAGAGCAATTAGGATTGACGTAACCGAATTTTTATCACATTTATCTGGATCGCCAGATTTGGTTAATATTATATTTTATATTACCACACCATTTCCAATTATATTTCAGACATTTCTAATTCTTTTCTAGTAGTTTCTAATTATATTCAAGAAATTTCTAACTGTGTTTCAGAATTGGCCATTTCCATTTCAGAAATTTCTAATAGAATTTTAGGAAATACATATGCAAATAATTATAAATTTCTGAAATTCAATTGGAAATTTCTAAAATGTAATTATGTAGTTACTTCTGAAATACAATTAGAAACTTCTAGAAAATTTCTCTGGAAATGTGAAATATGTATGTGAGGGAAATTAGAAACCCTTCTGAGTTGATTTGATTTTTTCGTATTTGTGAAGAGAACTAGTAGACGTAGTATACCCTAGACCACCATAATGGGGAAAATATTATTCTAACACTCAGAATCACTTTCTGAGTCGATTTCGGTTCATTATTTATCATAACCCCCATGCCCCATGAAATAGGAATCTTTTTGCCATCTTTGGCATCTTAGTTTTATATAAAAATAAATCACATTTAAAAAGTTTGTGCAGTTCGATTTATAATTGATCATAGCTCCCATAAGGTCCACTTCCGAAATTTACTTTAACGAGCATAAAACTCTTAATAATGTTGGTATTCCAAAAAATCCTACATAAATAAGTTTCACATAGAAAGAATTTAAGCGATCTAATTTCATAACGAAAGTCTATAATTGGTCGTAGAAAATTGTTTAAATAACTTTTTATTTATTATTGTTAATAATTTTAATTTATTATTGTTAATAATTTTTTTATTATTGTTATTATTATTTCAAATTCCAACAAACAGAAAATTTCAATCAGTTTGATATCAAATTGGTGTAGGTCAAGTTTTAAATCACTTTAAATTGCCTGTAGATCATACACTATTACGATTATGTATAACATCCAATCTAGGCATTTAAATTCATAATTATAACTAAACAAAACATTTAACACTCAGCTTTATTTAAAATTTTTCCATATTCTATTTTTATAAAGATACACCCATCCAAAAGTCTATTATTAAGTCTATTATTAATTAATGGTTTACGGTACAAAGTGTTTTAAAAAAGTTGTTAATTTACAGCTCCACCACCAAACAACAGCATTGTTTTGATTTTGATATTCATATTGACCTTGACTTTGTATCTCATTTTAACGACTTTGAACTCTATATTTAACTAAGTATTCAATTTGTATTTGGATTTGTTTATTTAAATTTAGCCGGCCGTTGTTTTGTTTTACATTCGTATTGATTTAAGTAAAACAAATACAGTTATGCAGTTTTGAGTTTTTCAAGTCTAAAACTCTCACAACCAGTTTTTAAATAAAATTTGTTTGTTTTAGTTCCACAAATGTCATTAAAAACGAAAATAAACTTCCGCGTGTTTGTTTGGTAAATAGTTGGTTAAAATTTTTTGTAATAACGATGACAAGAAGAAAATATATTAAAGGGTATATTAACTATAATAAACAAAACAAATATGCTAATGAATAGATGAGATACCCTACAGCGGTAAATATATAGTGAAAATATTTAAAGATTAGTGTTAATATCGAGAGAATTTATATGGGAAATTATAGATCGATCTGCCCAACATTTCTAAATATAATTTCTTCTTCTGAAACTTAATCGATTAACTGTTAATCGGTTAACCGATTAATTTTGGTCGGTTAACTGTTCGAATAATTCAAAATTAACAATTTTCAAATAACAAATAAACCGATTAATTTGTGTCGATTAACCGAAATTTCTTATTTTTTTCATTTTAACATATTTTTTTTGTAATTCAAATACAAATGTCCAAGTAAAATTACATATTTTTCGAACATCCATGAAACATGTTTAGTGAGTATAACAACTGACATTTAACTTGCATATATTTGTGGGAGGAGGACACGATAATAGTCCAAACTGGAGACATTACTGAAACGAGTATTTTATCAGAACTTATCGAAATTATTAAAAGTATTCAAAAACTAAAAAAAGTCCAAAAATTTCTCCAATGGTATAATTAGGATTTTATATGCTTAGAAAATTATTTATTTTTTGGTTGAATTGTTATGTTTTGTTTTTTGTTCATGTTTTTGTTCTTTTAATTAATGAAATACTTAAATAAGTACACAAAATTCTTGGTTTTATTTTCAGTTTAAAATTAAAATATAAATATAAATTTTTCGGTTAATCGAATAATTAAAAATTAACCGATTATTAACCGATTAAATCTAAACCACGATTAATTATTTGCTCGATTAACCGATTAAACCAGAAACCCGATTAATTGAATACCCTAGTAGATACATACTAGGGTATTCAATTATTGGGATTCTTTTAATCGGTTAATTCGGCTAATAAATATTCGAAATTATAACATAATCGGTTCCATTAACTTTAATTTTTGAAGAGAACTTAAATATTTTAAATTTTTAAAAGATTTTAAAACTATTTTTTTAATCAATTCGTGTCATATATCTCATTAAATATAAATAGATCTATTGTGAGATCTTGAGATATATAAAAAAGAAAATATAGAAAATATTTTTACAAATAAAGCTTGAGTGTCTGTAATTCTCATTCACTCTAAAGTAATATTTGTGTAATATATAAGCAACCAGTGAAATGCACATTGGAACTAGATTATAATTTCCAGTGTTAGCACATTAAAACTAAATCTTACTAAACTTTTGTATTCCCAAAAATAATTTTTGAAAATGAAATTTTATTTGAACAACGTTTTTCATATATATTTATATACAACTTAATTGTTCTTAAACGTCGTACGGATGGACATTTTGTTCTAATTCTAAAAAGTTGGACCGAT
The DNA here is from genome assembly GCF_958450345.1 of Calliphora vicina. Lineage (NCBI taxonomy): Eukaryota > Metazoa > Arthropoda > Insecta > Diptera > Calliphoridae > Calliphora > Calliphora vicina. Next base: position 56,563,534 of record NC_088780.1, on the reverse strand, counting down.
TAAGCCAATTTTTAATACCATAATTTCTATAGAGAATATTTGTTGAATATTTTATCCCATAATCATTTTTTTCAGTTATTTTTAAAAAATCAAACGGTTTAATGTTTAACTGAAAATCTGCAATTTTCGAATTAATCGACCAATATTAATCGAATAACCGAGTAAATTTTGTAAATATCTTTTAAATATCGTTAAGGTGTAATTCTGCACAAATAATATATAATATACGGTATCGTATTTTTATGCAGATTGGCCTATAAGTAGTCATAGCTCCTATATAAGGACCACTTTGGAAAAAACATATTAACCTACATGAGGAGCCGCATTTTTTTAAAAATGTTTTTTTGGTATTTTTATAATATTTGGGTTGAAATCTTTTAGAAAAAATCAAGTTAGCAAAATTTTTTTAATTTTTTTTACTAAGTAAATGGCATAGGGTAACATAGAGACGAGACGTAATTGTCAAAAACCTAAGTCTGTTGTCAAAAACCTATCTCTTGCAACAACAAAATACATGCTAGTCAATGTATTTTGTTGTTGTAACAGACATATGATCTGTTGTATTTTTAAATGGGTTCTAAAAAAAATTTGTGTTTAACAAAACGTAACACAATTTCAATGTGTAATTTGTTTATATATTAGATCAGGATTAAAAACATTCATTTAAAATATTATTGTTAAAAAAACGCATAAAAAACATACTTTTTAATTTTGTTTTCAACAAAACGTACTTTTTTTCTTTAGTTTTTAATAAAAGGTTCTTTTTTCGATATTAAAATTGTTTTATATCAAACATCCTTAACATTGAATGTGGTGACTTATCGCAGTTAGATGTATCTATTGATAAGTAAGAAACTTGTTATCATTTCCAGGTTCATGCAATTTTTAAAGGGGGCGAAATAAATAAAACTCAATTTCCCAAAAATTTGAAATGTGAGAAAAAGTACCTTTTGTTCTGCGGCTCCTCACATACATATGTGCTGTGAACGGAAAGCGCCAGAAGTCCACAGCCCATATGTGGGCTATTAAAAAAACTCTTAGCTATTTATATACATTTTAAAAGATGTTGATATTTATATTTATTGGAGTTTAGCCTAAATACAACGATTTTGTAAAAAAAACTGAGGCAATCCACAGTCGCTGCCTTGGACTGTTAACGTGTTAATATTTAGTAATTATTTAGTAATACGCAGCACCATTTTGAGTTCATTTAAGATATTATTGTTTTTAAACTCCATCGAAACTGTCAACTGGCCTCCAATATCGTGTGATATCACACCTCTGGATTGTGGTTATGTGAAGTCAAAAGTTTTTGTCGATAATCCAGCTAAGATTCATGACTTTTGAAACATATCGGTAACAAAGTGTGATCGAAAATTGGACCTTCCGAATGGACCACTTATGCATGACAAGTAAATATGAGAAATTGTTTTTCTCATCAATAAATAAAGTAACGATTTATGTTTTACATTAAAATCTGACTCAAATTCGACTTTTCATAAATTAGCAATAGTCGACTTTTAATTTCAACCCTAGTATGGGTTATGCCAACCGATTTCACAATCAAATAATTGATTCGATTGTTTAAATAGATGTTTTAGAATGTAAAACATAAATATGAAGTATGATTGAAATTTTGTTTAAATTTCAATCATCCTTCTTTACGAAGCACTTAAGAAAAAAACAAATAACCTTTATAAACATTACTAAATTTTTGAGGAAATTATGATTGATGGTTAAAAATCTGAGAATTGAAAATGTCCGGCAATAACGATTTTTATTTTTTTATTATAAATTTATTATACAGTAATCATTTTTAAAATGTTTATATTAATATTATTAATATTTTTTAAAATATTTATTGTAATCCTTTATTTTGTTACAAAATTTTTTAAATTTCTAAAGTTTTCTTTAATTTTTACTTAAGAAAAACTTACGTATTTCTTTGTTTTGTTGAGCAAGTATCACTTGGAAAACAGCTAAACACAATACAAACTTCCACATTTTGATTTTTGACACTTGATATTTATTTTATTTATTGCAAAATTTTAGCACACAGATTTCAATATCCTTTTTCTTTAGTTACTATTTATTATATAATAAACTTATTTATTTCCAATATTTTCTATTAATAATTATGTTATTATTAGTTCTTCACGTCCGTTCGCATTGAGTTGAGACTTAAATCTGTCTTAAAGTTTCAACATCATCGAAATATAAATAAATAAAGCGTTTAAATGTTCAACTAAAATAGCAATAACACCAACGACAACAACAATATGGTTTTAAGCTTTAAACAAAAAACACAAAAGTGGCAACAAACAAGCTTTGTACGAATACAAAACCTACCGCTCCGCAGCGCAACGCAACGCATTGAACATATGAACACACTTCAGAAACCATCGGACGTACTCGTACTCCAGAGAAGTGTGCAAAACTAGCATGAAAACTTCGTACGAGATTCAACCATCAACTTGATCTTAATTTGCTGTATTTGTTGGTAGAATTATTTTTTAACTATTATTTTCTTTGATGTGATGATGGTGAGTTATAACAAGTAAAATACTTACATAATATTGATCGGATATTATGAAGATGTTAGTTACATTGTTTAAATATATTAATTATTATTTGCAGTGTATTACTTTTCTTAATAAAACTTTTTAGTATACTAATAATTTTTTTTTTTATATTTTAATTTAAACATTATCAGTCTTATGCAAAAAAAACCTTATTGTAGATTTAAAACACAATTTTGTTAACGAACACTTTAGCTTTAAAACCCATTTATAAAAATATTGTATGCAAAAACGTTTGTTTATTATGCCTTTAATAACTAATGTACTGATTTTTGTCTAAGCTGGCAATGCTTCTCATTTATTTCCCCTTTTTCGTTGGTAGTTTTGCTTTCAATTAGGATAAAATATTCGTTAATATTCTTTTTTTCATTGATTGTTTTTAGTAATAATAAATTTTTGAAGATAACAACTAATTTTTAGAGAAAAAATTTATATCTGATTCTAGTAAATTTATATTAAGCTAAAATGTATTAATGAACAAACTTTTTTATATAGTTTATTTCAATTATTATTAAAAGTATTCGAATGACGAATATTCTGTGATAAAATAAACATCACTGTTATATAATTTATTTTATTAATTTATTTTTATTGACATTTTGTTAAATTTTAACAAAATTTAATGAATTTCTATGTGGAAACACACAGTTAGAATTCCGGAGTGGGTATATTAGATTGTGTGGACCTTCTTCCACAATGTTTACACATTTTATTACTATATAGCATTGCAGGTTAAAAGTAAATGACAAAAATGCCAATCAAACTCACTTGTGAACCTCATGTAGTTCACTGCCGGAGGAATATCAAACAAAATCGTATACTATTAAAATGGAATTTATTCGCCAGCGGAGTGGAAATTGTTTTTAGCAATTGCTATATTATCGTCTGTTATTCCAAATTTATCTTTAAAATCCTCTTTTTTAAGATAAAAAGTAAAAAGAATTCCTTAAAATAGGTTAGGTTAAAGTAGGGTTGAACCATTATTAAATTTCATATATTTAACAATGGTTTACTACAGGTATTTTATGCTAATTTTCGTTTTTGGATATACTTTTATAGAATTTAGCTTAACAACGGTTAGTAAGCCTGTTTTAAGTTTTTTTGCATAAGACTGTATATATATAAAGGATGAAATTTTGGCATTTAGTATGGAATATTTGGGTCTTTAACGCACTATTTTTTTAAAAGGAATTTATTGGCAATCTTAAAGGATACAAATTTAAAAGGACATTTTTGTCATCTTTTGATCCTTATAGGACAAAATAAAGATAATACAAAATATTTTATTGTTTTGACATAAAATTTGTTATTGTTGGATCAGCAGGAGTATTTTTAAATAATTTTTGAAGAATGTACTTCTTTCTGTCTTTGAAGTCCTTTAAAAAGGACAGAGGATCACGAATTGAAAATCTGAAAACACAGTTTTTCTCCATTTAATTTATAGTTTTTTTTTCACTTTTTGTAGACGGTGTAATTTTTTGGTAGTATATAAAATGGTCTTATATCCCGAGTTGTTAGACTAAACTATTTAAAAATGTAGAATGAATCTTACAACTGAGAATGAATATTTTGTCGAAATTTTTGACAACATAGGAAACAAAAATATGGTTATGAGTATTAGTTCTACGATCTGAGATTTGACATCTCTGTTGATCAGACTGGACAACATAAGGATAAAGACGTTTCGGAATTAGAATCTGGTAATTAAGTATCTATAAGTACGTATACTATTGCATTTCATGAAGTCGACCATTAGGTTACGTAGCAACCCTGTTGGAAATTTCTTAAAGACTTATTTTATACAAACATCATGTCGTGTCACAGTCCCTTCTCACAATGTAATTTGTTCCCATACACAATTATTAATGGGGACTTTTTCACAAATGCACTGTGGTTCCAAATCAAAATCTAGGTGGACAAAATTATGAAAATCGGTATTTCAGAATTTGGAAAAACTAAGTTTTTTCGGAAGCTGACAATCTGCTCTCCTCCAATACAAATGGGTTTTTCAATTGGACATTTCGTTTTCTCGACAGAAGCGCCAGAAGTTCAACAAATTTTTGAATCATATTTTCGTTAATTTTTTTTTAATATTTTACTGCTTTACTAAATTAGATATATCTCAGTGGTTTTACCATATAGCAATTCATACTGCAAAACATAGATAAACATTGATATAGGCTTTTATTAAATGTATATCTTATATTTATGGGCCTCTCCATTTTCCTGTTATAGTCCTTTAAACTTGGTTTTCAAATATACTGATATTTTTTTTTAAGAATGTTATATAGCTTGCCAAAAAAAAAGACCGTCGAAGCCCGTCCAATGACTATATACATCATTTAAAGAAAATTCTGGGGAATGTCTTTGTAAAAAAATTGTAGCCGCCAGATCCCGCCGAAATATTTTTTTTTTAATTATTACTGAATGGAATTTTTAGAAATATTTCTTTATTTATTATTGATTTTTATATATATAGACCCTACTGTAACTTGAAATATAGTAAATACAGATCTTTTTAAAAATTTAGTTTCAGAAAGACATGAAAACGTATTTTTTTAATTTTTTTATTAATGTTTTTGTATATCTAGACTCTACTGTAACTTGAAAAAAAGTTTATATTGATCTTTTAATGATTTTTTTTTGAATCGGAGATACCAATTCTATATAAAAAGAACGCCAAATAATTTTGTCCACCTAGATTTTGATTTGGAACCACAATGAAATGGTCCGATTTCAGCATTAGCTTAAAAAAAAATCTATCATAACGAAACTAAGACATCAGACATCATGAGGTTTTTGTCTTTTAAAAATATTTAAAGATAATTACTGCAATTGTTCTCGATATTAGTTTAATGTAAAGTTAAGAATGCTGTTCAATTGAAATTTGTATTGAAAATTTGTCCAATATGTTGCTACATGTCGCATGCTTATTACATGCAAGACAAACAATTTGTAAGAGAACTGATGTGTTACTTAACATTTAATTTTATACACTGTGTGGGAGAGACACTCATATATCTTTGATAACAGTATGTTAGAAAATATAAATGAGCGAAATGTCGCGACATTATTATCAGTATGTTGGGAAATGTGAAAGAACGACTTAAATATTATGTATAATATATTCAGTAACAGTTGTTACCAGATATAGAAATATCGCTCATCTCTAATGTATGATTTCCAGACATTTTGCAACCAAAGATTCAAGGTCGAACATTCGATTTTTACAACTAATGTCTTACGTATTTCGCACATTTGAAATTAACAAAATCCAATGATATTTACAAATTGTCTACAAAAAAACCAAGTAAATAAAAAAAAAATTATGGAAATATTCATCGATCACATTATGATTACTAAAATTGACTGATTTAGTGACTGCCGCCAAAAAAAAAAAACAATGATCAATTGTTTAAACGGTTGGTTGTTTTTGCAAATTTTGTTACACAAATATTGACTTATTTCAAGAATACAATTAAATTGCAATATTTAAACTTTACATTGTTTGATAAATTGTATTTTGTATTGTAAAGTTTGTAAACAATATTTCCGCCCCTAAACAATTAACTCTATTGTGTTCACCTTGTTGTGCGCATCAGCACAAAGTGATGACGATCACAAAACCAGTAGATTAAAATGATTTTAGTAAATAAAACAAAGTCCATTTGTATACCCTACAGTAGAAATGACAGAAATGGAACACAATAAGCTATTTATTAAACCCTTCACCATGGGTGGCAAGGGAATATACCAGGGACGGAATATAACTGTTATTTTTTTATTTCAGATAAAAAGGTTACGAGGAAATTCCTTTTATTTAATATTGGGAATTTTTAACCATTATCATTGCATATATATTATTTTGGTTATCGTAACCAATTAAAGAAAGAAATATTTTTTTTTGGTTATCGTAACCAATTAATGTAAGAAATATTTTTTTTGGTTATAAGTAACCATTATATCAACCAAAAAAATGTTTTGGTTAGAAATAACCATTACAAAAAAAAAATATTTTTTTTGGTTATAATAATAAAAAATTAATTCATAAATATTGAATAAGCCGAAAAATAAGGGGAATTTGACAATTAAATAAAGTACTTGTTTTTGTTCGAGATGTCCCAAAAGTAATCATCTACATATATTCTTTTAAAGAGTTATTTGTTTAGAATTATGTACATATTTACAAAAAATGGAAGTTCGTGGCTGCGGTTTGAACTAACAACCTTCCGGCTGCTAGTCAACTGTTGTGCTGACTACACCACTGCTTAATTATTGTATTATGAGTCAAATAATGGTTTTTAATATATTGTCGATTGTTTTATTTATTATTATACATTTGTGGAGAGATATTTTCTTGAATTTTTAGTTTTAACGTAATACAAATCGGTTCAGCAGTTGTTGAGAAATTTAAAGCTAGGTGAAATAATGAACCAATTTCAGCCAGTTTCAATAAGCTTCCTCAGGCCATATAATAGACCTAATAAAGGTTACATACAGTCAATTGCAGTTTTAATAAAGTTTTTAATGGATTTAGAAATCCCTATTTAACATTTATGAATTAATTTTTTATTATCAACTAGCTGTACTTGGTCCAGCCGTTTTTGAGTTCATTCGGAACATACATACATACAAGAGTGTTTTGGAATTTCGGAACGCATACCCTATTCCCTATTATGTTGACAATAAATCCCCAAGTGATGATCAACAAATTCTGAAATTGAAATTGGAGTTTTGAAACTGCCATTAACCTTCGCTTTACCAATACCCACCCGGGTGACCACATCGATTTTATTGGTTTAATATTTTTTTTAATTTTGTTTCAATTTAAATGAAATTTGTACTCACTGAACAAATTCTAGAGTTCTATAGAATTTAATAGAACCATTTTAAACTTTTTATAAGGTTTTTTCAATTTTTTAAAATTTCGTTCGTCGCATATATTTATTGAAGTGTAGTGTCACCCGGGTGGGTATTGGTAAACCATGTACATAAAAAACCTTTGGTAAAGCGAAGGTTAAAAAAAATATTTTTTTTGGTCATAACTGCGAATAGGTTAACGGTATCCTACGAAGACAAAAACTCATATACAAGTAAATATGGATATATTTTAAGTAAAAATAAGCTCTTATTTTAATATTTCTCAAAATATGTTTATTTTGTTCCTACGTTTCTTGTGGCCTGAGACACGTTAATGGCCTGGCGATTTTTGAATAACTTTAACATTTTTTAACCAATTTTTGTGCTTTATGTCTTATTAGAACGACAATTACGTACACATATCGATTATTTTAAATTAAATTGCAAAAGTAATTATTTAATGGCAAAATTTTTACAAAAACTGAAAAAATTGCATTTTTTCCCCTTGTAAATGCACCACAATACTAAATCGCAAGTCGGCACGGGTTGCAATCATGATGGAAAGACAAAATATCATATTTAACTATAGTTTTATATATATATATAAAAATTAGAGGGTATGCGTTCCGAAATTTCAAAAAAAAATTTTTTGCGACACTCTAACATACATACAAACATAAATTTTTATATATATTAACGGTATAATGTAAAAATTTGATTTTTACACACCCCTCCGCCCACAGACCGAATACCAAAAATCTGACCTTATAGTGTTAACCGCTGGTATTTTCTGAAGATACCCTGAAAATTTCATCAAAATCTGTCCAGTCGTTGTTGAGTTCATTCGGAACATACCCACATATGTACATACAAACATCCATTTTTATATATATAGATTTCATACATGATAACCAAAAACAAATAATAAATTTGTTGTAATGGTTATTTCTAACCAAAAACACATTTTGTTTGTTATAATGGTTATTTGAAACTAAAAAATCTTTTTGGTTGATATAATGGTTACTTATAACCAAAAAAAAAATATTTCTTAATTTAATTGGTTACGATAACCAAAATAAAATATATCTTATAAAAATGGTTAGTTATAACCATTTTATAAATTCATCAATATAAATGGTTAAAAATTATTTTTTTGTCGTTTGTCTTATAATTGTTACGTCCCTGGAATATACTTTAAGTTTGTCATTCCGTTTGTAATTTCTACATTTTTCATTTGCGACCCCACAATTATATATATCCTGGATCGTTATAGATAGCGGAGTATATATAGCCATGTCTGTCATCCGCCTGACTGTCTGTTGAAATAAACTTTCCGTTACTCCTAAATAACTTATATACATGATTCATACATTAATTTATCGGGATTTCTCCCGGTTCAGTTGCTAATCGATACAATCGGCCCACAAATGGCTGAGATATAAGGAAAAACTCGGGACAACCTCGGTTTTGACCTATAAGTCATTAATATAGATAATATGAATATCCAATAATAGATATTTCAATGACCTTTGCAACGGCAAAGCCAGTCGGACACAAATAAATTTAAAAATTTTAAGGTGGGTGTTGGGACAATATTTAGGCATGTTACAAACATCAGCACTAACCCAATATACCATCCCCACTATGGTGGTGTAGGGTATACAAATTTAATTTCCAGACAAAACTTTTTTTTTTTGAAAATGATTTTCGCCCTTAGTTTGTAAAACACTTCAGTTTGAAAATATTTCCATATAATTTGAGAAAAACAAAAACTATCCCTTTATTTTTTAAAAAAATGTTTATCTTTAAATTCAAGTTTAATTCTACCATTATTTTAAAGTGCTTGAATTTTTATTGGACTGCCTTTGTTATACAAATAATTCAAATTAGATTCTTAATATTTTAATTATACTTTTAATTAGCCGTGCAGAGTTCAAATATTAAATAATTATAAAGAATAATTAAAATTAGTAAAACTAATAAAATGTCTGGAAATTTTATTTTGGTACTTTTTTGAATTTTTTAATTAATTATAATGAAATATATTTATTTTTAGAATTTAAATAATCTACGTTTTTAATTCAACTAATTAAAATTTAAATTGTTATTACAGCATTTCGCAATTACATACTTAAGTAATATAATAATAAAATCTTATACATATATAATGGATTTACGTTTTTGTGTATATTTTTATAAACTTAGGGCCATTATTACAACTTGCCGTTGTTGTAATAATGGCTCTTAGTCCTTGAAAGTTTTTATACCATACACCACCATATTGGGGAGGGTATATTGGGTTAGTGCTGATGTTTGTACCGTGCAAAAATATTGTCCTCACACCCACATTAAAGTATACCAATCTGCTCAGGATCACTTTCTGAGTCCATTAAACTTTTAAATTGCCAAATTTTGTTCCAAGGACTAAGCCTATTGAATTTGGTTAGAATCGATCCATTGTTTCTCATATTTTTATTCCATATATCGAGGGCCTACATATATTCAAAACCTTCTATCTTTGATTTGCACGAAAATGACTTTTTAATGGGAAACAGCCTGATGTGAATTTCATAACAAACATATTTTGTTTGTTCTGTTTTATTTGCATTTTTGTTATTTCTCTATCGTACACAATTAATTTTTCTGAATGCAAAACTTTCTATCTTTTCAAATAATTAATTTTCAAATATTTTTTTGGAATAATTTCATCTTGCAATACAGTTTTCTTACTATTTTTTGCATGCTTGAATTTGTAATTTTGTGATCATTTATCAAAATAGCACTCATTAGTGCACAAATTTTTGGTGGAGCGAAATCAATGGTGAATTGTACGCATCGTAATTTGTTTCCTGTATTATTCATCATTTAAAAACGTATTGCTTATCGGACTCATTGCCAATTACAATTTTTCGAATGGTTGTGGCTACGAACACCGCCAAAATTATTTATCTAATGCTCTATTAAATTTTGCTTTGGAAAATAATACAGTTATTGAGTCCTTAGAGAAAGGCCATTTGCAAATGGAGCGAGATAGTGCCCATGCTAAGATCGAGATTAAATTGAATTCTAATCTCTCGTTAGAATTACAAGAGAAGCCAGAAAGACTGTGAAAATTAACAATGAGATCGTAAAAATGCCGTTTCATGCTAAATATTTAAATTATGATTTCTTTAATAATTACAATGATGACAAACTTATGCGTTTTTCTTCCATTAGATTAGTACGAGAACTGTGTCTAATTTAAGATATAATTTATATCTTCCAGATAATTTATTTAATTAATAAATTTTTGATACAGATCACATTAATCTACCTGTTCTATTCTGGTCAACTATCAATTCAGCCAAATAAGTGGAAGAATTTGCAAGATTTAAAGAGCGTAATACCACCGGAATACCATTATTTTTACGATAATTTACACCAATCAAATTCCAAAAAAAAAAATTTTTTCTATAAATTTTTGTTTAATATTGTTTATTGTTATTTTTTAATTTTATGTATATTGTATTATTAGCCATTATCCTAAATAAATCACGTTAAAAACTGACAGATGGCATAAATGAAATCAAAATAATTTATTTTTATTAAAATTCAAAACCCTCTATCCGTTCAATAATGCAATAATATCCCCAATAATTCAATATTTTGAAAACACCGAATTTTAATAACTCAAGTAATACGCTAAAAACAGTTTTTTAAGATAGAGGGTTTTGAATATAGGCTCTCGATATAAAATATATTACAATCTTTTAATCTAGTACATATACAGACACATATAAATTATCATATATATCTGTATATGTACTAGATCATATAAATTATATCGGAAATATCACACAATAAGAAAAAACATGAAAATATTAATTTCAAAAATTTCATATATGTATGTATGTACAGTAGAGTGCTCCAAAAAAATACAATTGCGAATTTTGACCGTCCCCCCACTAGAATTGTTCTATGTATTGTAGAAACACATCGTGGAAAATATTAGGATGATAGGATAACGTTAACTGGTGGCGCAACGACGCTGAAGTTTTGAGGTGCATTTACAAGGGGAAAATATGCAATTTTTTCAGTTTTTGTAGAAATTTTGCCATTAAATAATGACTTTTACAATTTAATTTAAAAGAATCGAAATGTGTACGTAATTGTCGTTATAATAAGATATAAAAGACAAAAATTGGTGAAAAAATGTTAAAGTTATTAAAAAATCGCCAGGCCATTAACGTGTCTCAGGCCACTAGAACAAGAAATTTATGAACAAAATTAACATATTTTGAGAAATATTAAAATAAAAGCTTATTTTTACTTAAAATATATCCATATTTACTTGTGTATGAGTTTTTGTCCTCGTAGGATCCGTTAACCTATTCGCAGGTATGACCAAAAAAATTAAATTTTTTAACGGCAGTTTCAAAACTCCAATTTCAAATTTTTAAAAATTTTGTTAAACAAATTTCAGAATTTTTTGATCATCACATGGGGATTTATTGACAACATAATAGGGAATAAAAATGTGAAAAAGTATGTCAATACCTCCTATAGTTTTTCCGTACCTGCGATATAAATTTTGCGATTTTCGAGAAAAACTAATTTTTTGACCATATTTTGGGGAATGGCCAAAATTTCCTTACTGTAATGATTTTTAAGTAAAAGCTATTCAGAATAATATAGTCCAGGTAATTTTAAATATAGTCTGAACGTTTTACTAAAATCGGAAAACTTTAACCCTTAAATCGTGAAGGTCAAAGGTCAATTTTTTCAATATTTGGAATTTCTCATAGAAAGATAGCGAAATATTATATATTTTGGGCCGATTTTGATGAAACTTAAGAAAAATATAAAATGAAGTCTAGTATTCACAATAACAGTACAAAAATGGAAAATAACCCTTGATAACACTTGGGGTCCAAATGACCCTCAACTTTTAAAATCACGAAAAACACATTCATTTTGACCCCAAGTACTCTTAAGGGTTAATTTCCATTTTTGTACTGTTATTGTGAATACTAAAAATTTTGAAAAAAAAAAATAATTAAAAAAAATTGCTAAAAATTATAATACTTTTACAATACAGTAATTTACTGTTAATACTAATAAATTCAAGGATATGAAATTTACAAAGGATAACACAATTATCGAATGATGCATTTTCCGTTCAATATGGTGAATTGTTCGAAAACCAAGAAAATTTCAAGAATTTTTATTTATTTCTTTACCAATTTAAAATCTTGCGGATATTCTCTATGAAAAGGAAATCAAATAATAGTGGTGGTGTGCCTAAAACTGAGTGTATAAGAGCTGAAGATCAAAAGGATATGACTAGTTAATGTTAGAAGGGTGCTGACATTTAATGCAAAAATAATATTTTCACAATCATAGTAGTCTTTAAAAATTGCAAATAATGAAATCATATTCAAATATCCCTTTATTTTGGTAAGTAAACGAATTCCAACACAGAGGAAGGCAACTGTAAATAATATTAAATTTGACACTGTTCCTATTTCATACTTAGAATCCTATCTTCAGCTTACGTGATTGCTAAGCTATGGCAATTTTTTACTGTTTTAAATATTTAAGACCAGACCAGATCTCTGACCAGACGGCCTGAGTAACTAATAAACTCGAATAAATTAAAATTACGTTAATTGACCTTCCATATCATACGACTGCACCTGCTTCGAAAAGCATAGGCGCTTAATTTATTTTTGTAAATAATATATGGTTTATTGAATTGGTTTCTCCTTATTATATTTGCATCATTAAATTATCTTTTGAAGGTTACAATAGTCACAAATGTCCACTTGTGTTCGTTTGGGTAGCATCAAATATATGATGTCACCTTCCATGGATCAGGTAACACAGCCTTGATTACTTCAATGTCTAACATTTTAGTTTTATTTCAATAAAATCCAATTCAAAACTAGCTATCAAAATTATTTCGGCACTCTAATCCTAACACAATTCTTAATTATATCTAAATTTGTATAACGGATGTTTATCCTTTTTTAATGTCCTTAAATTTGTTTTTATTAATAGTAAATGATGGTAATGCAAAACTGTTATAGTTTTTAGCCATTTTTTATAATTATTTCTTTCAAAATTTTAAAAATTAAGTAAATTTCCGTAGAGTTGCATTTTTTTGCTCGCACAATTTTACCACTGTTTTTACTAAAAATTTTGTAATTATCCTTACTTAAAAAAATATTGGACAAAATGTCATACAATAATTGCCTATGCTCAATAAGAATATAAAAACAGCAGATGTGGACAATTGGATATCTTTTTGAGCAAAATCAGTGCTGTTGAAAATCACATTGCATGGCGTTGCATTTTTTATGCTCGCTACTGTACAAAATTAAAATTTTACCAAAAATCCGTTTGGAAGTTAGACATTTATTTCCATTTGTTTTTAATTTCGCTCACTGTGCGATGGTTGTGTATAAATATATCGATCAATTCGGGCCAAAATAAATAGGTTAAGATTGATGTATACCGCTTGATGGCCTCACTAGTCACTGGACCGACTAGGAACAAATACTGCCCGATTTTAGCCATACCTTACGGTATAATTTCAGAGTACTTAGATCTAATGTGTGCAAAATTTTATCAGGATTGCCGCATAATCAACGTATTTAATACTGCTCAAACAGAATTCTGGTGGGATATTTGTGTGGGCCTAGCTGAAATCGTTGACTGATATTGCTCATTTTTAATAACAAACCTTATCAACAGAGAATTTCGACATATGTAGCTAGAGCCGAATGATAAAATCAATATTCCCCCCATCTTTTTTGATGATGGGTTTAAAAATTGTACTTAATTAGGAGCTCAACTTCTGTAGATTGGAAAACCATTAACAGTTTTTAACATTTTCAATTAAGTTCCTGAGATAAAAATTCTAAAAAACATAGTTTTTAGTGATAATATGTATCTCGAAAACAGCAACAGTACGATTTTAATTTTTTTTCCGTATTTAGCGGGAATTACGATTAGTTCGTTATGAATACATAGAAGGTCAGTGGTCTAATGTTTTTCCCATGATTCAAAAATAAGGACGAACATTTATTTTAAACAATTTAAAGGAAAATCATATTTTTTTAGAGTTTTTTAAACAAAATTTAAAAGAAATATTTTCGTCCGTATTTTTTATTAAGAGGGAAGCATATAATTTTTGGATGAAATTTGCACCAAGGTTAGTCCTATTGGATAGTAATTCTTCAGACACAATTTTTCAACAAGATCGGTCGAGAACTCTCTGATTTAGAAGGGGTCAAACAGGTGTTTTTTCTCATCCATGTAACTTATTACCGATTGTTCTTAGCAAAATGTGTCACAAGTAGTTTAGATAGCTATTTTTTCAATCATTCGAAAAAAAAAAAATAAAATAAAAAATGTTTGACTTTTTTCCAAATCAAAAACTTTTTTGATTTTTTTTCAAAATGGGCCCTTTCTTTCAAAAGAAAGCTTAGATCTTTTCCTTGAAGATGTTTTTGGTCGCTTAGTGGGATGCGAGTATAATATCTGTCAAAATAAATGATTTGTAACTCAAGACATAATATTTTTGATTTTTTTCCAATATGAGCCGTTTCTTAAAATTTGTTTTTGCTAAAAATAAATCTATTCCTTTAAGAGGTTTTTGGTAGCATAGTAGGATAAAAATAAATATGTTGTAACTAACCTTGTTCTTCCCGATCGGAAGACATCGAAAGTTGGTTCTCTTGACATAAAATCCAACATATTTTATTTTATATAATTTTTTGAAAGCTGTATGTCATTTGAAATTTTAAAGTCCATTTAAAATGACATCTGAACCGATCAATAAAATCTTACCACCCAGAGTTACTACTCCTATGTATGGTTTCTACTTTTATGGATATATAAATCGATTTTTCCATGTGTATGGAAAACATTTTAAAATTGTTACAGGTTGATTTAGTATAGTATTTCCTGGAAATCAATTTATTTTATTGCCTTATAAGTAGGGTTTTTAATTTCCCGACCTTTTTTGATTCCCGGGAATCGGGAATTTTTTTTTACTTTCCCGGGTATTTGGCTATTCCCGAAATATATAATGATACTGTAAATTAGGAATATTATAGCCAAAGTGTTATAATTATTAAATATCAGAACTTCGAATTAATTAATAAAATTCGAGCTTAATTCACTAAAATCTTAATCCTTAATTAAAAAATGTCAGCTTTTCATTCCATAAATCCATTACTAATATTTAATTTTTTATATTTATTCCAAAGCCTTTGTTTAAACTGAATTAATTTAAAAGTTAATTAATAACAGAATTTATTCAAACTTTGAATGATTAAATTTTTGTTAAATCAAATCATTTACAAAATTAGTTGAAAAAATTGTCTTAAACCTTTTTGTACTAGAGTTTAATTGAATAAAAATTTAATCATTTAATAAACTTTTTTAGCTATTTTCTTATGGATTTGAAGAAGAAATTTTTAGAAATTAGAATGATTCAATAAAAAATAAATTCTATAAATAATGAATTCACTTTTTAAATTTTCATACGAAAAACCCCAAATAAATAATAATAATAATAAACGGTCTATTATTGCCAAGATATAAGCAAAAAACTGTTAACAATTTTTCACTGTTTTTTGGTGAAAAAACAGAGTTCGAACTTGTTTTATATGTATTTTTATCAGTTTTTAATTCCCGGGATTCCCGTCTAAAAATACCGGGAATCGGGTAGTGAAAATTTGGCAAAATTCCAGGGAAATTTGTACAGGGAATTCCCGGGATAAAAACCCTACTTATAAGTTTTAAATTGACGTAATAAAAATTTATAACAGTTGTGTTAAAGGGTTAAAACCTTTGAAATTAAAAGTCATATTATTTGCCAATTATCGTTGTATTCTTTGTAAAACATTATTTATCTAAATAATTATAGTTTTTTATTTTATTTATTATTATTTATATTTAGCCATTTGTCTTTCGCTAGAATGTTTTTAAATTATAATTTGTAAAATGACTTTAAAATTTAACTTAAATTTGTGTCTCAATAATTTAAGTTAAAACAAAGTGAGTAAAACTTCCCAATTATTATAATTTATTTATAATAATTAATTTTGTTTCAGTATTTCTTATTTTTTTTTTGTTTAATAAACTGGTCTTTGAGACAAACTTTTACAATCATTAGCAAAAATTCGAATAAGGAAATATGCAAAAAATCAAAACTAAATATATGAAGTTCTAAATAAAAAAATAAAAACTAGATTTTTAATGCATTTCAGACGTTTTAAATATAAATTATAAAATTATAATAATTTTTTAAGTTTTTTAAACGTTCATAATAACGTGCGGCTGGCTGTCAGTTAAAAAAAAAACATAAAGAAGAGATAAAGAAATAAAAGAAACAGGAATAATTGAAAATTATATTTCAACATAAAAAAAATAAACCTTTCGACATGATTTCTGTTTTGTCAACCGGTATAATTAAATACTAGCAATGAAATGAAATTTAATAATTGAATTTAGACACAATGCTTAATCTTTTTATTAAATTAATTTTTTTGCTAGTGAAATATTGTTTTTATTGTTTACATTTAATTACATGTGTAAGAACGAAAGATTGTGATTTTGTTAATGAACTTACATTCAATTCTGCGAATTCTTTAAAATATTTTAACAACAAAGCCAATGGATACAAGAAAATAATAAAACTATCAAAACAATAATGAAAATAGCCACAAAGGTCACTTAAGCATGACCATAATTTGGTACCCTACCCAGAATGTGATGTATCTAAAATCAATCGATAATCATGTTGACAAAAAACGGCTACATTTATGTATCCAATAAAACCGGAAAACAGTACTAATATTACTAAAACAGATTCGTGATAGCAACCGAATTTGTTGCCAATCGAATGATTCTACCTTAGTGACAGTTGTGGCTACAATATTTTAGATGGGGTAACAAAAGTTTGGTTGTTTGAACCAAAATTCTTCTTTATCAACTATCTTTCTGTTGATGTAACCGAAAAATTCTTTGTGTGCAACCGAATCATTCCATTGGCAACAAATTCGGTTTCTACTACGAATCTGTTTTCTCTGTGTATAATATTGTTATGAAATTGCATTATCAATACGAATTTAACATTCTGTAACGACTGCTTGCAACATTCATCATGGTTATAAACATTTCCATCAGTAGAAGTTTCTACTTATCGATAATGTTGATAACACGCAGTTGTTGACATTGTTTGTAAGTATGCCAACATTGACATTGAAGCTGCTAAAAGCTCTAGAAATAGAACATTCTAATTTTGTCCGTTAGTCCCGGTCCACACTGTGAAACATTTGCTGCAAAACATTTGAGTTTGTTGATGAAAGGGGAAAGAGGAATGAAAAAGGGAACTTTGTTTCATGTACATGAAGTTTTTGTTGAGTATGTCATCCACATTTATTCGTTCGTATTCGTACTGTACAGAAATGTCAAGAACTGAAAAGCAAAAACTTCACTGTGTGGACACGAATGCAGTTTCAAAAGAGAATTTAAAAATGTTTTGCAGCAAATGTTTCACAGTGTGGACCGGGACTTAAGAAAATTCATGAAGCTACTGGAAGATACCCAGTTATCACTCAACGAAGGTAATGCTTGTTTCTACTTTGAAATTTGTGCGTAATTGCAGTAGCAAAAGGTAAAGAGGCTGTCAAAAGGTAAAGAGGCTCCAAAATATTTGGGTGGTTCACAATCCGAATTTGGGCTCCATCGACTACGACGCCCAGATTACATCCTTCGTATAGGTGTTAACAGTATTGACGAATATATATTCACTACACCGCATCAATGTTGTGGCCCGCCGCACAGTTTTACTTTGTTTTATAGACAAAATTTAGAAATACATATTTGGTCAATTCACACGGACAATATGACATGATAAGAGACCTTGTGAATTGACCAATTGTTTTATTGTAAATTCTAATGGAAAGCATATCATTTGAAAGTCAACAATACAACTATAAAACGTGTCCAAACAGTTGTATGATATAACTATGAAATTGAAACTTTTTTTTCTGTCAAGCGGGGCACACTGCTGGTTAAACTAATTCGTGTACGCTGAATCCAGTGATATAAGGTACAGGACAACCTCGATTTTTAATATAGACAATATGGATATCTAATGATAGATATTTCAAAGACATTTGCAACGACGTATATAAAACCATAGTAAATTGGACCTACAATGGGTCAAAATCGGAAAAATTATTACAAGTCAAATTAATAAATAATAAAATTACAAGTCTATTGTCACTTGGATCGTCCTTTGACAAGGTCTCTGCAGTTTTAAGGTCTGTGAGATTTGAGTAGTAATGGCGGTGAATGATGTGGAGGTTCTGTACATTTTACGGAATCAATCTGTGGCTAGTTGACCGGTTTCAATGTGGATATCATCCTGTAGAATTGTACCTCAGTCGCGACTTTCCAAAGGTTTGAGAAGTGGGATGACTCTACAATATTTCCAGGCATTGCTTCTAATCAAGCACAATTTTATAAAAAATATGAAGAAAAAAATCGTTGACACCCTGTAACCTAATTTGTTCTATAAAAGAGTATTAACAGTTCGACTTCAACCAAGTATAATTGCATAGTTGTAACAAGTATTACTTGTTTTTTTTCATTCATCTCAATTCCACCAAATGAAATTGTATATTTTTTTAGAATTGTTTATTTTATGAACGTCCTAGAAAAGTTTGTTGACTTATTGAACTCTTTGATTATGCATTGAATTAAAAAGTACCGGTTTTTTATTTACAAAATATCTGCAACCTCCAAAAAATAACGTGAAATTGCAATGATTAAATGCAAAAAAAAATATTTAAAGAATTTCAGAATCAAATATGAATGTGAATGAAACATAAATATGGGCCATTTATACAACATTGACCATGAAAAGATAGATGTTTTGTGTTAAAGAAATCTACAACAGCGGTGGTTAATATAAGATTCAACTAACCTTTCGCTGAGACAAAACCAAGCCGATCTTTTGTAAATGGCCACAACTGTAAATGCATTAAAGTTGGAACCCCTAAAGTAGGCCACACATTTTCAAGAATATTGTTCAGTTATACAGCAGACAGTAAAAATATAAAAACTTGTATTAATTTTTCTTTGAGCTTAAACAATTAAAGTTCATCGAATTGTTTAAATATTCATATCACAACATTTAACAATCCATTCCAAACAATTTTTGGCAAATTTACACATTTAAAGATTAATGATTCTTTAACATGTGTCAACCATACCGACTGACAGACAGTCAGTACCATCAATCATTCATTCAATATTTTCTTTCAAATTTAAAAGTCATTGTTTTCTAAACTGAGGTTCTATAAACCTCTTAAGGATTATTTTCTTTAGAATTTGACTAATTCCGTGAGAAATTAATATTCATAGAATGTTTTCTCAAATAAACACAATGAAACCGTATTAAAGTATAAAAATCATATCACGGTTATTATACACATAAACAAGATAATTAAACGTACATTTTTCGAAATGTTTTCGTAGAGAATGCAGATATTTGACAATATGAAATCTTTAAACAAATCTATTGAAATTATTGCTCATTAGTTCATAACATTTCTGACTTTTTTCATAAAATTCAGAAAATAAGAGTTATTTTTTTGCTTTTAATTTTCTCTAGCAACTCTACAATTTCTGTTACAACAAACAAAAGAAATAAAATTCCACTAAAAATTGCATTTTTATCAAAGTAAATAACAATTAGAAATTAGTTATTTCAATAATATTTACTAACTTCCACAAATACCTTTAAGTTTCGTTTTGCTCTAATATTGCAATGAGCAAAAGTTGCTTAAATTGCAGAATAATTTAAGCAACTTTTTAACGTTTAAAACGATCCTATTTCTTTGTTATTGTGTTCCGATTTCAAAACACTTATATAGAAATTTCCTCGTTGACCACTACAAAAATAAATTGCAAATATTTGTACCCGCTGCTACCATAAAACTGGAGTAGGGTGGCTAAAAACAATGAAAATTTAATTTTCTAATGCGAATACTTTTTAATCTATAACAGATAATTGATAGCTATGACGAGGCTTTAAGAATGTAGGAGTTTCTATATATGTAAGTCTTTTGAAATCGGAACACAAACGAAGAAATGTCCTACTTTTGTGAGCCCTGACGCGCCACTGTTGAGCCGATGAGGTCGACAACTTCCTCTTTGCGCATTTCATTCAAATCGGACTAACCATTTAGAAGTTACAGAATTATTTCCATAATTCCCACTATTTCGTATCTCACTAAGCGACCAAAAGGGTCTTCAAGGAAAAGACCTAAACTTTCTTTTGTGAAAAAAATAAAAAAAAGTTCCATTTTGAAAAAAATGTCAACAAAGTTTTTGATTTTGCAAAAAAAAATTAAAAAATTTTATGTTTTGAGTTATAAAACATTTATTTTGTTAGATAACGAACTCGCATCCCACTAAGCGACCAAATAGGTCTTCAAGGAAAATATCTAAGCTTTCTTTTGAGAAAAAAAGGCCCATTATAAAAAAAGGTCAAAAAAGTTTTTTATTCGAAAAATTTTTTTTTTTATTATTTTCACAGAAAAAAATAAATTTCGTATTCAAACACAAAATTTATAAAATCAAACAAATATTTTATTGAAATAGGACCTATCACAAAATTCACAAAATCAAACATTACATTTCGTGATATTTTTATTGAAAAAAAATATTTTTTTCTTATTAAAATAAAATATATTAATAAAATATAATATTGGAATATCCTCCAAATATCAAACAACTTTTTTAATAAAACAATAAAAACAAATAATTGGTTTTGAGTACAAATTCAAACAATTTTATATTTAAATCAATAAAAATATTCATAAAAAATACAATTAAAAATTAGTAAAACTATTATAGAAAATACTGTTATAAACAACATTTTCTATAGAAAATACTGTTATAAACAACATTTTCTATAGAAAATACTGTTGAAAATAATATTTTCTATAGAAAATACTGTTATAAACAACATTTTCTATAGAAAATACTGTTATAAATAATGTTTTCTATAGAAAATACTGTTGAAAATAATATTTTCTATAGAAAATACTGTTATAAACAACATTTTCTATAGAAAATACTGTTATAAACAAAATTTTTCTATAGAAAATACTGTTATAAATAATGTTTTCTATAGAAAATACTGTTGAAAATAATATTTTCTATAGAAAATACTGTTATAAACAACATTTTCTATAGAAAATACTGTTATAAACAACATTTTCTATAGAAAATACTGTTATAAACGACATTTTCTATAGAAAATACTGTTGTAAATAATGTTTTCTATAGAAAATACTTTTGAAAATAATATTTTCTATAGAAAATACTGTTATAAACAACATTTTCTATATACTGTTATAAACAACATTTTCTATAGAAAACACTGTTATAAACAACATTTTCTATAGAAAATACTGTTATAAACAACATTTTCTATAGAAAATACTGTTATAAACAACATTTTCTATAGAAAATACTGTTATAAACAACATTTTCTATAGAAAATACTGTTATAAACGACATTTTCTATAGAAAATACTGTTGTAAATAATGTTTTCTATAGAAAATACTGTTGAAAATAATATTTTCTATAGAAAATACTGTTATAAACAACATTTTCTATAGAAAATACTGTAGAAAATAATATTTTCTATAGAAAATACTGTTGAAAATAATATTTTCTATAGAAAATACTGTTATAAACAATATTTTCTATAGAAAATACTGTTATAAACAATATTTTCTATAGAAAATACTGTTATAAACAATATTTTCTATAGAAAATACTGCTATAAACAACATTTTCTATAGAAAATACTGTTATAAACAACATTTTCTATAGAAAATACTGTTATAAACAACATTTTCTATAGAAAATACTGTTATAAACAACATTTTCTATAGAAAATACTGTTGTAAATAATGTTTTCTATAGAAAATACTGTTGAAAATAATATTTTCTATAGAAAATACTGTTATAAACAACATTTTCTATAGAAAATACTGTTCTAAACAACATTTTCTATAGAAAATACTGTTATAAACAACATTTTCTATAGAAAATACTGTTATAAATAATGTTTTCTATAGAAAATACTGTTGAAAATAATATTTTCTATAGAAAATACTGTTGAAAATAATATTTTCTATAGAAAATACTGTTATAAACAATATTTTCTATAGAAAATACTGTTATAAACAATATTTTCTATAGAAAATATTGTTATAAACAATATTTTCTATAGAAAGTACTGTTATAAATAATGTTTTCTATAGAAAATACTGTTGAAAATAATATTTTCTATAGAAAATACTGTTATAAACAACATTTTCTATAGAAAATACTGTTATAAACAACATTGTCTATAGAAAATACTGTCATAAATAATGTTTTCTATAGAAAATACTGCTGAAAATAATATTTTCTATAGAAAATACACAATGTTTTGAATAATACAATGTTTTTAAAATAAAATAATTTTATAGACATTTTTAATAGAAAATATCCAGGAATGAATGCGTGAGATGTCAGCAAAACTTGCGCACTTTCCATATAACGGGAATCCAATAACACTGAATATTCTTCACCTACGAGAAGATAGAGAAAAATTTATTATGAACTGTATTTAGTAGCATATTTGTATTATTAATTGATAATCAAGCGTACTTACCATTTATTAAGTATTATCGCAAGAAGAATAGCCGGAATAGGCACCCAATCATCTGGAAATCTGAAATTGCACCGGAACGCTTAACAGTATTGCCAACTATTGTAATATCATACTTACCGAACGTTAAGCATGAACTCCAATATTATCGACGTCATTCAGTTCAACAATACCCGGTCTGGACAATGCAGACCACAAAATGGACAAACATTTAAACCCATTTATATAAAAATGTTATATTTTTTTAATATTAATTTTTCCAACTGTCTGTCAAATTACATAAATTTGTTTTTGTTTCATAGTAAACAAAAAAAAATATAAAGTCATTTAAAAAAAGTATTCGATTCTATTAAAATGTTTCTTAAAACCAAATAAAATATTTGTAAAGAAAAAAAGTTGTTTGTGTAGAAGTGTGGCCTATGGTTTAACAAATTATAAAAATGTTTCGTACTATAAAAACTTTCTTGATTTGCAGTATAATAAATAAAGAAAATTTAAGAATAAATATGAGTTTTTGGTTATTTAAAAAGTTGTCAGCACTGTTAAAAACAAAATTTAAAATCAATAAATATATTAATAAAACCAAATAAAAATAATACTAAAATATAAATTTTATTTCAAACAAGCGTTTGTTTGGAAATATTTCATTCATAATTTTTTCTGTGTTGTTAATATTTTTAAAGAAATAGCTATCTAAACTATTTGAAACACATGTTTTGCTAAATTATCAAATTGTGACCCCCTCTAACTCAGAGAGTTATTGACAACAGGTCCAAATGGTGCAAATTTCATCCCGATCGGAGGACATCGATTTCAAAAGTTGGTTGACTTGACATAAAATCCCCCATATTAATGTGGGTCTGCGACAAATATTTTAATGAAAAAATCAATATACCTTCATCTTTTTGGAAGGTATGTATAAAAAATAGGGAAAGATTTTGATCCGCTATTAGAAAAAAACCAGACTAAAAACGGAAGATTTCGGACTTATTGACCCGCCCTCGCATCAAAACTATAAGAGATAATATATAGCTATAATGATGTTTTTTTGTAGATATTTTACTATTGGAAAATGTTATTAAAATCGGACTGTCCGTTTAGAAGTTACCAATTTATTTCGAATTTTTTCAATTCCACCCTCTGTGCGCCCGTTGAAGAAATTACTTTTATTTAGTGGTTATGTAAGAATTCTTAATATTAAACATGCGTTTAAACACAATACTTTTGAGATGGTGAGCATTGTGCATTTAGTTCCGCTTACAATTAAATTTGTCATTAGTTTTATATAAAAACTTGTATGTTTTTCTTTTAGTCAAAAACAATTTCTAGTGTGGACAATTTATTTTTTACTTTAGCAAGATAATTAACATTTTTTATTGCAAGTAACAATATGTAATAACAAACTGCAGTAACAAAAACAAAACAAAATAATAATAATGATGAAGATAAAATAAAATAAAACCCCTTTAGGGTAGAAGGTTGGTGCCCTGATTGTTAAAATGACATTGAAATTCACGTGCAAACATAAACTTAGCTAAAACAACAAAAGTAAGAAGAAAATTGTATGAACATGACATCGAAAAAACATGAAACTATGTATATAAATAGAATATTTATCCATTACAAACAAACATATACAGTGCAGGTCAAAACAATTTCAAAAAGTATTACATTCTATCATTAGTCAGATAATGAGAAAGATCAACTTGAGTCGAAAACACACAATTTGTCATACAAATTTCTGAAAGTAAAGATTCAACTATTTATTTAAAATATAAATCCACATGTATTCAAAATGTCATGTTTGTAAATGTCAAACTTTTGAAAATGTTTCAACTTTGTTCCAGTACAGGGCTTGCTCAATGTTTTCAGATTTTACAACTTTGAAATTCTGAAAGTTCCATCATAGTTTAACACCTCGTAACTATTTTTTTTTTTTTGCAAGTTGAAATAATGACTCCAAATTATTCATCCGTTATCATGCAAACATAATTATTGGAGAAGAGGTGTCAACAACCTAAAGTTAGATTTTGGCCATTCTCAACCCCCCCCCCCCGTTTGGTAAACATCAGTAAAAAAAATCATCCTGAAAAAATTTTAGGTAAATCGGTTGGGGATAAGACGTGCCGCAAGCCCTCTGAAGTTTTGAGATGCATTTACAAGGGGAAAAAATGCATTTTTTTCAGTTTTTGTAAAAATTTTGACATTAAAAAATTACTTTTGTAATTTAATTTAAAAGAATCGAAATGTGTACGTAATTATAGTTCTAATGAGACATAAAAAACAGAAATTGATCAAAAAATATTAAAGTTATTAAAAAATTGCCAGGTCATTAACGTGTCTCAGGAAAGTAGAACAAGAAATGTAGGAACAAAATTTACATATTTTGAGAAATATTAAAATAAATGCTCATTTTTACTTAAAATATATCCATATTTACTTTTATATTAGTTTTTGTCTTCGTAGGATACCGTTAACCTATTCGCAGGTATGACAAAGCAAATATTTTTTTAACGGCAGTTTCAAAACTCCATTTTAAATTTTTTTAAAATTTTGTTAAACAAATTTCAGAATTTTATGATCATCTCATTGGGATTTATTGAGAATATAATAGGGAATAAAAATATGAAAAAATATATCTCTTATAGTTTTACCGTACCTGCGATTTTAATATTGAAATTTTCGAAAAAAAACAATTATTTGACAATTTTTTGGCGAATGGTCTCTATTTCCTTTCTGTTATGAATTTTTAGTAAAACCTATTCAGAGTATTATAGTCCAGATAATTCTAAATATACTCTGAAAGTTTTACTAACCCTTAATGGCACTTAGGGTTAAAATGACCCCAAACTTTTAAAATCATAATTATTTTTATGGTTTTAGAAGTTTCGGGTCATTTTAACCCAAGTGCTATATAGGGTTAATTTTAAGTTTTCTACTGTTTTTCTGAATAGTAGGCTTTGTGTTATATTTTTCTTAAGTTTCATCAAAATCGGCCCAAAAATAAATAACATTTCTATATCTTTAAATTAGAAATTCAAAATTTAACATTTGACCTTCACTATTTAAGGTTTTACGTTTTACAATTTTAGTAAGACTTGCAGAGTATATTTAGAATTATCTGGACTATAATAATCTGAATAGGTTTTACTTAAAATCATAACAGTAAGGAAATAGAGATCATTCGCCGAAATATGGTCAAATAATTAGTTTTTCTCGAAAATTTAAAAATTTAAATTGCAGGTACGGAAAAGCTATAGGAGATATTTTCATAACTTTTTCATATTTTTATTTCGTATTATATTCTCAAAATATGTTAATTTTGTTCCTACATTTCTTGTTCTAGTGGCCTGAGACACGTTAATAATTTTTAATAACATTTTCCCCTTGTAAATGCATCTCAAAACTTTAGACGGCTTACGGCACGCACGTCTTAACCCCAACCGATTTACCAAACATTTTTTCAGGATGATTTTTTTTACTAATGTTCGCCAAACTGGGGGGTGAGAATGTCCAAAATCCTACTTTCGTTTATTAAGGGCCACTCTAATGACCATTGATAACTTGTAGTTTTATAAATGTTGATAAAGTTTTATGCCACACTGTACGTGCATATGAATTTGCATTTACGATTAAACGTGCATATATGTATATTTAACCAAAAACCTTTTTAATGATTGCACTCTTATGAGATCCTAGAATAAAACCATACAGGTTAAAATAAAGTGTCTGTATTTAGATGTATCCATACATGCGTGTTCTTTGTTTGAATGTGAGCAAGTAATTTGCTAAACATACATTTTTATAACCTTCACTATAGAACCATGTCAAATATACTAGATTTATTGTTTTATTTGTAACAAATTTTACCACATTTTAGAAAATGTGCTCATTTAAGTTTGGGCTCGCAAAAAGTAAACATAATATGGCTTTAATTTTTATTATATACGTATTTTTGAAATGGTATATTTATTAAACTGTTTAGAATTGGTTCTTATTCTGAACTTTATTTCATGCAAATTTAATGTTGAAATAAAAATTGCATGAATTACAATCACGATCGATTCTAAATCATAGTAGAGTTCTGTGTCCTGCAATACTTTTACAGTTTAGTTATACCCTATTCGACCCTGACACATATGGTTTGAATTTGTTGATTATACCCTTCATACAAGTTTTATCGTTTGTTTTATAGTAAGTAGGCTGACTACATACCTTTATATGCATTCTTATTTATGAAATATTCATTTATACATTTCAACACACTTGTAAATAATTAAAATACACATGTCTACAAACGCTCATAAAATGAATTTCCTTACAACATTCACAACAAATTTAACCCTTTTGCCACTTGTAGAATATGCAAAATGTTATTAGTATACACCAATATTAGTGGCTACCGTTACCGCCAATCTACGTTACCACTAAAATACCCGTTTAGCTCTACTACCGTTACCGCTAAGATACCGTTACTGAAATAACTGTAACTATTCTCAATTTCCGCACATTTCGACCATTTTTAATGAATAAAATGATCGAATTTGGGGTAATACCAATCCACATGAGATCTAACAGCGGTGTGGATTTTGGTCTGTCGATGATCACCAACTTATTTTGGGCTTTATATGGACACCAACTACAGCGAAACATCTCCACAAACTGTCCAACATGAACATAATCTACAACCATTGAAACGTTTCAATTGCCCTGATATCGTTTTTACATATTTGTAAAAACGCCAAGGCGTGAGTCATATAACCATTATATTTTCTACACCAGTTACCCTCTACAGTCATCATCACTGAAATCAGAAAGAATGAAGATATTTAAATAGCTTTTTGGCCCTATACAGTATCATCTCTTGCCAGATCCATTTAAATACAGTAGCTTATAGATAGTACAATAACCCTTACTCTGTGAGATTCGCAGGATTCTTTCAATTATCCCACAGTAGGTGGATTTATTTAGAGCCTTCCACTATACTAGTGCTCCATACATTAGTATGGACAAAGTGTTTCCCAGAGATGGGTAATTTTTTTATTTTTCCAGGAATTATTCTCCACGTTTGTAGACGGAGATTCTCTCTCTTTGTTGCCACCTTTAGGTAGGTGAATCGAGTGCATGGTTATCTTGGAGAAATGCACAACTTAATCACTGTACGTAACCTGCAGCTAGCACCAACGATGTCTTCAGCAACACCTGAACGATGGAAGTAAATGTCAACCTCCTCGTAGTCGATAGAGTCCAAATTCCGACTGTGGGAATAAGGTTCTTAATGCGTTAGACGGCTGCACATGGGAAAAGGATTGAGAAACCTTGTTAGATACCTAAAATACCATTGGTCCGTCATTGGTCAATTACGCTTTTCTAGTGTGGTCACTTTCGTTGAGTGATACCTTGTGGATAAATATTCAAAGCTGCAAAATAATGCCTTGTAGACTGTCACAGGCTGCATCCGAATACACTTCCAGAAAAGAAACACAACACTATGTTGTCTAAACAATTCCTATTGGGAACTATTGGGATACCGCATGAATATCGTACTTGGAGGTCACCAACCACCCATAACAAGACTAGTTCTGGCACAACTAAAGTCAGGATGAAGCAACAAATTACTTCCAAGAATCATGCATGAATAACTCATGTGTATATATTATGATAAATTTAATAAATATTGTTACGAAATTGTACTTGAATTCAAATATAACGATTTTAAGGGCTGATTTAAAAGTAGCATAATGCTTTCAAATAACAGTGCTGTAATAGCAAACTGTAACATATCTGTGGGCATTATTAAATAAAAGCTTTCAGTTGACCATTGATCGTAAGTTGGCAACGCTGTTTGAATTCGAATATTCAGTTAAAGAACATTGTAGAAAGTACACCACAGATGGCGTATGTATTAGTAAGATCTAGAATATTCGAACTTTGACAGTTAAAGAGCAATCTAGAGTACAGATGGCAGTGTTATAAATAGTGGCAGAGGTTGCAGTCGTTAGTCAGTTTATCAGAGACGCTTTTCGAATAAACATCAACTGAGTGCCTTAAAGTGTGTTGTGTTTTTCAAGTAAATTCGTGTACATTATAAATTATGTCTGTATTTCTGCGAATTTACAAACGTGTATAAAAAATATTGAGTGACTATTTAATTCTGTTGTTTTACATTTGAATAAATAAAGAGTTGTTACAATTTTCAAACTACTATACGGATTTTATTTGCAATCAAAAGTATCCGGTTTATTTAAAGGAAACAAACTAACGTTTTGAAAAGGTTAAAACGTAACAATATGTATATAACAGCTGAGGACTATAGCTTTCGGTACGGTCCTCATGGTGTTAATTTAGACACGCATCGGATTTTATTTATTTATTTCTTTCATTCTTAAACTTTTTCTTTTAATTTTTGTTTTAGTTACTTTTCGTTTCATTCATACATTTCAGTGCATTTTGTTGCTTTGTTTTTTTTTTTGTTTACCTTTTCACATGACAATAATGACGTTGCTAATGATGGTTATGATGAAGATGGTCATGATAATGACTTTGATGATAATGAAGTATGTATAAGTAGTTTGGTTTAAAGAAAAATAAACAACAACAATATGAGTAAACTATTTCTTTAGTGTATTTTAAACCTGGTTAAAATGCTCAACCCATGAAGATTTCAATTCATTTCCAAAGTGAATCGCGTGAAAGTTGTACCTCGGACTGTCTCTTGCAAGAATTGAAATTTCTGTTTCTGCTTCTTCCATAAGAATTGAAGGAAAAAATTTACAATAAAAAGTTTAATAAATTGAAGAAAGATAATAAAAGAAATAACTACTTAAGTATCTACACTTAAAGGTGTGCTTAACAAAAAATTCAAATTAAAAATTCCAAAAAGGTTCTGCTTTAAGACATAAAAAACCAAACCAAACCGCTTTAAATTGTGCCGTGACCTAAATTCGTCGTTTAAAGTGAAATTATTGTATTTTCTGTAGAAAAAAAAGTAAAATATTAAAAACAAAAAAACTTATTGAAAGATTTACATATTTTGTGAAGATATTACTTTCGCTGTGCCATCATCTGCTTCTTACTAAGTTAACTAAGCAGGTGTTAACTAATCATTGTATTCGATATTGGTGTTAATTAGAGAGTTTTAACAAATTCCTCAGTAAAACAACTTTTACTTTTATCTTTAGTTAAAAATATATTTAATATTAAAATGTTGAAAATAGTTCTTGTCATTCTTACATCATTATTATATGGATCATCATGGGCACAACAGCGTAAGTTTTAAAATAAATTGAGAATTTATTGATTCTAAATTTAAATGAGTAGTTTAAAAACTTTAATAATAAATTGTTCAAATATTGGATATGCAAAGGAAGCATTTCCGGTTCCATGACTAAATATTGGGATTAGGTGTTATATATTTGAATGTCCATGGATGTTATGATGCATAAAATGTTCCATAATATCTATGAGAACTTTTTCATAAAGTTGATTGATTTTAACTAGCCAAACAATTACCAAAGATACATTTGCGGTAGGGCGGCTATCCATGACACTTTTTTTAAGCAGTCCCAGAATTCAAACCTACACCTGATTAAAATTCTGTTGGATTTGTATACATTTTTAGGATAATTATTAAAGGTTATACTTCTATTCTAGTTCGATATTCTGGTATACATTGATATTATGCACCATTGATGACAACCCCAGCAGTTCTAGTGATTTTACCCATCATTTAGGGTGGGAGCTAGTAACTTCAATAGCCATGTGACTAGTCATTTTAACACGGGCATGTCCTAGGCAGGGGGTCAATTGTCTCTTTTTGATTACAATGGGACTGTCTAATAGCTGGTCCAAAGTAGGCAACGCATTGGATTCACATACTGGTTACATAGCGTCAGTTAGCTTTGTAACTGGTTACTTGATCAGCTACTTGACTAGTTATTTTAACACGTGCATGTCCTAAGCAGGGGGTCAATTGACCCTTTTGATTACATTGTGACTATCTGATAGAAGATCGAAAGCAGTCTGGTGGGTAAAAAAAGTGCAGTACAAAAAAAAGTTTGAAGTGACTTCACCATAGGTTACTAGGAGACTCTAAAGAGACTATTTACTTCATGCTATGTTACATGGGATACCAGATACTTAAGCAAAAACAAAAAATAACTGTATGAGAATTATATCAACACTATTTGTATAAAACCAGTTTGTACGAATTACTCACACGCTAGATTACTTGGGATGTATAAAGTAACCAATTGTCTTCTCTCTGCACTACAAAGTGTACACAAGTGTCAAATGACCAAAATATATAAATTGGAGTCAGCAAAGTGATAAGACATTTGTGACAATTACTGTCTTTAAGGGATACATTGACCACTTGCTTAACTGCTGGGACTAGATAGATAAATGAGAGCCAAAAGTTGTTTGTCACAAAACTAATTCATGATAATGTATTGCCATGTACTTTATTATTGTATAACCCAAGGCGAATTATTGTATCACCCAAGGTGTAGGCAATTATACAACAAGAAAAACATTTACAAAAGTCAAACCGCATATATAAAAAAATATTCGGCGCTTCATCGAATGTCAAACTCCAAATATAACAAATATACGAATTCGCCAGATTTCTTCGTGCAGACACCTTGTATGAATTCGTGTAACGGGAACAAATACAATAATGCAAAAACAACAGACATTTGGTTTTTGTTCAAATGTAAAAGAAATATCAAAATCAAACCAAATTAAAATACTGATATTGTTATTTTTAATAAGAAATGTAAACATAAACAAAGTTTGACATAATACCTACATTAAACCACGGCGATTTTATGCGGTCATCTTATTAATCCGTCTTGGGTTGAATACACCTGTTAAATAAATTCGACTTGTCACCACCTACATTTGCATAATTTTATTCACCCTTATCGTGGTTGGCGTAAACGTCTTATGCCTACGACCGTTTCGTACTAGATTAAAGATGAAATGCAAACTGTTTCTTTAATCTAGTACGAAACTGTCGTAGGCGTATGACGTTTACGCCAACCACGATAAGGGTGATTAATTTTTTTATTGACATTTTACTATCCTTCCGTTCTATGTATGTTATGTTCGGTAAATCGAGTTAAAGAAAATAAAATACCTATAAGATTATAATTTCTAACTAGCTGATACATCATCACCAAAATAATAGAGTATACAGTTCTTTGGTACCCTTTTAGTAAAGAAAATGAGTAAAATCAGCATTTTGGTGCTTTATGCCACCTTTTGTTTCGTTTAACCCAAAAACCACCAAAAATAAAATAAATATGGAGCATTTCATGTCAAGTGAACCAACCAACTTTTGAAATCGATGTCTATCGATCGGTATGAAATTTGCACCAAGGTTAGTTCTATTGGATAGTAACTCAGACCAGGGATGGCAAATGGAATTTAAAAATTGTACTAATCAGAAACTGTACTTTTTCGACTGTAATTGTACCAAAACTAGGGTTCCTCCACGGAAAAATTGTTCCCGGGAATAATTTTTTTTTAAATTCCAGTGAAATTTCAGGATTTATTTAAATTTGTTGAACAGATGAAATGAATAAATTTGGATCGATTCCATTACATCCATTCATTCTTTTGGTTCTAGCAACAGATATTCAGTTGATAATGAAGCATCGTAGTTTAAGTTATCGAATTTTTGTCACCCATCTAACATTTTTTTGCCACAGCAGAAAAATTGTGTCATTAAGAATTGCAAATTCTATGGATATTCATATTCAACAGAAAATAATGGCAATAATAATGGCTTAAATTTGTTTATATACTTTTTGGTTTGAAAAACACTTAAAATTACGAGTGTGACAAGACTAGTCAAATTTTTTCTTTATTTCAAAAACTCATAAGTATAATTTTAAAAAGTTTATTGTTAATATTTTGATATAATTGATATAGAGCATAAATTCGTAAATTGGTTTTAATATATTAACTGTGAAATAAATTTTCAAATTGTACCAAATGTGTCATTGGTGTACCATTGTACTTTTTAAGATCAAATTGTACCAATTTTGCCATCCCTGACTCAGACTCAATTAAAAAATTGTATGTTTTGCGTTACAAACTATTTATTTTGATAGATATCCCACTCGCATCCCACAAAGCGACCAAAAATATCTTAAAGGAATGGACCTAAGCCCATATTGGAAAATTGAAGAAAGAGCTATCTAAGCTATTTGAGAAGCATTTTGCTAAGAACCATAGGTAATACGATACATACATGGATAAGAAAAAACACCTGCTTGGCCAAATTGTCAAATTTTGACCCCTCTAACTCAGAGAGTTCTCGGCCGATCTTGTTGAAAAATTGTGTCTGAGTTACTATCGAATCGGATAGATATCGGTTTCAAAAGTTGGTTCACTTGACATGAAATGCCCCATGTATATTCTGTATATTCAACAGGCACGATATGGCCTTAGAGGGATTCAATTTTTCTCAAATATTCTCTGTTGATCAGAGATATTTCACATTGAAAATTAGCCAAATTTGTGAACTAGAACCAGAGTTATGGAGCAAAATGTGATACAACCTCCAAAACTGGAAATTTTCAAAAATGTTTTGCTATTTTCTTCAATTATTTTGCACATATTGTTCTTTTGAAAATTACAGGAATCGGTCCATGATTTATCCCAGCCCCCATAAAAATTTCTTCCCAGAATATGGATCTATGGTACATAAATGCGTATAGATAGCATTATCCATAACAAATTCAGCAAACGTTAGTTCTATGTAAAAAGGAATCACAAAACGAAATTCTGTTTGGATCGTCCATATTTGATCATAGCCCCCATATATAAAATAATTGAGCCAATTTTGAAAAATTGATTACAACAGTCACTATAATCATCAATAAATAGTCAACTAACATGGTGTTATTTCAAACTCAAGTGCATAGTATTTTGAAATTCCAAGCTTGACAAGTGTTAACGGAAAACCCTTGCAACGGTATTTATCTAAGGGTAGTTTTCTAACATTTTAAATTAATAACTTTTCTGCTTATATTGTTTGGTATTGAAATTAAGCAAAACCGGCCCATGATTTCACCTAGTCTACATACAAATGCCCCCCGGAAAACAGTTTGAGCATTCATAAATATGTTGATTATGTGCCAAACCTGATAAAATGTTGCACAAATTGGTTTTAAGTACTCTGAAATTATACTATATATGTAATTTAAATTTTACATATATCCGAGGTACCCCACTGTGGGGCCTTGAAGCACTGCCGCCGTCCTTGGTGTTTAAAGTCTGGACATGGTCGGACAATCAGTATAGAAGTTACATATTTGTTTCCAATATTTTAAGGGTATTTTTTGTAGATATTTTCAAGTAATATCTAAAGATAAAATTTTTTGGTATTCGGGTAAGGACTGGTTTTTTTGGTAGCCGCCATTGTAGGGTCCATTTTAATAACTTAATACTCGAATACTCATTGGCTACGCTCACGTCAACGGACCAGCCGTTTAGAAATGACAGATTTATTTCCAACAAATTTTGATTCTGCCCCACTGTGCGCGTCGTTGACCAAAATACGAAAGCAAACCACTACAAAGTTGTTGCGAATGCTAATATGTTGCTTCAAAAATACATGAGCTAAATACACACAAAACACGGATTCGGAAGTGAAAAATCCAAACGTATTTTACATTAAATTTCTTTATCGTAAAAATTCCGCTGAAAATGTACAATAGAAAATTAGTTCAAACGTGATAAAAATTATTGCTAAATCAAATAACAATAAAACTCAATTCAATCCAAAAACCAGTTCCTACCGAAATGAACTAAATTTTGAGCCAACTTCTAGCACGTGCAAAATTTAATCTTAAAACCAAAATCAAACAAAACCATCATCCACAAACAGATCTTGAAGAAACTCAAAAAAGTTGTCATTGTGTTAATGAACTTCATTCAAATGCAATTTGGCCATGTGAATAAAATAATAATAATCGTACCAATAATAATAATAATACGCATACAAATTTTAATTTTAGCCATAATTGTGTTTTGTTACCAATTTAGTAAAATTTGATCAAAGACACTGGTGAAATTTATGTGAGTTCATTAACCTGATGTGCAAGAAAGCAACTGCCAATTCAAATAATTACTGTTTTGTATTTTGTTTTTCTGGTATTTAAAGTTTACAGCACTTTGTTTTTCAAGAAATAAAAATAAAACGTATTTATGTATTTGCTTCAATGAATATTTTAAATGCAGTATGTTATGCTTAACATACATACGTCCATGCGATGGAATTGTGTTCCGTTTAATAAAGTGTTTTTTTTTAAATACTTTGAGAGTTTCCGTTTTATAGCTCTGACAACTATATTTGGTGCATGTGGGTGCAGCTAAATGTTGGTGAGTGAATGAAAAAATGGTATATTGACTTTGGTGGACAGATTTAATGTTTGTAGTTAGGAATATTCGTAATGAAATTTGATTTCTGAAATTTTGGAATTCGGTCATATTTTGGAATTTTGTAACCTTTTCAAATAAACCGATTTTATTGATTTTTTTTTTAATTTTTCTAACCCGTGCACAGTGGTTTAGAAACTTTTTTTTGGAAATAATTCGGTATCTTGGGAACTATTGGGTATATTGTTACGAAATTTCACATGGTTTGAGCTGAGTTGATTTCGTTTCGACTTGATTTAAGTTTGTTCAGCTTCCTAGCGATAATGGGGGCCTGTGAGTAGTCTCTCAAAGTTTCAAATACGCTTACAGGTATAGATTATCTCTATTAGTTGAAGAGGTATTCAGGTTTATTGATTTATTTTTTTAAATTTTGCTCGATTTTTTGTGGTTTTTTAGATATGGCGGTGCTACGAAATAAAAGAAAAAAACTTGCGAACAGTTATCTATTCTCTATAAAAAGTTATACGCATCCAAATTTGGAACTTGTAAAAAGGGCCTTATTTTAAGTTTTTTCCCAAAAAAGCCCATATATTTTTTCTTTTGTAGAAAAAAAAAATCTTCGGGACTGTATATAATTTTTATATGATCCGGAAAGAAAAATTTGGCTCACTTAAGCGGACAAATCAACCCCCAGAACTATCCAAACTTGGCCAATTTAAAAAAAAAATCTGTTTGAGTAAAAAATTCTAAAAAGCAAAGCACGGATCCACGAAACAGCTCCATATTTGTATAACCCCATATATTTCTTAAATACTTACTAAGTATTTGTACTATCACACGGTAAATAACGTCGCAGTAGGCTCTTTTCTAAAAAAAAACTCAGATTTCAGTAGGCACTTTTATGAAAAAACTCAGTTTTGGAACACATTTTCCCCGTTTGTTATTTAAAAATAAAAGATGTCAAAAATTATAATTCCATGGATTTAAGGACATTTGAGTCTATATTGGTTCTAAATTTTGTTATGATATCTTTAACTGTTAACATTTATTATTTTCAAATACCGAAATTTCTAAAACGGGGAAAATGTGTTCCAAAAACTGAGTTTTTTCATAAAAGTGCCTACTGTGACGTTATTTACCGTATGATACTAAGTATTTAAGAAACATATGGGGTTATACAAATATGAAGCTGTTTCGTGGATCTGTGCTTTGCTTTTTATAATTATACCCTTCACCCTTGAGAAGGGTATATATAAGTTTGTCATTCCATTTGTAATTTCTACATTTTTCATTACCGACCCTATTAAGTCGATTAAGCCATGTCCGTCTGTCTGTCTGTCTGTCTGTCTGTTGAAATCAATTTTCTGAAGACCCCAGATATCTTCGGGATCCAAATCTTCAATAATTCTGTCAGACATGCTTTCGAGAAGTTTGCTATTTAAAATCAGCAAAATCCGTCCATAAATAACGGAGATATGAGCAAAAAACCGGGAAAACCTCGATTTTTGACATATTTTTGATCTATATATGGATTACTAAGTCATTAATATAGACAATATGGATATCTAATGATAATAGATATTTCAAAGTCCATTGCAACGATGTAGATAAGGCTATAGTAAGATGGACCTACAATGGGTCAAAATCGGGAAAAATATTTTTTGACCTGAATTTTTTTTTCAACAAAAAAATTTTTTTTCCAAAAAAAAAAAAAAATTTTTAAATAAAATTAAAAAACAATTTCGAAAACAAAAATTTTGAAAAACAATTAAAAAAAAATTTTTTTTACCTAAAAATATTTAAAAAAATTTATTTTAAAGTCGGTGAAGGGTATATAAGATTCGGCACAGCCGAATATAGCTCTCTTACTTGTTTTTTACTCAAACCGAAATTTTTTTTTAAAAATTGAACAAGTTTGGATAGGTCTGGCAGGTGATATGTCCGCTTAAGTGAGCCAAATTTTTCTATACACGCTTTAGAATTAAGATATCTTTCCAGATCATATACAAATTCTACATAGTCCCGAAGAAAATTTGTTTCTACAAAAGAAAAAATATATTGGCTTTTTTGGGAAAAAACGTAAAAAATACGTAAATGGATTTTTGGCGATTTTTTAAAAAAAAATTTTACCCAATAGTTCCCAAGATACCGAATTATTTCCCAAAAAAAAGTTTCTAAACCACTGCGCATTGTAAAACAAACCAAGGGTTATTTCCAGGGGACTAACAAAATCAAATTTCAAATTTTGAAAATTTCGTTGAGGAAAATTTAAAATCATTAAAATTTGTTCTTAGCAGTTGTATTAAATATACATACACATTTACTTAAGAAAATTAATTTAGATTAGTCTTGACATTTACTTCTTGCTCTAGAAACTAAGCTTCAGATGATTAAATATGTTCCGTAAGCGGATAATGTCGTTGAAGTTGTTTCAAATTAAACTTTAAAACATTTTATTAAAGGTGGATATTAACCCCCATATGCATAAACAGTTTATAAATTTATCAAAGGTTTATAAAACAAATTTTGTATTTAATGAACAAATGATCTAAATTGGGCAACATTTTTTTCGGCTCATATAAGACCCAATGGCATTAAGAGGTTAATTTTAATTGTTTTCATCAAATTGCAATTTCATCAAATGCCGCCAATTAATACATAATAATATTTCGCAGTCTTTCAATGAAAAATCCATAATTTAAACAAAAAATTCATGTTTGACCCCAGAGGATAAAAAGTTAGATTTAGAAATAAATAGTAGTTACCGAAATTCCCAGAGTTCCAGGTTATACAAAAGTTTGTAATTCCGTTTATAATTTTTACAAAATCTACTTGTGAAACCTTACAGCATAAACAGTCAGATTCAAAATTTAGTGTCCAACACATCTATTAAGCTAAATATTTTAATTAAAGAGATAGAAATATATAAGTTTGAATAAACTTAAAATTTAATTTAGAGTTTAATCCTTTATTATTTTAAAAAAACTTTGAAAATTAAAATTATTTCGTGAAAAATTTATAGGAAAAGGAAAAAAGTAACTAAAATCAACAGTCAAAAATTAGTATACAGTTGATGGCTAACGCTCTATTTTATATTACCAAAATCCCAAAATAAAAAGTTAATATTTTGTTGGTCCTCCATTCAGCTTAAATACGTCCACCAGTCACCTATTCATGGAGTTTACAAGAGGTTCAGTTATATCTTTAATAATTTGACCCAATTTTTCCCTTAAAGCCGTTCTCAGCTCGTTCTTCGTTTTCTAATACTCCGGTCTAAAATTTCCCACAGGTTCTATATCGGGTTAAGGTCTGGAGATTTCGGATGTGAATTTAACTACTTAGGCACGCTATACAATAGCCACTCCTTAAAAATTCTGGCTCTGTGATTTGGGTCATTGTCTTGCAGAAAGAACCATGCAGTTAGAATATCTAAATTTTCAGCAATTACTTTCAAATTGTCCTTTAAAATTTGTAAGCAGTCTCGGCTGTTCATTGTACTTTCAATGAATACAAGATTGCTAGGTCTAGCAGCTGACATACAGCTAATAATAAGTACAGTTATCGCTAAAATATCCTTTACTTCGTTCTTCATTGCCAGAAGACGTTTTTGTAACGTATGGCGCTAAATACATGGAACACACGACAAAATAATTTCTGTTTTCTGGTTTGTTAACAAAAATGTCAATAATTTAGAAAAATGTAATCACCATTAAAATTTAGCTATTAAAGATAACAAACATGTTATAATCAAGTATCTTCACTGCCAAATATAATTGGTTTTACGAGTTTGAATTTATATTAATGAGTTTTATTGCATTAATTGTTCCAATAACTATTTACATATTTCAAATTTCAGCTTACTATATACAACAGTGTCCGGGCGATGAACAATTTATAAACGAATGTTTACGTGACAGTGGCAATAAATTGGTGCATTATCTGAGACAAGGTATACCCGAATTAGAAATTTATGAGGTGCGTATTCCGAATATAAAACGTGTGAAACGTTGTTTATTTATAAACGAACTGTTTATTGTTCGATTATTTGTTTTTTTTTTTGTAATTTTAATGGTTGAACATTTCCAAATTTAGATTGAACCTGTTGATATTGATGAAATTGGCATTGTATTGGGCAGCGGACCTGATGGCTATCGTGCTGTATTCCGCAACATACAGGCATTTGGTGTTAGTAATATAACGGTGACAAATGTGCGGTGAGTATGAAAATATGATTATTTTCAATATGGACATTATTATTACTAGGGGGCGGATTTATATGCAAATGCATGTTTTTTCTGGAACGTCCAAATACAATGCAGACTAATTATCTATCCGAATCGCACATTTTGCAGCAAAATGGCATCGATTTGTTAGTGCATATTTTTGCATATTTTATTGATAATGCATATTCTGTTATATTTTACTTCAAAATGCATATTTATATGCATATTATGCCAATCTTTAATAAAAATATAATTTTTTGTGGTTAATGGGAAATACTATATTGTTTCGACAAACAAATTTTTGTCGAATTTTTTATAGAAATAGCAGTACATGTTATCGACTAACTTCTTTCGACATGGAGAAACTGGCATTAAGTTCTTCATTTCTCTATCAGTAATTGAAAATTATCATTTCAAAACATTTTTGTTCAAAAAAGTTTATTTTTTTTAAGTATCACAAATTCATTAAATGTATCGAAAAACATTCATATTTGTTTTCATTGCAATTTCGATTTATAAGAGATTTCGTTATCGAAAGATTTTGTAACTTCACATATACAGTTACCGTTCCTGACAGTCATTTCCAAGCAGTTCTACGAGACTGTCGTAAACTAGTGATTTTGGATAACTTAGAAACAAATGCACTACACAATTAACGTTTAAAGTCCCTACACTATAGATTACATAGAGACACTTAAGTGACAAATGTCTTTATGCTAGATTACATGGGATGTATAAAGTAACCAATTGACTTCTCTCTGCATTACAAATAGTACGTCAAATGACCCAAAATATATAAATTGGAGTCAGCCAAGTGACCAGATATTATTAACAATTTCCGTCTATAAGGGCTACATTTACTAATTCCTTAATTGCTGGGTTATTACGAGGTTGGATGCTGCTTTACAGTACGATCAACATATTGATGATTTTAAAAAGAAAGTCAGAATATAGGAGCTCTAATGATTATGGCTTTAAACAATTATTCATACCAAGATATTACAATTAATATATCCATCGCTTTTTCAGAAGAAAAATTATTTTAAAAACAGTTGTAGAACTTTAATTGTTTAATTCCTGGTATAATTTAAAGAGTTCTAACTACTGGCAACAGTGTTGTGTATTTTTTGGACATTTCGAAATCCATACTTAATTATTTTATGTTTCTGCACAAAAATATAAGGGCATATTTTTTAAAATTTTAGGTCATATTTTGATTTTTTTGAAGCATATTTTAGGCGCATATTTTCCAATAATAAATGCATGAAAATCCGCCCCCTAATTATTACACTATTTGTATTTCAGAAATTTCCCATTGAATTTCCTAAATTTCTAATTGAATTTTCGAAATTTTTAATTGAATTTCCGAAATTTCTAATTGATTTTCAGAATTTTCCAATTGTATTTCTAAAGTTTTTAATAGAATTAGTCTGCTTTTAAACAGGGCAAGTTTACTTGAAGCAAGTCTCTTCGATTCCCTTTTAAACTTGCTCGTCTGTTTGCACACAGCAAGTCTGTGTGCAATTTTATAAGTCAAAACCTAATAGACGCCATAGTGAAAATGAGAAAACAAAAGAGAATTGAAGAGACTTACCAGTACAAACAACTGTGCTTGTTTCTTTCTCCTATAAACTCAGACTTGCGACAAGAAAACTTGCCCTGTGTAAAAGCAGACTTGCAAATTAAAATTTTTGAAATTCAAATACAAAATTCTGAAATTCAATTCGAAATTTCTGAAATACATTTGGAAACTTGGGAAAGGTTTTATTTATTTTAATTGCCTGTTTCCGTAAATTGGAACGAACAGTAAAGTAATAAATTTTTTTATTTTATTATAATTTTTGCTTTGGTTTGGAAAGTTCCTCATAGCTCTGCTTATAATATTCTTATTCAAGTGTTTTATAAACTAATGATGACAATTATAAAATTGCCAATTGCATTGTTTTCACTACAAAACCATTTACCTAATGATCTCTAATAATAAACTTTGAGCTTTTCTTTGTTAATTTCAAATCCTCTGAAAACAAATTACCATGATATTTAGATTTTATTTTTGTTAAATTATCAAATTAATTGAAATAAACAAAATAAATTTTATTAAATAATATTAATTCAAATAGAAATCTTGCCAAATCATTCTATTACGCCTATTTGTCTATCTGTTAGTCCGTCTACGATATGTATTTTTTGTACTTGTCTTTAGCTGTCACTTGCTGTCATTGAAGTTTCTATTATTTTCTTTTGTAAATGACTTGGTAATTTCAGTAGCTGTCTAAATAAATATTTATTAAATCAACTAGTTTTTGTTCTTAACCTTGATATCATTTAAGCTTCTTAAA
Source organism: Calliphora vicina (assembly GCF_958450345.1). Lineage (NCBI taxonomy): Eukaryota > Metazoa > Arthropoda > Insecta > Diptera > Calliphoridae > Calliphora > Calliphora vicina. Next base: position 56,521,406 of record NC_088780.1, on the reverse strand, counting down.
TAAAAATTGCATAAAATTATAATGAATATCAAAGCATGTGGAGTATGACAATACCAAGATTCGTGAAACAATTGTTGATCATAATTATTAATAGTTTCAATTACAACTTTAATATTTTATGATTTTTTTAACCTTGTTTGGAAATGGCCAACAAAACAAAACACAGAGAATTCAATTTATGGCAAAGAGGATGTACTGAGGTTAAAACAAAATCTTTCAAGTTTCTAGGTTAGATTTATTAACCATACGTAAATTTTTTGACACAAGCATACATATATAAAATATCATGGATTCCCAAAGTTTTATAAAGTATAAATATTTCCAACACGCTTGCAAATCTCTGCTTGGAAAAATCATTGTAAAAACGTTTCAAACGACACGTACTTACATGGCAAACTGTTTTCGGCATTATGTCCAATAGACCAAAAATACAAACCAAACCCACCAAACTTGTTACTTAAAACATAAAAAAATCAAATATACTCTTAAACGTTTCTAGTTATTGAATTTTTCTTACCGCAAGTTCGTAAACATTTTGGAGACAAAACAAAAAACCAACATAATTGCTGAACAATTTGCTTATAACATGACATAGAAAAAAAGCGTTAACTAGTTTGACCAACAGCTTGGCCATTTGTTGCAGATTTTTTTTGTTATCTTGAATAAATAAAATTGAAATCAGAACAGTAACAGAAATTACAGTAGCAATTACAAAATTGTTGTAATGTTAGAATTTAATACATAGTTGTACAATCAATTACATATATGTATGTACATAAAATTACATACACATGTCTGGTTTTATTTCCAAAATATGTTTATTCAGAGTTGAAATCGGCTGATATAACATAATATGCCCTACACCAAACATGCGTTTACACATGCAAGTAAAAGTTCGAAAAACTCAATACATACACACTTGTTCACTAATTCAATCAAACTTGCAGATCACTGTCAAGCGAATTTAGGTTGACAGTGATTTTCGTTACTTTCGAGCTAGTAAAGAGAAACACAGTTGCCCAATAAAAATGTTTAATATATACTAGTGAATGGTATGAAAAGCTAATAATCGATTATCGACTTTACGATCTACCATTTTCATTTCGATCGATCTGCATTTTTGGACACTATAGTAAATGACCCATTTACGCTATAATTACGGATTAGAATCATATTTCGTAAGAGTATTATAAGTCCTTTATAAACCGTAACGGCAAACATTTGACAACAATTTTATGGAAAAAATGTCGTAGCTCATTTTATACAAATTTCTTAAGCTTGAAAAAATTTCGCTTTCAAAAATGAGGTCCTCCGTGAATATTTTCCGCTGTCACCTGAAGATTAATATATTGTAAATTTTAATGAAACAAAAAACGTAGACAATACTAAGCATTCCGGAATTTTATTTCTATTTCGATTAATCGTTATCAAAAATCGATTTCAGCATAAAAATCGGAGTATATAATCAATCACAAAAAAATCGGTTTTAGACCCTGAAAATCTTCAATAACCATTACGAAAGATTTTTAATTTTTTGGTCTTTGATAACCATTTGATAACACCACCATAGTGATGTAGCGTATACTGCCCCAAGCACGAAGCCTATTGAATTTGGTTAGAATCGGTCTATTATTTCTCCTAGCCCCCATACGATTGTCCTATCTGAAAATAGATAATCTCTCATAAGTATCTTAGTTATATATGTAGATTAGAGTTCGTTTGTGATCAGGTCACTTCATTTGTTTTTCGGGTATCATCATTTTTCTGAAGGTTTTTGCGTACATAAAAATAATGGCGCCCTTTTTTTTGGAAAATTTTCACTCCTTGTAGTGGTTCAACGCACCTAAAGATGCGGATTGTGAGCACTGTACAAATATTTTTTTTATAGTTTTTTGGTTTTTTTTAACATACTAGGGTACAAACTGTATTTCACTGGGAATTTCCTGCTTGGGGATTTTAGAACAAATAGGCTAAACATTAAATCGGTTAAATTTGGCGGGCCTGTGAAGAACCAATAAATGTAAATCATGTTTATGTTCAAATAATCTCTGTATAACATCTTTAAGAAAATAATAAAAATTAAATAACGTCCATAAAGTCCACATTTGGTCCGGAACTGGTAAAAGAATAATATGAATGATTTTCAATACTTCATAGTATTTAAACCTGTTGCTCATTATGGAATCCCAGCTTTGGGATTTTAGAAAACTTAGCCCAAATTCAAAATTTCGATCAATAAAATAGGTTAAATTCGGGAAAGCCTAAGGTTGTTCTATTTTAGAACTATCTCTATTAAGATAACTTTCAAAATAAAAATATAATATGTTCCTTGATGAAGTTTGTTTCCAAATTATTTTGATCCCGACCCCTATGTGTATTGTGTCTTAATTTGTTCCTGAAAAAAGATAATTTACAGTATATAAAAGATAACTTACAAGAAATAGAGAAATATAGTATGGGTTTAAGAAAAAGTATAAAGCAAATACCGAAGGGAAAATCAGAGCTTTCAACTTTTTTTCTTTAAATTTTAAAAATCAAATGAATATTATTACTTCGTTATATTAATTCCTTAATGCTGCAAATGTATTGATTTCATTATTTTAAGAATTAATTCTTTACACAATTAATTTCTTGTTGAATAATTCAAGTTTTTTCTAATTTAAAGCCATTATAAAATAACTCTAAAAATGTATTGAATGATTTAATATTTCTTCAATTGAAATCTATTACAAAAAGGCTTTAGACACATTTTTCAATTAATTTCAAAGGCTGAATGAATTCTTTTATGAATTAATTCAACGATGAATGGATTCTATTTAAATAAAAGCCTTTGAATAAAGTAAACGAGTTAAAGAACGAACGAATCATTAAAGAACGAATTTCAGCTTCCTCCTCCTGACAGATTATACAGAAATAATTATAATGAAGTCCAATGCATCTGGCAAGTATCCCAAATCTGCAAAGTGATTTTTAAAAAAAATAAAAATTAATTGAAGGACTTGTTCAAATAAGTAGTAGTATTGTGAGTATTAATTATAATCGGAACCGATTATGGCCTATTGGCTAGGATGACTGACTGAATAAATAAAATAAAAATAAACTCTGAGAGCGATTCTGAGTTGATAGCTATATTACTCTGATAATTTGATATTAGTTCATACAAACCTTAACTTTCCTGTAATCTTAAGTAGGCATTCGAACACATATTTACTTACAAATCTCTAAGCCCCTCAAAGAACTAAATATACAAACTTACATAAGTACATATAATAATATATAAAAAAAAACTTATTTAAACCACATTTTTACGTCATTTTTATTGACTACTATCATTGGTTTTCATTGCAGCTCCGATTTGGAATCTTTACAATTTCAATTGACCTGCGAAATACCACGCATCAAGGTTAGAGCACAATATCGTTCAACTGGCGTTTTAATTTTGGTTAAAGCTTCTGGTGCCGGTGAATACTGGGGCGAATATGGTAAGAACAACTAAACAACAAAAAAAAAAAACAAAACAAGTTACAACATAATTTGAAAAACCAACATTCATTTAAACATAAGCTGATGAATGTATTTTTTTAAACGTTTTAATTTTATCTCATTTCAGAGGGCGTTAAAGCTAAAATTTACTTCAAGGCCCTGCCACATGAGGGACAAGATGGTCGCACTTACCTTACAGCCGATCAAGTGAAAATGGATTTCAATGTCAAGGACATACAAATGGGTGTCGATAATATTGCCAATGGCAATTCCGTAATACGTAAGTTTCAATTAAACTCAGAATTGTACTTGTGTTGATAATAAATACATAAATTTCAATTTTTATTATTATTGTCTTTTACAGAAGCTGCATTGAATCTTTTTATCAATTCGAATGCCCAAGAGTTGTTGAAGGAAATGAAACCGGCTTTGCGCACAAAACTCACATTGGTCATACGTAATTTTATGGATCGTCTGTTTGCGAAAATCCCCCTAGAAGAGTGGGTTAATCTTAATTAGTTTTAATTAAACATTTAGCGGGGGAAAACTATTTAAATAAATTACAATTTAAGCTTAAACTAAACTAGTTGTAGAATATACATATATTTCAAATACATATGAAATTCGCAGAAACTATAATTTTCCAATTTAAGTGAAGTTTTTATTTCAATTTTCTATAGCAATAAATTCATTATTATTAAGTATTTATGTTAATTTTTTTAATAAATAGCAATAGATATTATTAGTTTTATAAAAATTAAATAAAATTAAATTATAAACTTACTACTATACACGTATTAAATAATCAAGCGTCATGTTTAACCCTTTAATGAGCAATTAGTGAACGAGTCAGGGGTCAGGGGTCATTTCAATAATTTTAATTTATAAATATATTGTATTATGGATCACTATAGTCCGATATCCGTTTGTTTCTGTTGGTTCATATATGTTTTCCGAAGCCCCCAGATAACCTAAGGAAATGGTTATCTCAATATATGAGATTTAGCCTTGAAAAATTTAGTGAAATTAGTTAATTGGCTCAGTGTTTCTGTCTGTGTGGAAAAAATTGGTCCACAAATGGGCGATATACATATGTTTGAAAATTTGTAATATCCCGATCGAAATATTATCAGAAAAAAAATAACACTACTTTTTGTAGAAATTTAAAAAAAAAAATAAGAAATCAAGCCGAAAATGAACAAATCTATATAAGTAAATATCTAGATAAAGGTAATGTATAGCCAAGACTCTGGGTGTGCTCAAATTCCGTAGATGAATGGAACCGAATATCTTGCTGAACATATGCATCATGAAGTATTTTATAGGTATTGAGGTCGGTGATTTAAAATGAGAACCACAAAATTCAAAATGGGTGACAACATTTTTTAAAAGTCTGATCCAACTGAAATTTTATTTTAAGGGGTCTTAGAGTTACTAAATCTAAAACTGGTGTAAAATGTTGGTTTAAATTTGCATCTTAAAGTGTGTAGGAAGTTATTTACAGAAAATTATATCTCGAGTAGCGGAAATATGTTATTTATTGAGCACTTTGACCCTAAGTAGCGGACAGATAATTTATAGTGACTTTTAACTCCTTGTCTATAATGTAAATATGAAAGTGTAGAATGTCAATTTTCAATATCTATCGTGTAAATTAAATTGCATTCATGTTTTTCTTATGTTCAACTAAAAAATAATAAAAATTTAACAGGTTGTGTTGTCTCTTCCATATAAATAAACTTGAAACAAAACACTTCATATTAATAGTTTTTAGTAATTTTTTTTTTGTAATTGTGTTAATAAAACCCCTTAATGGTTTAAATTATTGTTTAATTTTTGCAATTAAAAAAAGTATATGGGAAATACCTACCAACACTTTTCTTCTGAAATTAGGATTTAGTGTTCTTTATCACCGATTTACAATTTCTTATTAATTTATTTGGAGTTTTTTAATCACCGATTTACAATTTCTTATTAATTTATTTATAATTGATTTTATTCTCAATATTATCTTCAGGCAAGTAATTATGATAATAAATCAATGCAAAATTCTAAAGTTAAAAAACATATGAATTCTTAAGCTAAAATTATTATATAGCTTAATTTAATATTTAAGTATTTACAATATTGGAACGTGATTAAATTAAATTGTTAATTATTTAAAAACTTAGTAGACAAAAAATCACATTGGACTTTGTTTTAGAACTAAAATATGAATTAAATTTGTATCGAAAATTACTTGTCTGCTAATAAAGCTATTTAATAGGTCACGTATGTATTTAATTAAATCCATCTAAACAATTAAAATTTTATACATTTTTGAAAGCATCTAAGAAAAAAGCTTTTATGTACTTCGAAAAAAGCGATTCTTATATGCAGTAGTGTAAAGGAATAAACGATCAATCATATCTGAGATATCTGGATTGTAAGTTCCACATTTTTCATTTGCAACCCCATAATATATATGGGGAATTTCATGTCAAGTGAACCAACTTTTGAAATCGATGTCTTCCGATCGGGATGAAATTTGCACCAAGGTTAGCTCTATTGGATAGTAACTCAGACACAATTTTTCAACAACATCGGTCGAGAACTCTCTGAGTTATAGGGGGTAAAATTTTGACAATTTGGTCAAACAGGGGTTTTTTCTTATCCATGTAACTTATTACCTATTGTTCTTAGCAAAATGTGTCCCAAATAGAATAGATAGCTATTTCTTCGATCTTTCGAAAAAAAATATTTAAAAAAAAAAATAAAAAATTTTTAATATTTTTTTTCCGAAATCAAAAACTTTTTTGACTTTTTTTTTAAATTTTTTCTCTTTTTTTTTTTTTTTTCTTAAAATAAAGTTTAGATATTTTCCTTGAACACCTACTTGGTCGCTTAGTGGGATGCGAGTGGGATATCTATCAAAATAAATATTTTGTAACTCAAAACATAAAATTTTTGACTTTTTTTGCTAAATCAAAAACTTTGTTGACTTTTTTTTTTCAAAATGGACCCTTTTTTAATCTTTTTTTTTAGGTCAAACAAAAGCTTAAGCTGGAGGTCCACACCACGCGTTTTACGCTTTCTCGCATTCTACGCGGCTGTCAAAAAAGTACAATCAATATATTTGTACGCTGCAAGTTACAAGTACAAAAGCGTAGAATGCCATGACGCGTAGAATGCTTAAAGTAGATCTACTTTCTACTTTTATAAGCGTCACAAGCGGCGCACGAACATGTCAGCTGATTTTGACAATTTATATTCTTTTTTTAATGTGTATTTTTCAATTTTAATAAATTAAAACAAGTTTAATGGTGAAAAAATAAATAAAAGCTGCAGAAAACGCGAAGTTTTTTTTAATAATAAAACAAAAAATTGACGCTTAAAAAGCATCGCATGTAACTTGAAGCGTAGAATGCGAAGAAGGTATGAAATGCACGCAACGCTTTGACGCGAAAACGCGTGGTGTGGACCTCCAGCTTTAGATATTATCCTTGAAGACCCTTTTGGTCGCTTAGTGGGATGCGAGTGGGATATCTATCAAAATAAATATTTTTTAACTCAAGACTTACAATTTTTGACTTTTTTTTTTTGCAAATACGATTTTTTTTCCAAATGGGCCCTTTTTTTAAAATTTTTTTTTTTGCTCAAAAGAAAGCCTAGGTCCATTCCTTTAAGATATTTTTAGTCCCTTAGTGGGATGCGAGTGGGATATCTATCAAAATAAATATTTTGTAACAATTTTTTAATTTTTTTTTGCAAAATCGAAATTTTTTTCCAATATGGGACTTTTTTTTAAAATTTTTTTTTTGCTCAAAAGAAAGCTTAGGTCTTTTCCTTTAAGACCTATTTTGTCACTTAGGAAGATGTGAGTAGGATATCTATTAAAATAAAAATGTTGTAACTCAAGACATTCAATTATTGACTTTTTTTTTGCAAATTCGAATTTTTTTTCAAAATGGGCCCTTTTTTAAAAATTTTTTTTTAGTCAAAAGAAAGCTTAGGTCCATTCCTTTAAGATATTTTAGGTCCCTTAGTGGGATACGAGTGGGATATCTATCAAAATAAATATTTTGTAACTCAAGATATACAATTTTTGATTTTTTGGCAAAATCAAAAACTTTTTTGACTTTTTTTTAAAATGGGCCCTTTTTGTAATTTTTTTTTTTTTGCTATAAAGAAAGCTTAGGCCTATTCCTTTAAGATGGTTTTGATCGCTTAGTGGGATGCGAGTGGGATATATATCAAAATAAATGTTTTGTAACTCAAGACATACAATTTTTGTGTTAAAACATTTATTTTGATAGATATCCCACTCGCATCCCACTAAGGGACTAAAAATATCTTAAAGGAATGGAAATAGGCTTTCTTTTGAGCAAAAAAAAAATTAAAAAAGGGCCCATATTGGAAAAAAATTTTGATTTTGCAAAAAAAAATTAAAAAATTGTATGTCTTGCGTTACAAAATATTTATTTTGATAGATATCCCACTTGCATCCCACTAAGGGACTAAAAATATCTTAAAGGAATGGACCTAAGCTTTCTTTTGACTACAAAAAAAAATTTTAAAAAAAGGGCCCATTTGGAAAAAAAATCGTATTTGCAAAAAAAAAAGTCAAAAATTGTAAGTCTTGAGTTAAAAAATATTTATTTTGATAGATATCCCACTCGCATCCCACTAAGCGACCAAAAGGGTCTTCAAGGATAATATCTAAGCTTTTGTTTGACCTAAAAAAAAAGATTAAAAAAGGGTCCATTTTGAAAAAAAAAAGTCAACAAAGTTTTTGATTTAGCAAAAAAAGTCAAAAATTTTATGTTTTGAGTTACAAAATATTTATTTTGATAGATATCCCACTCGCATCCCACTAAGCGACCAAGTAGGTGTTCAAGGAAAATATCTAAACTTTATTTTAAGAAAAAAAAAAAAAAAAAAAAAAAGAGAAAAAATTTAAAAAAAAAGTCAAAAAAGTTTTTGATTTCGGAAAAAAAATATTAAAAATTTTTTATTTTTTTTTTTTAATATTTTTTTTCGAAAGATCGAAGAAATAGCTATCTATTCTATTTGGGACACATTTTGCTAAGAACAATAGGTAATAAGTTACATGGATAAGAAAAAACCCCTGTTTGACCAAATTGTCAAAATTTTACCCCCTATAACTCAGAGAGTTCTCGACCGATGTTGTTGAAAAATTGTGTCTGAGTTACTATCCAATAGAGCTAACCTTGGTGCAAATTTCATCCCGATCGGAAGACATCGATTTCAAAAGTTGGTTCACTTGACATGAAATTCCCCATATCTATATAGTATATTTGAGTGACAATCATTTGTATGAAAATTTCAGCCAAATCGGACAACGTTTTCGGTATGAGCATCGAGATTCTAAGACGATCTAGCTAAGTTTATCCGTCTGTATGTTGAAGGCACAATCGTCCGTCTGTCTGTCCGACATTTAAAAACAATTAATACACTATATGTCCTAAATGAAGAGACTAATGTTTTCAAAATCAAACAAAATAGTTTGAACCAGCAATAAGTTGTGGATCTTGAATCATGATACATATATGAAAAACTTTATATATATTTCTTTCTCGATAACATTTAAATGCATGAATTTATAAATATGAAATTCACCACTGATAATTTCTAGATGTAATAGAAAATTAAGTAAATCGGGTAGAACCAGATAAATGTTTTATATGTATTGGTAGTAGGTATATAAGATTAGGCACAGCCGTATATAATTCTTCTACTTGTTATTAGAATATCGGAATAACGCTGAAAATTTAAGTAAAATCGGACAATGTAAAGCCGGCCGCTTGCGCTATATTATTCATAGTCAAATCGTATATCTCTGTATATGAATAATTTCTTAAATTTTGGAATTCCTGATACTTTATTATGTTTGCTTTACTTGCAGTTTGCCCATAGTTTTTGTTATCTCCCACAGAATAATATAAACTTACAATTATATAGAAATATTTATGCCATTCTCATCGAATTTCTAAGCAAATTATGGATTTAGTACCTAATTACAAATTAAAAAATTTACATACACATGCAAGTTAAAATTTACATACAAGTATTTAAGATTTATTAAATGTACGTAAATAAATTTTCTTTCTTTCTAATCTGGATAAACAATTATTAAATGCACGTCATTTAGCAACAAAATAAAAGTGTTATGAAGTTTTTGTGACGTGAAAAAGAAAAATGAGATAAAAAAAAGTTATATTCTAATCGTGGAGAAAAAATCGCGATTATAACACAAACTACAATTCATGATTTATATTTTTATCAATTCACAATATGTTGAATAATTTCTTCCAATGTTTTTAAAGTTTTCAACTAAGATGAAATGAAATCTGTCAAAAAAAAACGGGGAACCATTAACATTTTAAAAAATTAGAGTTTTTAATATGTTTTCGTTTATTTACATAAAATACCATTATTTATTTTGTAAAGCTAGCTTGTAGAGTGATTGATTAGGGTTTCAACTGGTTTAGAATCAATTTTTTCTGCTTTCAAATATCGAATATTGCAAAGATATTTTGTGCAATAAACTACATATCGTTACCTTAATATAGAAAGGCCCTAACTCGTGTTTTTTTGTAAACACAGATTTCCGTTTATTTTGATAAATGATCCGCTCGTATATCATATATATCTAAAAAATATAGACTTAAAAAAACACGAGTTAGGTTATTTTCAAAAGTTCAATAATCGCTCAACCTACTAGCATCCTGTTATCTTGATTTAAATGTATATCCCAATTTTTTTTGGCTCTACATTTCAACTAACTTTAATTATTTATTTATATATGGGGGATTTCATGTCAAGTGAACCAACTTTTGAAATCGATGTCTTCCGATCGGGATGAAATTTGCACCAAGGTTAGCTCTATTGGATAGTAACTCAGACACAATTTTTCAACAACATCGGTCGAGAACTCTCTGAGTTATAGGGGGTAAAATTTTGACAATTTGGTCAAACAGGGGTTTTTTCTTATCCATGTAACTTATTACCTATTGTTCTTAGCAAAATGTGTTCCAAATAGTATAGATAGCTATTTCCTCGATCTTTCGAAAAAAAATATTTAAAAAAAAAAATAAAAAATTTTTAATATTTTTTTTCCGAAATCAAAAACTTTTTTGACTTTTTTTTAAAATACGCTATTTTTTTTTATTTTTTTTTTTTTCTTAAAATAAAGTTTAGATATTTTCCTTGAACACCTACTTGGTCGCTTAGTGGGATGCGAGTGGGATATCTATCAAAATAAATATTTTGTAACTCAAAACATAAAATTTTTGACTTTTTTTGCAAAATCAAAAACTTTGTTGACTTTTTTTTTTCAAAATGGACCCTTTTTTAATCTTTTTTTTAGGTCAAACAAAAGCTTAGATATTATCCTTGAAGACCCTTTTGGTCGCTTAGTGGGATGCGAGTGGGATATCTATCAAAATAAATATTTTTTAACTCAAGACTTACAATTTTCGACTTTTTTTTTTGCAAATACGATTTTTTTTCCAAATGGGCCCTTTTTTTAAAATTTTTTTTGTAGTCAAAAGAAAGCTTAGGTCCATTCCTTTAAGATATTTTTAGTCCCTTAGTGGGATGCGAGTAGGATATCTATCAAAATAAATATTTTGTAACGCAAGACATACAATTTTTTAATTTTTTTTTGCAAAATCAAAATTTTTTTCCAATATGGGCCCTTTTTTAATTTTTTTTTTTGCTCAAAAGAAAGCCTAGGTCCATTCCTTTAAGATATTTTTAGTCCCTTAGTGGGATGCGAGTGGGATATCTATCAAAATAAATGTTTTAACACAAAAATTGTATGTCTTGAGTTACAAAACATTTATTTTGATATATATCCCACTCGCATCCCACTAAGCGATCAAAACCATCTTAAAGGAATAGGCCTAAGCTTTCTTTATAGCAAAAAAAAAAATTACAAAAAGGGCCCATTTTAAAAAAAAGTCAAAAAAGTTTTTGATTTTGCCAAAAAATCAAAAATTGTATATCTTGAGTTACAAAATATTTATTTTGATAGATATCCCACTCGTATCCCACTAAGGGACCTAAAATATCTTAAAGGAATGGACCTAAGCTTTCTTTTGACTAAAAAAAAAATTTTTAAAAAGGGCCCATTTTGAAAAAAAATTCGAATTTGCAAAAAAAAAGTCAATAATTGAATGTCTTGAGTTACAACATTTTTATTTTAATAGATATCCTACTCACATCTTCCTAAGTGACAAAATAGGTCTTAAAGGAAAAGACCTAAGCTTTCTTTTGAGCAAAAAAAATTTTTAAAAAAAAGTCCCATATTGGAAAAAAATTTCGATTTTGCAAAAAAAAATTAAAAAATTGTATGTCTTGCGTTACAAAATATTTATTTTGATAGATATCCCACTCGCATCCCACTAAGGGACTAAAAATATCTTAAAGGAATGGACCTAGGCTTTCTTTTGAGCAAAAAAAAAAAATTAAAAAAGGGCCCATATTGGAAAAAAATTTTGATATTGCAAAAAAAAAATTAAAAAATTGTATGTCTTGCGTTACAAAATATTTATTTTGATAGATATCCTACTCGCATCCCACTAAGGGACTAAAAATATCTTAAAGGAATGGACCTAAGCTTTCTTTTGACTACAAAAAAAATTTTAAAAAAAGGGCCCATTTGGAAAAAAAATCGTATTTGCAAAAAAAAAAGTCAAAAATTGTAAGTCTTGAGTTAAAAAATATTTATTTTGATAGATATCCCACTCGCATCCCACTAAGCGACCAAAAGGGTCTTCAAGGATAATATCTAAGCTTTTGTTTGACCTAAAAAAAAAAATTAAAAAAGGGTCCATTTTGAAAAAAAAGGTCAACAAAGTTTTTGATTTTGCAAAAAAAGTCAAAAATTTTATGTTTTGAGTTACAAAATATTTATTTTGATAGATATCCCACTCGCATCCCACTAAGCGACCAAGTAGGTGTTCAAGGAAAATATCTAAACTTTATTTTAAGAAAAAAAAAAAAATAAAAAAAAATAGCGTATTTTAAAAAAAAGTCAAAAAAGTTTTTGATTTCGGAAAAAAAATATTAAAAATTTTTTATTTTTTTTTTTAAATATTTTTTTTCGAAAGATCGAGGAAATAGCTATCTATACTATTTGGAACACATTTTGCTAAGAACAATAGGTAATAAGTTACATGGATAAGAAAAAACCCCTGTTTGACCAAATTGTCAAAATTTTACCCCCTATAACTCAGAGAGTTCTCGACCGATGTTGTTGAAAAATTGTGTCTGAGTTACTATCCAATAGAGCTAACCTTGGTGCAAATTTCATCCCGATCGGAAGACATCGATTTCAAAAGTTGGTTCACTTGACATGAAATCCCCCATATATTAGTAGTTTAACCCGTTGCGCTTCGCTACCCATTGGCGTAGATAGGGGAGGGCTGGGGTGGTCAAAGCCCCCCAGACTCGCATCTGCCCAGCCCATATATTTTTTCTTTATTTTAATTGCTGCCTTATTTTTTAATTTTTTTGTAAGTGTATTGATATTTTTCAATAGCCGAATTCATATTCCTTAATACAATGTACTTTGCATAGATTGCGAAATTTTAACAATATATAACATAGCTGAAGAGGAAAGTGTGACTTTCTTTTTGGGAAGGTGGTGTACTTGCCCACCCCAGAATAATAGCCTAGTTACGCTTATGTCGCTACCCCTATCGTATTAAAATACAAAAATGTGAAAGGATGTCATAAAAAATTAAATGAATATAATTAATACCGGAAATTTTTGTTAGCTTTTGCCATTAAAAGTATAAAAAAAATTGTTTGAATAATCTTGCAATTATAGTTCTCAAAATTTTTTATTGGTAGGTGACTCAACCCCTGTTCCGATCCCTCCAATTTTTGGTTAAACCTCATGTATTGAGGAGAAATTGAATCGTGTACAATTTGAAGACTTTCACAATAATAGCACTCCAGATATTCGAAAATAACTATTTACTTTGTACGATAGGTGCCACGCCCACTAATCCAATCCCGAGCATTTTCAGTCAAACTATGTAAAATTATAAGAGAGCTATTCGGACATATTTTGAAAAATCTAGTAATTATAGTTCTCATGATATTTAGAAATAACTATTTACTTTGTATGGGAGGTGACTTAACCCCTGTTCCGATAATTCCCATTTTTGCTTAAACTTCATTCCATGATATAAAATTAATTCATATCAAGTTTGAATGGATATTCGAATATTCTAGATATTCGAAAATAACTATTTACTTTGTATGATAGATACCATGATCACTAATACAATCCCGCCCATTTTTACCCAAACTATGTAGAATAATAATTCGTCAAAATTTGAAGACATCCAGAATTATAATTCTCCAGATATTCGAAAATAATTATTTACATTGTATGGGAGGTGCTTATTTATACAATCATGTCCATTATCAGCCAAGCTGTGCACAATGATACCAAAGTAAATCGCGCGAAGTTTTGCGGCTTTTACAATTACATAGTTCATGCCCACTTAAAATTTCAAACTAAAAAGTAGCCTATTGGTTCTTAAAAATATATATGTATAGTAATCGGTCCAGTGGTTTCGGCTCCTATAAGTCACAAAATAACAAACAAATACATAAATAAACAGACATACATTCATTCATTTTTATACAAATAGATACATATATTGATTATAATTCGTTTCATCAAAGGAAATAAATGCGTCATTTAAATTTATACAATAATTTCATTAACAATTTTATGCAAATAATGTAGCGGAATTAAAATTGAATTTCTCTTAACTTAATGCTAGTAATTCGCTTTATTACAAACATTTTTTTCCAATTCAATATTATGACAAACATTAAATTCGCATAAACAAAATAAACAACAAGTAAAAATTCATATTCATTGATTAATAAAAATAGTCAAATTATACAACTTTAAGTCAGGAACTGTCATCAGTTGTAGCACTTTAAAACCCTTCATTAACTTTTTTTAGATAAAATACCTACTATATATGTCTGTTTGTGTATTATCAAAGCGTATGCAACAACAATAGGGAATGAAATATTCTACGAAATATGAAATTTAAAAATATTAAACTTGTAATTATAAAAATTAAAACAAAACTGTTTCCAAAGCTCATTTCCCAAGCATTTTTGATAATTATTACATTCGAAAAAAACTTAAAAAGTTCAAAAGCAGTGTGAACGGTGACCCCTTTCACACTATGCAATTTAGTTGCGCAAGTGTCTTGTGTTTTTAGATGCCAGAGCTTATGCCGGGTTAAGGAGAAGAAAATTTTGCATGCTGTTTTGTTGTTGGACAAGAGACTTGCGCAACTAAATTGCCTAGTGTGAAAGGGGTCTATGAAGGGCTCTGAGAACCAAGCGAGATGGCAAACACCAAATAGTTATAATGTTTAGTATTTTGTAGCTTAAGCCTTTCGGGACTTCTGGTATAATATGTCCCAGCAATTTTTAAACTTTCATATTTTCTTTATTTTCAATGCAAATTCTTATTTAAATAACCCCTAAACCATGTTTAAGATATATTTATCATGCAGCTTGACAATGAATTTCACAACATTGTTGAAATTCGAGCAGTTTGGAAGACGGCCACACAGTGGTATAGAAAAAAAGTAGAGGTAAATAAATCTGTAGCTTCTAAACGCGTAGTCCAATTTGAATGAAATTTTACATGAGAAAAGAGGAAGCCTTGTCGAGTTCAAGTTTTGAGTTTGGAACTCATGGACCCACAAGTGGCGCGGTCAGAGAATCCCAAAGTAGGTCACCTCGGGTATGATAGATTTTTAAAATTTTTATATTTCTTCGTTTGGATTCCGAAAAAAAATTACATATAAAGAATCTTTCTTATATTTTCATAATTTTTACCCACCTGGCTCCAGTTTTTTGATATCAGAGGGTCCAAATTTTTCCCGACTTTCTCCATTTTTATTTTATTAGACCTGTATGACAATAGAATTATAACTTGGTATCAAAAAATGTACAAAGATGATATGCTCAGGCTGCAACAACGCTTTGTATTACAATTGTTTTGGACCATTCCACAAATTAAATCCCTAATTACATTTCTAAAATGCTATAACTATGCAAATAAATGTGTACTTTCATCTAAATTTAATAAAATTCTGATGTTTTATTCATTTTTTAATTTCGAATCACCCATCAATAACGGTGGTTGGATTATATGTCCCACAAAAAATGCTTATTGGGATTATATGTCCCAGGATAAAAGGACGATTTCAGGATTTCTGGGTATGCAGAACATAATATTTTGTCCACATCTTTTAAAATATGCAAAAATTTCTAAAATATATATTTTGGTGAACGATTGAAGATATCTTAATGACATTTTAGACAGTCAGTGATGAGGTGGGTTCGTAGTTGGAATCCCAGGCCAACAAAATTTAAACAAAATCATCGCCTTCTAGCCCCCACTCCAACTAACATATGTACATAACATATGTAAATGCAAAATAAACTCATAAACAACAACTGACTGTGATAAATGTTTTTATTCCACTGTGCAGTGGCACTCCAGAAGAGTTAAAAACTATAGAACATATTGTCTTTCACTAAACAAGCACACAATGCAGTAGACTAAAATTTGTATGTACTGTGATATATTTTCTATTTCAATAAGTATGATCTTTCAACTTGCTACAATAACGAGTTGACAACTGTTTGTATCTGCTACTTGCAAACTAACATTGCAATTTGTATAGTAATATATGAATAGAACAGCAATTTATATTAGCAGAGCTATACAAAATTATAATAGTAACTATATTTTTAGTATGCAGATTGATAAAAATGTATATTTACTGCATTTTACGGCTAATATAGTAGCAATTGTAAACCCTGGTTTCAAGTATGATTTCTTCTTACTTAAAGCTTATTTTTGGTGAACTCCATAAGGGATTAATTCAAATATTAATGGTCCAGTTTCGGGAGGAAATTTGTATGTGGGCTAAGTGATAATGCACCTCTTAATTTCGTGATAATTTTATCTTTGAGCGACAACAAAAATGGTGTAAATCATTGATTTCCGCACATGAGCTGATTTCATGAGCTATTAATATTTTTTCTCCATTCAAGTCTCCTGACCCTGATGGTATTTTGCAAAGAGAATGCAAAGCGCCAAGACGCATGTCATCTCTCTTTCTTAACCATGTTCCGAACAAGTGGAGTAGGGTCAAAGAAAAAATAATGGATTTAAACTTGGGTATTCATTCGAGTAATGATCATTCGATTAATCGAATAATTTCTTACGAATAATAATTCGAACAATTTAAATATTACCATTTTCGTATAACGAATAATTTAAGGGATTCTAACGGTCTTCTATTAGGTCGTATTGTCATAATGTTCTAATATATTATTTTAGTTTAAACAAATTTTTGTTGTGCAGCAAACAAAAAAAATATATTTTATGACAAAACAACACAACAAAAATGTGTTTAACCTAAAATAATATTTTAGGAAAATATGACAATACGACCTAATAGCAGACCGTTTGAATCCCCCAATTAAATTGGTTGAAATTATTCATAATTCCAAGTTTAAATATGTCGCACTTGATCAACAAGAGGGTATTAACTCAAAATTTTGTAAATTTCACTTTTTTCAAGAAATCAACTAACAACATCAATATCTATCTACTGTAAAAATTTCAACGTAATCCGATTACTCTTTCATCTCGAAAACAACACTTGAGACCATTTTCATGATAATATAGTGACTATTTTTATACAATAAAAAGGTATTATTTCAAGTTAATACAAAAGTTGAAATAGAAATACATCGTATATTTTCATAAAAAATATTTTGAGTTGAGCGTTTATTCATGTTAAAAATAATCAAAGTTTTTTATTTATATTTGGTTGTATATTGAGTTGATACTATTTTGTTGATAAAATTGGTTTTATTTTATGATTTTAATTCGAAATGTGACTCTTTTTATAATAAAATTGTTTACATTTTGTCAGAAAAATGGTATTAAATCAAAAAATAGATTTTTTTTTGCAATAATTGGAAAAATTTAAAAGATAAACAAAGTAATTATTTTTTAAATGGAATTTACATACAATGATGTATTCAGATTATCAAATTCTCTTAAAATGTAACCACAAACAGTTTTTATCCTCTACTGAAAATTTTAAAATTTTGAGTTAATACCCTCTTGTTGATCAAGTGCGATGTGACTTACACAAATTGTATAAATTTTCTTTATATGACTAAAGTTATGGTCACACTTCGAAATTCCTAAAAATTGAGCGAAAATCCCAAAAATGGTATTTTTTACAATTTTGCCAATGGGGTCCACATTTCCTTTGGGGCTGGAAAAATACTTTGAGGATAAATAGGGAACACATCAAGGTTTCTAAAGCAGCTTTCCGTTTTTTGATCCAAGCTTTGGGATTTTAGAACATGTGGCCCAAAGTTAAATTTTTATAAAAAATAGGTCACATTCCGAAGAGCGTAGAGGCGACATATTCGAAAAATGGGACATGTTTTTTAAACAAAAATGTTCTCCGTAAAGATACCGTAAAGATACCTTAAAATTGTTATATGTTCTTAAAGAAAGTTTATTTTTAATAAAAAAAGAGTTAAGTCACCTTTTCGCCCAAAAAACAGCAAAAATCTACTACTTTTTGAATTTTTAAATTGAAAATCGTTTATTTTTGGATCCATAGTTGATATTGCCCTAAAATCTCTTGTATGTTATTCGTAATTTAGTTGTCTAACTAACAAAAAGTACGACCTACATTTTTTAAAAAAGCGGACTAATGTATGGCAAAATTTTTAAATTTCAATTTTGAAATGGTTATAACTTGAAAATTATAAGAAAAAATAGCACACGCAAGCGTGTTTTTACAAGACCTAGCCGAGCGCTTTCCAAAAATATAAAGATATTTGAAATCGAATTAAAATTTTACATGTCGAAGGCACCCTACTTTGAGACCCCATAGCGCCGCCCCTGGAGAATAACGCACTATGCTAATTATAATGCATAACAGAAGGAACATATCCAGGTTGCTGGTAGTATTATCCGGTCACTGGGTGCTAGGTAAGCATGTAAGTCGAACCGGACTCCATTTCAACGAACATTGTATCAGTCGCAAGGACAAAGAAAAGGAAGAAACAGGTTTCCACCTTCTGTGCGATCCTAACTGTCAAGAGATACATATTCCTTGGAGTTTGCTACAGGTTAGATTAAATATTATTAGCATCCATTACGATCTAAAGAACATTACATCTGGAGATAGAATTGGTATTGTCAAAACGTGGTACTTTTGACTCTATTTTACTGTTTGCACGTAGTGAACAGCCACCATAATCATCCGATCTATTGAAAAGCTTCCGTTGACAGTAGCTTATGTTACCAAGAACAGGACTTCATCATGAACCTTGAATATACAATACAAAAATCATTTACATAAAATGGATTAACAGAAATGGTGTAAACACTTACATACTTACTGCATCTACTCGTGTTAAGGCGGTTTTTGATTACAAAGTAAAAAAAAAACAGTCAACAAGTTGAAAAGAAAGGAAGAGCAATCGCGTGTTATTTAAACGGCCTGTACTAAATTTTAAGGGTAGACATTAACAAGATACAATGACTACATAATTCAATGATTAAAACTTGCAACTACAGTTGCGTGTTGTCAACAAAATCGCAAAAAAAAAATGCATTAACGAAATAATATTAAAAAGAATTTTGAAAACAGAAAATAACAAACATTTTATAATATTTATAAAGAGAACAAATAAATCTTTCAAACCAAACATGTTGGTATGAATTTTTGGTGGTTTGTTTACTTTTAAACAATTTGGAATTTGCACACCGATTCTGAGTTCGAACGACCAGAATTTGTGCTAAACAACAACTTCTAACGAAAAACATTTAAAAAAAAATACATTTATTTCTTGTATAAAAAAATACTGTGACTAGTAGTTTATTTTATTACTTAAAACAAATGTTGGAAATTCTGTTAAGATGATTTTCTATAGAATCATTGGGTTCTGTTAAAAACAAAAATACTTACTTCGTTTTAAGTGTTGCTGATGTAGATGTTGCTGGCGATAAAGCTCAGTCAGTAACTACAACTGTTTGTTGCTGATGCTGCTGTTGCAGTCGCTGCTAATATTCTAAGTAGACATGTGTGTAATTGTGTGCAACAACGTCCGAACACTAACAGCCTGCATGACTGCGTTTGTTTGCAAACCGTATTTGAAATTCTATAAATTGGCATTGAATTGTTAGTTTTCGTTGCAGTTCGTTTGCGGTATTCTTTAGATTTATTTTGGATTTCAATGCGAGAGTTTTGGCTAAGCAAAATTTAGAAAATTTAATTAAAACAAAAAACTGTATTGAAATTACTCTTGAACTTTCGGCTTATATTAAATCCTTTTGTTATTTAAAAATTACATTAAGGATAATTAACTGATAATTTATCAAAAATTCTTATAACTAAAGTGAGTTAATTTATGAACAAATAATTTAATAATATTACAAAAATTTCTAAAAAACTATGAAAAAAAAACCTATTTATAAAATTGAAATTGTGGTAAATAAAATAAAAAACGGGATATCAGTGTTATAATTTTTAAAATTACATACAAAGTGCAAATCGAATAAAAATAATTGAAATGTTTGCCATTAATTCTACCACTAAATAATTATAGAAATCATATTAATAATTATTTTTCGTCAAATCGTGTCGTTAACTTTTGAAATTACATATCCAAAATTATAATTTGTTTAAAGTGTTTGTTTCTAATCAGTTTAAATACATACTTATATAACAGTCAAGGAAAAAATTACGTTCATTTTAATTATTTTCAATATTAAAGAAAGTGCAGATTTTGTAAAATTTCAATTTATATGATTGTATATAATTCCCAAAATATTTTATCTGAATTCATGTAAAATTTGGTAGTTGCCACCATTTATTTGCTATAATAACATAGTGATACAAAAGTGAAAGAAACAAATATTCAGGGATTCTCATATAGCAATTCCATAGCAAGTCCATAGAGCACGGAAATACTTATAGTTTACAACTTCAAACATTTGTTTGACATGACTTTTACCTTTTAAACAGGAAAGGATTTGTAAAAGTCGGTTGAAAAATGACAGATTTACGGCAGTTTAAAGTCCCCAACTAAAGCAAAATTGTGACAGTTATGTTTAAATAAAAAACAACACGCAAGCCTTTGTATGAAAAAACCGAAAAAGTCGAAAAACATGTTACTACAAAAGTGATCATTACTTATTATTTTTTTTCTTAATTTTTATTTACTGTTTTGGAATGCTACTTCATCAGTATATATTTTTTTTTAGTAAAATAACAAAAAAATATTTTACTGCCTCACGATCTTAGAACATAAAGTGTCTTATCCCCAAAATCTCCAATAAAAATATTACAAATTTATTAAACTAGCTTAACCCGGTACGCTTCACTACCCCTATCGAAGAAAATTAAAAAAATATGAACTAATTTTATAAAAAAAATTAATGAATATAATTAATATCGGAATTTTTTAGTGAGTTTTTAATTGTATACCATGCTTTTGCAAATTGAAAGTATAAAAAATATTCTGCGATTTTGAAAAACCTTGATACAGTGGGCAATTTTCAATCTAGCATATTTTTAATTAAATTACTTCCAATGGTAGGAAAGTAATTTATAAAATGTTAGAAGACTCTAGCTATAACAGTTCTTTGGATATTCGAAAATAACTGTTATTTTCAACTACGTAAAATGGTAACAAAATAACTCATGCAAAGTTTTGAAAATCTCACTATTATATATATTATATATAATATTCACTTTGTTTACTTTATATTCGAAAATAACGACATACTATGTAATTGAGATACCACTCAACTGCATTCCGATCTCACCCATTTTTAGCTAAACTTCATACAGTGTTAAGAAATACATCGGTAATAAGCTTAAAGACTTTCACAATTATTGTTCTCCAAATATTCTAAAATAACTAATCCAATTCGGCACATTTTCAGACAACTACCGTATTATAGTAACAAAATAAATCCAAATTTTTATGGATTTCTTTAATGCAATTAACCCGATATTTGATACCACACTCCCTCTTCCGATCTAACAAGTTAAAAGACTTTCACAATTATAGTTCTCCAGATATTCGTAAACAAGAATTTACTTTGTATGGGAGATGCTACGCCAACTTGTAATTTGCAAAAAAAAATAGCCTATTGTTACTTCCTGATTAGAGGAATGTAGAGTAAAATTTCATAAGGATCGGTGTACCTGTTTAGCCTTCTACAATGAACAAACTAATAAACAGACATAAATTCATTTATAAAAGGTGTATTAATAGAAAACTTTTAAGCCATGTACGCGCAAGACGCGGCGGCCAAATGCCCTAAATCACATTTAACATTAATGCCATAAAATTATCTAATGAATAAAGATATTAAAAACGTTTTTTTCTGTTTTATTTTAATTTAAAGTTGTTTACCTCTATAAAAACACCCTTTATATATGGGGGATTTCATGTCAAGTGAACCAACTTTTAAAATCGATGTCTTCCGATGGGGAATTTACAATGCGTCTCCTTAATTTTTGGTATAACAGGATACTGGCAACAACGTAATTTACACAGAGTTTAAAGACTCTCACTTAATATTCGAAAATAACTATACAACTGATATGGGAGATATCACTCCAATGTTCTGATCCCCATTTTGTATATCTTTATTATTACTTTATTTATTTTATTACTTTAATTATGTTTTATTATGATTCTCCAGATATTCACGTGAATAATGTAACGTACTAAGCTTAAAGACTTTCACAATTATTGTTCTCCAAATATTCGAAAATAACTTTTCCAATTTGGCACATTTTCAGCCAACTACGTAACGAAATAAATCCTTCAATGTTTTACGTATGTTTATAATACAGTTCACCCGATAAACTAAATTACGTAAAATTATAAAAAAAATTCAGAGAAAGTTTGAATAATCTCGCAAGTTTAGTTATCGATATTTTCAAAATTGACTATGAACTTTGTATGACTTACACCTTGTTCCGATCCAACCCAATTTGGTTAAACCTCATGCAGTGATAAGAAATTGAATCATGTAAAATTTTAAGACTCTAGTTCATGGCACATTGTGCCAGGTCACAGAACTAACTCTAAATCTGTTTTGAATATTATTGTACTGGTTTTGATAAAAATTATTTATATTTTTCACCTGGGTCAAAATTACCGTATTCATGATCAAATAAGATTTCGTATCGAGAAATAATTTAGATATCAAATGCCATTTAAATTCTATTTTATGACTAACCAGAAGAACTTGAATTAGTTTCGTGACCTGCCACAACAAGTCTAAAAGGTGACAGGTCCTTTTTATAAATACAATGTTAGAACTAGACCGGTTTGTCGGTTAACAGAAAATTTCATCTTTTTTCATTCAACCGATATTGAAAGGAATTATTTTAGAAGTTTCAACATCAAACATGCATATTTGGATATATAAAACATAAATTGCACAATGAAGTGCACTACGTATTAATTTGACAAATCAAGTAAAATTTATGGGAAGAAGAGAATGATTTACATACTTACATATGTATATTTGCATCAAATTCAATTTAACAATTCTCTTGTTATATTTTACCAAATCATTAAGATTAAGATTTAAATGAATCATTAATACAATTTCGTATGTTACACGAAATTTTTATCAGATTAATTTTCTATAGTTTCATCATGTGTAATTGATTTTTATTCTCTACTATTTAAAATTAAAATTTGTATCTAACTATAACCGATTCCAACACCAAAATACTAATCACCAGGGCTGAGATATTCTTGCAAAAATTACGGAACTCTCCTATTTAGAAAATTAAAATTTTTAAGGTTTTTTAAAAATGGTTCAGCTCACAAAAACCGATTAATAAATATTTTAGGAATCATCTGCAAACATTTCATGTTTTTTGTCGTGTTTTTAAAGCCAAAATTCCGGTTTTTGCTGTTTCAGAAATGTAACTGTATTTTTTCTAATTTAGAGAACGTCTAATTTATAATGCTCAATTTGTTTTGTATTGATACTTTTTGTTAAAAATAATGTAATGTAGTAATATATTAATAGACAAGTCGATTTTTTGTGACCCTT
The DNA here is from genome assembly GCF_958450345.1 of Calliphora vicina. Classification (NCBI taxonomy): domain Eukaryota; kingdom Metazoa; phylum Arthropoda; class Insecta; order Diptera; family Calliphoridae; genus Calliphora; species Calliphora vicina. The sequence continues at coordinate 56,497,726 of NC_088780.1, read as the reverse complement.
TTTATGCTCACAGTATACATTAAATTTGGGTAAAATATATACGATTTTAAAGGTATTTATTCCCTAGATGTACAACAGTCATTTTTGTTTGTGTAAAACCTTCTAAACTGTCACTAAAAAATTCACAAAAAAACACTTTTTTAAATATAAAATCGTCCCATTAATAAAACAATAGTGTATAATTTTTTTGTCATTTCGAAATAATTGAGTTTAAAATTTTTGTATTAGTAGACATCTAGAACAAAAGTAATATTTCAATTGACCTTTTGACCCACTTTGTGGAAATAGATCAGTTATGTAAATTCTTATTATGCGGTTTTTGCTGTTTCAGAAATGTAACTGTATTTTTTCTAATTTAGAGAACGTCTAATTTATAATGCTCAATTTGTTTTGTATTGATACTTTTTGTTAAAAATAATGTAATGTAGTAATATATTAATAGACAAGTCGATTTTTTGTGACCCTTTTTATGCTCACAGTATACATTAAATTTGGGTAAAATATATACGATTTTAAAGGTATTTATTCCCTAGATGTACAACAGTCATTTTTGTTTGTGTAAAACCTTCTAAACTGTCACTAAAAAATTCACAAAAAAACACTTTTTTAAATATAAAATCGTCCCATTAATAAAACAATAGTGTATAATTTTTTTGTCATTTCGAAATAATTGAGTTTAAAATTTTTGTATTAGTAGACATCTAGAACAAAAGTAATATTTCAATTGACCTTTTGACCCACTTTGTGGAAATAGATCAGTTATGTAAATTCTTATTATGCAATAAATAATAATGGTGTATATGCTTATAAACTATTGTTTTATTTAGGGGACGAAATAATCTTTTTACTCTTTAACAAATTCAAAAACTTTTGTAAACAAGTTTTTGGCATTTCAAAAGGTAAAACATGAATAGAGCAAAAAATAGTCAGCTCAGATTATTCTCAGATGTGCACAATACATATTTTATTGAAATCGGTTCAGTTTTTTAGGAGTTATGAGCATTCAAAGATGTTACTATAACATACATACGTAAAACACAAGGTTTTAACCAAAAATGGTAGGGAGAACTACATATAAATAATTGCAAGATTCTACAAATATTGTGCACATAGCTCACTTATCATTTTACATAGTCTGGCAGAAAATGTTTGGGATTGCATTAGTGGGCCTTTGTATGAAACAATTTATTATCAATGTACGGAGTTTAGCTAAAAGCGAATTTATTCTCTATCACTGTACGAAGTTTACTTGGGGGTTACACGATCAAGTTTTGCCTTTCAAGTTTTAATACACTCACACTTTTTTACTAATACACTCACACTTTTAAGAATTGAAACGAACTTGCATTCAATTTCTCATTCAAGTTGGTTTTCAATTTTTCTTTCAAGAAAACAGCTGATTACAGGTTTTTGCCCAATTTGTACTAAAATTGTTTTCAAGTTGCGTGCTGCCTACGTCACAGCTTTCAATTTTTATAAATTTTGACAAACAGTATATGTAAAAGACTATCAAGAAAAACTTGATCGTGTGGCTGCAGTGTTAGCAAAAAAAATAGCTATACCGGAATAATGGGTGTGGAACCGCCATTACAAAGATAATTGTAATTTCAAGAGTCTTTGAGCTATAAATATATATAATGTTATAGGATTAAGGAGTTTTGATTATCAGCTGATCAACTTTTATTTTGCGTTCGCATATTAAGTCTGAAATATTATGTTATACATTGTTTACAAAGATTATCGATATTCCTCGAAGACATGTTCGGAATTTGTAAGATCTTAACTGTTTTGCAGCATTTTGATTTAAAAAATTAGCATTTCATTATTATTCCCTACATTCATATAGGAAATAAATGTCAGTATTATTTTCTTTATTTCGTTGATCTCATGCATAAAGGCCCTAACTCGCATTTTTTCTAAATTTAGTTTTTTGTTAGTATCAGAGATAACGGCTTTACAAGAAATTGTATAAAAAAATTAAAAGTTGATAATACAGTTTATATTAAGGAGTGAGATCGAAAAATTCTTAACATACATATATGTTTATAAAAAAGAAACCACTAAACTTACAGCTTTAATTTTTTTTTTATTTGATTGAAATTATTATTACAATTTACAAAAAAAATTTTTATAGTTTTAATCACTAGTGATGAAATTTTGAACCTTTTTCGGAAACCCTTCCATTAACGTTTTTATAGTGCTTTCTGTCACTTTGCTCGAACATGTAGTCCATCTCCGTTTAAAATCTACCACACTTTTGGACACCTTTTTTGTACTCTTCAATTCTCTTTTAACAAGAGCCCAATATCTCTCCACTGGCCTTAGCTCCGGGCAGTTTGGAGGATTTGCCTCTCTTGGTACAAATACCACATTATTGTTCTTGTACCACTCAAGGGCTTGTTTGCCATAGTGACAGGATGCCAAGTCAGGCCAAAAATAAGTGGACACATTATGAAGTCTTATGAATGGAAGCAGCCTTTTTTGTAAACATTCCTTGATGTAAATTTCGGTATTTATAGAGCCCGTTGTAACAAATGAGTGGCTTCTTTTGCCGCAACTGCATATTGCTTGCCATACCAAGAACTTTCTGGGAAATTTTGTCTGCTTTTGGGTCCTAAACTTTTCTTCAACATTCCCTCGAGCATCAGCAACATAAAATTTTTGACCTGGAAGTTGCGAAAAATCTGCCAGAACATACGTTTCGTCATCCATTATGCAGCAAGAATATTTTTTTATAAAACTTGACTTCAATTTCCGTGCTCTGTTTTTGGCCTCTAAATTTTTAGTAGCGTTCCTGTCAGGAACTTTTTGAGCCTTGTATGTTTTTAAACCTGCATTAGCTTTAACTTTTCGTACCAAATAGTCCGAGCACTGAGCTAACCGGGCTGCTTTCCTACCGGATGTGTTGGGAGCTCTTTTGAAAATGCGTTCTATTTTTTTGGCTTTAGAAACATCATGTGGACCATTCCTTCTACCTGAACCAGGTTTTCTATCAACTGACAAGTTCTCCCGGTACTGTTTAATAACATTGGAAACAGTTTGACGGCAGACCTTTGTATGCTTGGCCAACTTTTTGTAAGACCAAGTTGGGTTTTGTTGAAAATATTTAATAATTTCAGTACGCACTTTTTTCTGGTCACTCATTTTAATCAGATTAACAAAAAAATTAATATAATTGACATTACACATAATAACTGACATGTTTTTCAAAGGTAACTTGATCAAAAAAAAATTCAAATAATACTTGGGTTAAAAAATGTAATGAAAAACGTGTGTTAAGAATTTTTCGATCTCACTCCTTATGTTTTTACCTTCTACTGTAAATTTCAAATTATTTGAGTTAAGGCCTTTCTACATTAGACCAACGACTTGCAACTATGTACAATATGTCATAATATAATTTCCAGTACATTTAGAATAGAGAAATTATAACTAAATATTCAAAATAGTATTCCATGTAAATACAAAGATGTAGACGATTAATTTCAGTCGGAGAAATCTCAATAAAAAAAAACACAATCACTTGAATACGTAATATTTACAATTCGAAAAAACTAAATAGACGAGATATTTATTGAATCCATTGAAAATGATTAAAACGTGAACAGAATTTCACACGATTATCACGTTTGCAACAGTAGTAATTAATTGTCTTGGCATTAATTATATTTATAGTAAAATTAATTTTGCAATTAAACAAACTCAACACTTTATGTGTTAAACAAATACGATTAATACGACTGACTGAGAAAACTGAAAGTAAACAATTAAATTTTAAGTTTAATAAATAAATTATTGAGATTTTATTAATAAATTAATTAAATAATTTATCTTCTATTTGCAGCTTAGTCAATATGAAAGTCTTTGTAGCAGCTTTAACGATTTTACTAGTTGCTGGAACCCAGGCTGTGCAATTGCGTAAGTGAAGAATCAGGGTTCTCAATATACAGTGGTGGCTAGCTATTTAGGGACAAATATGTGCATTTTTTAAGTGCGATAGTGCCAAATTAATATTTGCAGCTCAGTACTCAGTGGTTTAGTACACCTTTATTGTATGTAGTATCAATTCCCATTTCGCTCATGTTACAATTTGGCATGTTGTTTTTTTCTTTTGTTATTTGTTGTTGTTATTTTGTAATGTTGTCACAGGAAACATTTTATTGGCAAACAACAAATTTTGTATTGGCAATTGTTTCGCACGTACAAATCTTTAATTGTCATTTGTCAAAATAACCACTCAATAATCCGACTGGTCGAAAAGGAAATCATTCGAATGTGTATGATTTATACATGGAAACACGAAAAAGTTTTCATTCGAATCGAATTCCTCAATAATTCTCCCACGAATAGAATCAACTGATTTATTTCACTACAAACAACTCACAAAAAGATCTGTTTATTTAACAGCATACTGAGCAAATGAGCTCAAAGTGCGAAGTAGTTCATTTAAGTGAGCTGAACTGAAAAGAGCGATTATTTCACTGAGTTAATAAACCCAATTCTTAAAGTTTGATTGTGTACAAAATGTTCCAAAACATATATACGCCGAGCTTTTTTTTGCTGTGTCAAATGGGGTCAATAATTTTTTACCCTTCATCTTCGTGAGAAACGTAGTATGTATATATAAGTTTGTCATTCCGTTTGTACTTTCCACAATATAATTTTCCGACCCTATAAAGTATATATATTCTGGATCCTGTCCGTCGCCTGTCTGTCTGTTGAAATCAACTCCCAAATAACTTACATACACGACTCATGTATTAATATCTCCGGACTAAATGTTGATTGAAATCAGCATTGCACTATCACTCACTAAAATTGCAAACAATTTAGTTTGCACTATTTTTTATCAGCTTTAGTGATAATGCATATTTCTTAACTAGCACTAAAAAAATTAGTGATAGTGATAATTTTTTAACTATCACTAAACGAAGATTTACTGCAAAAATCTGCACTACAATTAATTAGTGCAAAATTTTAACCTGCAATCAAAAAAAGGCTGCATTAAATATACTATCACTAAATTTTCAAAAATGAGTAGTCATGAAATTGTTGAATCCAAATTCGAAAAATAAAAATTTTAAATATTTTTTGTTATTTTTAATGAAATATTAGTCTTAAGTTTTAAATTAGTGTACAGAAATAAACTTAAACCATTTTGAACTTAAAAATTTAGTGCACAATTTGAAGTTGCACTCAAATTAGTGCATACAAAAAAGTTGCAATAAACTGATGATTGCATTTTTTTAAATCAACTAATTTAATTTTGAGTGCAAAATTTTTTAACTCACTATCACTAATGTTTAGTGAGGCTGCTAATTTTCAACTCAGCACTAAATATGAACAAAATGATTGCACTAATTTTGCACTATCACTAAGTATTAGTGCAAACTGCAAAATTAGTGCACTACCCCCATCTATGCCGAATATGGTGGGGTTGTTATGCACTAATCTTATTTCAAATTCAGAATTCGTATAGCTTCAATGCTCCTAATGAGTTCTTAATTAGTTATTTGAAGAGTTATACTTTGACAAATATCTGTGATATGTCACGGAGTATATCAATTTATAAACTGTTAACTCTAGAAACGTTCTCTTCCCCCGAGGAACCAATATGAATAGAATTCGAACCTTGCATAGAATGAAATTCAAAATTGCGACCAGTAGTTTTATTACAATGTTTACACGGGCAGACGGATGGATGGATATCATTAAATCGACTGAGAAAGTGATTCTGAGTTTAAAGGTCAAATAATAATACACTCCCAACTATGGTGGCTTTGGGTATACAAATTCTGCATTCAAATATTATACTTTAGGTTTCCTTCTCCCTACATATAAAGTAACCCCACTGAGTTCACTCCTTATGCAAATTGTTTGTAATAATTTCACGTTAAATATTTACCTGTTTTTCACGACAAAAGAATACAACTAACATATTTCAATTTAACATTTCTTTACAACAGCTGATTACATTAAAGTTTGCTCGCGCAATGATCCCAAAATTAATGAATGTGTCAAGAATACTGTGCACAATATGCGACCCTACCTCAAGGACGGTATTAAGGAATTAAATGTACCAGCAATGGAACCTCTATACATAGGTGATCTCAACATTTTGGAAGGTGGCAGTTCGGGTATCAATGTCAAGGCTATAGATTTAAATATCTTTGGAGCTTCGAATTTTGAAATTAAGAAACTCAAGTAAGTATTGAAAGTTTTATTAATAAGATAGCCACAATTTTTGTAATAAATATATAATTACATGTTCTTTGTTTTTAAAATTTAAGAATTAAAATCTAGAACCCTTATTTGGTAAATCACTACATCTCACATTGAGAAATTGAAATATTTTTATAGCGAAATTACCCCCTTTGATTAATTGACATTATTTTAGTTTTATGTAAAAAAAAAACTTTAACACAATTATTTACTGATTAATATTATTCTGTTTTTAAGAGCTTCCCAAAATGGCATGCGTTTCGATTTTGAACTCAACTTACCTCGTCTTCAGGGAGAAGGTCAATATGATATAAATGGCCAAATTTTAGCTCTACCTTTGAAAGGCAATGGTCCATTTACCGGCAATTTCAGTGAGTTAAATACCTCCCTGACAAAACTCCGCTCTTGTTCTATACTAATTTCCATTTTCTCTTTGCAGCGAATTTTTATGCCTTCGTTAAAATAATTTTCGACACCAAAAACGTCAATGGCGAAGAATATTTAACCATATCCGATTTAAATGTGAAAATTCGCACCGGCAAAGGCCGCATACGTTTGGAAAATCTTTTCAATGGCGATAAAACTTTGGGTGACGTTGTCAACGATACAATCAATCAAAATTTCGAAGTTTTCACCAACGAATTGATAGCGCCCATTGAACGTGCCTTGGAAAAGAAATTTATTGCTATAGCTCGTAAAATTTTGGAAAACTTTACCCATAATGAACTGTTCCCAGTTTAAGATGATGCTAACCAAAAGTTTGTTTGTCTAAAAGTGTTGTAGTCTCAAACGAATATGTATTGTAAATGTTTCAGCTAAAACAAACTATCAGTTTTATGTGGACTCATAAAAATGATGGTTTGTTTTATTTGAGCAGAGAGTAAGTAACTTAAAATATTTGGTTTTAAATTTCAAAATTTATTTTAATTTTAAAATTGTGATTATAGCTTTATTAAATTGTTTATGTATGTATAAATTATAACTATGTATTTGTAAAATAATAATGTATATAATTAATAATTTTTTTATAAATGTGTGTATATTGTAAATAAATGTGTAAATGAAAATGAATTTTGCTAAAAATTTTATCATTTGAATCATAATTTGTTTTTTAGAATTAAAAAAATCAAGTGGTCATGGTAGCACTGTAAAAAATTTAGTACGATATATCGACTCGATCGAATAGATTATCTGGCTAAACCATGTCGAATAAGTATAGGCCTCAGGACTTAAAATTGTGACTAGTAACGACTTTAATATTGAATGGGAATTTAGAGAGGTGGAACACAGGTAATTCGCTTTTTTAAAAATATAGGTCGCACTTTTGGACCGAATGGACTCGAATTTTTTTTTGTTAGTTAGACAACTAAATTACCAATAACATATAAAAGACTTCAGAGCAATATCGATTACGAATCCAAATATAACCTATTTTCAATTTAAAAATTCAAAAAATAGTATATGTTTGCTGTTTTTTGGACAAAAATGTGACTTAACTCTTTTTTTATTAAAAAACTACTTTCTGTAAGAAAATATAAAAATTTTATGTTTGTCTATAAGTTTCTTTACGGAGAACATTTTGGTATAAAAAACATGTCCTATTTTTCGAACATGTCGGCCCTACGCATTTTGGAAATTGACCTATTTTTTATCAAAATTTCAACTTTGGGCCACTAAAATCCAAAAGCTGGGATCAGATAACAGAAAGCAGTTTTAGAAACCCTCATGTGTTCCCTATTTATCCCTAAAGTATTTTCCCAGCCCCGAAGGAAATGTGGACCCTATAGGCAAAATTGTAAAAAATACCATTTTTGGGATTTTCGGTCCAATTTTTAGGAATTGCGGGATTCCCTTTGACCTTTTGACAAGTTTTTTTACACCTTGTTATTTAGAATGAGAAACTTAAAAAACGCTGAAAATTTCATTGAGTTTCGCTAATAAATAAAGATTTTATTACATATTCATTGATTTTCTAAAACTAAAAATTTTAATAGGATTGCAAATATTAGGAACAATTTGATCCACATTTATTCCGAGCTATATTGTTTTGTTTAGATAAGTTAATTTTTGGTCATACAAAAATTTTCCAGTCAATATCTCAATTAGATTCAAAAATATGTCACTTTAAAAATATTGCACTTTTTCATACCAAAATATTTGTATAAATTTTCTTAATGTGACTGAGTCAGAACCAATGATTTGTGTTGAATAAAATATTAACAAAATTTATAAAAAAATTTTAGCAACTTTAAACTTTAAAGTTGCTTAAAGTATATTCAAATTGATCAAATATTAGGCGAAAAAAACGTAACCAATATTTGCAGCAAATGTTTATTTTATCTCAAATGACTTTTATAAGATCAAACAATATAATAAGGATCTAAGCTTATTTATTTATTTTAATATTTGTTCAATGGAAAGAGAAATTTCGTCAAATATTTCAACATTGTGAACGCACATTTAAATGTAATGCAATTCTTCCCTATTTGAATTATTGTACGTACCTTACTACTACTATAAAAACTTGATGTGAATATAAAAACTGCAAAAAATAAAGCATAACTTATGGCGCCATAAAAAAAATTAAAATTTTCCTTCATTTTTGAATCGAATAAAAGTCCATCAAATACTAAATAATTCGTATATTTTGAATTAATAAGTTTTTATTTAATAATTATCAGCGTGATTTTGTTTGTTTGTTCGTTTGTTTAGCATAATTTCAACATATTTTACATTTAATTAGTATTTAAAATTTCTGCTAAATGTATATAAAGTTTCATAACGCATAAAATAACTAAAAATAAAATGATTTTCTTTTATATTCTATTATGTTTTAAAACAAATACATAATTTACATACATATTTGTTTAAAATCTGAAAGAAAATATTTATTTTATTAGAAGATACATACTTATATTTGATCTTCTTTGAAATAACAATAGATAAAAATATACTTTTTACAATGATTTTTTAAGTATTTCGTTTTAACAAATATTTTTCAATATTTATGTATGTTTAAAGAAAATAACTGAAAATAGTTACTACAAAAGAGAAGCATATCTTAAATAATCTTACTTTTTTTATATAAAAAACATTAATTCTATGTGTACCAATATCTGAATAAAAAGTTTTATACAAGAAATAAAATTTAATCAGAATCTCACCTAGTTTTTTTTTATTAATTAAACTCAAAATCGAAATTAATTTCAATTCGGAAATATTATATTTCTTTAATTAATAAAATTATAGTTAAAAAGTAAACAATTTTGAATATTTTAGGTTCATTCTATAATGAAATATTTTTTATCAAAGGTATATAAAAGAAAATGTTCATAAAAAATTTAATTTGTTAATAAGGAAATTTTTAATGTAGAAACTAATTATTATGCATTTTTTCAGATTTTACTTAGACATTCCTCTTACACATTTTAATAAAATTATATACATTATTGATTTTTTTCCGATACAACTATGAGTGTGACAAGTCCGCTCAAATACCACTATTAAAAAACGTTGGACCAACATTGAACAACCATTTCCTATTGAAATGAGTTCTAATTGTAAATTATAAAAAAATAATAATATAAGTCCAACAAATATTTAAATCGAAATGAAATAAAGTCAATATTTTATAAAACCAAATGTGTTCTTATATAATAAAATGGAGTAGAGTAACTTCGAGTATTGTGGACTATGCGTCTGTAAGTTTAACTGAGGAACCCAGCAAAAAAAATTAAGTTGTGTAAGAAAATATCCCTTTTTCATGATTTCTTTAGTACTTATTTATTTAGATTCTTTTTAAAAACCTTCCTAAATTCAAATAAAGTTGTGATAATTGAATGCATTATTCAACTCTATTATAGGAATTGCAATATTTCACTATAATTTGGTATTCTTTTATGATTTAAAAGGGACTAGCATTTTATGCAATATTACCATTAAATTTGTATACATATTTAATATTGAAATTAGTTATATTGTGTCCATATTAATATACATACATATTTCTTTATAAAAGGAGTAAAAATAAATCCGTATTCAAATTAATATTGTGCACCAATGAAAATACGTATTAGAATCGTCGAACTTTCAAGGATCGTAATCTATCAGTCCTGTCACAGAATTCCATTCCGATCGAAAGTGGAATTATTTCCATATTTTGATTCTTCAGAAAAAGTAAAACGAAAATTCCTTTCGGAATGAAACCACTTTCAGTTTTCAAAGTGGAATTGATATTTGATTGTAATTATTTGGTTTTCAAAAATTTTTAATCAATTTCTGTACCAAAACCTTAAAATTTGTTTTAAAAAACGCTGTCAAATTAATATCTGAAATACAGAAATATGAAATGATTTTTGGAATTAATAAATTATATATGCAGGCCTGTCACACATTTTATTCGGAATGGTTTCAATTCCGTATTTTTTATTCCGATCGATTTCGTTTTACGTTCTTCAGATTCCGTGTAATTTATTAATTCCAAAAATATTTAATAATTCTGTATTTCTGATAAAGTAAAGTTTTTGGTGCAGAAACTGATTAAAAATGTTAGAAAACAAATAATTACAAAAACATTACTGTTTCCACTTTGAAAACTGAAAGTGGTTTCATTTCGAAAGAAATTTTCGTTTTACTTTTTCTGATGAAGAAGCAAAAAACGGAATTAATTCCACTTTCGATCGGAATGGTATTCTGATAAAACCAAAATTTTGTGATTTTTAGAAGAAAAAAAAAAAAATTTTTAAATTTTATTGATTTTAAAAAGCAACACAGTCGCGTAAAAACGTAAGGAAATTCGGACTTACATTTTATCACAATATCTGCTCTAACTACTTTACATACAACATATACAATGATCTGTTCCGTTCGGTTAAGGATGCATTACATTGCGGTCGGCTAATCCAATCTTTATAGCGATGAAATGTGACGTATATGGTACGGATAAATACAACGGTCGGTTAACTTTGCCTTCAGTGACTGTAATATTCCTTCTAACTAACAGTTAAGAAGCAGATACTTTTTGTTTAACGTGTTTACTCTGGTTCAAGACTCAGAATATGTTTTTAGGCTGAAACAATCCAATCATATCCAGCCCAAAACCGAAACGATGTATCTATGAGTCAATTAAAACTTTCTTTTATTATTTTTTTTCATATTTTCGAGTTTCAAATCGGCTCCTTGAATATACACAACATTATAATAAATCTAAATGTTTTAATAAATTAACAAAAGAAAAACTGGTTAGAAATAGTTTTTTTTACAACAAAAGAGATGTGTGTGCATTTTATTAAGAAAATTAAGCAAAATTACACATAAATATTAAATAAAAAATCTATAAACAGAGAAAATTATAAATAAAAATATTTAATACAAGCAGACATTGAAAAATTAAATAAAATTCTTTTAGGGGCGTAATAAATTAATGAAATTTGTAATAAACTTAAAATAAGCCTAAGAGAACATAAAACTATTCGGTATTTAAAAGACTTTTTAAGTAAGTTTTACTATTAGAAGTTGCATTGGGTTTCGTTCACAATAAATTGCAACTAATAATATGATAGTAAAAGTATTAGTTTGAAACAATAAAATAAAAAATGAAATAATATCACGGCATATATAAAAAATGCACTTTATAAAAGCACCACTAGAGAAAAATAATAAAAAAAAACACAATAAATTATACTCGTATAAATACCATAAAAACAAGCAAAAAATAAATAATTAAAAAGATAGAATACGATTTAGCAAAATTCGATTTTTAAATTATTGAAAAAAGGAAGAAATACATAGAGTTTTTATATTCTTTTGGAAAATTGAACTAAATTGTTGTAAGAAATACATTTTTATAAAATATGAAGCTGTAAATAGCAAAAAATAAATACATACATATATAATTATCATTATTATTTTAATTATACTTTATATTCTTACAAAAAATTTACCTAAAATATTAGTGACTTTTTTCGTTCGATTTTGAAAATATTTTTCTTAAATGATTTCTTAATAAAATTACATTACGAGGGGAAAAACTTAAATTTCCATAATTTTTTTCTTTTTCCTTAGCTTTAAATTAATATGACCTTCATTTTAAGTAGAAATACGAGTGGTGTGTGATACATTGTTTAATTTTTTGTTTGGTAAACAAAAAAAATATTAGATCCACTATTAAAATTAGCCACTTTAGAAATGTTTAACAAAAATTAAAGTAAACTTATACATTTTTGTGCTAATTGGTTGTTTAAGAGTTTGTGTTTTTTTCCAAGTACTTAATCCAAAGCTATGCCTTGTATCCAAGCACTTAAATCACTACCATCTGATTCTAATATAATCTCATCTGGTTCATCGTCACCCAATAAATATTGGGCAGCAGTACGGCCACTTAAATAGGCACCATGTACGGTCGAATAAAAATTGGAATGGGTATGCTCGCCGGCAAATAAAATAGCGGGCTAAAGGAAGAGTAAAATAATTAATATTGTAGGAGTTAATGTTTTAATATTGAACAGTTTACCTTTAAGGCATGAGGACTAGCGTATAAAGGTTGGGCCATGTTTTCAATGTCTTCTTGTAAAGCACCTAAAGGTATTGAGGTATATGAACCCATTGTATAAGGCTGAGATTTCCAACTTGTGCTGAAAATGTAAAAAAATATTTAAAAAAAAAAATTATTACAAAATATAAATAAATTACAAAAATAAGTTATTGTAAGAATATTTTTTGAAAAGAAATTCAAATGATTTACTTTTCAGAATACTCGTCGAGAATCGTTTTCCGCTTAGAATAGATCCAGGCACACACATGCAATATTAATTTGCAGTTGTAGGAGTCTAAGAGAAACGAAAAATCAAATAATGTCAATAAACGAAAAATAATCGTACTCCTATTCATCATTAAACATTTGTTTTAGTGCAAAATTTAACAAAATCACAACATTTGGTTCTACACTTCGAACCGATCGATTCTCATCGGTAAAATAAAGCGATCGACAGCTGTATCAACCGAAAGTTTTTTCCCATGAAAGAACAACTGTTACAAGAGTTTTTTAATTAAAAATGTTCTCCTCTGTATATTTTGTGAGGGAGACTGACTGAATTCGTTTAATATGTAAGCGTACCAACTACAGCTCCTGTTCACGTAACTCTTGCTTAGAATGTTCCTGAAATCATTTTTTATTTACATATACATATTATTTCTTTGAAGAATAATCATCGCATAGGTTTCTCAATATAATACTTATCGTATCGTTTCTAAATATAATACTTATAGTATTGTTGTATATTTTTCTTTTTACTCGTTCAATAATTGTTCATTAAATATACTCAGCAGTTTTACAAGTAGTCCCACGTATCACTTACAGACAGTAATTTTCACTAATGTCTGATAACTTGGCTGGCTCCAATTTATATATTTTGGGAATTTGTAGTGCAAAGAAAAATAAATTGGTTACTTTATACATCCCATGTAATCTAGAGTGAATGCAATTGTCACTTAGGTGTCTCTACGTAATCTAGAGTGTAGTCACTTTTAACTTCTATTTTGTATTGCTCTTTAGAAAGTAGTTATTTTTGTAACCTATTTATGTTTCAACACCAGTAGAAGCCATGCATTTATTGTTCATATTATATTAATTTATATGTTTGTTAAAACCATTGTTAACTTACGATAAAATAACACGTACATGGAGCAGTGAGTAAGCAGCTAGACTTTCAAACACAAAAAAATAAACAATCAGCATGCGGGTTCGATTCCCACATAAGGCAATTTTTTTCTGGTTTTTAGCTGCATATTCTTGGCTGAATTTAAGTACATTTGTAAGCAAGACGCATGAATTTGTTTCAGTCAAATAATAAGTAGTTATCATTTAGTAAGTAGTTTTTGCTTGGTAAGAACTAGATACTTTACTCAACTATTTTTATCTGACAATTACTTACATATTACTGTCTCTTAAAAGTGACTGAACAATTTTTTTAAATATAGTTTAGAGACTGGTTATTTTATTTAGTTGGAGTATGGTTTGTTTACAAGAAACCGGTTAGTGAACTGTCTATTTATAACTAATATGTGAGTTCTCCTAGAATAATTCAAATACTAAGGACAGATTTATATAATGTCTCTTTGTAGCTGGTATCTGGTTGGGTTGAGTTTTGGTTATCCAAATTGTTTGATTTTTTCATTGTTCATTAAATTTTTTTAAATAATGTAAGTGATTAAATTTGTCTCTTCGTCGAGTCGTACATAAAGTCGTATTGTCTAAGGCCATCTTTAAAAACATCACTTGTATACATATTAAGAAAATGTTCTTTAATTTTTAACATCGCATTCCCCATCACTTTGAATATTATCTTATAATAACGACCTCTTATAATAACGACCAAATAAAGTGAATACATAATAGCGAGTCTTGAAGCCTACAATTTATGTTGTTAAATAAATTCTAAAATCTTTTAGTCTTTACTAATAACTAACTTTTTGAACTAACATATATCCATTAGGACGGGTCGAATTGTATGGACGATAAAAAAGTTAAAAATCGTTTAGCAAAAACTCAATCTACGGAAAATTCTAAGAAAGTTTCCTCAAGAAACCATAGGTCTAAAATGAAATCCTATCTTGCACATTTCGACTTTTATCCAATGATATTTCAGTATATATTTTAGACCTATGATTTCTTGGGGAAAATTTCTTAGAATTCTCCGTAGAATGCGTTTCTTCTATACGATTTTTTATGAAAAAAATCGACCCAGCCTAATAACCATATAAATATATAAATGTCTTTGTAAGTTTGCTTTTTTGTTGGTTTATTTGAGCATCACGCCTAAACGACTGAACCGATTTTATTGAAATTTGGAACATAGATAGATCCTTACTTGGAAGCGTCAATAGACTATCTCTTTTTTTAATACTTGGACCAGAAAGAGATTTAAAGGATGAACCCCGGTAAAATTGGTACCATTAATTCTTAAACAATCAAGAGTAAACGGCTGCACCGATTTGATTGAAATTTGGAACATAGATATTCCTTTACTTGTAAGCAATAATAGACTATATATTTTTAATTTCTCATCAGTGCAAGAAGTTAATAAAAAATGGGAAGGATCGGAACTCGGAGTGAGTCACCTCCCATACAAAGTAATTAGTTATTTCTAAATATCTTGAGATCTATAATTACGAGATTCTTCCAACTTTGTCCGAATAGCTCTCTTATCATTTTACATAGAATAGCTGAAAATGGGCTGGAATGGATTAGTGGGCTTGGAACTTCCGATGCAAAGTATTTTCGAATATATGCAGAACTATTATTGCGACAGCCTTCAAACTCTATACGAATCAATTTCTTATCAGTACATGAAGTTTATCCATAAATGGGACGGATGTGAACAAGGGGCGTGTAAATAGTTATTTTCAAATATATGGAATTTTGAGAATTATAATTACGAGATTCTTCAAACTGTATTCGAATGGCTTTCTTATCAGTTTACATAGTTTTACAGAAAATGTTCTGGATTAGATTACTGGCACATCCCATAACAAGTAAATAGTTAATTTCGAATATAAAGAGAACTATAATTGTAAAAATATTTAAACATAAGTGAGTCACCTACCAAAAAAGTAAATAGTTATTTCTAAACATCTTGAGAACTATAATTGCAAAATTCTTCAAACTTTGTATGAATTAATTTCTCATCATTGTACGAAGTTTAGCTAAACATGGCTGGGATAGGTTGGGATAGGAACGGTGGGTGTGGGACCTTCCATACAAAGGACTTAATCAATTTTGTATATCTGGATAACTAAAATTGCAAGACTCTTCAAATTTTGTCCGAAACATCTTTTTATAATTTTACTTAATTTTTTGTCTGAAAACTTAATAGTGGACATGGAACTTAACATACAAAATAATTAGATATTATCGAATAACTGTTGAACTGTATTACAGAAAGTCGTTAAACTTTTATGGATATATTTCGTTACGATAGTACGTAGTTGGGTGAAATGTGCTGAATTGTGTTAGTTATTTTCGAATATTTGGAGAACAATAATTGTTAAAGTCTCTAAGATTAGTACCACTTTACGAAGTTTAGCAAAAAATGGGCGAGATCGGAACAGAGTGTGTAGGACCCACATTACAAAGAAACCGAAGAAAATTGTAATTTCTTATATTTTTAGGATGTTTGGCTGAAATTGGGCGGGATCGGCATAGTAGGAATGATCTCTTACATATAAAGAAAATAGTTATAATTGAATATATGGAGAATTATAATAGTTAAAGTAATGCTTCAAATGAGTTATTTGTTACCATTGTAGATAAAATATATAAATATTCGAATATCAAGTGAATGTAATTGTAAGAGACTTTAAACTTTGTGTAAATTACGTTGATGCCAGTGTCATGTTATGCCAGAAATTAAGAAGGGACGTGCCCCCTCCAATACAAAGTAAATATTTATTATCGAATATCTGGAGAACTCTAATATTGCAATTCTCAATACTTTGCATGTGTTATTTTGGTAGCTTGACGTATGGAAAATTGATATCTAAACAACTGTTATAGCTAGAGTCTTCTAACTTTTTATAAATAGCTTTCATATCATTGTAAGGAGTCTGACTAAAAATAGGCGAAAGTCTTAAAAAAAGCTTCAAGATTTTTTAAAATCACAGGATATTTTTTATACCTTCAACGGCATAGTATGCAATTAATCACAAACAAGAAATTCCGGTATTAATTATATTAATTTATTTGCTTATAAAATCTTTTCACTCCGGGTCAAGCTAGTATCATTATAATTTCGTATTATAGATTTACTATTATTCGATTATTCTTCCTTATTTCTTCGTTATTCGGCAATTTTAGTTTTTAAATTCTTGGAATAATTCGAAAGAAACTGTGCGATTATTAGACCCAACATTATTCGATTGCATACCCTAGTAGAGTATTAGAGAAGATGTCTTTAGACTCTTAAAATGACTAGTTATGTAGCTAGTCAAGTAACCAGTTATGTAAATAGTAAGGTAAATGCATATATGTAAACGGTATTTGAATACAATTCGTTGGCTACTTTGGACCAGCTATCAGACAGTCTCTTCGTAATCTATGTAGGGTCAATTGTCCCCACGTTGGGTCATGCTGGATACTTCTTAAATCATTTTCCACATAGAATATTAGTAGCATTTTTATAATACTCCAATAGGATTTCATCTAGAATACTCTTCGCATTAATTTCTCATAGTAAAATATTTTTCTTTAAGATACTCATGACATCGTTTTCAATTTAGAATGTTTGTTGCATAGTTTGCTGTTTAAAATACAAGTCGTAAATATATCTACTTACCACACACATCTCTTTGGTTTCGGCACATACGGATCCTGCAGGAAACTCCTTAATATTTCCGTACACTTTTCAGCAACCACTTCCGAGGACAGAGTCTCCATATATTCAGCTTCACGGCCCGACACCCACCCCAATAGCAAAACGTCCGATATTTTGGCAAACGAATAGATTTTCTTGTACCAATTTTTACTTAAATATTCCGGTTTGCTTCGTTCTTCGTCGGAGGTATGCATTTCGTATTTGTCATCATCCCACAGCAGCATAACTTCCGAAATGTCAGCGCTCAAAAATGGACGCTCATATTCGAGATATATTTTGTCCACAGTTCCGAACATTAAATGTTCAATGGATTCCTGTTTGTAGTGCGGTAATTCGGGATCGAAGAGTGATTTATGACACTGTTTTAAAACGCCCAACGGTATGGTACATATCACATGTTCTGCATAAAATACACGACCATCTTCACATGTAACCCGTACAGGATAGTCGCCATTGCCATCTGATTCCACAGAGGCACCACGCGATGTTGCGGAAGCCGATGGTGTACCTTCTTTGCCAGCTGTTGTTGGAAATTCGGTTACAGTTTTCTCCGAATCATCCGAATCATTTTCATATTCAGATGATTCGTCCACGGTATCTAAACCGGTCATGGTCTTTTTTCGTTTCCAATGAATCTTCTTCACCGGACACTTTGTTATAATAGCCTCTTTGGGTATTTGCGCAGTGAGTGGTCTTAAAATAGAACTATAACCGGCTGGCAACACAATATTGCCACCTTGTAATTCCGTATAACTACCTGCAATTTAAAATGTTAGAGAATAAAAAATTAAAATATTCACATTTGCTTCCAATTCTAAGAGATCGCTCACCTAATTCTAAGAGATCTACTTCGTTCATATCGGTACAGCCCGTTATACAGGTCTCACGCTTTAGCAAACAATTGAAAATCAATTGTTTCAAACGTTTCTCTTTAGGATCGTCGATTGAACTTAAATAGATTTGTATTTCATAATTAATGTGTTCGCCTACACTGTTAATGTCGGGCGGTGGGCTGTACTGGCACAGGAAATATTCATCACATCGACGTAAAAAGCAAACATACGCCTCATAGATTTCCTGCAGTATATTGAAAGGAACTTGTAGGCCATCTTCTGTGGTGGCCACAACTTTATGCGCTTTAGGCACATTAACCACACTGACTAGACCATGTTGCACAGCAATTTCGAAAATGGGATTACCCAAAACGCCATGTATCCAATTAGCACCCAATTCAACCTGCAAGTAAAATTTTATTTCATTTAAATAAATAAACTTTAATATTTCTGAATTAATTTGCAAACAAACAAAAAAACGATTGGGGAGCCAGTAGTTATTGTATCAATCTAAGATGTTTGTAGACAATTTACAATTGAAATTATAATAAATTCATGAAATTAGACTAAGTACTCTTGATTCTCAAGTGTGTTTATAAACAATTAAAGATATTTATTGTCTGTGGTAATGTGTTTCAATTGTAAATAATGTTTTAAATTTTTGTTTCAAAGTAAATCAATTCAGACAAAAGCACTTGTTTAAAACACTAAATATTATTTTTAGTTGAAATAATTACTTTTATAAAACATTTAAATTTTCCGCGGAATGTATCAATGGAATAAAACAAAGCCTACAATAATTTGTCTTTGTTGTGGTTGGTAGAACAGGCCAAGCCTCTACATTTTATTGCTAAACACATTTATGAAATGATCAATCTTTCCCATGTATCCGCACATGTATTTTAAAAAATAAAACATTAGTTGAGGCATAAAAATTAATTTTCATTGCATCAAAATAAATAAATAAATCAACAGCAAAAATGTCATTAAATACAATTATTTAACAAACAACAAATTAAACAATGACTCTGATTACAGTGCATTACGAATTACAAAGCATTTTATAAGATTTAAACTTAAAAAAAACAACCATAATACAGTAAATGTTACTGAAACATTGAATGAGATTAATTAGGCAAGAAGGGAAATATTAAATGCATTGGGTTACATGTAACAGTTTTTCTTCTTTTTTATTTGGGTTCATTAAACTTTTCTTTATATCAAAAGTTTAAAATAAATGCAGTCTTTTATACAAAACAATTTTTTTAAGATACGAGTAAAAAACTGGCTACAATGATTTCATGTTGGAATTCTGATTTCACCCAACAAAAAAAATATTTATAACACTAAAACTAGCAAGCAACAAGTAATTAAATAAAGTTAGAATTAATCTACATTTAATTCTAGGTCAAAGTGTATGCACATTAGGGCTATAACTCTTTTAAATTTCCAGAAAATATGGGAATGGATTTAGAAAATTCGACTAGACCATTACAAATTATTATGAAAAAATGGTATTATTTAATCGCCGTTGTAAAAATGTTCTACCACAACACTCGTTGAAGTCTGGAATATATATTTTATTTTTTTTCCATTTTTTTATCATGCTTCGAATCCATATTTAAAATTTGTGGTAGAACGGTAATTATTTTAATAGAAAAATATGTGGTTTTTCCAAAATTATCCAAAATAACATAATATTGACCTATATAACAATAATTCACATAGGGTTCGAAAATTTTTTTAACCAAGTTATTTTTATTAGAAGTGCTCAGAAATATTCAAAACTTTATAATTTTCTTTGCCAAGGTCAGGTCATTAAGAGCTAGTTTTTAGCTGTTGTTGTTATAGCAGTTGACAGCCTTGGCCGAGTTAACTCGGGTCATTCCGGTGAGTAGAACCGGGTGTCGTGGGAATGTTTTTAGCTGCAAATATATACGGTTATACGTTGCTTAAACTTAAATTGTTTTTCATTAATAGATTAGTTGTTTTATATTCTATGCAACTTTGACGTGAAATTGTTACTATAGGTTCACGTCTCCCTATGCAGATCCACTAAGTAGGTATTGTGGAAATTCTAAGGGTTAGGGAATAAAAAATGGTTAAATCGGTAACCTTATATCTTCTAAACTAATACAGATACCAAAAACATTTAAAATGCATCTTTATCTACTTAAAACATTAACAGACAGGTCTCTGGTACTTTTTCGAAAGTAAAACTTTTTCGGGTAAAAAACAGGTAAAAACTATTGTACTTTTTTTTGCAACTACATAAGTTTTTTTTTTAAATCAACATGCATAGAAATAAATTTTAAATCGTACAAGTCAAAAAATGCCAATTTGGTACTTTTTGGAAACCTTAAGTGTAAAAATTTTATTTATTTTTGGTACTTTTTTTCATAAAATATGTTTTTCTATAAATTTACATTGTTATGAGCTACACTATGATACTAAAATTTATATCATCTCAATTTGGACAAAAAGTACCAAAAAGGGGGAAAAACTGGAAAAATACTTTTTGATAAAATTTTAAACATTGGCTTCTTCAGTCATACGAAAATTTACTAACAGCTTACTATTTGGACTCTGGTACAGGGGCCGGGGTATATTTGGTCGACTATGACATCAAGCGCTCATATAGACTCTGTAACGAGTGTAGCGTCTTCCAGACAGAGATCTTCGCGATCTGGAAAGCCACAGAGTTGATAAAGGCACACGTCAATAGAGGGGCTGAAGTGACAATATCGTAGATAGTCAGGCGGCACTAAAGGCTCTGGAGTGTCATCTAATACACTCCAACCTAGTAGAAGACTGTAGGAGAGCTCTAGAGGAGCTATTGGTACACTACTCAGTAAGATTGTGTTGGGTACCAGGGCACTGTGATAGACAGGGAAATGAGGTAGCAGATGAACTGGCTAGACATGGTTCTGATCGGGATCATGATACTAGGGAACGGAATGTTAAACCACCCATTTGTTACTACTATAGGTTAATTTACGAAAAATTCCGTGACTATACAAATCAATCCTTGGGCAGTAGGTCAGATTGCAAAGTGTCCAGGGCCTTATGGCCAAAACTGGGATACTGATAGAGTTGAATAGGTATAATCTCAGGATTCTAGTAGGAGTGATAACCGGCCATTGCTCAATTGGGGCCTTTAAAGGTAAATGGGATAATGGCACACAAGACTTCTGTAGAGTGTGTGGGGATGCAGAGGAGCTAGAGACAGTAGAGCACATTATGTGCAACTGCCCTAGGTTACAGGGTCACAGACTTAGATGGCTAGGAAATAGATTTCTGGACGAACTTGGTAGTGTTGCTGGCTGCAAACTAAGCAACATACTAGGTTTCATTAAGGGAATAGGGTGGCTGTTTAAGGGACGTTCTACAGAGAATCCAAATCTGTGAGAAGATCTATCTTTCTTTCTTTCTCTTTTCAATAGGCGGTACTTTGGTCTCTTCTATTACTCTACGGCTATCCTCTTTGTCTACCTATTTGAAGGGAATCACAATGGACCTCAGTCTCCGAGTGGAAGTGCACATAGTGCACACCCCTTCTTAACCTAACCTGATTATTTGGAAGTAGAGTGCGAAGGGTTAGATTGACCGATGTTATTATTGTTAATAGTAAAAAAAAAAGTTTCAGACAACTTCTTCTTTGAGTCCAAAAATAATCGATTTTAAAATTAAAAAATATGTGGAATTTTGGTCCGAAAACCGCAATTATTGTTTCTGTTTTAGAAAAATAGATTCCTAAAGTACTTATAATAAAATAAATATAAATATTATTGCGGGATTCGGATCTCGGGATTCGTAAAATGTGATTTCAGTAAAAATCAAGTCCAAATTCTGCTCTTTTCAATATATTCAGTTTAAACTAATTGAATAAGAAAAACAGAAAAATACAAGTCAGGGTGATATATTCTGTTATTCCGATTATTTATACCCTTTACCTTAATAGTACAATACATAGAATAAGAGCATAGAATGGAAGGAGAGATAAATATAAATGAAAAAATTACTCTCTTTTCACACATACAAAATACATGAAATTCATGAGAAAGGAATTAGGATTTTTAAAACAGACTTAGGTTTTTGACTCTCAGTTACCTATCTTGTTGTCATCTATGGTACAATATCTCTTAAAAAAGTAATGTTTTTTTGTAACCTCGATATTTTTTTTGGTGAAAATCGGCTTTCGAATTTTTGTACATGCACTGTCGATCATACGTTAAATTAAAGCATAAAGAACCGTTATCTAGATATTTATTTATATTGGAATGTATGTATTCTCAAGATTTTTCAGATTTTCATCAAATAATTGGATTAAAAAATATTTCACCTGAAATTGCCGTTCCAAAAAGATCTTTAACTTCAAATTGGCTGTATTTTCTAAAAATTTCTGAAATATTTCTAAATTTTAACTATGCAAAGAGAAATTATCTAATTTTTGTAAAATATTCAGAAATCACAATGCAATTATTTTGGTCTAAGACATTAATATTTTTACTTCAACTACAATGATTCGAATACAGAGCTCGAATTAATTCAGTTTAAGCTTAATTCGGAATTAAAAAAAAAATTTTCAACAATAGAATTCATTCATTGTTGAATTTATTCATATATTATAATAAAATATGGCATAATGCGGCTCTAAGTTTGTACAATAAAAGAAACAATTCTAGGGTTCAATTTTAGACACTTTCGAAATAAGATGAGCTTTAACTGATAAATCCTAAGATCATTAAATATTCAGCGCAGTATATCATTTACGTATTTTCTACTTCAGTTGCATATACATTTTTTACTAGTAAGAGCAACATATAGTACTTTTGAATACGTTGTTTTCGTTTTTGTGTTTGTGTGTTTATTTATTACGTTATCTACTTAATTATTCGCAATGATCATATATTAAGTATGTGATGACTTCAATTCAGTGTCAGCGTATAAAAACAAGGTAAGTCAACAATTGTGAAGAAAGAACTAATGATCGTCCCACTAACTAGAGGTAAAAAAGGAGAATAAAAATGCAGAGTTTACGAAGAATGTTTTAATTTTCTAAAACAAGTACATGTAAACTTAGTTATTTAAAAAAATATTTAATTGCAAAATGTATTAAATAGTTTCAAACTTCTGTTGTAAACAACGACCGACCTGTCATTAGCTATTTCTTTTGTTAAGTTTCTGTTATATTTTTGCTATGCTTCAACTATTTTGCTGGCGTATGCGGTGCGGCGCGTATTCATTATTTTTTACATTTAATGCAAAATGTAGGTTGGTGTTTGTAGGGTTCTGTGTTTATATTTTTTTATTATTCAGATAGATAATCATATTTTATTTTCGTTTTTGTGTGATTTTTGCAATGTTTATATTATTTTAGTTTTTAGATAATAGTTGCTGTATACCAATAATAAATATAGAGTAATTGATAAGGGAGTGTTATTTTAAATTAATTAACAGTATTATTACTAAATAAAATTTAAAAATTACATGTTTTTAGATATTACAACAATACAATATTTCGTTATATATGTATATCCAACTCACAATCTCTAGGCTTATTGCTGCTATTACAAATACAATGCCCATGGTTGTCTGAGGTAATACCAGTAATAATAAATGAAGTGCGTATCTTAATCTTATCATAGACTACCCTTTAAAACTGAACTGACAAAATATATAGTAAATTTAAATTGTTTAATTTTTGCATTGCATTATGAGTTATCAATACGGTTTCTCTAATTAATTAAATAATTTGCAGCTGGAATCTTATAGGGTTTTACTTCCATACTACTTGGAGATACTTTTGTTAATAAAATTACTTTTCAGACCATTTGTTCCAGTTGTAATACTACCTGTATTTAAAATTAAATTATAACTAAACATCTGATGTCGGCAAATTTAATGTCAGTCTTTTATGGTAAGAACAAGCGTGCTATATTAAAAACATGTTTTAAAAAATATAAAAACGAAACTAACATGGACAACATACATAAAAAGAGTAATAAACAAACAATAAAAAAAATGTATCTTCAGTGAAATTAAACAGAATTTGGTTTTTGAACAAAACTGTATTTCTAATTCAAAAGAAAAATAAATAATCCGACGTTAACAAATTTGTTAATATATCTTTAAACTAGATAAAAACAACGAACTATTTAAAAATATATATTCATATTCATACAAAATTCATAAAAGTATATTTTCGCACATCTTTTTAAAAAAGTATCTTATTTAAATTAATATTTTTATTTAAAGTTTACAAATAAAGATTTCTAAATATACATTTTTGCTTACTAATCAGTTTGAAATAACAATTATTTTTGAAATACCCTATCATATTTCCAAATAATATGGAGAGTCAACAATTTCATGCTCAGCTATTTTTATAAATAAAGTATTAATTTGCATTATTTGATTATAATTTTTAGCATTCCTACTATACAAGCTTTTAATTACTAAAGAAATTATCACAATTTTGTTGTTGATAATTTAATAAAACAAATTTTATAAAATATAAGTAATAATGTATGCATATTAAAAATCGTGGGCATTTTTTGTTTTTATTTTCTAATTGCATGTTCGAAATACAATTTAGCCAACTGCTCATTATTTATACAATTTTATAATCATTAGTTTGTTTTTGTTTTTTATACACCCCATATTTTTTTGCAGACTATGAGTGTGTGATGTTTTATTGATACAAATCAATTTCGTATATATTATACACTCCAATTTTGTTGATAATTTTCTGTTTTATAAAAATCTTTGAGCTTCTTGTTGTTTTTTTTTTTTGTTTTTTTGGTTCATTACCTTGTTCTTGTAATTTAAAATGTTCAACACCTTTTTTCACGTTTTCAAAATAGTTAGGATTGTCCCTTTCCCATGAAATGAATTTGAAAAAATTGGCTATACAATTTGCTAATTATTAAGAGCATTAAATCCTCTACGATGGGTAGTCATCTTGACGCGATGTAGAGGCTTAAGTGCGATGATTCGCGTTGGCCATGCTGGAGGGGACAGTTTAACTTGAGTTGGCTGTCTCTGGCAGGGTCTCCCATTCCAGAAGGGCACGCGTTGAGCATGATACTAAGAACTACCCTCCCTTTGTCTGATAGCGTCTGTTCTCCTCTGGGGCGGCTATCAGATGTTATTTCCATCGAACCATTTTCCCCTCATTGAGAGGGGTGGTTAAGGTGGATAGTCCGGCTGGTCCGTAAGGACTCTTTAATGTCCGTCCGAAATCCACCAGCGTCTGTTTCCCATATTGGGCGGCTGGTGGTCTGCGTCTGTTTCTCCAATGGGGCGGCAGTTATCTCAACACCTGGCAGCAGGTATAAAATGCAAGTAATTGTCCATCAGGACTCAATGGAAGAGGATAAGTCATGCCCCATGTACCCGGTCGGGGGCTTCATAATCTCCGGGGACCCTACTCCCACAGCGATGGTTTCGGGCTGTGGTGAGTCGAATGCTACTGCAACTCAGGCTAGTCAGGTGATCACACCGGGCCAGACTAGTCTGCATGCTACTGGTGTCGCAAGAGGTCAATCTGGCATACCCAGATTGGCTGATTGTAAAAAATCCAAGGCAATAGGTGGTAGTGACCTAAGCGGCGAGGTACCTCTGGACTTCTCTCCAAGTACCTCCAAAGCCGCGAAAGCCCAAGTCGTCAAGGCGGCTAAATCCCCTGTTTCGGGTGCCTCTAAGGGGGAAGCGACTAAGTCGCCCCTCACGGATGCTTCCCATATGCCAATTGTGCGCTCAGGTCTTGTGAAGGAATCCTCCTGTCCTGAAGACGCATCACCCCTGGCCAATCCCGGCTCTGAAACTAACCCCAGGCATAAAAACCCTGCTAGAAGGGCTGCTACCACCAGGCGTTCCGCTTACCGCTTTGTTGAGGCACTTGGCTCGAAAAAAGTCGAGGACCTCACTAAGGAGCAACAAGCTTCGCTTTCCTGGGCGAAAGCCTATATTGCTGGTCTCAAGACCGCTCCTCCTTCTGCTGAATTACCAGCGGGGCCTAAACGGCAACGTTCAGAGGAGGATACAGCGACCAAGAGCCAGCAACCGGGACCTAAACGTCCCAAAGCGGCACAAAGGTCGTTAGCTAAATCCTTTAGCGAGATTGTCAAAGACAGTCTTGTTAGGGCGGTTATCGACCGGAGTGCGAATGACGGATCCATATCTCAATTGAATTGGGATATGGTGAAGCAAAAACTGGTAGGGGTGTTTTGGAAAGTTCTCAAAGAGAACCCAGGCACTCCTCCACAATGCGATGACGCTGGTTGGTACCAGGGTCACGTAAAACTTATGTCTTGTGTAGATGAACGCTCAGCGTTGCTACTAAAGACTGCCGTCGCATCACTGGGTGAGGTTTGGCCGGGGTCTAGGCTTGAGGTGGTATCTGTGAGTGAGATACCCCGAAAGCCTAGATCCATAGCTAAAATACCAGCTGAACCATCTAGCCCGGAGGAGATCTTGGAGATCCTTCAGTGCTGTAACCCACAGCTTCCAACTCAAGACTGGAAAGTTGTTAAGGTTACGGACGCTGAGGGCTCTTCAAGGAAAGCGATCGTTGTCCTGAATAAGGACTCTTTGGGGCCGCTAAGGAAGGCACAAGGGAAGGTCTACTATGGATTTGGTACGATCATCCTGCGTGTCTACCGTAGCGACAACAAAGGCGATACATCCTCAGGTGATGTAAAGCCCATGCTCTCGGAAGAGGGCATGGATTGCAATGACGCCACTGATCCAGCCGACACTGAAGATACCAACTCAGTCTCCGAACTAGTTGGTACATTCTTTGAACGGATGGATGAGGTGGTGGACGAGGACGCCCTCCTGAATTCTGACCAGGAGGACGCCGACGTCACTATTGTAAAAATGGAGCATGGTGAGGGTGACCCAGATAAACCTTCACCACTCTAAAGCAGCATCAGCTGCACTGCTCCTCCGAATTGCTCAGAACGGGGAGGAGCTAGTCATGGTCCAGGAACCTTGGGTCCATCAGGACCGTATCTGTGGACTATGTTTGAAGGGCTATAAGCTCTACTTCGCTAAAGGCGCAGGTAAAATTAGATCCTGTATATTGGCTAAAAGCTCTTTGAAAATCTTCATTCTGTCTGATTACAGTAATGAAGATACAGTAGCAGTCTCATGGGAAACTAATGAAGGCTGTTTGTTATGGCTGATATCCAGCTACATGGCGCATGACCACGGGGAGCATCCACCAAACGATGATATCCGTAGTGCTGTGAAAAAGGCGAATGAGTCCAGGATACCATTGGTTATCTGTGCTGACGCTAACTCGCACCACATTGTATGGGGTAGCAGCGACACCAACACAAGAGGTGAGAGTCTTTTCAGTTTCATACTTAATAGTAGTTTGGAAGTAGTTAATAGAGGTTCAGAACCTACCTTCATTGTTTCAAACAGAAGTGAGGTACTAGACTTAACACTTGTGAGTGCTGAGCACCACAGTATGATTAACAATTGGGCTGTCTCCGACGACTGCTCTTTTTCTGATCATCTATATATTGATTTCAATATCAGTGTAACTTATAGGAATGATAATACCATTCTAAATAGGAGGAAGACCAATTGGGAGTTGCAGAGTGATGTACTCTCCCGGTCTCTACCAAACCCGCCCACTATTGAAAATAGGGACGATATTGAGGTAGCAGTTGAGGCACTTACAGAAGCGTTCCAATCAGCTACTAATTTGGCCTGTAAGCCGAATATCTGCAGGGGTAGGAATAAGCCACCCTGGTGGAACCCTGAGATTGCACACGCAAGAAGGGCGTGTCGTAAATTGTTCAACGAGGCAAAGAGGCTGGGTAACTGGCCGGAATATAAGTCCTCAGTGAACCACTTTAAGAACCTTACGAGGAATGCGAAAAGGAAAGCCTGGAGGGACTTCTGTAGCGGCGTGGAAGGATCCTCTGAGACTAACCGATTACGTAAAATTCTATCAACTTCACCGGTTGTACCAAGCTATATCCAGAAACCCTGTGGTAGATGGACTCTGAATAGTAAGGAAACACTTGAGGTCCTATTAGATACTCATTTTCCAGGTTGCCTTCCAGTCGATGATGAGACTATGAATGGGGCTGCCGATTCTGTTGCTCCGGGTGATAACTCTGTTCCGATAAACAGGGATAGAATCCAATGGGCAATCAAAAGCTTCGACCCGTTTAAATCTCCTGGGCCGGATGGCATTATTCCTGCTGATCTTCAAAAGAACGAAGAAATAGTTGTACCATGGCTCATTAGCATATACACAGCGTGTATTAGATGGACCTATATCCCCACATGGTGGACGAGATGCAGAGTAGTCTTCATTCCTAAAGGTGGTAAGGCGACTCACACTAAACCAAAGGATTATAGGCCAATTAGCCTTGCATCCTTCCTGCTGAAAACCCTAGAAAGGGTGATTGACGTATATCTGAGAATGACCATTCCGTCGGAACTCATCTCTAAATCCCAACATGCCTACACCAAAGGCAGATCTGTGGAAACAGCTCTACATTCGCTAGTTGGCTCCATTGAGGAGTCGCTAATACATAAGGAGTATTCACTTGTTGCCTTTCTCGATATTGAAGGAGCTTTTAATAATGTCAGGCCCGATGCCATCCTATCTGCGATGGATGAACTGGGAATTGATCTATGTGTTCGCCGACTAGTCGAAAAGATACTCGGTTATAGAGTCATTTGTGCTACTTTAGGTGGTGTAAGTGTTTTAAAAGTGGCCAATCGTGGAACCCCGCAGGGGGGTGTTTTATCACCACTTCTGTGGAATTTGGCTATGAATTCCCTGTTGATCAGGATGGACAACAGAAGGATCAAGACAGTCGCATATGCTGACGATGTTGCAGTTTTTATATCTGGTAAATTTCTGGATACAATATCCAGTTGTATGGAATCAGCATTAAGTACACTGAGTGAGTGGAGTATTTCATGTGGACTTAGTGTGAACCCACAAAAAACGGAACTGGTTCTCTTCACTAGGAGGTATAAGATCGATGACTTCAGACCACCTAGACTGAATGGAATCAGTCTTGAGATTAGAGATAATGCGAAGTATCTTGGCATCATTCTAGATAAAAGATTGTCCTGGAATTTGAATATTCAAAACAGGATTAACAAGGCTTATGTAGCCATCTACTCCTGTAAGAAGGCAATTGGTACAAACTGGGGTATTATGCCGAAGGGTATCAGTTGGATCTTCAAAGCAGTTGTTAAACCCATCTTGTTCTATGGAGTGTTGGTGTGGTGGCACGCCTTGGATAATGCTACTCACCGTAAGGCTGTGGAACGAGTTCTCAGGACTATTGCGATACTGATTACAGGCGCTATAAGGACTACCCCCTCTAAGGCACTTTTTACTATCCTGAACTGGTTACCAGTTGATTTGATGGTGATACAAATGGCTCTCAACTCTGCTGTGAGACTAAATGCTGGATGTTCGTGGTATGGTAAAGATCATGGGCACTCTAAGATACTGAACTACTATGGGTACTTACATAGTAATGTCGATTACTGCATCGCAAAACCATTTTTCGATATGCATTTCCATATTAAGATCCCGAATAGGGATTCATGGCAGCGCGGACTCTTACCCCCTGATGATGTCATAAGGGTATTCACTGATGGCTCAAAGAGGGGCAATAGGGTCGGTGGTGGTTTCTTTATTGAGAACTATGGGATTAAATCCTATTTCAGGCTACCTAACTTCTGTACGGCTCTTCAAGCGGAAATTACGGCCATTAAACGTGCATCCAACTGGCTGAGGTTTTATCAAATATCTGGTGATATATGTATATTTACCGATAGCAAGGCTGCCGTTAAAGGAATAGCGGGTGTCTTTACGACATCTAGGTTAACCGAGGAATGCCGGGTATCCCTTAATGAGATAGCGAGACATTCTAGGATAACGCTTATATGGGTCCCTGGCCACGATGGTAATCAGGGTAATTGTATAGCTGACGAACTGGCCAAAATGGGGGCGATGATGGATGATGATGAGATCGACCCCTTTTCTGGTATTTCCCTTGCTATATGCAAGATGGCTGTTCAGCGGACACTATATGAATCTGCACAAAGCAGGTGGACCAATGAGTCTTCCTGTGTTACAACGAGGTCTACTTGGCCCGTATATGATGCCAGCAGGACGAATCTACTTATGGAATTTCGTCGCGAGCAAATAAGGCTAATTGTCTCCTTCATTACAGGACACTGTATAATTGGGACACATGCTAGGAGATTGGGCCTACGGTATAATGACTACTGTAGGAGCTGCCATAATGAAGAAGAGGATGAGACGGTGTCACACCTATTCTGTCAATGCCCGGCTCTGATAAATCTGAGGGAACGTATCTTCGGAACACCATTCCTATCATGCTTAGATGAGCTATCAAGGATAAGTCTTAGACGAATCTACTCTTTCATCAGAGAATCTGGTTGGTTTAGCCTGGAAACAACGGACGTATAATTAATACCAAGATGTTTACCCCTTGGGTATCACAATGGGATCAGTTTTGAATGGACCCAAGTGAGCTGCTTGAAGAGTGGCTACCCATGGAACCTAACCTAACCTAAGAGCATTAAATAGATACAATGTTTTTTTTTTTTAATGGCAGCTAAAATTAGCAAACAAATTTAAAAGATTTGCCTTAATTATATCAAAGGCAGAGAATGTTGTTATTTTTAGCTGTCGTATTAACCCAACAGCTGTTTAAAAAATACATATTTCTTTGATCTTTAGTTCAGAATAGTAATATTTAAAGATTATGAAGGCAACTCTCCAGAAAGTTTAACCTTCAAACAGATAATCTTTTTTAAATTTGATATTATTTAATGAAAACAAAATCTATGAAAACTACCAATATTCATAGCATGACTGAAAAGTATTAGAATTTCATACTAATTTTGAAATTTACAACCATTTTGTTCTACAAAATTAATTCTCTAAAATTTAATTCACTATTATAATTTCACTTTGTGCAACGAAAAGCAAACGTTTTGCATACTGCCTGTTTCTCTAAATGAGAACGAACATTTTCTTTCGTATTTTATATTGAAAATAACAAAAAAAATTAAAATTTATTTGTTGTTTTCAACGTTCGTTTGCATTTAGAGAAACAGGCAGATAATTCTATATTAAAAATTTTGTGAGTCTTCTTAATACAAAATGACATTTGTAAATTGTATTAAAAGTAAAGCAACAGCATTTATATTTAGTGTAAACAAAAAAAAAATGCTGTAAACTATAAAAAACGAACATACGATCATATAAATACAACAACTTGTTTTGTATTCAAAACATTTTAAATGCAATTATGTTTACGGAAATAATTAACGCATTTTAAATATTTTATTGCGTATAAAATAATAAAAGTAAATACTAAAGTGTAAAAAACGCATATACAAATTTTAAAAACGATTTAAACTAAATTGAATGAATGAAAACAATTGTCACCTCATTGGAAAAATGCCCAACTCTGTTACACCAAGACTACGCTATGACTAAATGCTTACAGCAGTCGTATAAACGAGTGAATCTAGATCTCAGGAGATATTTATTTATTTGGCTTTAGGGAATTGCAAACAAAAAAGTACACATACAAACATACATATTGTACATACTATACACTTGGCCGCATAAGTTTGCGTACAAGAACGAAAATTAAAAGTATACTCTAATTTTGGATATAAAAATAAACGTTACTCTTTTGAAATTTTTTATATAAAACTCTTAAATATTTAAGAACACAACAGCATTGTAAAATTCATATTTAAGAATCAACAAAACTTATAAGAATCCAATGCATAAAAAAATTCAATTATGCATGTAGGCAAAAGTTTGCGTACATAAAAAAAAAATATTACTGATTTTTATAAATTAAACTGTATTTTAATGATTATTTGGATAACCCCGACGACCAAGAACATTATGAAGGCGTTTTGTCATTGATGAAACCAGTTTTTTCGGTGTATTTCGAACTAATATTTCTCCATTCCTCAGTTAATACTGTTTGAAGCATTTCCTTTAATTTTATTACATGGTTTAATATTTTTCACTCCAGCAAATCCCATTAATGTTCTATGGGATTTAGGTCTGGTGACTGCGGAGGAGTTTTCAATTGTTTTTGTTTTATTAAACAACTACCAAAGCCTTGTGTTGTGTGTAGTATGCTTTGGGTCGTTGTCTTGCAGGAATATATAATCATCTTCAATGCCCAATTTGCTCACACTTTAGGTAAGATTTTTCATTAGAATGTCTAAATAGACCTTATGATCCATTGTCGATGGAATAAATTCTAAATTTCCCACGCCTTCACATGTGATGTACCCCTGTACCATCACTGCACCACCACCATGCTTAACTGTTGGTTTTAAATTTTTGGGCCTAAACACTGTACAAGGGTTTCTCCAAACAAACTGACAGTCTTTTATGCCAAAGATACAGTACTTGCATTCATCTGTGAACAGAACATTTTTCCAGAACTCTGGAGGCATATTTATGTGTTCTTTAGTGAAAGCAATTCGTGTGTGTCTATTAACTATAACACTGGCGGCTTTTTCCTTGCTACATGGCTTCTATAGTTGGCTTTTTCAGAATTCTGAGCACAGTGTCTTTGGACACATGTTTATTAAATTGTTAATTTAAGTTTTCAGCCATTTTCTATACAGTAAATCTGGGGTTTTCCTTCACAGATTGCATTATAACCCTCTTTTTCGCGTTCAGTTAATTTTGGTGGACGACCAGAACGAGGCTTTGAGACAAAAATTCCAGTCTTTTTAAAATTGTTTATCACTCTCTGAATGGAGGAGTGAGTACGTTCAACTACTTGGTCGAATTCGCGCAAAGTTTTCCCTTGTTTCCGTAAATATATAACTATTTTACGTTGAGCTATATAAATTAATTTTCTGTTTGCCATTTCTTGAAATTATTCCAATTTGAAACAAAAAATTTTCAAAAATCACTTTTATGATGAGTTTGAAACAAAAACTGCAGTATTGTAGTATCACACAATAACAAAAACAGTTACAAATTACATTTAATTTTTATGTACGCATACTTTTGCATACACGAAAAGTTAGCATACCATTGTTTTTAAGCTGTCAATTATTACCAAACTTTGCAAATGCAAAAGGAAAATACATATCGTAATTTTCAAATGTTTATCTATATATAAAAACCAATTTCAAATGATTACCGTTGTTACTTACGACTAAAATAGCCTGTTAAAATATATATAAAGTAGTTTGTACGCAAACTTATGCGGCCAAGTGTATGTCTAATTAAAGATTTGTATCTCCATTTTTCATTTAACAATCAACATTAATTTTACAAAATTTTCATTCGAATTACACTGGTTAAATAATGTTGTATCATTGAATATAGCCTTAATTTGTATGTCAAATTAATAGAAAATTCACGTTACCGTTTTTTACATTTACGAACTTTCGCAAAGTTAAAAAAATAAGTTTTCTAAAACGACTGCGCAGATTAAATAAAAGTTTGAGCCTTAGGTTAGGTTAGGTTCCATGGGTAGCCACTCTTCAAGCAGCTCACTTGGGTCCATTCAAAACTGATCCCATTGTGATACCCAGGGGGTAAACATCTTGGTATTAATTATACGTCCGTTGTTTCCAGGCTAAACCAACCAGATTCTCTGATGAAAGAGTAGATTCGTCTAAGACTTATCCTTGATAGCTCATCTAAGCATGATAGGAATGGTGTTCCGAAGATACGTTCCCAAGTTTGAGCCTTACTTAAAGGAAATTTTATTGCAGAATTTCGGCTTTTTTAGTTTATTCAATAAGCTAAAAACGGAGTTACGCGAATATATGTTGTGCAACCTCCTCCATTTTCGAAATAACGGTATATCTCGAAAACAAGAGCTAACCTAAAAAAACGGTTAGCACCACTGGATTGAGCGTACTCGAATTAGTTTAACCCGCCGGGTGCCCCGCTTGACAGAAAAAAGTGTCCATTTCGTGCATAGTGTTTTTGAGCAGCCTGAGCCGCTTCTAAGTAACATTTCCGGCACCACTCTCATTTCCAAGTACATACTTCCTTCAAAATATCCGAAAATAAAACTTTCAAATGGCGGTCTTCGATACTACGAGGCAACAAATATCGTAAACAACGTCGGGTTCATGCCCACTTTTAAAGTTCAAGGCCAAATGTACCACATAATTGGATCATTGTTCCCCGCTTCCCAATGATCATGCGAAGTTCCATCAAATTTATTTCACTGGAAATGAAGCTACAGAAGCCGAACGCTATCGACGAATGTGTGCGTGTACATTTGCTGCAAGAAACATTCTCAAATGGAAAAATGTAAATATTCAAGCCATTGTCGACAAGGTATTCCCAAGTCTTACAACCAACTACAAAAATTCGAATTGATTGTGGGAACGTGTAATGTTGGCACCAACAAATTATGACAATAAGCTCAATGAGCAAATTCAATTGAAACTGCCTGACGAAACAATGAAATACAAATGGATTGACACAGTAATGAACGAAGAACAGAATTTTTGAATTCATTGGTACTAGCCGGAATGCCACCACATGTATTAACATTGAATGTTGGATCACCGATAATTCTTCTCCGCAACTTAAACGCGCCAAAATTACGCAACGGAACAAGATTGACCATCAACAAATGTTCACCAAATTTAATTGAGGCAACAATCATCGGTGGAAGATTCAAATGATTTACAACGACTTACCATTTGAATTCAAGCGGCTCCAGTTCCCGTTTTGTCTTGCCTTTCCTATAACCATTAACAAAGCACATGGCCAATCGTTGGGGATTGATGGCTTACATTTAGAAAATTCATGTTTTTCACACGCACTTGTTCAACAATACTGTATTAACTCAAAATTTTTAAAAATTCACTTTTTGCAAGAAATCAACTAACAACATCAATATCTATCTACTGTAAAAATTTCAACGTATTCCAATTACTCTTTCATCTCGAAAACCACATTTGAGACCATTTTCGTGATAATTAGTGACTACCTTGTATCAACAAAAAGGTATTATTTTGAGTTAGTACAAAAATTTAAATAGAAATACATTGTATATTTTCATAAAAAAATTTATTATTTTGAATTGAGCCTTTATTCAAGTTAAAAATAATCAAATTGTTTTACACAGAAAAAAGTTTCAACATAAATATTATGATTTGATTTCATTGATTTCAATTCATAACATTTATAAATAATTTCTTAAATATTAAGATTTTGTTAATAGTCAAATTAAATCTAGAAGGCTTGAAAAATATAATTTCAATTTCATTTATATTTTTATGTTGTTGAAAAATGTTTGAAATTTTCCTTGGAAAATTTTTTATTTATTTTTATGATTTTCAGCTACAAAATGAGCAAATATGCGCGAAATTGATTAAATCTTTTAAAGGGGATGATATGCTTAATGTTTATTTATATTTTATTATGTTTAATGATACATATTTTTAATTTTCAGATATTGTTGATTCATCTTAAAATATTGGCCAATATATGGCTATTATGCAAATAGTTTTGAATTAATTCATTAGATAATGCAATTATAATGCAATTTATTATAAAATATTATTAAATTTATGCAAAAAAAGCAAAAATTTCCGTCATGAACAATTTTATAATATTTATGAACATGTTCTTAATCTCAATGAAAAAAGTTTGGGAAAAAAAAGTCAAGTTCGATTAATAATATTTATTACAAAATTCATTCCAATTATGAATTTTTTTTTTCTGTGTATTTAAATTTGGTTGTATTTTGAGTTGATACTGTTTTGTTGATAAAATAATACAAAAAAATATCGAGAAGTTTCAGAAAAATGGTATTAACTCAAAAAATAGATTTATTTTGCAATAATTTAAAGAAAAACAATGTAAATATATTTTCAAATGGAATTTGCTTAATATGATGTATTTGGATTTTCAAATTCTTTTAAAATGTAATCACAAACAGTTTTTGGCCTCTACTGAACATTTTAAAATTTTGAGTTAATACAGTATTGTTGAACGAGTGCGATATCTTTACACCAAATAATAAACAAGAAACATTGCATATCCCCTGACTTTAAGATGAATTCATAAATATAATATCCTATTTGTCTTAAATGCATTCGTTTCTTTTTTTAAGGTCATAAAATGGCACAGTACTTATAGATATCTGCTACAAGCTTGTCAAATGGCCACCTCATCCGCCGTCTTCTGGCTACAGATAATAAGTGTTTCGAGTGCGAAGTCAGGTCGAGGGTGTCCGTGCTTTAATTTTGTCCGACACTGTATATTAATATCGATATGCAATATCGCAGACCGATTTAGATTTTGTACTATATGGACTCCTAGGTTTAGGGTGTTAACCACTGATCGCTTGTCTACCTTTCTTCACCATCATTGGTTATGGAAGGTATAAAATAGTAAATTTTATGTGCTTAAACAATGATTGCCAAACATTTTTGCTAAAGGTCATACATATGAAGCAGACACATGTGTCATAAACCTTCCTAAAATTACAAAAACAATTCAATCAAGTTTAAGGTTTTTACACAGTTTCCAAAAAATATGAAATGTGGTATGGAACTTTTTATATTTCACTACAACGAAGTAATCGAGAAAAACAATAAGTATTTCCGAATTCTATGGTCTTCAATAAAACTGAATAGTTATAATGTATTTTCATGGGTTAAAATAAAGGTTTAAGTACATATATTTGTGTTTTTTTGTGAAGCTTAGAATACTATTAGAATCTATGAAATTGTGACAAATATGGATTATCTTTGTAATAAAGGACAGAAATTCCCATAAATTCCCATTCCAATTACAAATTTAAAACCTATGTAAAATTCTCATGATATAATGATTAATATTATATATAATGATATTTAAAACTGAAAACCACCAAAGAGCACCGAAAAAAACTAATTTTTACCTTGGGTATTCCCCTTTAGTCTATATTCGGTAAAAACATCTATTTAAATTCGAAAATTTGATCTATATCATGAACTCCACCAGAAAATCAACTAATTTTTACCTTGGGTATTCCCATTTAGGCTATATTCGGTAAAAACACCTATTTAAAGTAATTTTAATTCTTTTACATTTCGAAAAATATCGCGACTTTATTCACGACATAAATATTTTTTTAAATCAAGAAAATTTACTTTTAACTTTTAATGTTCGTTTTTTATAATAAAATATTTACATTAACAGATAGATTTTTAAATCTTGTTTTGGAACAAATCAAGATCCGCGTAACAGTTTATATTTTCATAATTTGTTTTCTGTTAATATTCACATTTTCTGTATTGCCGGCCTTCGGCCGGGTGAAGGGACTTTTAACTCTGGGGTGTATCGAACACCGGCTTTGCTAAAACCACTTTTTCTGTATATCAAAATTTTCTGAAGTACTGTCATAAAAATTCAAAAAGTAATTTTTGGTCCAAAATAATAATAAACAGTTCCATATTATATATCATATTAAATGTATTTTGAAGCACTATTCAATGATAGCCATTATGATCAGATTATATTCCAAATACATGAGAAATTTACTATTATATATATTGACTTTAAATGCATATAACTATTAAACTAATAGAGAGCAGACAAAAATTTTAACATTTTTGTGCTTATAAGTATGAGAGCTATAAACACCAAAAAAATTATTCAAATGCAAGCTGTTTCGATGATCTTGATTTATGCCCTTGTTTTTAAGAACTAAATAAGTTATTACTCTTGTACACATACAAGAGGGACCATTACGATACAAAATTGAGAATGCTACCATGAAATCAGAAGTTCATTGATTTATCACGAGCCTATTAAATGAAGTCCGAAATGTGTTTACGGAGAAGCAATGTACATTTGGACATTATTCTCATCGAAAATGGTGTACATTTAAATATTGGCAAGAAACTGAAAACAGAAACGAATATTTGCCGAAAAATCAACCTACAACAAGGACGTTGATAAAAAAAAGTGCGAATAAATAGCGAACAAAAATGTTTGTTTAACAAAGCACACGCAATGAAAATTGCAACAGAATTTAATCTACGAATCATATATGAGGGGAACACATTAAAGGAGATAGAAGAGGAGCAACAGTCGATAAAACATTTCATTTTAATTTAAATTCAACAACGTATACGGAAGACACAAATCAGCCAGACGGAGAAGGCGAAACGCATCACAATTGTTCTAAATAAAGATAAAAAGGAAATGATATGACCCTTTTATGCTTTTAAAAATAGCCATAGAAAGAGCTGCCCAAAAATCACACTCTTATATTGTAATTGGGAATGCAGAAAAAAAGGCGAACAATTAAATTTAAAGGGAAATACGAAAAAGAAATATATGTACATATACACAATTAGACTACATATTAAAGAAACTAGAATTTGCAAAAAACTAAAAATATTTCAAGATTTAGTTTTGTAAGGAGAAAAAGATTCCATAACACAAAATTATCTACCGATACACAAATGCATTATTTGTTGTTCATTATGGCATCATCCTTTTTTTCAGATAGTCGCTTCTTCGTTTTGTTTTTGATGATGAATAACAAAAATAAAACAAAGTCAGTGTCTTACATAAGATATGTTTAGTTGGCCTTATCGGATTAACTTACTTTCTGTTGTCCCAATGGTATTGAGACAATTCTACCACCAATGCGACCACGTCCCTCCAATATACAAAAACTGTCACAGCCATTTTGCATCAAATGATTGGCAGCCGATAATCCAGACATACCAGCTCCAATTATTATCACTTTAAAATGTGTTGGCTGTGAGGTGCCACTGGCTGCAGCGGCCATGGCGGCAGCATGTTCATCAGTGGGTGATGGAGCTGGAGTATGTGGGGTAGTTTCACCCATTGTGGCTAGATTTGTTCACAAATATTAACACGTTTCACCTCAATTTTTCCTTAATACATTTAATTCCTTTGATTTATTTAATTATAATCGAAAAGAAATTATTGTTTCTTTTTTGTGTGCAAGAAAATTTTTCACGCACTCACTATACACACAAACACTCGATTTTAGTTTTTCTTTAATAATTTCACTTTGTGGTTGTTTCCCGTATGGATTTTTCTTTTTTGGTTCGTTTTTCTTCTTCTCTCGTCGTGTGTACTCCGTTTTGATAGACACTGAATGTCAAAATATTTGTAGCGACTAGTGTCTGGCGTGTTTCTTGATTTCTGTTGTTGGTCTTGTGGTGGAGCAGACTGCGCAATCGTTTGTGGAATTCTCTTTTGTTGGTAAATTTTTCTTAATGTTTGTTTTGATTCATTTAACGTTCAATTACTGCTCCCCACCCATGTTTTAAAAATGCTTCTTCTTGTTTGTTATCACGTAACATTAACCGGCAATTTGCTTTTTCTCACAAATGGATTTAACGTTTAAATTGGTTGAAAAAGAACGCAATACAATATTTTTTAATTTTATAACGCAATTAATATATCTTCGAAGGTTTAATTAATACCAAATAAAATTAACACACAAATTTGGGTCTAAAAATTCGTCAGCAAAGAAAATACAAAAATCAATCTGTCAAAATTTGGCATTTTGTTTTGCTCTCCGTTTCATGAGTAAACAATAATCATTCACAATAAATTACAGTGACTTGCATGCAATTGTAACGAATTGAAAAAAATGCAGACAAACAGATACTAATATATAATTTGTGTACATTTTTTTTATATTAAGTTTAAGTTTGTCAAATGTTTATATTTATTTGTCACACACTCTTTGACTTAAAAATTGTTTTGATTATGTTCAACTCTTGCCGTATATTTTTACATAATTAATTTTTAGTTACCGAATACATATAACCAATTAAGGCTTAAATATACGACTCTGAACGACAACGATTTATTTGTTAGCCCAAAAACCAGCTACTAAGAGAAAAAATATGCGAAGACGCTTTTCAATATAGACCGGTTGTGAAAACCCTTCCACCCGGGCTAAGGCCAGCTACTCGGAACAAATTGTTCCGACTGAAATTTGTGATAATCGTGAAGAATTTTAAACAATTTCAGTTCTCCACAGAAATTATATCTATCCTAATTGTTATTTCAAGCTCTTTTAAATGATATAAAAACATTTGAGATCGAATAATTATTTTAGGAGATATTTAAGATTTTAGTGATTTAAGGATGTAAATGAATTCCCCAATTTATATAAATTACGCAATATTAACTAAATAACGCCTGAAAATTGTGGTTTTTAATAAGCTGTCATTAACTTGGGGGTTACACGATCAAGTTTTTCTTTGAAGTTTTAATACACTCACACTTTTTTACTAATACACTGTCATTAACTTGACCCAGCGGGAAAAAGATGCAGTAAAGAGGCCTTCCTAAATGCCTCATTTTGCAGACACAAGGACTTGCAAAATCATTTTGCCGCATTGCAAAATCATTTCAATTTTACACGGCGTGTCATTGCGAACCAAGGCCTTGCATACTCGCTGCTGTTAGAGGGCAGAGAGAAGGCCTACTTATGATGGGCTGTTGGCAGCCAACAAGCTCACTTGTTATTAGAAGGGGATTCATAGAGCTTCTTGAACACCTTCTAAGAGCAGGCAGGGTGGAATGAGTATCGGATCTTTTAGAATGTGTAAGTATGCCTTTTAGAAGGCCTACAAATTGAAGTCCTATCATTTTTTCCCGCTGGGGAGGGTTACACGATCAAGTTTTTCTTTGAAGTTTTAATACACTCACACTTTTTTACTAATACACTTTTAAGAATTGAAACGAACTTGCATTCAATTTCTCATTCAAGTTAGTGTTTCAATTTTCAATCAAGAAAGCAGCTGATTACAATTTTTTTAGTTAGTGTTTCAATTTTCAATCAAGAAAGCAGCTGATTACATTGTTTTCAAGTTGCGTGCAGCCTACGTCACAGCTTTCAATTTTTGT
The DNA here is from genome assembly GCF_958450345.1 of Calliphora vicina. NCBI lineage: Eukaryota > Metazoa > Arthropoda > Insecta > Diptera > Calliphoridae > Calliphora > Calliphora vicina. Next base: position 56,456,357 of record NC_088780.1, on the reverse strand, counting down.
AAATTTTGACCACCAGTATATGTAAAAGACTATCAAGAAAAACTTTATAGTGTGGCTGCAGGGTAATTTAGCTACAGATTGTACGAATATGTGTTTAAAACTTATTATAACATCAGAATTTGTTTCTTGGTTTAAAAATAAATTTTTCAATTTGGAGCAAAATAATGAAATTATGTTAATCTTGACTAATAGCCTGATTATAAACAATATCGAGTAAGCCGAACGAAAATTTAACATGTTAAATTGTTCTATTATTAACAGCCTATAAGTAGCAATTACCCCAATAACCCCCATTTTCTCAATACCTGGTTGTCGTTTTTCGTAACGATAAACCTCCAATTAACATTTTTTTTGTATGAGAACTGTCAGTTTATCGTCACGATAAAAAATAAACATAGATTGAGAAAATGGGGGTAAGCCTTTCAAATAATATACATACGATTTAAGGTTTATATGGTTTAAAATAAGCGAAACTCTTTATAGTTTATTAAATAAGTCATTCATCGCGTGACGCTTTTTTTCAAACAGCAGCTCATTTCTAATTACGTTTTGTATCTTATCACTTGTCCATCACTAATTATTTACACGATTCTATTCTAATTGGAAACAGTGCTTGTGAATGGAATAACAACACTGACGTTTGTTTTGACTCTATTGTGAATACTTTCTTCGTAAACAGTTCTTGCTCCCCAAAAACAGTGACTCGTTCAATAAAAACAAACAAATTCGCGATTAAACCTGGAAAATATATTAAATATTCATAATAAAATTTATTTTGCTCAAATTTTACACAATTAAAAAGTAATGTAATTTAAGAATTGAATCGTTAATATTAATAAAAGAAATCCGAACATGGCGTCAAAAAAATTAAGATTTCGTGGCGATTTAAATTTTCAAAATCGCATCGATGACTTGTATGATGAGGTGGATGGTGCAGCGGTTGCTGGCTTTAGTCACAGACGTTCTAGTGGGAGTGTAAATACAAATAATAAAGACAGCAACGATACAGCAACAAAAACAGCCAAAGAATCGGAAGCAGGGGAAAAGGGTAAGTTGAGTCCGCTATTGGTGAGGAAAAATGAAGAAAACCTGTTGTTGAGTCGCACTTTAATAGACTGTTTAAAGTGAAAGGAATGTGTTAAAAAATCAGTAAGTCATAAAAAATAATGCAGTGAATTTTGTTGCAGAGGCTCCTTCGTTTATGGACTTTTTCAAATTGGAAATGACAAGAGGCTACTTACTAGAACACGATGAGGAGCGCTATACGGCCAGACGTAAAAAGATTTACTCGTTCATGCGTATACCTCGAGACTTGGAACGTTTTATGGTTTATGGCATCATGCAATGTGCCGACTCATTTCTTTATATACACACATTTTTGCCGGTACGTTTTGCTTTAGCGGTATGGGGCATGTTGACACGTCCTATTGCTAGTTGTTTGGGCTTAAGAAGACGTACTCAACGCCTACTGACACCGGCAGAAATCTGTGATTTACTAAAGGGTTCTATATGGATTACAGTGACACTCCTAATGCTGTCCGTCGATACGAATCGAGTGTATCACATAATCAAATCACAATCTATAATTAAATTATATTTATTCTACAATATGCTGGAAGTGGGTGATCGATTATTATCTGCCTTTGGCCAGGATACTATAGATGCATTATTTTGGACTGCTACAGAACCGAAAAATTCGAAACGTGAACATTTCGGTTTAATAACACACATAATTTTTACATTGATCTATGTGGTTTTGCATAGTTTTTTAATTATGTTTCAGGTGAGTTATGAGAAATGAAAATATGTTTGAATGTAATTGCCGGTATTAATTTAATTATAAAAAATTTTGAAAAAGGAGCACTTTACTTAATAGAATAAATCAAACTTAAATTGAATATAGTTGAACTTATTGTAAGAATGACGTTTTTATGCTCATTACAAAATACATATCATTTGTTTTACAAAATAATTAAATTTATAAGTCAAAAGTTCTGATCTGCGATATCATATTGTAGGATAAGTTAAATATATTTTTTTACTTGTTTTTATGGTATCATTAATTTATTTATTTTCCAGGCCACCACTTTAAATGTTGCAGTCAACTCCAATAACAAGGGACTTTTAACCATTATGATATCGAATAATTTTGTGGAACTAAAGGGCTCCGTATTTAAGAAATTTGATAAAAATAATTTGTTTCAATTGACTTGCAGTGATGTGCGCGAAAGATTCCATCTGTCCGTTTTACTTTTCATTGTGATGATACAAACAATGAAAGAGTTTGATTGGAGCTTTACACAGTTTTGTGTAATGCTGCCTGATTGCTTTTCTGTGCTAATCACTGAAATACTTATTGATTGGATAAAACATGCATTTATTACAAGATTTAATGAATTGCCGGAATACATTTATCGGGAATATACTACAAGCTTGGCCTACGATATGACACAGACTCGTCAGAAGCATGCCTTTTCGGATCACTCAGATTTGGTGGCTAGACGTATGGGTTTCATACCTTTTCCCTTGGCTGTAGTGTTGATTAAAGCTATTTACTCGGCGGTGTCATTTAACAATATAGGAGCCTGGATATTGTTTTTGCTGGCTTATGGTTTTGCTTTGGGCTTGAGAATTTGCCTTACCATCTGTGCTTTGGGTAAAGCTTGTAAACTAATGAAGGAACATCAGGATGAGAAATGTAATTCATCAACTCCTAGTTCAATGACTAATGTGCCACCGGTGGGTAGCAATACTAATACCGCCACAATGGGCATGCCGGGTGTAGAAAATCTATCAAGTTCGACGCCACCCAATAAACATAATCGCTCAGATATGGCTACATCACCAACACACCCCTCTACAGCAACAGTAGGGGGCAGCGCTAGTGTTGGAAATTTTTCTTTACAAAGATCGCTAACAGTAGACTTAACACCCAAAGATATGCTCAATATTTCAGCAAACACTTCTACACCCAAACAAGTGAGCAAAACTTCATCCAACACTTCTTGCAACAGTGCTCCGGGTGTCTTAAATAAATCAACTCGGAACATGTCTTCGTCCTCCTCAAATACACCCACTTCTGCCGCCAACTTAACACACAACGAAATGGACTTGGATGTAAAGAGTTCTTTGGAATTGGGAGCCACCGCCTTATTTTCCAACAGTGATGTGGATTTAGATGATGTTTGTTTAAATGAACACATTTTAGAACCAAATTCGACTTCTACTACAGCTGGTTTTGTAGAAGAAGCCTTAGCTAAAAGTGAACCAGACTTGCAACAAACTTCCAATGTCACCAAAACACCCACCATCAGCAGTCCTACATCAGCAACCACTGCTGGTCAAACAAAGTTGGGTAGACGTACGCACAAGAGATCTGAATCCGAACCGAGCATGCAAAGCATTGTGGGTTCTTCGGATTCCAGTGAATCACAAGCGTAGTGAAATTTGTTAAAAATGCTTTCTTTCTATTTCTAAACTTTCTTATTTTGTTCTATTTAATGTTTCTACACGATAAAGACAATATTTATATTAAACTTTAGTTTTATTTTCAAATGATTTGTTTTTAGTGAAATTTGTTAATTTTTTTATTTAACACAATGATGTTCTGCTTCTTAAAATCTATTACGTTATTAGTTGGAAGAAGTATTTATATGTCTTTTTACTAGTAATAAAAATGATTTTAATAAAAACAATTGTGTTGCAGACTTTGTGCAGTATGCATATGAATTAATTTAAATTCAAAAACACTAACACACTACCTATATAAAGGAAATTAATTGTAGCAGGATAATTGTCAGAGGATAAAGATGTGGACATAAAGTGCTGATTATGGGACAAACAAATTAATTAGAAATTGAAATATCAATATAATTTCTCCAAAATTAGCCAAAATGGCCTTGAAATAGGTCTGAAACATTTAATAATTTGGAGCTTATCATGGGAAAAATATTTATAAATATGTTTAGCAAAGTTTTTATGGAAGAATTATTCGATATTTTTTCTCATGCATGATTTATTTGAAAAATGTTTGATATTTAATAAAAAAAAAATGGATTGAGGAATTTTAAAGGAGAAACTAGTTTTGAATATAAATTTAAATCTGAGGAATTAACTTTTATTTTAAAATGTCTAAAAAAAGCTAATAGATATTTATAAACCATCCAGCAAAACTGTCCCTTTAAAAACTTCTATTCTATATGAATATACAATACATACAAATTTAAATAATAAACAAATTTTAGGTTTAATTTTTAGCTTTTGTTTTTCATTATTTTATTCTCGATTTAGTGTAGACTTTTTAAACATATTGTTTTGTTTCTCAAACTATGAAATCATACATTGTTCGATATTAATTGTTCCTCAAACAGATTTCTTGTTTGTTATTTTTTAGTTAGTCTTTTTTAAATTTAGTATTCGATTTTTATTCAAGCTTAAAATATTTACATACAAATCAAATCACATTGCCTTAAATATTTGAAATTTATTATTAAAAATACCTAATAAATGCATTCAAATATTTTAAAAAAATATTGAAAAAATAAGAATTATTTAAATTAACTAATAAGTATTTAAAAATAAAATAAAAATATATACGAGTATTTACAACTATACATACGTACATAAAATAAGTGACAATTTGTTTATTATAATTGTCATTCAAACCTAATTTAGTTTTCATACTGTTTAATTTTATTCATGTTTTTTAATAAAATTTTGGTTAAATCGTTCCCATATATCGTTGTGTGTTTTTAAATTGTATTTATTCCGCAAAATTATTCATTTGCATTTGTATAAGAATAATTGTTTTTGTTTTTTTTATATATACTTAATAACAATTTAAATAAAAATAAATGGAAATATTGAAAATTATTGTAATTGATGTTTTTAATTTTAAATATTTATTATAGCTTTAAGGTTGTACTCATAGATACCGTAAATTTGCTCTAAAAAAGAGTTTTAAGCGCGTGAAATATGATGTATAAACTGACAAATATTCGCCCATGTTCTGGAAAACGCAGCGTTTTCAAACCGCTTACGGGTTGAAAAACGCAAAACGCATTTCATCCTTCCGTCAGAACGATATGTGATTTTCAGAACATGTTAAAATTTAAAGAATACAGTGCACTCGCGATAATATGAACTAATTAAAACCAGTCCAGTTCACTTTTGCAAGATTGTTCATATTTGCGAATGGCATCTAATTCCCATCAACAACTAGGGAAGTCCAAAAATTATTAAGCAGTTGAATTAGAATTTAGCCACTACCCTGTTGATTTAGATTTCAACCTGTGTAGATAGATAAAATACGTTAAAAAAACAAAAAAAAGTTTTTCATATTGTTACGTTTTGAACGGTGAAAACCTTTTCAAAACGTTGGTTTATTTCCTTTAAATAAACCGGATACTTTTGATTGCAAATAAAAGCCGTTAAGTAGTTTAAAAATTGTAACAACTCTTTATTTATTTAAAACTAGTTGATCGCCCCGGCTTCGCCCGGTAGCATTTACTAATGTTAGTATCTAAATTTGTACTGCATACTTTAGGGAGCTTTTTTATTACAGTTACAGTTGACTGGACTCACAAAAAAAAGAATTTCCGAGTTTTACACGGAATATTTGATTTTTTTTTCTTTACAAACCATCTCCAATTACAAACCATATTCGAATTCGAATATACGGTCGCAGCAAACAGCGTTGCCATACTTACGACCAATGGTCAACTGAAAGCTTTTATTCAATGTTAATAATGCCCACAAATATGTTACAGTTTGAGAGGCACTGCTATTTGAAAGCATTATGCAACTTTTAAATCAGCCCTTAAAATCGTTATAATTGAATTCCACACTCGCCATCTTAAGTTTGAACTGTGAGGTTGTATTTTGGCATACGCTCTGCAAATTTTTGGAAAAGACTGACATACGCCATTTTATGTTTGTTTTACTTTGTGGGAAAATTTTTTTTTTGTAAAATATTTTCCTTTGGATACTTTATATTTGACATACTCTTCAATTGGAATTGAAAATTACCAAATTTGTGACTGGAAGCTTGAAAAGGAAAAGTGACGCCATGGCGTCACATTCGTTTACTACGTCCCAGCGAGACTTTGAGGGCTTTGCTGCTTCCCAAGTTAATGGGAGGAATAATGCTTTAAAGGATCTTGCTGGTGGTGGGGTTAAGAAAAAGAAATCTGGGAAGAAAAATAACAAACGAGCTAAAGACTTACTTTCTAAGAAGACTGACAATATTGTGCCTCAAGATAAATTGCCTTTTGACTCGAATGTACCTGACAAGATTGATGCTGATCAGATGAATACTAGCCAATCAACTGTAAGTAAGAATGATTCTGATGTAAATATCTCTATGGATGATAGCTCTGATGTTGATTTTGTACCTAAAAATGATAAATGCTGTGACTTTAATGTATCTAATGAACAAGAGAATACTCGACCTAACCTCTATGTTGATGATGTGCCGGCTGGCTCGGCGTCTTCGAACAATGTTGAGATTTTGCAAATGACTGTGACATCTGTTGAAAATACTTTAACTAATCCTGCCAATTCTTTGAATTCAATGCCCAATCGGACTAATATGTCCTTATCATCTAACACTTTACCATCTAATGTGCCCGCTTTTGCCAATTCTGATGAGCCGATTCTCTATCCTGATGATCATTTTGGCGAGGTATTTGTTCTTATTGATACGTCTCGTTCGGAAATAATTTTGAATAAAAGTATTAAGAATGGCCTATATTTATGGGAGAAAATAAGAGATATTGAGATTAATGGTATTAAGTCGATCAAGGCCATTGGCACGACACTGTATAAGATTTGCTTTGATAGTATTTTTAATGCCAACCTTTGTCTTCGGGACACAATTTTAAAATCCAGGAACATAAGGGCATTTATTCCTAGAACATTTTTGGAAACTTTTGGTGGGAAAAGGTGCCTTAGTTGCGGCAGGCCTGGAGTATGTAACCCTGAGTGTGGTATTTTAAGGTGTATTCTGTGTAATAGTGATGAGCACAATGCTAGACAAAGGAACCGATGTAGTGTATGGGAAGAGGAGACTAATATTAGAAAGATCATGACAATTAAGAAGCTCTCCCGAAAGGAAGTTGTTGAATCTTATAATCCCCGTAACCGGAATAGATTTTCTGTTTTAGAAAACTATGATGGTCATTTCCCCCCAATGCTGCCTCAAGGAAATCCTAGTCGTAGGAATAATGATTTGGAGATCAACAGTATTCTCACTCCGAGGATGTATAGTAATGTTCTCAAGAGACCTAGACCAGCTCCAAGAGTTGCTCCTGTGCAAAAGTATAATCCCCAGGACCATGCCTGGGTTGGTGCTATGGGTGGAAAGGTTTTTGAAAAACCGAATGTTGATAAGGTCTCACTTTTAGAGAAAACGATGACAGAATTTATCACCTTTATGAAGGATTATTTTAACAAGGAACGGAATATGCATGGTCTTAATGCTGTTTCGCACTTTGGAGACCGTTTGAATAAAATATATAGAGATTTGGATTGTGACATAATAACAAACGCCACCATGGATAATCCGTATAATGAAAATACTCCAATATAATTGTCAGTCTCTCAGAGCTAATTGCAGGAACATAGAATATTTTTTGAACAACAGGGATTTTGATATTGCTATTTTAAGTGAAATTTTTTCACATTTGGATTCACGTCAGTCATCTAAACTTTTGAATTATAAAATTGTCAAGAAAACCAGATCGGATGGATATGGAGGTGTGGCCATTGCACTGCATAAATCCATTCGTTTTAAAAATATTAATTATGCTACGAATTATGATATTGTTATTGTCCGTACCCTCAACCTGTCTACGAATTTTGTCATCTGCTCAGTATATTTTGAACCTTCTATATCTGTACCTGATTTTGCTTGTGAAATGCAAAAACTTTTATCCTTTGTTGAGACTCTTGGTTATGTTTTAATATGTGGTGATTTTAATGCCAGGGCATGTCAATGGGGTGATACTGTTGACTCGTCCAGGGGAAGGAAGTTGGCTGAACTAATTGATACATCTGATTTTTGCTGTTTAAATGTTGGTTTGCCCACATTCAGACGTGACCTAAGCTCCTGTGGCACAGTTCTTGATTTGTCTTTTTCTAATGTGAATATATGTATGGAGTGGAATACGATACCCATTTTTCTTGGTGGCAGTCATCACTATCCGATTTCAATAGTTGTAGATTCTATTAGTGTTAAAAGTTCCCTATTTTTGGCCAAAGACAAGTTAATTTCTTCTCTGAACAATGTCCAGCTTGATCCAGATGTTGAGATGATAGAATCAACTATTGCGGATGAGATTAAAAATGCAACTTATAAAATTAAATCGAAAAGAACACCTAAATCGTGGTGGACGCTGATCTTGATAAAATCTTTAGGTGTTTGATTGCTGCTCTGAAGAAATGTAATAAATATCCAACTCCTGTTAATTGTAATCTTGCTCTAAGTGACAAAATCGAATGGAAGGAAGCTGTTAAGAGTGCCAGAAGAGAACATTTTAATCAGAGAATTGATCTTTTAAATCAACAACCTAATACCAGGGATGCGTGGCGATTTGTTAGAAATGTAGGTGGTAATGCTAAATTTTTGGACTCTACGGCCTGGAATGATCAGAATAATCTTTTATATCTTCAACATCTTAAAGATCAAGTGCCTAATGGTAATGGTGTTTATACTATATATTGGTCTACTATAGTCTGTGATGGTAGTAGTGGTGAATTTTCATTTTCGGATGAAGAGTTTGATTCCATTCTTAGGAACAAAACTAAGCCCTCTGCTGGTGGTGAAGACAAAGTGACATATGAAATGATCCGAGCTTTGTCTCCTTTAGCTCAGAGATCCTTACTTACTGCTCTTAGTGATGCCTTTTTGGAACATAATATTAAGGATTCTTGGCGCATTATCAAAATAGTCCCCATTCCTAAAAAGGGCAAGGATTTGAGTGATTATCGCAATTTTCGTCCGATTTCGTTAATTTCAGTTTTCCTGAAGCTTATCAACCTTATGATAAAGGACAGAATGATAGAGTACTGTGATGAGAACCATCTTCTTCCTGATAGGACGTTTGCCTACAGGAAGCACAAATCGGCCTCCATATGTTTAAATGAGATTTTGCTGTGTATTGCTACTCTTAAGAAGAATGGATTCAAAGTTATTTTACTGGCTCTTGATATCAATAATGATTATAATTGTGTGAACAACAACTTACTCAATAGAATGTTATTGGATGGTGGTTTTCCTGCAGTTTATGTTAAATGGATTTATAATTTCTTGGCAGAGCGTGTTCTGAAACTGGGTGATGACCAAGTTGTCGTTTCTGATGGTCTACCACAGGGCAGTTGCCTGTCTCCCTTTTTGTTTAACCTGTATACGGCTTCCTTGCACAATGCTGAAGATGAATCAACGAAAATTTTTCAATTTGCTGATGATTTTCTTATACTAACGTTTGATAAGGACTTTGATGTCGCGGTTAACAAGATGAATTTCAGGATTCGTGAATTTTCTCGGAGATGTCTTAATCTGAATCTCTCCTTTAATCTTGATAAAACAAAGACTATATACATTGCCAAAGGCAGTCGTAAAGAGGTAGTTATCTCTCTGAACAACACTCGTATTGAGCAAGTTAAGAAACTTAAATATCTTGGGCGTACGATCAATATGTCGTCGACAGTTGGTGATCATTATGAAAGAGTTTTATCTGAGGCAAGGAATAGTACCAATCTTATTAAATCACTATCGACTGTAAAAGGTGGTTTACAACCTAAAGTGTCTATAAATGTCTTCAAGAGTTTTGTCAGATCCAAAATTGAGTATTCGAGAACTACAACGGCTCATTCGCCTACTTCGATTAATCGGAAAATAATTACCTTTCAAAATTCCGTTTTGCGCAGATGTTTGGGGTTGACGAGATCCACTCCAGTTCATACAATATATGCTTTATCTGGTGATCTTCCTGTAAAATTTAGAGCGAAATTTCTCACTGCGAAGGAAATCATTAATCGGAAATTTTTTAATTATTCCACATATTGTAAATTGAACACTGATGTTCCGGTGAAATCGAGCTATGGTTATATTTTCAATCAATATGCTCACATTTTTGATCGCATAAACGTTAACTGCTCTTTTGTTAGAAGCGGTCAACTATGGATTCTTACTAACATCTTACCTGATAAGAAATCTAATCTTTCGAGGGAACAAATAATGTCGACTTACATGGAGAAAATATATAATTAAAGCTAAATGATTTTAATATTTATGCTACTGATGCCTCTCTGGTTGAAAATGCTGCTGGCTGTGCTATTATTGATGTCTCCAATGATGCTGAATATTTGTTTAGAATTGCTCATAGAACTTCTAGTATGTTTGCGGAACTGTGTGCTATTAGTAGGGCTATCGATTCTGCTATCTCTCCTGGTGTTGAAAAGTTGGTAATTTTCACGGATAGCCTTTTGTCGTGTCAAGTCTTGAATGTATCCACTACGAAGAACTATTGTGTTGCTTCTATTCACAACAAAATTAGAAACTCTCAAATTAGAGAATGTCATCTGCTTTGGACGCCCAGTCATGTGGGTATTGATATCAATGAAAGGTCTGATGCTGCTGCTAAAAATGCTACTTCTATTGGTGCTGATTTGGTAGTTGACCTCACTGCTGATGAGGCTATTCGCTGTATACGTGATTGTCTATATGAGGATTGGAATTCTGAATATGTGGAGCTTTCTCGTGAGAAGGGAACGTTTTTTGCTAATATATATCCTAATGTACCGAGAAAACCCTGGTTCTATGGAAATCATGGGCTTGAACCTGCTGCTGTTAAAATTCTTAATAGACTTATGACTGGACATACTTTTGGTAAAATGTATTTGAACAAAGTTGGCGTAATTGACTCTTAACTTTGTGATGTGTGCAATGTGAACGAGACTTCTGATCATATTATTTTCAAATGTACTAAATTTGACAACTTGAGGCGCAAATATGGCTTTTTCGACAAGTACTATGATGTTTCTTCCCTTCTGAAATCGGGTAACTTTAATGTTTTTAAGTCACTTTTTGAATTTCTGAGGGATGCCAAAATGGGGCTGTAGTCTGATTATGATGATTCAATGATGTAACTTTTCTATTTTTGTGGGATAACCTGGCAGTTTGTGAGTTTAATACTCCGCCAACACACTTCAAAGTTAAAAAAAAATAATTGAATTCAAGTACAATTTCGTAACAATATTTTAAAAAGCTTTAAAATATGAACAGCTTAGTTCACTAAGTTCATATTGTTACGTTTTAACCTTTTCAAAACGCTGGTTTATTTCCTTTAAATAAACCGGATACTTTTGATTGCAAATAAAAGCCGTTTAGTAGTTTGAAAATGGTAACAACTCTTTATTTATTCAAATGTACAACAACAACAGAATTAAATAGTCACTCAATGTTTTTTTATACACGTTTGTAAATTCGCAGAAATAAAGACACAATTTATAATGTACACGAATTTACTTGAAAAACACAACACACTTTAAAGCACTCAGTTGATGTTTATTCGAAAAGCGTCTCTGATAAACTGACTCACGACTGCAACCTCTGCCACTATTTATAACACTGTCATCTGCACTCTAGATTGTTCTCTAACTGTCAAAATTCGAATATTCTAGATCTTACTAATACATACGCCATCCTGTGGTGTACTTTCTACAATTTCCTTAAACTGAATATTCGAATTCGAATACAGCGTTGCCAACTTACAATCAAATCAACTGAAAGCTTTTATTTAATAATGCCCACAGATATGTTACAGTTTGCTATTACAGCACTTTTATTTGAAAGCATTATGCTACTTTTAAATCAGCCCTTAAAATCGTTATATTTGAATTCAAGTACAATTTCGTAACAATATTTTAGAGTACCCTATCTATGGAAGTAAAAAGTGTTCATATTTTTGGTGTTCATATTATCGAGAGTGCACTGTATGCTCTAAAAATACAGTATCTAAGGAGTGAGATCGAAAAAACCTTAACACACGTTTTTCCAAGTATTATTTGATTATTTTTTTGGATCAAGTTACGTTTGAAAAGTATGTCAGTTATTAGGTTCATTTGTTGTTAATCTGATTAAAATGATTGACGAGAAAAAAGTGTGTACTAAAATTATTAAATATTTTCAACAAAACCCAACTTAGTCCTAAAAAAGTTGGCCAAACAATCAAAGGTCTGCCGTCAAATTGGTTCCAACATTAATAAACGGGAGAACTTGTTCGTTAATAGAAAACCTGGTTCAGGTAGAAAACATCATGTGGATGTTTATAAAGCCAATAAATAGAAAGCATTTTCAAAAGAGCTGGTAGGAAAGCAGCCCGGTTAGTTCAGTACTCGGACTATTTGGAACGAAAAGTAAAAGCAAATGCAGGTTTAAAAACATACAAGGCTTAAAAAGTTCCTGACAGGAACTCTGCTAATAATATAGAGGCGAAAGACAGAGCACGGAAATTAAAGTAAAATTTTATAAAAAATATACCTGCTGCATAATCGAGCTCTTTTTTTGATTAAACGCTTATTGGACAAGTTATTAGCGAATTTAGATATTTTGAGTTTTTATATAAAAAATCGATTTTTGGTCAGAAATATGAGTGATCACAGATCAAGCTCTTTTTCTTGATTAAACGCTTATTGGACAAGCGAATTTAGATATTTTGAGTTTTTATATAAAAAATCGATTTTTGGTCATAAGTGATCTAGCTTCTTTTCTTGACTAAACGCTTATTGGACAAGTTATTAGCGAATTTAGATATTTTGAGTTTTTATATAAAAAATCGATTTTTGGTCGGAAATATATCACAGATCGAGCTCCTTTTCTTGATTAAATTTAGAATTTAGATATTTTGAGTTTTTATATAAAAAATCGATTTTTGGTCAGAAATATGAGTGATCGCAGATCGAACTCCTTTTCTTGATTAAACGCTTATTGAACAAGTTATTATCGAATTTAGATATTTTGAGTTTTTATATAAAAATCGAATTTTGGTCAGAAATATGAGTGATCACAGATCGAACTCCTTTTCTTGATTAAACGCTTATTGGACAAGTTATTATCGAATTTAGATATTTTGAGTTTTTATATAATGATCACAGATTGAGCTCCTTTTCTTGTTTAAACGCTTATTGGCCAAGTTATTAGCTAATTTAGCTATTTTGAGATTTTATATAAAAAATCGATTTTTGGTCAGAAATATGAGTGATCACAGATCAAGCTCCTTTTCTTGATTAAACGCTTATTGGCCAAGTTATTAACGAATTTAGATATTTTGATTTTTTATATAAAAAATCAATGTTTGTTCAGAAATATGATCACATATTTCTGAACAAACATTGATTAAACTCTTATTGGCCAAGTTATTAGCAGAAATATGAGTGATCGCAGATCGAGCTCCTTTTCTTTATTCAACGCTTATTGGCCAAGTTATTAGCGAATTTAGATCTATTTTTGGTCAGAAATATGAGTGATCACAGATCGAGCTCCTTTTCTTGCTTCATCGCTTATTGGACAAGTTATTACAAATTTAGATATTTCGAGTTTTTATATAAAAAATCGAATTTTGGTCTGAAATATCACATTTCATATTAAAGACCGATGTTGGTTGGTTGGTTTACGTGGTAGTTCACTACGTGCGAACAATCAAGTAGAGTCGAAGGGACCCCGTTTTGATGAGACCACACCACTCGTCAGATTTATTGTCGTTTACATCGCAATGTAACTAAAAAGTGCTAGCTAGACCCAACATGTAGCTGTGAGATATCTTAGTAGGTCATTGAGTTTAGACCCGGCTACCTCACAAAGGTTGGTCAATGTATAGTTGCCCATGAATTTATGTCTCTTGACACTCAGAGCTGGGCATTCGCAGAGAAGGTGGAAAGTCGTTTCCTCCTTTTCCCTATCCTTACAACTGCGGCAATGGTCGTTAAAGGGGAGTCCCAGGCGATTTGCGTGCTTGCCTAACGCCCAGTGTCCCGTTAATACTACAGACCGATGTATTTTGAGCTCTCTTCTTTTTATTTTCACATGTACGCAAGCACACACATTGTACAAAAACAGTCAGTCTCGCATGAGCATTGATAGAAGCAGGTTGTGTTACGCTTTTATGTTTGTTTATTTCATTATTTCAGCTATTTGTTTTTGTTTTTGCCAGAGAGTAATTCTCAACTCATACAACTACAATATCTAAAAACTGTAGTGGTGTGAGTTTGCATTTCGCGTATTTTAGGGGAAATGGTAGCTTAGCGGTTACCAACCTTGATTTTAAGCATTAAAATGTTATTGTGATACATTAAAAAAGTTTAAGCCACGTAATAATAATTTTGGACATTATTGTCATTAACAATTATTGTACATTTTTTGATTATTCTGCATTGAGTTTCAATTCAAATAATAGTATAATTTATTAACATGGTGTGGTTTAATTTTTTATTTCTTTTTATAAATAATTAACAGCTTTTTACAATTATTATTCTTCTTCTGTATGGCCTTCCACAGTGTATTGCAAGACTTCCTCTTCTTTGTGATTTAAAGAACTTACAATTTTATAGAAACCGGGACGTAAAAATTTCTGAAATTTACTTGAGTCCAAGGGATAATCCTTAACCACATAGGTTTCCTGTGTCACTGGACATTTATCCGGATCGGGAGCGTTAGCATAGTTTTTCAATGTGTCATAGAAATATTTTTTATATTGATTGGCCATGACTTGGCAAACACCGACATTGGCAACGCCAACAACTTTTTTATATTCGCCATCTTTTTCTGGGGAATGGTAAACTTCCATGTTGAGCTGAAAAAAATAAGTTAAAGTTAATAAAAATTATAAGACTGTATTTAAATTGTGTATAGGAAATTAGGAGATTTTTTGAAGAGGTACATATATAATTTCAAAATGCAATCAAGGTTTAAGAATTTCATTGCAAGTACTCACTATTTAAAATTGAACAATTTTGAAGAGGGAACATGATTTTACTAATACTCAGCTATTTTCAGAATAAACTTAATTTATTTAATTGTCGCGATCTGACTTCCTTAGAACTTACTTTATATTCATCATCCAAATCTACAGACTGCTCAACTTGACCATTGATCTTGACCTCATCTTCCCCAACTTTATCAAAAGTTATATCCGTTTTTAGAATATGCTCAGCATCCTTGACTTTATCCAACTTATCCAAAACCAATTTCAATTTTTTCTTTTCCTCATCGGCTGCTGTATTCAAAACTGCAGTAAACAATAAAAATCCACTAATAATTATGAGTTTGAGCTCCATGGCCCCGGAATGCTTTATATTGAATTATTTCTAAATAGTTTTTGCAACTAGCATGCTGCTTTTATAATGACATTTCAATAATTTTTACATGGTACAATTGTAATCGAATTATCTGATTAAATTTAACATAAAACGGAAACTGTTAAAAATATATATTTTTGTACAACAATATTTTTATTACAATTATTATTACAGTATTAATCTAAATGTATGTTTGTGTTTTGGGGGGTTTTACAGAAAAAAATACATTAAGAATTTACGAGGATGGTATGGCAAAACGTTTACCTGAAACATATTAAACAATTAATAAAACTTAATGAGATCTTTGTTTTTAAATCACATTAGTTAATTAACAACATCTATAATTAGCAATAACTGAGTGTCATGTGCAATTAAAACCGCATTTAAATTGACATTAATTACAACAACAATCGAAATAAAACTTACTCTGACCTATCAGATGCATAATTACTTACATAAGGATATGGCAATTGTAAGGATGTTTGTGTATGTAAACGTGCATACATATACATAAATACAAACATACATACATATGTATGTAATATGCATGTGAGTGCGATTAAATGTTATAAATTGTGTAAATATGTGTGGGATTTTTTAAATAAAATGTTTATTTAAAACAAAAGACCATATTTCATTGACCCACATATCAGCCAATTAATTGCACATCCTCTGTTTTTATGCCAAGAGAGAGAGAGAGAGTTGAAAAGTAAAAAATATGTGAGCGTATTTAAATGTGTTAGTAGTAGAGATGGAAAGTCCTTTTGAATAATACGAATGGGAAAAATAGCAGAAATTGCAGACAGAAAATAGCAATTTTCGGATTTGTCATCCACAATTTTCTAACGATATTAGGTATATAATAAAAGTTTTTTACAAATCAGCCATATTATATGAGGAGCCGCCAAACAAAAGGTACTTTCTTGCTCATTTCAAATTTTTGGAAAATTGTATTTCGCCATCTTAAAATATTGCATGAACTTGGAAACGGTAAACATTTTTTTACTGTATCTAACTGCTATAAGTCACCACATTAAATGTTATGGATTTTTGATATAAAACCATTTTTCGGAAGTAGATTTTATTTAAAAAAAGTACGTTTTTTTAAAGATAATATTTTGACTGATTGTTTTAAAATCTGGTCTTGAGTTATAAAACATTTATTTTGATAGACATCCCACTCATATACCACTAAGCGTCCAAATAGGTCTTAAAGGAAAAGACCTAAGCTTTCTTTATAGCCAAAAAGAAAAAATTAAAAAGGGGCCATTTTGAAAAAAAGTTCGAAAAAAGACAATAATTGTATGTCTTACAAAAACTTTATTTTGGCAGATATCCCACTCACATCCCACAAAGCAACCAAATAGGTCATAAAGGAAAATACCAAAGTTTTCTTTTAAGGAAACAAATTATTTAAGAACCCATTACCCATTTTGGAAAAATTTCGATTTTGCAAAAAAAAAATTCAAAAATTGTATGTCTTGAGTTACAAAATATTTATTTTGATAGATATCCCACTCGCATCCCACTAAGCGACCAAAAATATCTTAAAGGAATGGACCTAAGCTTTCTTTTGAAAGCCCATTTTGGAAAAAAAATAGATTTTGCAAAAAAAAGTCAAAAATTTAATGTTTTGAGTTACAAAACATTTATTTTGATAGATATCGAACTCGCATCCCACTAAGCGACCAAATAGGTCTTCAAGGAAAATATTTAAGCTTTCTTTTGAGCAAAAAAAAATAAATCAAAAATGGGTTCATTTTGAAAAAAATTAAAAAATTTTATGTTTTGAGTTACAAAAAATTTATTTTGATAGATACCGAACTCGCACCCCACTAAGCGACCAAATATGTCTTCAAGGAAAATATCTAAGCTTTATTTTAAAAAAAATGGTCCCATTTTGAAAAAAGTCAAAAAAGTTTTTGATTTCGGAAAAAAAATATTAAAATTTTGTATTATTTTTTTTTTCTTCGAAAGAGTGAAGAAAGAGCTATCTAAACTATTTGGGGCACAAGAACTATAGGTAATACGTTACATGGATAAGAAAAAAGACCTTCTTAGCCAACATTTTGACCCCCTCTAACTCAGAGAGTTCTGGACCGATGTTGTTGAAAAATTGTGTCTGAATTACTATCCAATAAAAATCGGAAATCCCGATCGGAAGACATCGATTTCAAAAGTTGGTTCACTTGACATGAAATCCCCCATATACAACAATTGCACAATTGTTGTTAAAACTAATAAAATAGTTCGTTTTGTTAAGCACCAAATTTTTTAGGACCCATTTACTTATTAAAAAAATAAAAAAATTATGCTAACTTGTTCTAGAAGATTTCAACCCAAATATTATAAAAATAACAAAAAACCAATTTGTCACAAAATGCGAAAAAGTAGCCTTTGTTCTGCGACTCCTCATATATCTGTATTACTAGTCAGTAATATAGACAATATGGAAATCCAATAATAGATATTTCAAAAGCCTTTGCAATGGCGTATATAAGGTCAACGCAATCGGTCAAAATCGGGAAAAATATTTTTTATATAAAAAACAATTAAAAAAGAAATTTAAAAAATGTTTGTTTGCTTATAATTCTCTTCGCTAATGAATTCTAAAAAAAATTCAAATTTTGTTTACCTAAAAATATTTTAAATCTTTATTTTAAATTATACTTGTTAATATTCATTTAAAAATTTAGATTTTGATTATTTTGCAGGACTAGGCTTATTGAGATATTGAAAAAAGACTTTTTGTTAGTTTATTAGAAATAAGGAGACATAATTAAAAATGTTGGATATTTGTGAAAAACAAAAGTTGTGTTCGCGTACTTGTAATTTGTACAAATTATCACTGGAAGTTACGGGATTCCGTTCGTTTACTTTTAAAAACTTGTAACGGGAGAGCAAGAGAGTGTTAAAAGTGACAGTTCGTAGATAGAGAACATGATATTTTTTAACCGTTTAAAACATATGGTTGCAAATGCAAACAAAACTAAAAAGTTGAAAATTAATACAATTTACAAGTTTTGCAAAGAAAATAAGTAAAATAGCCCAAAACAAACGTTTTAAATTAATTTACAATAAAATACAACTTATTTTTACAAATTGTTGTTCGCGTACTTTATTTTTGTTACTTTTCAGATTGAGAGTAATTTATTTTTACTCTCTAAAATAAAGTTACTGGATATTTTTTACTGGAAAGTACGCGAACACACCTAAAATAAAGTCAAGGTAAAAAAAGGAAAATTTCAAAATTGAAGTTTAAATATATTTTAAAGTATAGAAAATAACTTAGTGAAATAAACAGCATTTTCTTTATTTTCCTATTTCGTACAAGTTAAGAGTTCTACAAAGAACTTCTCAAAAAATTCTAACATGAACAAATCCAATAGGCATTACCAAGATGGCTGAATGCAGGACTACCAAACATAGTACACAAAATAATGATTCAGCTCAACACTATTGTAAATTTGAAACAAAAAAAAATATTTTTCCAATTTTGTGTAATAGCTATGCATAGCAGAGAAGAGTAAATGATTGCAATACAAAACCCACATGTAAACCGGAAATTTACACTTATACAATTACATACGAATAAACATAAACACGCACACAGAGACAAGCATAATACTAAAATGATATGAACACTAGGGTGGGTCAATTTGTTCGAGCCAAAAAAACGTGGTAAAGCGTATAGCAAATTTGTAATCTACGGAAAATTCTATGAACTTTTTCAGAAGAAACCATGGTTCTAAAATCAAAATCGAGCTTCCGGTTTTTTACGAGAAGATTTGGAGCTCAAGACCTCTTTTGCTAGGAGACCTCGGGTATGTTCAATTTTAAAAATAATAATATTTCTTCGTTTGTGTTCCGATTTCAAAAAAATTACATATATATAGAATCTTCTCATCGAGTACTACATATAACATCTCGTAGCTATATATTCTTTATGCATCTTCTTAGAAATTTTTTTAGATAACTTAAAAAGAATAAAAGCACCTTTTTCCCAAAAAAATAACGAAAAATCGCCTTTTTTAATTTTTTGAAATTTAAGCATAACTTTGGACTCAGTCATTATTTTTAATCAATTTTTTCTTTATGTTATATATACATTTCTTGTTAGTCCTATAAATTAAAAATAGAGAAAATCGGAAACCGCGGTCATCAAAAAACTGGAGTAGGGTGGGTAAAAATGTATTATTCAAATGCCAATATCTCTTACGCTATAAGAGATAATTGATAATTGTTATATGTAGTACTCGACGAGAAGATTCTATATATATGTAATTTTTTTAAATCGGAACACAAACGAAGAAATATTATTATTTTTAAAATTGAACATACCCGAGGTCTCCTAGCAAAAGAGGTCTTGAGCTCCAAATCTTCTCGTAAAAAACCGGAAGCTCGATTTTGATTTTAGAACCATGGTTTCTTCTGGAAAAGTTCTTAGAATTTTCCGTAGATTAGGAATTTGCTATACGCTTAGTAATCAAAAAAATTGACCCACCCTAATGAACACTTTTAACTCGATATAAATCAGGATAAATGCCACATAAAAGAAACCACCTTCATGCTAAACAAACTGTGAGTTCTCGTATTAAAGACACAAACCAAAGTGTTAAAGCTAAAAACCCAAAACCCACACATACTCAGTTGCCGCTGCAGATGACACTCTCACTCTCTCACTAACTCACTTTCACCAGACACATTTTTCTCCGAACACACCCAGCACCAGTAGCAGCCATATTTAAAGTAAAAACGAAAATGACTGTATTTCCGAGAATTTGTTTAAAACTAAAATACATATCGTCAGCTTATTATTTTTTTGGCTCACATCCAAAAACAAAGTTTTCTCAAAATGTACGTGATAATTGTTTTATTGTTTAAATAAGTAATTATGACATGTTTAATAAGCAGATACTTATGTAAATGTAACTATTTTCATTAATTTTTTCACGATGTCGTTTTTAAATACCAGAGGTCTAAAAATTTCGACTAGGAAAGCTACAATATGAAATTATATTGACATTATCGTTACCTTAATATATAAATACCCTAACTAGGAAAAGTTTTGTTTTTTATATTCTTTGGACATCAAAAGCGTACGAACGTAGGTTCGTGACCTCAGGAAATGTCCATATATGAGCAGACCATTTATCGAAATAAACGAAAATCTGGCCTTACAAAAAACACTAGTTAGGGCCATTCTATATTAAGATAACGATATGTATCTTGAACGAAAAGATTTTATCGTTTCTGAAATCCAACAATTTCCTAAAGTTTAAGGGAGTTTTTCAATCATCGGACCACTCATCGGTCAGATAGCTGCTTCTATAAATACTAGGGTATTCAATTAATCGGGTTACTGGTTTAAACGATTAATCGAGTAAATAATTAATCGGGGTTTAGATTTAATCGGTTAATAATCGGATATTTTAAATTATTCTATTAACCGAATAATTTATATTTAAATTATAAACTGAAAATAAAACCACGAATTTTCTGTACATATTTAAGTATTTTATTGATAAAAAGAACAAAAATATAAAAGATAAACAAAACATAACAATTTAACCAAAAAGTAAATAATTTATTTATTTTAGTTTTAATAAAACTCGACTCGGAAAAAACTCTCTCGCTGATTGTATATGTTGGAGAAATCGAAAGTAAGGCATATTTATTTCAGTTATTTTCTTAGTTTTTTCTAAGCATATAAAATTCTCCATTATTTTAAATACTTTTAATAATTTCGATAAGTTCTGATAAAAATTGAATTCAGTAGTGCCTCCAGTTTCGTCTGTTATCATGTTCTCATCCGACAAATACATATAAATTAAATATGTCAGTTGTTATACTCACTAAACATCTTTCTTGGATGTTCTAAAAAATATGTAATTTTACTTTGACGTTTGGAAAAATAAATACAAAAAAAAATATTTTAAGAGTGCAAAAAAAAAATAAATTTCGGTTAATCGACACAAATAAATCGGTTTATTTCTTATTTGAAAATCGGCAATTTTGAATTATTCGAACAGTTAACCGACCAAAATTAAATTAATTATAATTCTGAAAAATAAATTTTAGTTATTTAGTAAAAAGAAGACTGACTAATTTCGGAATAAATTTCGAAACGATTGGCGAAATATTAACTGAATAGCAATTATGTATTTTATATATTTAATCGTTTTTTGTTCTAATCACTAGTGATGAAAATTTGAATTTTTTTTGGAAACCCTTCCATTATGGTTTTTATAATGCTTTCTCTTACTTTATTCGAACAGGTTGTCCATCTCTGTTTAAAGTCTAAAACACTTTTGGACACCTTGTTTGTGCTCTTCAATTATCTTTTAACAAGAGCCCAATATCTCTCCACTGGCTTCAGCTCCAAGCAGTTTGGAGGAATTGCCTCTCTTGGTACAAATACCACATTATTGTTCTTGTACCACTCAAGACCTTTCTTACCATAGTGACAGATGCCAAATCAGGCTAAAAATAAGTGGACACATTAAGAAGTCTTATGAATGGAAGCATCCTCCGGGCATTGCACCTTCGGTACCCATGCTGCAAGACTTGGGTTACCTTACCACGACTATTGTAGAAGTTGTCATAATGAGGAAGAGGGAGACCATCCTACACTTCTTCTGTAACTGTCCGGCACTGGGTGATCTACGTGCCAGGCATTTAGGTGAACGATACTTTAGCACCCTTTCCGGGTGTATAGACGCCTTTATTAGGGAAAGCGGATGGTTTATAAGACCAGACATGCAAATCATGCCTCTTATGGACCCAGCAGCCATCCCATGATGGTCTGCGTTATTTCGAATTCTTTGAATTCTTGACCCCTCTCCTCCTTCTTTTCTCTTTTCATATACCTTCTACTCTTGAAATTTCACTATAAGTTTTCTATAGATTTCCCTTTTCCTAACTTCTATTTCCCTTTTCCTTCTTTCTGTTCAAATTTTTCTTCTTCAGGTATCACAAAGGGAACGTTCATTGGACCCAAGTGAGCTGTACGAGACGAAGGTTTTGGACGGCTGCCTGTATACCATACCAAGCATCCTCTTTTGTAAAACATTTCTAGATGTAAATTTCATTATTTATAGAGCCCTTTGTAACAAATGTTTGGCTTTTTTGCGGCAACTGCATATTGCTTGTCATACCAAGAACTATTTGGAAAATTTTGTCTGCTTTTGGGTCCTAAACTTTTGTTCAACATTCCCTCGAGCATCTGCAACATAAAATAATTGACCCAGAAGCTGCAAAAAATTTTCCATACGGTATGTTTATAGCAGGTATATTTTTTGTATAAAATTTGACTTCAATTTCCGTGCTCTGTCTTTGGCCTATAAATTTTTAGCAGGAACTTTTTGAACCTTGTATGCTTTTAAACCTGCATTTGCTTTATCTTTTCGTACCAAAAAGTCCGAGTACTGACCTTACCGGGATGCTTTCCTACCGGAGGTGTTGGGAGCTCTTTTGAAAATGCTTTCTATTTTTGGCTTTAGAAACATCATGTGGACCATTCCTTTTACCTGAACCAGGTTTTATATCAACGGACAACTTCTCCCCGTACTGTTTAATAATATTGGAAACAGTTTGATAGCAGACCTTTGATTGTTTGGCCAACTTTTTGTAGGACCAAATTGGGATTTTTGTTGAATTTATTTAATAATTTTAGTACGCACTTTTTTCTGGTCACTCATTTTAATCAGATTAACAACAAATGAACATAATTGACATTAAACATAATAACTGATATGCTTTACAAAGTTAAAAAAAGTCAAATAATACTTGGGTTAAACGTTTGAGTGAAAAACGTGTGTTAAGAATTTTACGATCTCAGTCCTTAATCAAAATGTTAGCTCAGAAAAAAGTATATTGAAAGTGATGATAACTGTGATATTAAAAATTTGACGAAAGTGATAACCAACATTATCTAAAAATATATAAAAGTGATGTTGTTAGCGGAGGCTTTAGACGATATGACTTGACGATAAGAAAAACCTAATCTTTTTAAAAAATCTCTATTATTCGAATTTTCACAGCAGTTTTACAAGTAGTCGTTTATAGATAGTAATTTTCGCTAATGTCTGATTCACTGCCTCTAATGTTCTCTACAAAGCTGAGAGAAGTCAATTGGTTACTTTATTCATCCCTGGTAATCTAGCGTGAAGACAATTGTCACTTAATTGTCTCTAACTATTTAATCTAAAATATAGCACAATGGGGGAAATAAAATAAAGTGGAAATAAATCTGTAACTTCTAAGCCAATAGTCCGATTTGTAGCTGAGTTTATGTTTTGAATTTGGACTTTAAACACTAAGGAGGGGCGGAGCCTCAAGGCCCTAACCTGAGGAGGTCGACTTTGACACCCATAGTGGTTATTACCACTTTTCTGCGAGTGCGGTATGTGAATCCCATGCGTAGACTACACGTGGCTATTTATGTAACTAGTGCGACAGTCACCCAAACCTGCTGGGTTGTAATGGCCAAATGTGTATGAGTGCAAAATTGATGCCGGCACGTGTTGGTGTTAAATGCAGTTGCTGCTGTAAAAATGTGAAACAAAAATCTCTGGAGGTGTTTAAATATTAAATTAATTGTTATGATTTTCATTTTGGGTTGTTTTTTTTTGCGTGAGCATAAATACAATTATTTAAATATTATTTAATTGATTTGTAATTGACCACGGGCAGCACATTTTCAGGCTGCATTTTGGTTATTCAAATAATTTAGCATATATGTGGGATGTTTGAATAAGTAATAATATGTACAAACTTTTTACTTGTTAAACGGCACATTTATGTAAGTGATAATCTAATTGTATACTGACATTTTAATAACAATGATTGCTAATTTGCTGCTATTTACAAAGTTATTAGTTATTATTTAAATAATGGAATTTATAATTATGTTATATTTAAACATATATTTCCACTTGCATATCATCGGCGTATATGTACTATTAATTTAAACTAATTAATATTACTCATTCGTTGTATTCTACGTTACAAAGCATAGCGGTTTAGTAAGGTTTTTTTTTGGTAATAAATCGGTATCTGGGGAACTATTGGAGATATCGTAACGACATTTCACAAGGTTTGAGCTTAAATGTTTTGATTTACAGTTGTTCACCAAAAATCCATTTATGATCCGAATAGGTATTTGAGAAGATATAGAAACAACGCTTACAAGTGAAGGTTATCATTTTTAGATCAAGAGATATTTAGGTTTAAATTTTTTCTATTTTGTTCGTTTTTTTATTGTCTTCTTTAGATCGAAATTTGAAATATGTATGTATATGAAAAGACATTACATTTTTGAAAGGGTGCTTGGTTTGTGAAGCTTCTGAATAGTAAATATAAGCTTTTTATAAAGGCATTTGATATTGGTGAAAACCTTAGGACATGAAGATTGATATTTTAATAAAATGAAATAATTTTATAAATTTTTTGAACGTCATTTATCTTAAAAACTAAAAGAATTATGATATGGTGATTTACCACGAAGAAAAATATAAAATTTGAATTAATGTAAAATTTTAACAGTTAAAGATATCATTACAAAATTTGAAACTAATATAGATCCACGTTCTCAAATCAATGCCATTAAAAGTTTTGTCTTTTTTATTTCTAAATACCGGAATTCCTAAAACGGGGAAAATGTGTTCCAAAAATTGTTTTTTTTTTTTTATAAAAGTGGCCACTGTGACGTTCTTTACTAAATCTGTATATTTTAAACTGATCCGATTGCAAAATGATGTACGAACGAATCGTACCGGAAAACATTCTAAATTGTGACCACTCTGTTAGAAAACATGTTGAGATATAGGGTATCAAAATTGACCCCCTCTGGTGTGCAAAACTATGTAGAACTCCTAACTTATAAAGCAAATAGGAAAACAAAAAAAATTTCAAAGTTACCTCTAATAGTTAAAACCATGATACAATAAGACTGTACAACACAAAAAAAATACAAGGTCAGACCAATAAATTTTGATAGAGGAGACAAAAAAAAATACACGTGTATCGGCGTTTTGAAAGTTTACATCTGAATTTCATTTCCCACACATTCTTATTGTTAATGGGGGTAGGATACCATGTGATCCTTACACTTTAGGTATAAAATGTGTTCAGCAAATTTATGTAAAATGTTACGGAGAACATTTTTGTAGAATATATTAACCCTCTAAATCCTCAAGGCATGGGACTTTTTTTGTGATTTTTTTTAAAAAAAACATTAAAACATGGATTTAAGAGGTTAAAATGTTCCTCAAAAATATTATCGGTGAAATTTTACTATAAGTCCTTGAATACACCAGAAATTCAGAAATAAGACACAACAAAAGAGAGCCTAGGTTTAATTTCGCATTCTAGGTTTAATTTCGCATGTCCATGGACATAATGACACTCCAAAAGTGACATTATGTCCATGGACATTATGTCACTTTTAGTATTGTCATAATGTAAATGAACATTAAGTCTCTTTGCGTATGGATATTATGACTAGGGTTTGGGATTTCCCGGATAATTTTATTTCCCGGGAAACGGGAATGAAAAATTTAATTTCCCTGGAATTTCTTTTTCAATTAGAAAAATAAGTAAAAAGAAAAGTATTTTATAAAAAAAAAGAAAAACAATACATTACAATTCAATTCTACTAACATAAAACAAAAAAAAATTGGTTAAAATATTTTGCTTAAAAAGCAAAAATGTAAAGAAGTAAAATAGTAGTTCTAATGTATTTTGTTTTTGGTATACTGCTTTTTTGCTACTTTGCTAAAGAGTGTACTCTACATTGTGAATACCGTTATTATTTCATAGAAATAGTGTTATATGTTCGTCATATTTTTTTTAAAAAATTGAGTTTTCAAATTAACAAATGCATTCAATAAGTTTATAATGATTTTAGTGGCAGAGTTTACAGACGCAGAGAAAACTCTTTCACTTTAAACAGGTGTTGGCTTTATCATTAGTAAAGCATTATAAAGCCAATCTAAATTTTTTCTCCGATTTCTACATACTTCAAATAAAGCTAATTCGAGCTTAAAACGACTTTCAGCATTTGATATTAAATGTTTAGGGTTTTCTTTTTCAAAATTGATTGAATATTCTAATTTGTTTTTAAAATATTACTCCATTTTTATTTCGGAAACATCATCATCATCGCCTTGAACAGATAAGGGAACATTGTGGTCAAATAGGCGTTCCTACATTTGCTGTCCACAAATTTTTAACATTGTCTTAGTTATATTATAATTTAGCTGATTATGTTGTGAAGTTTTTAGATAATTTACATAAGTCTGCTGTTGTATTGCTTATTAACTTTAGATTTTATTGCATGATCATTTTTTGAGAAATCATAGAAATTTTGGATAACAGCTGTTCATAAAGTGTTCGTTATAGCATCACCTATCAGCAAAATGGTTTCATTTCGGCTTAATGCTTCTACTTTATCCTTAATGGGGATAAAGTAAGCCATTCATCAAACCGAGATGTTATAGTTAAATCTATTAAAGTATTTTTAATTAATTTTAAATTTCCCGTTTTTTCCGGGAACAAAATTTAAATTTCACGGGAATTCCCGACGATAATTTTACTGGAATTCCCGGACCATTAACCCTAATTATGACACTTTCGAAATGTCATAATGTCCAATTTTTTTTTTTTTTGATAAACTAATTTTTATAAAATTTTTTGGAACAAATCTGATCTCAGTAAAAGTTCATATTTTCATATGTTTTCTCTGTTTATACTAATTTTTTCTGTAGTGCCCGAAAGGACTTTAAACTCTGGGGTGAATCGAACACCGGATTTGCTGAAATCACTTTTTCTGTATATATTATAACTTACAAGAAAAGGTTCATTTAGTGAAGCCGCCTGCCGCGTTCTATGGAGGAGAAAGCCCCTAAGA
The DNA here is from genome assembly GCF_958450345.1 of Calliphora vicina. Taxonomy (NCBI): domain Eukaryota; kingdom Metazoa; phylum Arthropoda; class Insecta; order Diptera; family Calliphoridae; genus Calliphora; species Calliphora vicina. The sequence goes on along the minus strand of NC_088780.1, from coordinate 56,429,092 downwards.
GCGGCCGCAGGCCGCCACACAAGAAAACTTTATTTGTGAAGACAACTTTTTTTGCACTCAGTAGCATGGCGAAACTATTCGGTTTCGCAGAAAAAGGTTTTTCGTATTGGCGGTCTGTGGCCGCTCTTAGGGGCTTTCACCTCCATGGAACGCAGCAGGCGGCTTTGCTAAATGAAGCCTTTCTTGCAAATGATTATATTTATAAATATATATGTAATTATAACAAGCTATTTTACACTGATATGGCTTTATTTTCATATGGCCTTATTACGGCGTGCAATTCCACTTCATTATCATACAATGTTTATAAAATTAAAAGTATTGCATTATTTATATGAACAACTTTGAGAAATGAATATGTAATTTGACTGAAAAGTAAGGCAAGTCTAACAAGCCCGGTTAAATTGTTTTTATGTTTAACTTAACTGTGTTTAATTGACAAGTAATAAAGTATCTCTTAACCATAGTTGGGGGTAGTGCACTAAATGTTGATTGAAATCAGCATTGCAATATCACTCACTAAAATTGCAAAAAATTTAGTTTGCACTATTTTTTATCAGCTTTAGTGATAATGCATAATTCTTAACTAGCACTAAAAAAAATAGTGATAGTGATAATTTTTTAACTATCACTAAACGAAGATTTAGTGCAAAAATCTGCACTACAATTAATTAGTGCAAAATTTTAACCTGCAATCAAAAAAGGCTGCATTAAACATACTATCACTAAATTTTCAAAAATGAGTAGTCATGAAATTGTTGAAGCCAAATTCGAAAAATAAAAATTTTAAATATTTTTTGTTATTTTTAATGAAATATTAGTCTTAAGTTTTAAATTAGTGTACAGAAATAAACTTAAACCATTTTGAACTTAAAAATTAAGTGCACAATTTGAAGTTGAACTCAAATTAGTGTATACAAAAAAGTTGCAATAAACTGATGATTGCATTTTTTTAAAACAACTAATTTAACTTTGAGTGCAACATTTTTTAACTCACTATCACTAATGTTTAGTGAGGCTGCTAATTTTCAACTCAGCACTAAATATGAACAAAATGAATGCACTAATTTTGCACTATCACTAAGTATTAGTGCAAACTGCAAAATTAATGCACTACCCCCATCTATGCTCTTAACATAGCTCACACATAGCAAATATTTGACGAAAAACACGTAACCACGAAATAAAATATATTTTAATTCTTTAATTTATTTAAAAAAAAAACCTTTTTACTTAGGACAATTCAAAATAAATATTTAGTTATTTATTTATTTTATTTGATGCTGTTTGATCTTACATAACACTTGTAACAATGTGAAACAAATTTGTTTAAAAAAGTGGTTACGCCTTTTTGAGTAAATATTTGCCATGTGTCAACTTTACCTTTACTTTCATTAAAGTACAACGGGCCTCTTTTAGTATGTTTTTTTTGAGAAAAAAAACTTAAAACTTTACATGTTCCAAATTTGGATGCGTGCAACTTCTTATAGGGACGAGATAATTGTTAGCAAGTTTTTTTTTATTTTATTTTATTTAGAATTTTATCACCATATAGCTAATATTTTAAAAATAAATTTGAACCGTAGGCCCGCCATTTCTAAAAAACCATAAAAAGATCGAGCGAAATTAAAAAAATAAATCAATAAATATCTCTTCAACTAATGGACATAACCTACACATGTAAGCATATTTGCTCATGGAGTATTTATATTTAAAATTTCAGCTCATTCGGATAATAAATGGTTTTTTGCCGATTTTTTTTTAAAAATTTGAGACCCGAAGTGACCAACATTGAGGAGTCACGCACTGACTCCCATTAGCGTTAAAACACTCCATCTCCAACCAAGCGAAATTTTCTAATAACATATCCAATAGTTATCGAGATACCGAATTATTTCCAAAAAAAAAAAAAAAACATTTGAGAGAATATCAGAATATTTAAGTGTGGAAGGGACCTGGTTCCGCAAAACCTCTTATTGTAAAAAATAAGACAATTTAGAATGGGAATGCTTGGATTTGTGTTTGTAAAATAAGGCCTTCTGATAGGCCTCATTAGCTGTATTTTCATCAGCAATTACACGATTACATACAGTGAGCCTCAAAAGTGAGTATACACCAAAAAATATTTGATTTTTTTTAAGATAATGAATATCCTAAAATTTATTCATCGATTTAAATTTTAATGTTTAGGTTTGTTGGAGATTGAGTAGAATAATAGATTCGGTTCTGAAAAAAGAGATTTAAGATTTAATGATTTTCATGATCCTAAAAAAATCAAAAAATTTGCAGGTGTTTACTCACTTTTAAGGCTGTGTGTATAATAAGTATTTGTGCATGTATGTAGGTATGTATGTCATAGTTCTCGCTGTATGTTAAATAAAGATTTTGAAACAATTTTAATTGGCTGTGGTTATTAAAAAAAATAAGGATAATTAAAAATTGTTTTGAGATTGTGAAATGTTAATGCCATTTAATACGAGTATGTATATGACGTTAATGGGGGTGTATTCACTAATTCATACTTTTATGTTGCCTCTTCTATTAAATAGACTTGAAGAAGTGTGTATTACATTTTGGTAGACAATTAGTGGCGCCATTTACATTAACCAGCTGTAGTCCAACTTTAAAAATTCATTTCAGAATTTGGGTTAACAGTGTGTAAATAAAATATTTTAAAATGTGTATGTATTTAAAAAAAAAATGTTAAAGGAAATCCTGGCGTCAAAAAAATCAAGGCGTATGTTGTTAAATAATTATTTAAAGTCAGCTTTTTATGAGACGTCTAGGTTTTTAATACGTTTGTATGTTTTAATATTATTTTCATAAAAATTGTTTAAATAAATATCTGTTAGATCCCTTTCACACTAGGCAATTTAGTTGCGCAAGTAACTTGTGTTTGTAGATGCAAGAGTTAATGTCGGGTTAAGGAGAAGAAAATTTTGCATGCTATTTTGTTGTTGGGCAAGAGACTTGCGGAACTAAATTGCCTAGTGTGAAAGGGCTCTTACAACTATTATAAAAATTTAACTTAACTTTGTGATAAACTATAATGTACTTAATGAAACATTTCGTCAAGTTTCGTCAAATGTCATTTGCAATCACATAATTTGTATGTTTTTATTTTTTGGTATGAAAAGATTGTTTACAATTCAATAACACATAATAAACAAACACACTGCTGTAATTTTTGTTACTTCTCAATACGAATTACTCTCAAAATGAATACATAAATTAATATAGATCTTAAGTTTATATAAGGACATTAAAAGTCCATCTAAAAGTCTTGTTTAATTTACTTATGCATTTGTAGGATTTTCGTTAATTTTTGACAGTTGCTTAGTTGGGCCTTAGCCTAAAGAAAGTCTAATTTTGAATCAAAGTATATCAAGTAGTCTCACTCTCTATTTACGGTGTGAATTCAACACCCTTGTGAGAGATGTAATGAAAACAAATGACACAATATTTTAACATAAAATGTTCTCGCAAAAAGTAGAAGGAGTGCTCCTATGATAATAAAATTTGTTACACTTGATTCATGATTCATATCGGATAGTCCCTAGGGGTACCTCCCATACAAGGGTCCTTCCAAAATAACGTTGTATCAGTCATAAATTCTTAAATAATGCAGCGATCTTATTTAAATTTTGCATATGTTAGTTCCAAGTGCCTAGATATCATACTACAAAGTATGAAGATAATCGGTCCATATTTGAAGAAAATAGGTCCCTTTCTGAAAATAGTTTTATCTTTTAAAACTCACATAAAAAAAGTTAGAAAGTATGGTCGGCCAAGACCGACCATATAATACCCTACACTAAGTAAAAGAGCAAAAACATTTTTCTTTTAAAATTTCAATAATTTATATTTTTGAGTGATTTTCGGAAGTGGGCCTTATATGGGAGCTATGACCAATAATGAACCGATCACCTTGAAATTTGGTCGTGTGATTTATGTCTATATTAACTAGTTAACTATGTTGAATTTTGTGTGTATACCAACATTTTTAAGCGATTTATGTACGTTAAAGTGATTTTCGGAAGCGGGTCTATATCGGAGCTATGAGTAATTATGAACCGATCGTGACAAAATTTGGTGACATGAATTTTGTATAGAGATACATATATAAATTTATGGCCGATAAAGTCCAAATTCGAAAGGACATTTGTATGGGGGCTAGGTGATATAATGGACCGATTTCAGCCAGTTTCAATAGGCTTGGTCCTTGGGCCGAAAAAATAATATGTACCAAATTTGATCGAAATAAAGGACGGACAGACATCGTTTAATCGACTCTGAAAGTGATTCTAAGTCGATCGGTATACTTTAAGGTGGGTGTTATACTAATATTTTTGGGCAAACATCTGCACAAACGCATTATACCCTCCCCACTATGGTAGTGTAGGGTATAATAATAGTATCGTGAATAAACAATACAGGTAGGCCTCCATTTAGGCGGTTTGTTGGGACCAAAAAAATAGCGTGTAAATCAAATTCAAACGAGGTTCTAATTTAGACGAAATGCTTTTATGGGGCGCCAATCATTACTAAACTTTCATTTAGTAATACTAACACGGAGGTAGACCGAGCTAACTTATTTTTTTCTAATGAAAACTGCAAATGCTAAATTTTTTGAAGCCATTTTGATTTGCTCAGATCTCTTAAACTATGTAATATATGTAATTTAAATATTTTTTCTTTCCTATTAAATTCAAAATACTATAGTTTTATAAAAATGCTCTAAAACTATTGGTAGTTGAACCATATTATTGTATAAGCAACTGAAATATAGTAAAATTTTCATCAGTTTTCGTTGTATAATACACTCAGGTCTCGTTTTATTCGATAGATGCGTTCCAAAAAATCGCATAAATTGAATTCACATAAAACGATACTCTATCTTCATATACGTAAAAACTAATGATTCGTTCTAAAATTTTGAAAAACCGCATAAATCAAATTTAATTAATTCAAACAAAATCGCATCAAATACTTAAATCAACAAAAATATATTTATTTCATTTACTTAAACTATAAAAACAAAACACGTTAAAAAAAACAAGTAAGAAAGTATGGTCGGTCAAGCCCGACCATATAATACCCTACACCAAGTAAATGAGTAAAAATATTTTTCTTTTAAAATATCAATAATTTATATTCGTGAGTGATTTTCGGAAGTGGGCCTTATATGGGAACTATGACCAATTATGGACTGATCACCATAAAATTAGGTCGTTATTTATGTTGAATTTTGTGTATATACCAAAATTTTTAAGTGATTTAAGCACGTTAAAGTAATTTTCGGAAGCGGGACTATATGGGAGCTATGACTAATTATGGACTATGACTAATTATGGACCGAGTGTAACAAAATTTGGTGACATGATTTTTGTATATATAAAACTTATTTGGAGCGAAATTTGTGTAGATACATATATAAATTAAACATTTATCACCGATAAAGTCCAATTTGTAGGTGTTGTACAAAACATTTATATATAGAAATATATAGAAATTATCAACAACATTTGTACAACTATTGTACATTCAGACGACTTACAACTCATACGACTGTACAACGTCAGTTGTGAATTGAACAAATATTAATTCATTAATTACAGGTAAAAACTGAAAATGATCCAAAAAATAAGCTAAAACATTTTTTAAGGAAATTCTATAAATATGTATGAATAATCTGAATCACTGAATAATTGTCTGCATCGTTTTGGAATTGGTTCAACGTCAGTTTCATCACTAGATGATATAATCATATTGTCATCATATGGTAAAATATCATTTTCATTTAAAAAAACATCTAAAATTTAAAAATCTGTAAAAATTCTAAAAAAAATCTTTAATTTAAAAATCACATAAATTTGAATCCGCATAAAACGAGACCTGAGTGTATTTAGATAACTTTACCACACTCTTTTTTATACAAAATTTTATTTTTTTCGAAAACAAATCATGGTTTTCTACTAATGAAACATTTATCTACAGAATTGCATCATTAGATTTCTAAAAAATAATTGTAAAAAAATAGACTTTTTGCCAAAAAAAAAAAAAAAATACCAATGTGCGTCGCATTGTCTGGACTTTTTTTTTAAATATAAGCTGATATCCTATACTATTCTAAAATCCATAAAACTAATTTCAACTATTACTAACTTAACCCTCCGTTAGTCGCAATCATTTTCAATCGAGACTAGTCGCAATGTATCAAATTGATATCAATAAAAAAGGTGCGTTTGAAAATAATCTTTTCACTTTTTATTTCGAAAACATAAAAACAATATTAAATGCAATGTGTTTAAAGGAGTAATACAAAAAAAAAATATCAGTAAAAATATTATTTTATCAAAAAATAGCTAAAAATTTAGGGTGTTTAAAAAATTTACAATAAAAAAATGTTTGCCTGTATCAACTAGATCAGTTGCGAGTAACGGAGGGTTAATACTTGTGGCCCATTAAATGCGGAAATTATACCAATTTTGGACCTTTTTTAAAAAAATTATTAAAAATATATAGAGTAAGTTCGGGTAATGTGGTATACCTATTTTTTATTTGACTATAATTTTTAAAATCTTAATTCGATCGGAACAGTCTCAGCTGGTGTTCTACTACAAGTGTTAGGTTTACATCCATGAAAGTAAAAAAGTCTTTTAAGTTCAAGTTTTAGAGAAATTTGGGAAATAGAGAAAAAGCCCATAAACAAGCCATTGAAAAAATTGGCGGGTAATGTGATATACCATGTTCTTTTAATATTGTATACTAAACCACATAACCGATGCATAGTATTTTAATTTGTAAATGAGTTGCGTTTTATTTAAATCATCTTCAATGGATTCGGTTAAAGTTAACTCTTAAGCTTGGTACCGCTACTCCTATGCTCTTAGTTTTAGAGAAAAGCAGCTATACCACATTACCCATTACACATAATTTTTATAAAAAAATGTTTACTATATATTTTAATACCTGATGTTGAAGGTTCCATTATAAAAAATTTACTTTTAATAGATTTAATACTAACAATAATCGCTTGAATTGTAAAAATTTCCAATTTTTTCACTTTTTTTAAAAACAGCAATAATTTGCTAACTTTTACCGCTCACTGAATAGAAAGTAAACCACTTAGTTGATTGATTTTTACAGCTAGTGATGTAGAATTTTATCTACTTTTACCCTATACTAAAATTTATTATAAAAACATTGGCCCATAATAATAGTCAGAAATAAAGTATATTTTAAGAGAAATAAAGTCGTCTTTACTTAAGAGTGGACTTTAGGTCTACCATAGACAAGATAAAATATACTTTTGAAGTTAAAGTCGACTGTAAATATAAAACCAGCTGAAGCTGTTATTAACTCAATTAACAACAGCGTCAGCTGTTCTTCCTCAAGTAAAAAAGTTCGACAACAAGTCAAAAATGTTTATGTTACAAGATATTGACAGAGATTTTGCAATTATAGAACAGTTATCAATAAAATTAGAACCAAAATATCCTAATTATGATATTAATCTTATTTTTTTGATTTTTCCACCACAATTTGCTTTTTTTCCTTAGATTTCGCTGTTACTTTTATTGTTTACCTTTTTTTTTAATTTTCTATGTCAGCTGCCACTTGTCTATATTTTTTTGTATATTGTATGAAAACATTTTCTACATTTGAGGTGGCACCCAGTTAAAGTCGGTTCAATTTAAAACACACTTTAATTTTGACTATAGTTGCAAAATAATTAAAAGCAGGTTTTTATTTTAAAGTTGTTTCTAAAAAGAACCGACTTTAGTGTTTGACTATGATTATGGGCCATTATTTCTAAATTAAAATTAATCGCCACTTTTATACCATTTGAACCCAACACGCGGCAGTTTCAAAATTCCATTTTAAAATTTTGTTAAACAAATTTCAGAATTTTTTGATCATCTCATTGGGATTTATTGAGAATATAATAGGGAATAAAAATAAGAAAATATTATGGAAATATTTCCTATAGTTTTACTGTACCTGCGATTTAAATTTAGAAAAACAAATTATATGGCCATATTTCGGTGAATGAGTTCAAAGATTTTTTTAACAATGTTCATCCAACGGGGGGTGAGACTTGCAAAAATACTTGTAATTACAATGGGAAGTTCCTCATACCCATTTCAGGAAATGATAAAAGAGAGTTAATGAACATGAATGAAAGAGAGCAAATAGCGTAGGCTTAATTTTTTTTTATAAAAAGTGAAAACAAACATCATATAAAATAAACATTGGATACAATCCAACCGAATAACCCACCAACCCAGAAGGAAAACACATTCCCACATACATACCTAGATATTTGATGTAGTTTAAATGCAACAACAAAGGATTTTAATACCCAGCAGTTAAGCAAGTAGTCAATGTGTTCCTTAAAGACAGTAATTGTCACAAATGTCTAATCACTTGGCTGACTCCAATTTATATATTTTGGGTCATTTGACACGTATGTGCTCTTTGCATTGCAGAGCGAAGGCAATTGGTTACATTATACATCCCAAGTAATCTGGAGGGAAGACAATTGTCACTTAAGTGTCTCTAAGTAATCTGAAGTGTAGTCACTTTAAACGTTTTGTGAGTAATTCGTACAAATTATGTTGATACAATTCTCATACAGTTTATTTTTGCTGAAGTATACTGATATCCCATGTAACATAGCATGAAGTCAATAGTCACTTTAGTGTATATTAGTAACATATAGTGAAGTAACTTTAAACGTTTTTTTTATAATCAGTACGGATTAATGCGAGCATAACTTTTAAATGAAACAACGTATGTACATGAAATTAATCGTAATTTATTAAGCTATAAAAAACTATAACTGTAGGTTTATGTATCTTTATTGCGAATAAATTTTTTGGCTTTTCTTCTTATGCCTCCCATTAATAGCTGCACAACTTTTCTTGCCACTTCTACCGTTATTCCAGCATATTTATTCCACTTTGTTCTCATCAAAATCTGGTTATTTACTGTACCTGCACTCTTTTTCAATTTACGTTTAACAATTGCCCAATATATCTCGATTGGACGAAGATTTGGGCAGCTAGTTATGTAGCTGATCAACCAGTTTGGTAGCTAGTAAGGTAACTGACGATATGCAACTAGTATGTGAATCCATTTGGTTGACTACTTTGGACCAGCTATAAGACAGTCTCATTGTAATCAAAAAGGGTCATGCACGTGTTAAAATAACTAGTCACGTAACTAGTTCCCACCCTAAATGATGTAGCTCTAGACTGTCTCCTAGAACTGCTGGGATATACTCATGCAAGTGACACCATGTACTATTCATATGTATGTATTTTGTCTGGGCGAGAGTCAGTAGGAATTCCAAGAAGAATAAACTGAGTGTATGAATCTTAGACTAATTGGGAATTATACGAAAATAATATAAACTTGTATATACGGAAACACACACACACTCACTCATTCCGCGACTACAAGCCGGCCGTGCAACTATGTAAAACACACAAACAAAACTACCCAGACAAACTACAACAGTCAGTTGTGGCCTTGACATTTGTAAAGGTAATCGCAATGAATGAATGAATGAAATAATGAATGGGCCAAAACTTAATAACACACAAAACAACAACAAAGGAAAGGATGGTTTTTAGAGTGTGTCATTGTGTAGGGTTGGGTGTCTTGCATTTAGAAAATAACTAGTATTTGGCGCCACAGATAATGTAAAGTCAACAAAATCTCTTGGAGTAAAAAAAGCGCAAAATAAAACTATTGCGGGGAAGTATTCTTGAATTTTAATGTTTTGCTTTTTTAAAAAAACTGGGTGGGAGGAAATGGAAGAGGCGATGATTTATTAGATGATTGATTTTATTTATAGAATGTTAAATATGAAAAGTTATTTTATAATTCATATGTAGCGCAATTAGTTATTCTATGAATAAATATGTGCTGTGGAAGTAACATATGATACTTACTACTTGACATTTAGCGTTTAAGGAAATTTTATTAAAATACGTATTCATTATAAAATAATTGAATTGAAAACATTCTATTTAAAATATGTTTAAACTTAAAAGAGACAAATTTATTGTAGTTAATTTTAAAGAATTTCATTAACGTTAAGAAAACAATTAATTGTAAAAGATAAATATAAACATTTATGCAAAGTGGGTAATGATAAATCAAAAAATATTGGATTTTATGGTAGCTGTCCAATTATATGCTTCTTATATGACCATAAATAATATTATTATTATTAAGTGGCGTCAGCAAATATCATGAACCAGAGATTAATTCCTTGTAATAATTGTTTGTGGTTTAACGATCATATTATAATAGTATCTCAACTATAATCACCCTTATCCTAGTTGGCGTAAACGTCATACGCCTACGACTGTTTCGTACTAGACTAAAGATAAAATGCAAACTGTTTCTTTAATCTAGTACGAAACTGTCGTTGGCGTATGACGTTTACTCCAACCAGGATAAGGGGGAATATAATGGAATAATCTGAAAAAATAATCGAAATTCCGCAATACAATTCCGCTTAACCTTTATGTCAACGGCAACATACCTGGGTATGTTTTGCATTTTTAAAATGCTGTAGCTCTGGATAATCGGATTGACTTGAAATTTCTTGATATCCTAGCCAAAACTGTTTTCCGCATTTGTCGCAAGTTTGGTTAGGATAAAGCCAATTTGCACCCTTACGTCAACAGTATACATACCTGGGTATTTGAATTTAAAAAAAATTAAAAAGGCGATTTTTCTTTAGTGTTTGGGAAAAAAGTACTTTTTTTATTTTAAAGTTATCTAAAAAATTTCAAAGATGATGTATTAGGAATTTATACTTTTTGAAAAGCTAACTTTACACTAAATATTTTAAATGAAAAAAATTAAAAATTCTTGATACGGTGGGGACCAGGTTCATTCAAATAACGCCTATGTTTTATGTAAAATTCAAATTTAGGTCAAAAATTCTCAAATCGCATAGTCGATATCAACATAAGCTAACCTATTTTAGATGGGCAAATATGTTCTTAATTATTTTGTAAAGGGTTCCGATAACCCCGCTCCTGGTATGGATATTATAGCAAAAAAATTAAAAAATCACATTTTTGGGATTTTTAAAAACTTTTTTGGGAATTACGGGATTCCTGATTATAAATTTCAAAATTTGTTTTTATTTTTCTATATCTAATAGAAATGTCTATATAACTGTAACATTTCATTAAAAACTATTGATAAATAAAAAAATTATTTTAATTTCAAAAATTTGTATCTTAGCAAAAACTCAGGGCCTGGCTCACTAAATGCGAACGAACATTTTCTTTCTTATTTTATATTGAAAACAACAAATAAATTTGATTTTTTTTATTGCTTTCAATATAAAATAAGAAAGAAAATGTTCGTTCGCATTTAGTGAGCCAGGCCCTCAATAAAAAACATTTTTTGTCCTACACAACCACTTTTTTCAAAAAACAATTCTATAAATGTAAGGGTAAAACTGGTTATCATCAAATTTTTGAACCGTTTTGTCTATTTCTAACAAAATTAAAAAGAACAATATAGAAATTCCAACAAACGAGTTAGATATTACCATTTTTATGCTAACGGCAGCCATTCACCATACAAAACGTATGATCATACCCAGGTATGTTGCTATTGACGTGGGTAAAGCAGTTCTGCTGTTGACATAAAGGTTTTTAATCTTCGCAATCGTTTTAGAAGTATAGACTTTTTTCCGATTTTTTATGCCGTTTTAAAAAACAAAAAATTCGAAATTTTCCTAAAAAATATAAAAAATTATATTTCTAAAACCACTGCTCAGATTAAAAAAAGTTTTAGACTTACTTAAAGGTAATTCTATTGCGGAATTTAGGTTTTTTTAGTTTATTCAATAAGCTAAACCGTTTTTGAGTTACGCAAATATGTATATATTGCGTAACCTCCTCCATTTTCGAAAATACGAGCTAACCTAAAAAAACGGCTGGCACCACTGAATTCAGCGTACCCGAATTAGTTTATCCCACCGGGTGGAACGCTTGACAGTTTTTTCAACTAGCACAGCGTTATTATTAAGCTTATCAGGTGATATTATCATATTATGATTATAGCACAATCAGATAAGGTGGGCATAGATATCTTAACAATTTTGGTAGCCATGAAAAATTCAATACAAATCAGTTCCATACATACAAAAATGATGCCGGTTTTGGTTAAAACCGAACACGAAACTAAAGTGTTCTCATGTATTATAAATCATTCAGTAAATTACTAGATTAAGTATTTTAGATGCCAGCTCTAATAATCACCTAAATGAACAAGCTTCCATTCTGATTATATTTTTTATGAGTTTGTTAATTTTTAGGTTTGGTTTACACTGTGCGACAGCCAAAATCGCTGTGGTTCTGCTTACCAGGAAATGTTATATCGGTCAAAAAAAGTTCTATAGTCCCGGCGTTTCGCTGGATCAGGTCTAGGAATCGACACTGGATCAGGTCTAGGAAGGGACACTGGTGTCGCTTACAAGGTCCCAATATGCATGAACGGTCGACGTGTGGAAATTTTCCCTTTAATATTTTATGATGTTTATATAAAATTTTATTTAGACCTATAAAACTACTAGAATATTCCGAAGCTACTGGTCCACTGAACCAGATATGGAGGTGCCATGTATAGCTTCAGCTATGCCTCTTTCACGGTTTGAGGAACTAAGAAAAAATTTACATTTCTGTAACAATAGTCGCAATTATTAACTTGTCTTGAATTTAAACAAGTTTAAGTATGCCTCACCATCAACATCCATGGGAAAAAAACTTCACGTAAGCGATGTCTGCAATGTGCTAAGAGTGCAATATGCAATGTGCATTTATGCTTCATATCAAACAGAAATTGTTTTGTAGCTTTTTAATCCTTAAAATAAGCAATAAAATCTGTTTGTCTAATTAAAATTAATGTTTTATTTCAGTTTAAAAATGTATTTATTACCTTCTGATATTAATTTCTCAGTTCAGAGATAGTTGGCCCTTAATGCATATTGGGACACATTTGTCCCAAGAGATTTTCAGTAATCTACTTACATTTTTTATTTTTTCTTTTTATATACAGTAGCCCACTAAAGTCTACATACAGGAATTCAAATTAAATTTCTTTCGTTGAAAGCTGTATTTTAAAAATTAAATCAACACCACTTAAGTCGGGTTTAGTAACATTTCCTATCACGTCCAAAATTTCACCGTTATTAGAATTTTTGATTCTGAGTTTATATGATGAAGGACTTATCATATTATGGTGCTCTCGGCTTACTGCTTATCATAATCTGAGTACAACATATTATGATAAAATTATTTATCATAAATATGGTTGCCACAAACATATATTTGTTTACTGTAACCATATATATGGTTAATGGTAAATTAACCATATTATGGTTACCACAATCATGTAAATGGTTACTGTGACTATAATATTGTTAACAATCTTGTAACACTATATAAATGGTTACAGTAACCATGCCCAATTATATTTTTTCTCTGCGTGTAGTTTTACCATTTTCTTATAAGCTTCTTTAATAATTTTACTAGAATTCTGAAACTCCAGATACAAAGTTTTAAAGGCGAGGTAATTTTTATATTTTACATAATCACGATTTGAGTGATAAAATGTTTGTATAAAAAGTTCAAAATCTCCATTTTCTTCTTGTAATTCTTCACAAAAACATTCCCATGTACTGATGTATACGAACAATTGGGGTTGGGGTGGGTGTAGTAAAAGACCGGTAAAGTTTCATTCCTTCAAGTTGGTAATAAAATGATTCAGTTTTATATTTTTCCTACTTTTCCCTTTTATTCTGTTGCTAGACCATAACAATGAATGCATGAATGAAATTGGCTTTGCAGAAACAATTTGCGTTTTATATAGTACAACGATTAAGTAGACAATCAATAGAATACCAAAAAAAAAAAAAAGAATTGTGCAATTTCAGTATGAATAAGAAAGATACATTGTACGAACAAGTATCTGTTGCAAATAACAAACATTAGGATGTTACAAACTGAGAGAAAGGTTTCTACATAGTGAATTGTGAAATTTTTATGAATGAAATTCATTCATTTTACTACGTCCTTGAGTTTTAAAAAGGAGAAACGTCCACTAAATTTTCTCAATCAAACGTAAAATAGGGGAAATTCGAAGACCGAAACTGCCCGAATTGTTGTTATGCGCATGAGTGAAAATGTTGTCAACATTTTTATGAATGAAATTTGTTGTTTTTATTGTTGTTGTTATTATTGCTGTCGTATTCAATTGAAACGCATATAAAACAAACTTTTTTTTTTAAGTATCCATATCAAAAACTTTGTTAAACATGAAGCTTCGTCATGGTCTCAGAGAATTCAAGGTCATTTTGGGTTAGTGTATGGATATGTAGTATGTATGTATGGATGAATGTATGTATTTGATGGTGTAAGTACCCTGCAAGCAATTTCTATCGAATAATTTTCCCAAAAGTATCATCTTGAAGTCGAATATGATATCGCTTTCTTTTCAATATAGTGTTACCATTCGGGAAAAAACGTTCCACGCTTTTTGACACTAAAATATGATACTACTTAAGGTAGGATCACACGATTGCCGCAATGAACCAATTTAATACAATTTTTATTGTGCTGAATTGGGGCCCAATAAAGAAATTGTCCCAATCAAATTCTCTGCAGTCACATGATTGCTTCATTTTATATAAATTTGATTGTCGTAAATTGGCGCAAAGCGATTTAGTGGCAATAATTGTCGCATTTCAGTCACACGATTGTTCTAGTTTACGGCAACTCAGAGAAACAGCTGTTGTGCTAGATTTTAAATTTTGTTTTGTTTACATAAATGTAAAAACAATCTATTTTTGAAAAAATTATTTGTTAAATAAAAAAAGAAAATTGCGTCGGCCTTAATTATCATATAAAAAAATTAATAAAGAAATGTTAAAAGATGTATGTGGGTCAGAGAGTGGCTCACAAAAACAATATTTCATTTACAAAAATTAATATTGGCGCTAATTGTCTTCTTTGATTGCCGCACTAGAACACAATAAATATTGGTGTATTTTTAACATTTTTATTGGTGCATGTTGCCTATCAAGCATTCACATGATTGCCGCACCAGGGTTGCATTTGATTGGGCCAAATAAGCACAATATTGTTGTGGTTTGACATATGAGCCAATAAGTTGTGAAATCACACGATTGACGTATAAAATAGACCAATAATTGGTGCATTGCGGCAATCGTGTGATCCTACCTTTAGATTCATCTTTAAGTGTCAAATTATTATACATATGTATGTGGGTGATTGTGTATTTAAATAGGAAAAAATTATATATATTCCACTCTTTTTTTTTACTTTACAACAATTCTTTAAAGGTCCTTTGCAGTCACTAAATAATGTATTGCTAAAATTATTTTATTCTTCAAAAAATAGCATACCAATGTGTTTGAATATCATTACCCTGTATGTCCTTAACACTACCTTCACTTTAATTTTTCTAATCTTTTAAATATTTTTAATAAAATTAATTCGAAATGAAGTAAAAACTTTTTAGTGTATAACTTCCAATTGGTGGCAGGGATATAGATGGAATGTTTGTTGCAAAATTCATATACATACACACAAAAATAAAACACACATATAAAAAATACAATAATCGCTTTTTTGTATGACCCCATACACTTTATTTACACGTTGGTCCCAACTTGATTTCATATGTATGTACATTAGGGTGGTAATGATATGTATTTCAACTATTTTGCCTAAAATTCAAATGCTGAAGTTTTCAGAAAATTTTAAGCGATGCCCACAGAGGTCACAGTTAAATTTTCAAAAATACTGATTCTTGAAATTTAATTAAAAAAAATATACATATGGGCATATCCATTATGTCGCACGTGACATTCGTACACATTTAAAGTGAAAAATAAGTCAAAATAGTAAATATAATGTTTAGTTTCACAAAAGGCTTAATTTATAGTTCTTAATTAGCCCCATAATTGGTGCTAAGTTTGATTTTGGGCAAGTTTTTATTTTCAAGATAATTGCAAAAAACCAAGGCATTCTCACGGGACATTCGAATGCCAATTTTCAGCGAAACCAGAGGCAATATTTCAATGTGACTAATTTTAGAATATTGTGCATTGATGTCTGTTAAAAATGGTTTTGATTTTACGCAAAAATTGTTTATACCCTTCACCATGAGTGGCAAGGGTATATATAAATAAGTTTGTCATTCCGTTTGTAATTTCTACATTTTTCATTTGCGACCCCACAAAGTATATATATTCTGAATCGTTATGGATAGCGGATTCGATATAGCCATGTCCGTCTGTCCGTCTGTGTGTTGAAATCAACTTTCTGAAGCCCCCAAATAACGAATGATACATCAATATCTCCGAAATTCTTCCGGCTCGGTTGCTATTTAAAATCGATAAAATCGGTCCACAAATGGCTGAGATTAAGGAAAAAACCAGGACAACCTCGATTTTTTACCTATTTTTGACCCATATCTGGATTACTAAATCATTATTATAAACAATATGGATATATAATGATAGATATTTCAAAGACCTGTGCAACGACGTATATAAGACCATAGTAAGTTGGACCTACAATGGGCCAAAATCGGAAAAAATATTTTTTTTTTTAAAAAAATAAAATTAAAAACTAAAAAAAAAATTTTTTTAAAAATTAAAAAAAAAAATTTTTAAATTTAAAAAACAATTTCGAAAAAACAACTGGAAAAAATTTAAATTTTGTTTACCTAAAAATATTTAAAATTTTTATTTTAAAGTATAATTTGGTGAAGGGTATATAAGATTCGGTACAGCCGAATATAGCTCTCTTACTTGTTTAAATTAATTTTAATCACAGTCGCACGGGAAATATTTTTTCATCATGATATTATTGTAGTTTCTGTTGCTTTTTTACGAAATAATTTGTAAACAAGCTTATTATAAATGTTTTTAAATTAATAGAAGTATTGAATGTATTTATTTCAATATAATACCAACAAACTAAAAACGTAAGAAAAATATTTAATATAAATATTTATATTTAGAAATAAGGCCCTGTCCATACTTGGCGTTTGTTTTCAAAACAAAGTTAGTTGTCTGAGCAAAAACACTAACAATTTTGTCATCACTAAAAAATTATAATGTTTTTATCTTGATAATCATTTTGACGTTTATCATTCAAAAAATTTATCAAGTATAGACATAGGGCAAAGTATTGTATATCAGTAAATACAATTGGTCAATTCACAAGGTCTCTGATAGCAGACCTTGTGAATTGACCAAATAAAAAAATAAATTTAAATGAATTTCACATTTACGATGTTTCAGGAATATCAAACGGATATTTTTTTCCAGAATACGCAGTTCTATCTGCTTTTCCTTCTTGCCCATTGCAACAATAGTAGTCCAACTGGGCTATACCTGAAATGCTTTTCACTTCTCTCAATTTTTTGTCTAAATTATATAACAAAGAATATAAATGAAATAAATATTTACATGATTTATTTCATTTATGTAAGAAAAAATAATTTTAAAACTTTTAAATTTCACATTTACGATGTCGCACGGGACCAACTTTATATGAGTACCAAAATCATAAATGTTTTTATTTTTCAGTAAAGTTTCTTTTATTTTAATTGTATTAAAAATATCTGTTTGGACTCAATATTTGATAATCTTTCTGCATGTACTTTCGACGCACTGATACCAAATGTTGTTTTTCAATGTCGGACGGGACATCGAAATATGTGATAATGCAAAGCAAAAACTTACAGTTATTTGCAATCGCATAGTTTCTTATGCATTCTATTTTGACTCTTTGTACCCTCATGAAGATTTTAAATATCAAAAGTCATTGCATAATGTCTCTCTTTAAGAACTTGTATCAAAACAAAATGTGCATTATAAATATTCAAATCAGAAAAGTTGCCCTTGGTCGACTTTGCATTCGAATATCTCGAAATGGTTTATGAATAAATGGAAAAGTTCTTTACATTATTTAAATTTGATTGTTTCCCTATGAAAATGGGATAAAACAAAGTGTTTTCAAACACTTTTAATTTTCTGGTCTCGGTGGACCTTTCGTTGGAAATAACCATATATATATGGGGCATTTCATGTCAAGTGAACCAACTTTTGAAATCGATGTCTTCCGATCGGGATGAAATTTGCACCAAGGTTAGCTCTATTGGATAGTAACTCAGACACAATTTTTCAACAACATCGGTCGAGAACTCTCTGAGTTATAGGGGGTAAAATTTTGACAATTTGGTCAAACAGGGGTTTTTTCTTATCCATGTAACTTATTACCTATTGTTCTTAGCAAAATGTGTCCCAAATAGTATAGATAGCTATTTCTTCGATCTTTCGAAAAAAAAATATTTAAAAAAAAAAATAAAAAATTTTTAATATTTTTTTTTCCGAAATCAAAAACTTTTTTTTTTTTTTTTTAAATTTTTTCTCTTTTTTTTTTTTTTTTTTTTTTTTTTTCTTAAAATAATGTTTAGATATTTTCCTTGAACACCTACTTGGTCGCTTAGTGGGATGCGAGTGGGATATCTATCAAAATAAATATTTTGTAACTCAAAACATAAAATTTTTGACTTTTTTTGCAAAATTAAAAACTTTGTTGACTTTTTTTTTTCAAAATGGACCCTTTTTTAATCTTTTTTTTTAGGTCAAACAAAAGCTTAGATATTATCCTTGAAGACCCTTTTGGTGGCTTAGTGGGATGCGAGTGGGATATCTATCAAAATAAATATTTTTTAACTCAAGACTTACAATTTTTGACTTTTTTTTTTGCAAATACGATTTTTTTTCCAAATGGGCCCTTTTTTTAAAATTTTTTTTGTAGTCAAAAGAAAGCTTAGGTCCATTCCTTTAAGATATTTTTAGTCCCTTAGTGGGATGCGAGTGGGATATCTATCAAAATAAATATTTTGTAACAATTTTTTAATTTTTTTTTGCAAAATCGAAATTTTTTTCCAATATGGGACTTTTTTTTAAAAATTTTTTTTTGCTCAAAAGAAAGCTTAGGTCTTTTCCTTTAAGACCTATTTTGTCACTTAGGAAGATGTGAGTAGGATATCTATTAAAATAAAAGTGTTGTAACTCAAGACATTCAATTATTGACTTTTTTTTTGCAAATTCGATTTTTTTTTCAAAATGGGCCCTTTTTTAAAAATTTTTTTTTAGTCAAAAGAAAGCTTAGGTCCATTCCTTTAAGATATTTTAGGTCCCTTAGTGGGATACGAGTGGGATATCTATCAAAATAAATATTTTGTAACTCAAGATATACAATTTTTGATTTTTTGGCAAAATCAAAAACTTTTTTGACTTTTTTTTAAAATGGGCCCTTTTTGTAATTTTTTTTTTTGCTATAAAGAAAGCTTAGGCCTATTCCTTTAAGATGGTTTTGATCGCTTAGTGGGATGCGAGTGGGATATATATCAAAATAAATGTTTTGTAACTCAAGACATACAATTTTTGTGTTAAAACATTTATTTTGATAGATATCCCACTCGCATCCCACTAAGGGACTAAAAATATCTTAAAGGAATGGACCTAGGCTTTCTTTTGAGCAAAAAAAAAAATTAAAAAAGGGCCCATATTGGAAAAAAATTTTGATTTTGCAAAAAAAAATTAAAAAATTGTATGTATTGCGTTACAAAATATTTATTTTGATAGATATCCCACTCGCATCCCACTAAGGGACTAAAAATATCTTAAAGGAATGGACCTAAGCTTTCTTTTGACTACAAAAAATTTTAAAAAAAGGGCCCATTTGGAAAAAAAATCGTATTTGCAAAAAAAAAAAGTCAAAAATTGTAAGTCTTGAGTAGTGTTTATAAAAAACCGACTTTTTAAAAAACCGGTTTGTCGGTTAACCGAAAAATGGCCTTTTTTAAAAAACCGGTTTTTCGGTTAACCGACATCGAAAAAACCGGTTAAACCGGTTAACCGTCATATATGTGTAGAAAACATAAAATGTACAAAAAAGTATATACAGCTTTAAATTTTTTAATTTTTAGTAGTCAGGAATGGTTAATATTAAATAACTATAAATATACAAAAGTGCTAAGTCCATTTATTTTGTAAAAATTTCAAAATTATTATCTCAGTCAAATGGAAATGAGTATAAATATGTTACTAAATATAAAATACTTGTTTTAAATATTGGTTTATTCATTAAATTTCAACCAAAAAATGTAAATCACTTTTTTAATTTAATATTTGATAACTTTGAAATTTATTTTCACCTCTACTTTCTGATATGAAAGACAAAATGTTCCAAGTCCCAAAAAAGGACCTATAAGATGTAAACGCACTTCCACTTAGCTGTGATTATTTGTTATTATAAAAAACTCCATTATCAGATTTCATAAATATTTCAAATAATGAATTTTAGAACGTTTTTTTCTCTCCTGTAATATTTCTGAAAAGCTAACGAAATGATTAATAAATTAAAATTTTAAGAACAAAATACCCTAATGACGTCAAATTTATTGAAGGAAGGTATGTACATCGAATTCAATTTAACGTTTGGTAAGATCATCACTAAGTTTTTAATGAATCATTAGTAAGATTTAGCCAAAACTTATAGAATTATGCGGAATTTAATTTTAATTTTTAATAGTTTCATTATGTGCAAAAGAGTTTTTAAGTAAACTCATCGTCTCTATTATTTAGAATCATTGTAATTCTTAAAAATATCAATCTAAATAGGTTTATATTGTAAATCAGCAGTTTAGGTTTCAAATCAGACCAATAATGTGTATACAATGAATATTAAAAATGCACAAAAACGTGAGATTTATCAATTTTAGTCCCAAATTTTAAAAACCGGTTAACCGAGTGATAAAAACCGGATAAACCGGTTAACCGAAAATCAACATTTTAAATTAACCGGTTCGCAAAAAACCGAGATTTGAAAGAAAAACCGGTTTTTCGGTTAACCGGTTAACCGGTTTATAAACACTAGTCTTGAGTTAAAAAATATTTATTTTGATAGATATCCCACTCGCATCCCACTAAGCGACCAAAAGGGTCTTCAAGGATAATATCTAAGCTTTTGTTTGACCTAAAAAAAAAGATTAAAAAAGG
Source organism: Calliphora vicina (assembly GCF_958450345.1). Taxonomy (NCBI): domain Eukaryota; kingdom Metazoa; phylum Arthropoda; class Insecta; order Diptera; family Calliphoridae; genus Calliphora; species Calliphora vicina. Next base: position 56,407,944 of record NC_088780.1, on the reverse strand, counting down.
GTCCATTTTGAAAAAAAAAGTCAACAAAGTTTTTGATTTTGCAAAAAAAGTCAAAAATTTGAGTTACAAAATATTTATTTTGATAGATATCCCACTCGCATCCCACAAAGCGACCAAGTAGGTGTTCAAAGAAAATATCTAAACTTTATTTTAAGAAAAAAAAAAAAAAAAAAAAAGGACGCATTTTAAAAAAAAGTCAAAAAAGTTTTTGATTTCGGAAAAAAAATATTAAAAATTTTTTATTTTTTTTTTTAAATATTTTTTTTCGAAAGATCGAAGAAATAGCTATCTATACTATTTGGGACACATTTTGCTAAGAACAATAGGTAATAAGTTACATGGATAAGAAAAAACCCCTGTTTGACCAAATTGTCAAAATTTTACCCCCTATAACTCAGAGAGTTCTCGACCGATGTTGTTGAAAAATTGTGTCTGAGTTACTATCCAATAGAGCTAACCTTGGTGCAAATTTCATCCCGATCGGAAGACATCGATTTCAAAAGTTGGTTCACTTGACATGAAATGCCCCATATATAAGGGTGGGTCGATTCTGCAATCAATATCAATATCTATCTTACGATAGCTTTTGGCATGAGGAACGAAAATTTGCACTAAGGTTTCGGTTTTTTGCATTCTCAAAAAAAAAAAAAAAACGATTAACCAGTCTACTTAAATTTATTTTTAAGTCTCATATAAGAATTAATATGTAGATTTTAACATACGATTTTACATTTTTTAATTTTTTTATAGATAGATATACATTAGAGTGACAATCAGTTGTATGGAAAAAAATTTTTGTTAAAATTTTGAAGAGTGCCGGGTGGAATATTGTGACACTAGGCCTAAGTGTTAAGTGCTGAAAATTTGAGCCAAATCGGGCAACGATTTCTGGACGCGCATCGAGGTCAAAGTTCAGATATATGCAAAATTTTACTGTTAAAATGGAATAAATAGGTGAAACTCGTTAACTTTCTGCATTGTTTTCTAGAAATATGTAGATTTATTTATATTAATGAATATTACATTAAAAAAAAATTTTTGGAAATTAACCCTGTATCTCCTTTGGTTCAAAATGACCCAAAAACTGTATTATCGCCAAAATTAGAGAAAAATGCAAATTTTTCAGTTTTTAAAAAAAATTTGCTACTAAATAAATACTTTTGCAATTGAATGCAAAAGAATCGAAATATGTACGTAATTATCGTTGTAATGAGATATAAATGACAAAATTTGATTAAAAAATTTTAAAGTTATTACAAATTCGCCAGACCATTAACGTGTTTTAGGCCACTTGAACAAAAAATTTAGGAAAAAAATTAACATATTTCGAGAAAAATTAAAATAATAGCTCATTTTTACTTAAAATATGTCCATATTTACTTGTATATGAGTTTTTGTCTTCGTAGGATACCGTTAACCTATTCGCAGGTAAGGCCAAAAAAAATAATTTTTTTTAACGGCTGTTTCAAAACTCCATTTTCAAATTTTTAAAAATTTTGTTAAACAAATTTCAGATTTTTTCGATCATCACATTGGGGTTTATTAAGATCAAAATAGGGAATTAAAGTATGAAAAAATTATGTCAATACCTCTTACAGTTTTTCCGTAACTTCGATTTAAATTTTGCGATTTTCAAGAAAAACTAATTATTTGTCCATATTTAGGCGAATGAGCCCAATTTCCTTACTGTTATAAATTTTAAGTAAAACTTATTCATAGTATTATAACTCTGGTAATTTTAAATATGGTCTGAAAGTTTTACTAAAATCGGAAAACGTTAACCTTTAAATCGTGAAGGTCAAACGTAAAATTTTTCAATATTTTGAATTTCTAATGAAAAGATAGAGAAATGTTATATATTTTTGGGTCGATTTTAATGCAACTTAAGGAAAATATAACATAAAGTCCAGAATTTAAAATAACAGCACAAAACTGGAAATTAACCCTTAGCAGCACTTGGGGTCCAAATTACCCTCAACTTTTAAAATCACGAAAAACACAACCATTTTGACCCCAAGTCCTCTTAAAGGTTAAAATCAATTTTTTCACTGTTGTTGTAAATGCTAGACGCCAATATATATTTTCCTCAAGATTCATGAAAATCGGCACAAAAATATATAACATTTCGCTATCTTTTCATTAGAAATTCAAAATATTGAAAAATTTGGCCTTTGACCTTCACGATTCAAAGGTTATCGTTTTCCGATTTTAGTAAAACTTTCAGAACATATTTAGAATTACAAGGACTATAATATTATGAATAGGTTTTACTTAAAATTTATAACAGTAAGGAAATTGGACTCATTCGCCTAAATATGGACAAAAAATTAGTTTTTCTTGAAAAACGCAAAATTTAAATCGCAGGTACGGAAAAACTGTTAGAGGTATTGACATAATTTTTTCATATTTTTATTCCCTTTTTTGATCTCAATAAACCCCAATGTGATGATCGAAAAAATCTGAAATTTGTTTAACAAAATTTTTAAAAATTTGAAAATGGAGTTTTGAAACAGCCGTTAAAAAAAATTATTTTTTTTGGCCATACCTGCGAATGGGTTAACGGTATCCTACGAAGACAAAAACTCATATACAAGTAAATATGGACATATTTTAAGTAAAAATGAGCTTTTATTTTAATTTTTCTCGAAATATGTTAATTTTTTTTCCTAAATTTTATGTTCAAGTGGCCTGAAACACGTTAATGGTCTGGCGAATTTGTAATAACTTTAACATTTTTTAACCAAATTTTGTCATTTATATCTCATTATAACGATAATTACGTACATATTTCGATTCTTTTGCATTCAATTGCAAAAGTATTTATTTAGTAGCAAATTTTTTTTAAAAACTGAAAAATTTGCATTTTTCTTTAATTTTGGCGATAATACAGTTTTTTGGGTCATTTTGACCCAAAGGAGATACAGGTTTAATTTCCAATTTTTTTTTTAATGTAATATTCATTAATATAAATAAATCTACATATTTATAGAAAACAATGCAGAAAGTTAAGGAGTTTCACCTATTTATTCCATATAAATAGTATAATTTTGCATATATCTGAACTTTGACCTCGATGCGCGTCCAGAAATCGTTGCCCGATTTGGCTCAAATTTTCAGCATTTAACATATAGGCCTAGTGTCACAATATTCCACCCGGCACTCTTTGAAATCTAAAAAAAAAAAATCGGCTGTCACTCTAATATACATATATGTAATACGCTAAATAAAATGTTGCCTTTAATTTTATTTGTAATTTCTTTCCTATCATAAAAACCATTAATTTGGTTTCTAATTTATATTTGTAATAGGTTAAAATTTGGCTATAAATACTAATATTACAATTTAATCTATTTGCCATCCTATTTCATGAATTGTGGCCTCGCAAATTTTAAATTTTTTAATATTTAAGGCAATTATTCTATATTTTTTAAGAAATATGTATGTATTTTAAAATGCTAAAAATTTCCATAAAATAAGTCAATATGTATTTTTAAAAATTGTATCAAAGTTTTTCATATCAAGTGACAAATATTGTATGTTGAACTCAAAGTAGATTTTCATTGCTACCCTAATGTACATATGAATGCAAGTGTGATTTTATTATAAAAAAAACAATTTTGTTTGTATGGGTTTGTGTAAATGTGTGTGAATATGTATTTTTGTGTTTTTTCTTATTTTTATTGCGGATTTTATTTTATTTCTTTGGAATTGTGTTGCATACGCTAGGGCGTCGCCTAGTAAATAAACTTTTTCTGTGAATTTCTAATGATCATCATTCTAAGCAGGAAAATAAAGTTTTGTATTTCATTTTAAGTGGCTTTAAATTGCTAAGATAATTCACCCCGTATACTATTGAATTTAATATGTAATTGTCATGTGTATTTGATAATTTTCTGCAATTTCAATACTTTTCCAAATTGTTTTGTACTATTTTATATAAAATACACTCCTGCTTATTTGATTAGTTGCACGATATTCTTTAAATTTATATTAAAAAAAAAACGGATATGGTTCTTAAATGGAAACCATGATTAATATCAAACCGATTGTTAAAAAATTTGAAGTTTTTTTCACAATTTTTGTTCTTTATGACAAGGGCTGCCTCAGAGAGTAAATCAAAATTCCAAACTGTTTGCAAGATAGAAATGACACCGAAGACCAAATCTTTTGGGGCCCATAACTTTGGCAATTAAAAAATTCATAGAACACTTTTTTGAAAAATATGACAAAAAATGTTTTTTATTGAATTGTAGATACAAAATAGATACAAAATTTTCAAATTGAAATTAAATTTTTATTTATGAATACTTTTTAATGAAATTTCACAGATATGTGGATTTATTTTATTTAAAATGGAAAAATAAAAACAAATTTTGAAATTTATTATCAGTAATCCCGCAATTCCCAAAAAAGTGTTGAAAAATCCCAATAATGGGAATTTTTAGTTTTTTGGCTATAATATCCATACCAGGGTCGGGTTTATCGGAACCTTTTACAAAATAATTAAAAACATATTGGGCCATCGGTTACTATATTTTGATATCTAATATGCGATTTGAGAATTTTTGCCCTAAATTTGTATTTTACATAAAATTTACAAATTTTTTTCATTTAAAATATTTGATGAAAAGTTAGCTTTTCAAAAAGTATAACATTCTTATACATTCCTTTAGATTTTTTTTGCGATAACTTAATTTTAAAATTATCGAAAAAACGCCATTTTACATGTTTTTTTAATTCAAATGCATTTAACTTTGGAATTAGTCATTATTTTTAAAACAATTCTTTTTCTATTTGACACATACATGTGTTGTTACTCCAATAAAGGATAATTGGAGAAAATCGAGAAATATTTGGATCAAAAAACTAAAAATGTAAAAATGTTGAAAATTTAATTTTCAAATGCGAATACATATCTCCTAAGCTATAATAGCTACGACGATTTGAAACCGGAACACAAACGTAGAAATAGGATCGGTAAAATGTAACATACCCGAGGTGTCCTCCTTTGAGGACCCTTGGTCTCGCCCCTGGTAGGCCCATGACGTCCAAGTTCAAAACACTTCCTCTTTGTGTATATGAAATTTCATTCAAATCGGACGTACCGTTTAGAAGTTACATATTTATTTCCCTCTATTTTGTTTTCTATACCACTGTTTAAGGTTACTTTCTCAAGAAAATTAAAAGATATTTTTATTTCGTATTTTTTCCAATTTTTTTAAATTAATAATAATATTAGTTGGAAATGCCCATATGTAAATATTTGATTTTAAGTAAAACCCTTAAAATATGCAATACATTTTCAACGGTATTATGTTAAAGCATTGAAAATGTTTCGTACATCAATTTATAATCATGCACGTATGTATGTATTTATTATAAAAATAAACTTCCGCTTTTGCTTATTTCTAACAAAAATAAAAACAAAATGTAGATTAGTTTCCGGGAGTCCCTTAATTTCCCTTTTAAATTAAGCATTTTTAAGTAAATATTTTTCATTTTCATTTGTATTTACGTCGACTGCTTTTTTTAGAATAAATATTTTCCATTTGTGAAAGAGAGTGAGTGGTGGTGCGTGTGTAATTTTACGTTTAAATCTATTTTTAGCATAAAATGCAATGGACTTTTATTTACATACGTATGTATTTTGCAATCTATTTTTAGAATGAACAATTGCGGAAGAGCGAGCAAAGGAATAAATGAACAAGTAATCCTAGTCCGTAAACATTTTGAGAAAAATAAAACATTTCCATATTCAAAGCTTTACCCTGTGGAATATAAACAAATGTAAGGATATACGGATGTACATACCAACACTCTGACAGGCTTATGTAAATGTATTAGTGTGTATCTACCCAAGAAGAAATGAATGAAAACATTAATATTTATGCAAAATTAAAGTTCAAGTTAATGCAGAGACAAATTAACAACAGCAGCAAAATAATAACGATAAGGAAACATGTTTTTATTTATCTGATATTAAAGGAATTACACTTATTTTATTAGCTTGTTTGCATTCATATTATCTTATAAACATTAGGGTGGCTTTAATAAATTTAACTAGAACAATTAATTTATTTTTCGTTAAATAATAATTTAATTTCGGTATCATATGAGCAAGTAACATAATATCGAAACTTATTTTACGTTAAAAAATACTGTGTTAAAATGTATTTATTAGCTTAAGTTTAAATATTTGTATACCTTTCAATAAAGAATTTCTGACAGTTCCGTTGTAATCTATGGCATGTTTTAAAACCAAATAAGAAGGTAACATTTTTATTTTACAGTGGAAAGACTTTGACCCGAACAACGAACAATTGGGTCATTGGAAAACAGTTTTAATAAATCTGAATCTTCCAAACTACTGGTCCGATTGCATAATTATGTATAAACTGATCGTGGAGAATGATACAGATTTTAAGACAATACAATTAGAGTCCACCTGTTTTGAATACATAGTGAGATACATGGTTTCAAAGTCGACGACCTTTGGTTAGGAAAACGTTGTACAGTTTGTAACTTGTACAAATATGAATGAATGAAACTTTATTATAAAGAAGGTGATATAATCCCTGATTATTTCACGAAGTTTCTTATAGTTTAAAAGTTATTTAAGTTAAAATTTTGAAAAAATAAATTTTAGTATAATTTGTATGTTCAGTGCACTCGAGGTAACGTGAACTAATCAAAACCAAGACAGTTCATATTAGTGAAATTGTTCACGTTAGCGATCGTCGAATTTCATGGAAAAAATATAAAATTTACACGCTTGAATGTGAAATTATTTTATTATTATTTTCATTATTAAAAAATAATTAAAAAATTATTGATTAAAATGCATTACAAAACAAAACGATATCACGAGAAAGTATACATTGTAATAAAATTACATAACAAATAAAATTACTCATTCGCTGCCATACAAAAAAAAAAATAATTTAAAGAATACAAACACATTTTTTAAGTAAGGGGATTCCCAAAACTTAAAAAATCGAATTTAATGTATGTATTTCAGTGTTTCAATCAGCTTAGAAAACAAATGCAGTGAAACAAATTGTTCACGTTATAGAGCTTTCTGAGTTTGTTCGCGTTACAGAGTAGTCAATGTAAACAAAAGCTTGTTCACGTTAGGCGGTGTTCACGTTACCGTGAGTGCACTGTAATTCCAATTTGACTATTTTTAGAAAATCTGCTCCCATGAATTCATTCTGCTAAATATGTTTAATATAATTTGTAAAAAAATTTTTTAAAAAAATTCACTATTTTTAATTTAAAAATTTCGTTCTATTCATTTCTTATCAAATATGTAAAAATATTACAAATTTTTTTTTTAGAAAAAATTATCTGAGAAATATGATTTTTATACCCTTCACCTTCGTGAGAGTTTGTCATTCATTCCATTTGTAATTTTCACAATATAATTTTCCGTCCCTATAAAGTATATATATTGTGGATCCTTATAGATAGCGGAATCGATTAAGCCATATTCGTCTGTGTGTCTGTTGAAATCAAATTTCCGAAGCCCCCAAATAACTTACATACACGATTCATACATCAATATCTCCGGAATTCTTCCGGTTCGGTTGCTATTTAAAATCGAGAAAATCGGCCCACAAATTGCTGGGATGTAAGGAAAAACCCATGACAACCTGGTTTTGACCTATATCTGGATTACTAAGTAATTAATATAGACAAAAAGGATATCTAATAATAGATATTTCAAAGACTTTTGCAAAGTCGTATATAATACCATAATAAATTGGACCTCCAATAGGTCAAAACCGAAAAATATATTTTTTAACCCGATTTTTTTTTTCACCAAAAGTTTTTTTTCGCTAAATATTAAAAAAAAAATAAAATTTAAAAATAAAATTGTGCAAAAAAATTAAATTAAACAAATTTGGAAAAAAAAATTTTTGTTTACCTAAAATTTTTATTTTGAAGTATAATTTGGTGAAGGGTATATAAAATTTGGCACAGCCGAATATATTTCTCTTATTAGTTTTTTTTAAATTTAGCCATTTTTCAAACTAAAGTAAAAATTTTGACTTTGATTGATTGATTGAGTTCAAAGATTTGAAAGCGTTAATTCTTAATTCCATTTTCGAATTCAAAATTAATTTTAACTATTCCATTAATGAATTCATCATGAAATATGTCATAGGCTTTGTACTTGAAATGTATTGAATATATTCTTTAGGGAATTAATTCCTTATTGAATTGTTAACATTTCTTGAATTCAAATCCATTACAAAATAATTTGTACAATGTTTTCCTAGTCTGAGGTACTTGTGCAGTCACTTGAAGTTACACGTTACAAGGATTACAAAAGAAAAAAATGGTACCATTAAACAACTAATATTAAGCTGAAATTTAGAATTATCGATAACACTTTTTGGTTCTATACAAATGGAGCCACCCTACTCTATTTACACAAGAGCATTAATGATATTATTGTTATACCCTACACCACCATATTGGGGAGTTTATTATGAGTTTGTGCTGATGTTTGTAAAAATATTAGTCTAGCACTTCCCGAAATAGGACTTTATCGGTCATAAATGCTTAATTTATTTTCCTATATCCTCCTTTATTACAATGGATCTTATGGGTGGAGGTTTACTCTTCAGTGCACACCCCTTCTAAACTGCATTTCACCTAATTTTATGACGATCGGTCCATAATTAGTCATAGACCCCATATAAGGCCTCATATACTCGTTATAGTGTATTATATTGACCGACTATACTTTCTTTTTTGTTTTATTTTGCATGCTTGCGTATTACTTTAATGGACAACATTATTCATAATTTCTTCAAACAATATACTCCCGTATGTATACATAAGATAAAAGTACATACTTTCCGGCCGGCAGCTGTTAATTTACGTTAAAAATAGCCTTGAGTAAGGACTTGTTAACTTATGAATGAAATAAATATGTACTTGATTCAGTTAATTTAAAGCTTTATTCGATTACATGCAATGCTCTTCTACATATTTGTTTCTATAAAACTAAAAGCTTATAGAAGCTTTTTCTTGAGAAAATCGGCGTTTATTTAACAAAGAAATTGCGTTTAACCTTTATGAGAGTAAAAGGGTCTCGGGTGAAACCATTAATAGTAGTAGAGTTTTACAAATATACGTACATATTTTAATTAATGTGTATGATTGCGAAGACGTGTGTACAAATTGGTAATTATTTCTGTTGTATTCTCCAAACATTTACATACCTTAGGGTATGTAAATTTTATTGTTATAAGCAAAACCATGGTTTTTCACGACTATTCTTCGCGTTTTCCTTAAAAGTATATGTATATTGGTCTATAAAATTGTAAGTAATTGAAATATTTTAACGTGTATGACTTAAAATTGTGGGATTTTTTTAAATTTTTAGCTGTTATTTTGAAACATTTGTACAATATAAATATATTCTAAGTATTGGCCATTGTTAGCTATGACCTTTTCTCATTTTTCTGGCAACATATGGATTCCTAGCCAAAAGAACTGCTCATCTGTTAAGGCCAAGAACAAATCAAGGCATTGTTAAGAAGTGAATCATATCCCTGACAGAGAGTTCCGCATCGATTAAAACAAATAGTAGACGGATAGGTCAAGATCTGAACTATAAGGCAGGTGAAGCAAAACTTCCTAACTAATTCTTTCTAAATAATTTTGAACAGGTATTGCAACATGTGGCCTAGAATTGTCATGATGCCATTTGCTCCCACCAAATACAAACCATCACCTTAGCGTAATAAATATTTGGCTTTGGTATCGATTCGGGTGGTTGGTCGGGTTTCACGTACGATCTCTTAAGCATCGGGTTATCGTAATAGATACATTTTTCATCGCATGTAATGATTCGTTGCAAAAATGTTTGTCTTGTATATCGTTCATCTCGATTGGTATAGTACGAATTTTCAATGCTTTTGCGTTTTTAAATTGCTACTTGAGTAGCAATGATTTCGCAAGCTCTTGTTGGGTTTTACAACAATCTTCAAACATTTGATTTGCGGGTATCATAATTTTTCTGAAGGTTTTTGCGTAAATACAAATAATGGCGTCCTTTTTTGAAAAATGTTCACTCCTTGTGGTGGTTCAACGCACTTAAAGACAAAGAGCAAATCTGATTCCACCACTCGATTCTGCATCAACAATTAATACAATTGATGTTTTTTGAATCCTTAAAAATAGTTCCAATAACCCACAACATAAAAAAATAAAAAAAAGAATTTTAGATTTTCTACACAGAAAAAACTATTTCTTAAACCGTTTCAATTCAAATATATATCACATATTGAACTGGTTTCAATTATTTCATAATTGAATCAAGTATTCATGTGCTTAAAAACAAAATTTTCTTATATTTTCTATTGAATTTTGAGTTTTGAATTTGCTAATTTTGACAATTGAATATACAATTTTCGATATTGGTTGAAATTTAAATACAAAAATTATTGAATAGATAATTTTCGTAATTGTGTTTTCAATTACGAAAATTATCTATTATCTATTTGCAATTTAATTTAAAAGAATCGATATGTGTACGTAATTGTCGTTCTAATAAGACATAAAACACACAAATTGGATAAAACATGTTAAAGTTATTAAAAAATCGCCAGGCCATTAACGTGTCTCAGGCCACTAGAACAAGAAACGTATGAACAAAATTAACATATTTTAAGAAATATTAAAATAAGAGCTTATATTTACTTAAAATATATACATATTTACTTGTATATGAGTTTCTGTCTTCGTAGGATACCGTTAACCTATTCCCAGGTATGACCAAAAAAAATATTTCTTTTAACGGCAGTTTCAAAACTCCAATTTCAAGTTTTTAAAAATTTTGTTAAACAAATTTCAGAAGTTGTTGATCATCACTTGGTCAACATAATTGTCTACATAATAGGGAATAAAAATGTGAAAAAATTATGTCAATAACTCCTACAGTTTTTCCGTACCTGCGATTTAAATTTAGCGATTTTCGAGAAAAACTAATTTTTTGGCAATATTTTGGCGAATGAGCCGAATTTCCTTACTGCTATGATTTTTAAGTAAAAGCTATTCAGAATATTATAGTCCATGTAATTTTAAATATAGTCTGGAAGTTTTACTAAAATCGGAAAACGTCAACCCTTAAATCGAGAAGGTCAAAGGCCAAATTTTTCAATATTTGGAATTTTTCATGGAAAAATAGCAAAATGTTATATATTTTTGGGCCGATTTTGATGAAACTTAAGAAAAATATAACATGAAGTCTAGTATTTATAATAACAGCACAAAAATTAAAGAAGAATTCCACGAACAACATAAAGTCGAAAACCAAAATCAAGTTCTTCTGCAAGAAGATATTCGGTGAGTGTATACAAAAAAGACGAAGAATCTTTTAATTTCCTGCATTTATTTCAGGAAAATCAAAATGAGTTCAATAATTCCACTTACTAATTCGCAATGGACAGACACTATATATTATGTAGCCGGTGAATCTTGTTATCTGTTTCCAAAGTCTCAGGAATGTCTTCACGCATATAATCCGTTATGACTATTCCATCCATGAATTTTTTGCATGTTCATTTTCGCCAATGACAACCATCAAAGCGTAATATTTAATACTCTAACATGTTTTGTGCATTATAAAGACTTGGCATGATAACTAGCTAACCATTGCGAATATTGTGTCAAGATAAATTTTGAAAACTTCTCTGCTTAATTAAATCATCTTGAAAAAAACCAGTCCGGTTAATCAGCATCATCTTAGAAATCTTTACTTTATATAATAAAAAATTGCAGTAAAATTTGCTATTGGCAAATAAAGCAAAATGTGTCCTTTATTTAATTTTCCTATGTATATCGTGGTTCTTGAAGACATTCAATGGTACAAGGTTATGAACATATACGCTAGAATTTCAGCTCATAGTATTTTTATAAGCATTTTACGACGAAAGAAAAAAACGGTTTTATGTTTATAATATATGTATATGGAGTATATATTCCTAATTCAAAATAACAATCTCCAAAAAATAGTTTCCCCATTTCGATACCTGGCAACGATTTTCTTCCTTGTTTACAAAAATCAAATTTCAAATAATTCCGATATACTTCAAAAAAAATTTTGTGAGAGAGAAGTGGAGTTACCTTGTTATTTTGTATCATGATAAATAGTGTTTGATTTATGATTCTTATTCGTGTTGTCCCATTTATGGGTTAAATAATGTTCACCCTTAAAAAAGCTTAATTTTAGTTGTTTTCGCATAAAAGCTTTCTCTAATTTGTTTACACTTTTAACACGAGCAACAAATTTACCGCTAAAATAGCCTTGCTCTTGACTTTTTGTGTTACCCCATAATTTATTGATTTATCACCCAAGACAACATTGAAAATGAAATGGGTTCAAATCGGCACATGCGCCTTGACCATGATCGAGGAAGGAAAAACAAAGTTTACCCTAAAACAAAAAAAGCGTTGAAAACAGATTAAGTTCAACTTATGCAAACAGCAAACACATACATCCATACATATATACATACATACCGTGAAATAAAACGTCATTGACATTGTAGATACATATGTATATATGCAAGAACTGTGTTCTTACATAGTTGTTGATAACAGTAGAAATGTTTGTATTAGAAACTTTGTAGAATTTTTGAATTATTACTTTGCAATAATCTCACACGGTATGTATTGCATGTGTTTTGTGACATGTTTTTAATTGGAATTCCATATGTATCGTATACATGTCCCAATACATATGGAATACATAACGTGTGAAACATACATGAACATACTAATTTATTACATAGAGCAACGGTTCTCAATTGGGCACTCTAGGGGTCCGTATAAACATTGTAGGGAACTCTGGAAAACATTAAGCTTAAACACGGGTTTCTAATTTATTTTCCAATTTTAATTTAAGAATAATTAATTTTCTTATTGCTCAACTTCATAAAATTTAAGAGATTTATTCCCTTTTAATTGTTTTTTGAAGTAGGAGCTATATTTGACTTAATATGGACATATCGTCCAAAATGTTAGTAGCAATATTTCTGTGTATATGATACTAAAATATTTACTTGTAAATTATTTATGCATGTTTGATTTTCGGAAGATCGGTGGACCGATCGTCATAAAATTATGTAGCATGATTTTCGTGTATATGGAACTTATTTGAGTTTAATGATTGAGTGCATGTTAAATTAATTTTCGGAACTGGCTCTTATATGAGAGCGATATGGACCGATCGCCATAAAATTAAATCCTATGATTTGTTTACATATAGACTAAAATATTTAAGAAATTTACAAAACAATTATTTGTTAAATAATTGTACTCAAATTTCAATAAAATTGTGTTTTTACACATATATTTAAAGGATCTTCTATTAAGCGCTTCTTATCTATAAATTTAAATAAAACAAAACGTGTGTGAGGTGCCATGGAAATTTTTTATTCTTTTGGCCTTTCAAAAGAATAAAAAATATCGATGCCATTATGTATGTGCAAATGTCCGTCGCGACTTCGCTGTATGGCGCGCAACCGAAATGTCGAATATTTAAGGATACTGTGGTTTGTGGGTTATTCGCAAAAATCTGCAACTTAAGAAAATCCCACATGAAAAAGTCTAACGTAGTCAAATTGCACGATCTCGGTGGCCAGTGCACATCACATCCACGTGAGATGACCATGCCCAAAAATCGCTCGTGCAGTATGCCCGTTGTGGCATGTAGCGCCATCCTATTGAAACCACAGGTCAAAAGAAATTGGTAATTATCGATCAATAGCGTTCGGTGATGTCGTTCACAACTAAATATGGACCGATGACTCCGCAAGCCCAAAGTCTACATTAAACAGTTAATGTTTCAGGATGCATTGAACGCTCTTGGATCTCATGTGGATTGGCATCGTTCCACATTCGACAATTTTGTTTGTTGACGTATTCATTCATCCAGAAATATAATTTTTTGATGAAAAATTAACAGAAAAGATCACTAATTTTGATAAAACAATTTTATAACTTCCACGTGTTGTTGATGCATATCTAGAGATGCTAATCGGGACTGCTTTTTAAAAATACCGGGGTTCGGGATTTGGTAAAGAATCCCGAAATCCCGACTCGGGGTTTCAGGATTTTCGGGAAATCTAAAATCCCGAAAATTATAAGAAATAAACGTACATAATTATGTCTTTACAATTGAAAGTAAATTTTTTATTTTGCAATTAATTTTTATTAGACACTAAAAAGCATAAAATACTTGCATGAGTACATTATATAAGAAGAAATAACAATAAAGTATGTACATTAGGCCGGGTCGATTGGTATGGACGATCAAAACGTAAAAAATCCCCAAGATCAGATCCTATCTTGCGCATTTCGTCTTTTATCCAATAAAAAAAAAACTATTAAAAAAAATATATATATACTGCAATATCATTGGATAAAAGACGAAATTCGATAGGATTTGATTTTAGACCTATGGTTTCTTCTTAGAATTTTCTGCTATACGATTTTTCTTGAAAAAAATCGACATACTGGTGAAAAACCGTACTTTAGTATAAAAAAGTGTTTATTTTAAATAGCTTCTTAAGAATACTATTGCATCTATGGTTTCATCTGCCATTCTGGAACGAATTTTGTTTTCGACATATGTTGCTTCCGAAAAACATTTTTCACATTCCATCTTTCACATTGGCAAACCCGTTTGCAAATACTTATAACAAATCTGCAAGTATTTTCCTCTTGTTCCTTCAGAAATAAAATGATCTATTTCTTTTGCAAGTTGAAAATCTACATTATAATTTGGTTTCGTTATTGTTATTTGGGGTTTTTACATTTATTAATAATATTTTTTAGCCTTTTAGCAATCGAAATATTTTCATTTTATTCGAGCTCCTCATCTTGAAGAGGATTTAAATTGAGTTTTGTTAGATAACTTACAAAAAAGTTGAAGAATTGATTTTCTAGAGCCCCACTCAAGGAAAACCAAAAATGCCGTTTTCCTTTATTAACTATATTATAGCAGGAGTTGAGCTTAACAACTTTGCTGAACATCACTTTGCGATATTCGGGCATGTAGAATGTCAAAATGAATGAAAAAGTCACACAAAAATGACAATTTCAACTATTTATTTATGAAAAACGGGATTTGGAAAATCCCGAAAACCCCGGGATTTTCGGGAACGGGATTCCCCGTTTAGCATCTCTATGCATATCCAAACTGTTTAGACCCAGTGCTACAAATATTTCCAAACTATAAGAATAACTTAATATTGTAATAAAAATATGCTTAAAATCATCGAAATCGGTTCACGTTTCTAAAAGTTACTACGCCTAAAAACTTGTTGGTATCGGTGCTGGTCTATTGCATAAAAGTTCGTACAGATTTTCTAATCGAACCAGCCGTTTAGGATATACACTGTGCGCCTTTAGAAACCTACAAAAAATGAATAGAACATTTTTCAAAATGTTCCAACTTACCAAAGTTTAACGGTAAAAAATTAAATTACAAGAAACCTTGGAAACGGTTTTACCTTGCTAAGGATACATTTGAAAATGTTTCTATTATCAGTGACATTTACTGTATAAACAAAATGCTCATGTATGCATGTACCATGTATGTATGTATAATAGGGTGGCCTTTATTTTGCACTTTTCCGGTGTTGCCAAGGTCAAATTGTTTTCCGTTATTTAAAAATCTAATACTGAAAATTTGAGCAAAATCGTATAACATTTGGAGGTTGATGTTTCGAAATTTGGGTCAAAGTATATGTATTTTCAAAAAAATTAAATATTTGAAAAAAAAATCTAATTACAAATATTTTTTGCATTTTATTTACTCATAGATATTTAAATATAAAATATAAACATTTGCTGACACGATCAAAAGAATCTTAAAACTTTATCTAGATCTCAAATCCCAAATTTTCCATTTTCAAATAAATAAAATAAAATGTTTTCGACTTTAATAAATGCTAAATGATGATGAATAATTTAAATTTTATGGGTTATCAGAGGGACCGATTTTAAATTGACGGATATCGAGAAAATTTTGTATTTGGTTACAAATTTGTTTAATTTTTTTTTTTAATATTTAATTTCATATTTTTTCTGTGGGTTTTGGGAAGTTTTGTTTTTGATTACAAATTTGTTAAAATGTTTGTTTTTTTCTAATATTTAATTTAAGATTGTTTCTGTGGGTTGCTTATTTACGGTTTTGTAATTATAAATTTATAGGAAATATTAAGCCTTTTATATCTGGGGTCAAAATTTTCCAGTTGATAGTGGCTATATTGTTGAAGCTACATCTGTCGTATTGGCTCTCATTTATTCAGTTTGTTTTGCCAAAACACCAGTGGTTTATAACAAAAACTTTGTATGAAGATTGAGTTTTATAAAACTTTGATAAATTTTTTTTTTTTTTAATATTGTTTCGAAAATTCATATAAAATGTGTAACCTCTAAGCCGTATCTGATTTTGATCAAATTTTCTGCATTGGGTTTATAAATGACGGATAACAATTAGACTTTGAGAGCATCGAAAATCAAAAAAAAAATTTAAAATAAGGGCCATCCTAATACGTATATGATGATGGTAAAAATAACCTAAAACAAAAAAAAACATCAAATCTTGGTCATGATTTGATGTTTTTTTTAAAAAAAGCTAAAACAACAACGATATTTACGTATAACAGTCATTATAAAAGCGATAAGAGAATATTTGTTTATATTCTTGACGTATGAGTGAAATGTGTAAACTAGAGTATCCAAAACCGTTATTTTTCATCTTTCTACACTCCACTGGTTTCGGTTATTTTAACTTTTCGGTTTTTTGAGAAACCAGTTTTTGTAAACAATTAACCGGTTTTAATGAAATATATTTTCTAAAGTTTATTCAAACATATTTATTAAAAACTTTGATACCATTTTTAAAAATATTTGCCCAATTCACAATTGGTGTAGTAGTGTTGTAGCGTTGTATGTCGTATTTTTTTTATTAATATTTTGTTTTTGTTTCAAAAAATTTAGTTTGAAAAATATTTTTCACAAACAACTTACAACGCTACGACTTCGATTGTGAATTGGGCAATTAATTTATTTTATAGAAAATTATAGCATTTGACAATATTTCGTAAAAGATATAAAATAATTGCATAAAGATAGAGCCTTAAGAATTGAAAAATGCAAAATTTCGGAAGATTTAGTACACAATTCTAAACACATTTCCTATTAGCGTCCACAAATACAAATAAATTTAAAGAGACTTTCAGAATTGTATTATCATTGAAAGGTATTTAAAAAGCACATTCAAAACATATCTGAAATCTTATCCAAATCAAAAAATATTCAAAAATTAGTTTTTTAAATTTTTACTTAGAATTATTTAAAGTACCTAATTAGTTTAAATTAATACGTTATTAACCTCATATAAATTCACCGATGCAGTTTTTTCTGTTTTTTGAAATTCAATCTAGTTTGAATTTTATTTGAGTTTTTCGAAACCTAATTCTCTTTGAAGTGATGTTAGCTATGTATATATTCAAGACAATCACATTAAGCGTAATTTCATAAGATTTCCATTGGTATATAACTTTATAATTCGTTGGATTAAAAAACAAACATTTAAGTTTAATTAAAATACTTTAAAAATTTCACTCAAACAAATTATGTATATTTATTTGTCATGCTCAAAGAGAGATAAACATTTATAATTGTTTTGTTTATTTTATGATATACTTTTTGAAAAACTTAAAATGTTTGCAAAGAATTACATATTGAATTGACAGCGCCTTTCACATGATACCAATGTTTCATGTTTCTTAAAAAAAAAATTAAATTTTTATCCCTAAATCCAGCTCACCAAATACTGAATCCAGGACACAAATTTTGAGAAACGGTATTTAGAATGAATGAAACATCCAAAATTTGTTTTTGCCCACCCTAATGTAAAAGTCAATGAGATAGTAAAAACTGTTGCGTTTTTTTGTAGGCCTTAAATAAATTTTTGGTAGAGTTGAGATTTTCGTTTTTGTATAAGGGAAGTATTTTATTTAATAATAAAAATTCTTCTGTATTTTCTCAAAAATTTACATCTTTTATGGTTGTAAGTTCAATATAACACAATTTGTTGTTTAATGTGACAATAAGTAGTTTCGATTACATCTGCTGCTTTTGGTTTTTCTGCTGCTGTTGCTGCTGATAACAACATTATTACTGGGGCATATGCCCCTAAATACATTTGCTGACGTCACACTACAATCTATATGCGAATATTATTCACACATACACATTTTCTCCCAGGTTATTAAATGCCCAGCAGTTTTACAAGTAGTCAATGTATCCCTTATAGATAGTAATTTTCAGGAATATCTGATCACTTGGCTGACTGCATTTTATATATTCTGTGTCATTTGATACGTATGTGATCTCCGTAGTGTAGAGAAAAGCCAATTGGTTACAATATATATATCTGGTAATCTAGAGTATAGTCAATTGTCACTTGAGTGGATCTAAGTAATCAAGAGAGTAGTAACTTTTTTGGCAAGTAGTAAGATGAGGTTCATTTACTGACTATTTGAGGTCATGTACATTTTAAAACAGCTAGTTATGTAGCTAATCAAGTAACCATTTAGGTAGCTAGTAAGGTAACTGACTATAAGTATGTAACCAGTGTGTGAATCCAATACATTGACTACTTCAGAGCAGCTATCATACAATCTTTTTGTAATATATGTAGGGTTAAATAACGTATCACGTAGCTATTTATGTAACTAGTGGTTACCATAAATGATAGGTAAAATCACTTGTTTGGGACAATCATTCAGAACTGCTGGGTACTTACATACAAAGATACGGGTACTCGTCCTGCATTTGCTTGGCAGAATTATTTTACATTTTTTAATCTGTATATGTATTTATTTGCGATTGTGTGTGTTTGGCAAACTTTTGTTGAATGAATTCATTTCACTATAATATAGTGAGTGTTTTTAAAATAAAATAAAATTCTATTTTTATACACAGCTTGAGGGCCTGCTAAATTTGAGTTTTTTTCAAACAAAAAAAATGCTTAGATATCATTCTTTTAATATGTAATGTTTAGTTTTACAGGAAGTTGGTTTGTATTATAAAATCGAATGAAATATGAAATAATTAAATATGTATGTTGACCTCTTGATATTAGTCTGTTAGTTGTATTGAATTTTATCTGTATATCGTAATAAAAGAAATATCTGAGCGTTTCAGCTATGTTCAGTTGTAGAATAGTCGTTATATATATTTAGAAGCATGATTTGTGGATATACAAACGCTATTTGTGTCAAATATCATCTCTATATCAATATATGTATATTAGAGCGCTACAAAAAATAAAATTGTGAATTTTGATAGACCCCGTCTAGAACTGATCTATGTATTGTAGAAACACTTTGTGTAAAAGCCCGCTCAAATTTTGAAGTGCAAAAATGCAATTTTCTCAGTTTTTGTAAACATTTTTTCATTAAATAATAAATTTTTCAATTTAATTTAAAAGAATCGAAATGTGTACGTAATTTTCGTTCCAATAAGATATAAAAGATAAAAATTGGTTAAAAAATTTTAAAGTTATTAAAAATTCCCCAGGCCATTAACGTGTCTCAGGCCACTAGAACAAGAAATGTAGGAACAAAATTAACATATTTTGATAAATATTAAAATAAAAGCTTATTTTTACTTAAAATATACCAATATTTACTTGTATATGAGTCTTTGTCTCCGTAGGCTACAGTTAACCTCTTCGTACGTATGACCAACAAATTTTTTTTTTAACGGTAGTTTCAAAACCTCAATTTCAAACTTTTTAAAATTTTATTAAACAAATTATGGAATTTTTTGATCATCACCTTGGTATTTATTGAGAAAATAATAGGGAATAAAAATATGGAAAATGTATGACAATACCTCCTATAGTCTTTCGGCGAATGTACCAAATTCCCTTACTGTTATGAATCGTAAGTAAAACCAACGTATATAAATAAATGATTTATATTCTTTGGTAGAACCTATTCAGAATATTATAGTCGAGGTAATTAAAAATATACTCTGAAAATTTTACTAAAATTGGAAAACGTTAAATCTTAAATCGTGAAGACAAAAACTCATATACAAGTAAATATGGATATATTTTAAGTAAAAATGTGCTTTTATTTTAATATTTATCAAAATATGTTAATTTTGTTTCTACAATTCTTGTTCTAGTGGCCTGAGACATGTTTTTAGTAGAGTATCCAAAACCGGTCAACCGGTTTTTTCATCTTTATAAACACAAACCGGTTTTTGAAAGACGGTTAACCGATTTTAATGAAATATATTTTCTAAAGCTCATTCAAATATATTTTTGAAAAACTTTGATACCATTTTTAAAAATATTGATTTAAATTATAGAAAATTGTAGCATTTGACAACATTTCGTAAAATATATAAAATAATTGCATAACGAATTAAATAAAATTTCTAAATTTCCATTAAATAAAAATTTAAAAATCCTGTGTTTTTGAAGACAAAAACCGAAACCGCTTAACCGGTTTTTTTAAAACACAATAATCGAGATCGGTTTTTTCAAAAATACACTTTTTCCGTTAAACCGGAAACCAGTTTTTTAAATTGGCCGGTTTTTTGGGCACTCTAGTTAATAGCCTGGGGAATTTTTAATAACTTTAACATTTTTTAACCAATTTTTGTCTTTTATATCTCATTAGAACGACAATTACGTACACATTTCAATTTTTCAAATTAAATAGCAAAAGTAATTTTTTAATTGCAAAATTTTTACAAAAACTGAAAAATTGCATTTTTTATCAAAACTTCAGAGTGCCAACGATTTAAAAAAAAATTTTTTAGGATGATTTTTTTTACCAATATTCACCAATTGGGGGGTGAGACACGCAAAAATCCAACTTTTTTTTATTAAGCCACCTTAATATAACAGATTATGGTCGTTTAAGTGAAGTTTTTTTCGTTGATGTGTGTTTTTAAATATAGTAAAATTTATTTTACATTTTTCACTTTTCGGTTTTGGGGAGAATTTCGTTTTTTCACCCCTCCTGGATCCACGCCTTAATTCATATAAAGAGGTTTTCGTTCTGTTACTTGAAGTTCACTCTTTATTGAATTTTGCAAGGTTGACTACCGATTCAAAACGGTAAAAGGTATCGGTAACGCTAACTTGGATTATTTCGGTAACGGTGATTTGCCGGTAACGGTATTTTGGCTGTTATTTCGGGTCTTTATGTCATGTTCCTATCTGTAAGGCGTTTTGATAGTAAATAATTATTTGGATGTTAGAATATCGTTTATCAAACAATTACAACAAATACGTTTAAAAATGTGTATAAATAGTTAAGCCACATAGTAACTCATAAATATATGGATTAATAAAAATATACATTATTTTATCTCAGTTCTTAACGGCAACAGAATCAAATATTTATAATATTTCGTCACTTTTGTTAAACATTGTGAAATTTCAACGTCATCATGGGAGAAATTGTGATATATATATTGTACAAACATACATATTATAGATAACCATTTGACTCATATTGGACACCGGTGTCGCTAAGGTTGAATATGTATTTTTTTTCCAAATAGAGCGTTATATACATAGATATTTACAAACATAACTTAATTTTGATTTTGGTAGCAGTACATGCTTTAAAAATATAGTAAATCTGTATACATTCTTGAAACTTCTTCTATTTTTGTAGTTTTCAACACATTTTTTTTATAGAATTTATAACAATGGTAAGTAGTAATTAAAATTTATTGTAATTAATAATTATAAGTAACTATAATACAATATTTCTTGATTTTTCAGGAATATTGGGACATATTTATCCCAAGCTATTTCTAATAATTTACTGATTTTTTTTAACTTTTCCTTAATAAATAATTAAAAATACCCCTAAATATTTAAGTGTGAAAGGGATAAAGGCTGATTGATCATTTCTGCAACTCTTTACATATTTGAGAGCAATACATGATACATTGATAGGCCAATAAGTCCACTACTTTTTGAATTTCCCGGCTGAAAGAGCAACACTGCTCCTGACAGTTGACTTTTGTCAAAATTTGAAAAAGCTGCGTAATTTAGTTTGTGTTTTTGACTGCCATCGTGACTTGAGTAGAAATTTGGAAAAATGTGAATTTTTCTAAGCTAAAAGGCTAAGCTTAATAAATACTATGAGAACAATGTACCATAAATTTCAATGGTTAAAAGTAGTTTACTGATTTTCGTTGTGGCCGTACAAGCACGGAAGATGACGAACGTTCTGGACTGCCAGGTCTCCCGAAACAATTAAAAAAAAACCGCGATATTGTGTTGGCCTATCAGATATACAAAGTGCGAGAGATTTTGGAAGTCATGGGCATCTCAAATGGTTCAGCGGTTTCAACTTTTAATGATCACTTGGATATGAGAAAGCTTTCCGCAAGAAGACTGACACGTTTTTTCACAATCGGGTGCACAAAAGGGTACATACATGTGCAGTTTCCATGGCAAAAATCCATGAAATAGGCTTCCGGCCTATTCTCTGGATTTAGCCCGGAGTGACTATTTGTTGTTTCCAAACCTGAAGAAATGTCTCGGGGAAAAGAGATTTGACTCCAACGATGAAATATCTCACAAAAAATACCTAATTTGATGACCTCGACAAATCTTATTTTTTGGAAGAGATCAATGGATAGGAGACTTGTTGAAAAATAAAATAAAGCTTTTTCCAAAAACCTGTGTTACATTCAAAAAGGCTCGGACTTTTTGACCAACCCTCGTATGTATCTACTATTTATATAAAGGAGGAAGGTAAAAAAAAGGACTAAGTGGTAAAAAATGTTAACGGCTAAAATGGTATCTTTATTTTTCCTTAAAACTTATTTTCTCACTAATATATACATCATTTTCTATTTTTTGGGTAAAGCCAGCTGAGTCCCTATTTTGCGATGATTTATTATCCATAAAAATATCCCAACTACCATCCCGCCAACTGAGCCGCCTAAACGTCAACGTGGAGGAGGTACAGGTGCAGAGCCTAATCGGTAAAAATCGTATTATATATCCTTCAGCGTGGTATGCAGAGGTTATATTGTGTGTCATCGATCAAAGGGACTCTGACACAATCTATGATTTGGACAAACAACGCTGATGGAAGTATTCTGGAGAGTTATCAAAGATATAGTGATGACATACAATATCGCTGGCGGGTAAAGCAGATGGCTTATTCAAACGAACGGTTCTTAAGCAGACACCGCTCTCTTGAATGATCTGTGGGATAGAACTAGTTTGTATGTGGTCTCTGTGGACGAACTATAAAAGCAGGAGACATTCCAAAAAGCATGACATTCCAACACATAGCTATAAGATGATTAGGTTCTAAGAATCTCAACCAAAATCCAGTAGGATCGCAGTCTTAATACACCAGGAGTTCCTAGTGTCTCTTCGTGAAAAAATAGAACTTTATTCGTGTTTGCCGAGTAAACGATAAGAGAACAAACCTGCTCATGATGACAATGATCAGTTTGCTGAGACAATCAGCTCATTTGCACAAGAGGACATTCAATTAAACTCTAAGTTGGTGTGTGACATTTTGGACAATTGGACGAGGTTGTTGACGATGATCCTTTGACTCTGACCAAGAAAAAGTAAATGTCACAATCGTCCCTTTGGAATCGCATTTTTTGGAATTTTGCCAATAAAGATCATGTTTGATACGGGGTTGGTAAACGAATAATATTAATGATTTGGAATACATCATCGTATCTAAAACTGTTGCCTAAAGAAGGGTTTAGAAAAACCCCTATTAGCATAGTTTAGACCAGGGAAGCGCAAAAAGAGAAATTGTAGTTTGTGTGCATGTATGGGTTAAAAATAAAAAAATTCGCAACAACATCAAGCAACAGAATGAAATATTTTTATTTTTACGCTCTATTGTTTGCAACTAAATGAGTTATTTGTATTTTTTACGCTCTTGCTGTGTGTTTTGTTTACTTTCGGGTTGTGAACGTGTAAATTCACGAAAATGTTCGTAATCTCAACAATATGAACGCCTACCAATGGTTTAGACATTTTCTGCTTTTAAGCTATCGTTGTTGAGGTATATTTTAAAACAAAGTATAACAAGTAGTCCAACTCTTTGACAGCAGTACCTAACTCTATACATGTGTTAGTGAAAAAGTACCTAAGTCTAAATATGTGTTAGTTACAAAAATGTATATGTGTTGGTTAGTTTTGAATTTTCACCATACACACAGAGTTCTAAAAAAATGTTTAAATTTTAATTTATTTAAATTTTGTTCTATTTTCAATACCAAAAATTGAAACTCTGTTCTATATTTTAAAACCTACCACAAACAAAATAAAACGTCAAAATTAATAAAAAAAATATTTTTTAGTTTGTGCGAAATGGACTTGCTTCGGAAAAGAAAATGTGCTAAATGTGTTGAAAAAAATTATAAAATAATGTGTGTTAGTGAATTTACGCGTATCAAACTATATTTATTGGACAATTTATAGTTAAAATTTCGAGACTTTTGATGTGTATAATTCTCTCACAAGGGTGTTGAATTTACACAGTACCCGTATATGTGAGAGAGTAAATTTATAAAATAGAGAGTTGGACTACTTGGTATACTTTGTTTTAAAAACTATAAAAGCTTTATAAGTTTCCTAAGAAATTATATGTATTGCTCAAATAGCACACGTCACTATGTTTTTATAAACCTGATAAATGGCTTTCAGAATACATTAAAATATTTGATTATACACAAACCATAATAAATTCAGCTTATTTTGAGACTCCACAGGCCGCTCTTGCAGTGTCTGTCTTCAAAAAATAAACTCGAATAATCGTCCGCTACACCATGTGAATATTTTTTTCCAAAACATTTTAATTCTGCCCCACTGTGGTATGTATTGTAATGAAATTTAAACATTCAATTCAAATCAAATCATATATTTAAAACATGTTTGAGGATTATTTAATGTTGATCATTGTCGTTTATTAATTAACAAAATACTAACAATAATTACCACATTTTTAAATAATTTTCTTTTACAGGATCCATAGGGTATAAAATCACATTCATAGCATAAATGAAAACCAGTAAAAGCCAAAAGCATTTACAAAAAGTTATCGTTATTTACATTTAAATTGCTGTTAATAAATATGGGCCATAAACATTTGGGCTGCTGTTTGGAAAATAAAGTAAAATAAAATATAATGAAATTAAATAAAATAAAATGAAATAAAATAAAGTTGCTTAACTTGATCGACTGGAGGGTTTTACAATTGACACCTGAATTTAAAGATAAACTTATATCGAATGTCTGCACTGGAATTTGCCCCATTCGCTTCGTCCATATCTCTAACTTTAGTAGTTAGTTGTTTGTAGCTGCTACCGCTGAATTTGGTTGAAAATGGAAAATGTAAATTCAGCAGGGATTAAAATTTGTTCATATTTTCATTTACATACATTCACATGTATGTATATATGTATTTATGTGCTTATGTACTGGTATGTATTTTATTATAATTTTATAAGTTTTATTTTACATCCATGATACCCTCCGTATATGCATGATTATTTGTATCTGTAGGTGAGTATGTAAATTGTTATTTATGAAATTGCATTTATTTTAATCATACAAATAACATAGTTTTATGTTTATTATTATTTGTTTTTTTCTTTTTGCTGCACATTTGTTTTGTTAAATATAATTTGTATTATCATTGTTGCTCGTTTTGCATACATATATTTTGTGAGCTTGAGTTACCAGATTGTCAGTAAACTCCTTTAACAAACCTTTATATTTTGCATTTAATTTGACAGTGAATTAAATTTTAATTAAATTTACCACATACATAATAAATCCAATACGTTTATCATATCAGTGACTTTTTCAATGGAAACTCATTCCAATGTAAAAATATCGCGATTTGAAAATTGAAAAATTTGTTAAAATTATCTAAAATTATATACACATAATTGCCTATAACTTTGAAACTACTCAAAGAGCAGCATAATTTTTGACTCCGTTTTAACGGCAAATATATTGTCCTTAAAATGGTGTGAACAAATTTATTTACGTCCAAAAGGTTAAAGGTCAATTTTCGGGTATATATTTCAATGTAAAAAATATCATAGATCGCGGTGTTAAAAATTACTAAAGACCAAAAAAAAAGTCATTAATTTGAGGAACCACTTGGAACGAAAATAGCAATTTTCTGTCCGTTTTGATATGGATTCTCCCTAATGTCATATTATTCTGAAATTGTTTTATTTAAGTGGAAAAAAAACTTAAAAAATATACATAGGTAATAGTAGTTATGGTGAACGATTTTAAAGGACGACGATCGGTTTGTTTCGTTCCTTCTGTTGCAGACTTGAATACAATTTCGGACCAAGGAGCACTTTCGCACTTTAAATGTTCTGAAGTTCTTAACCTTAGACTGTGTTGATTTCCCTACCTACTCACAGTGGGGGAAATGAAAAAAAATGGAAATAAATCGTTTACTTCTAAACTGATGTCCAATGGGGTATCTCGGGTATATGAGAAATGAGGCCAAATTTTATATACAACAAATTTATTTAATAACAACAAATTTGTAAGTATTCGCAAAAATTAATTATTTCAAATTCATTATTGAGTCAAAAATGACGTGCATTTAAATTAAAACAAGTAAATGTGTTATATTCATCGGTTCCGAAACTTGTATACCCATCATCAACATGTGGGTAGTTATTTATTGACAATAAAATATTTTTTTGATATTTGGGTTAGGGTCAATTAAGGACCGATCCTCACAAAAGTTGATAGATAGATTGTTTTTCATAAAACTTGTTTATATCCAATTTCGTCACGATATTAATTACACTGCGGAACAGAAATTTTGGTGCAGGAAAGGAAATTCTTAAAAATTTTGTACAGTTCTGAAAAGAGAACATAATTTCCTACACGTTGATATATAATATGTATATCTTTTCTTTTTCGCTAGTCTCATTAATGGCTTCAAAATATGCAGCAGTCGGCAAGGCAGTGCAAAAAATCATATTACAAAGCGGCAAGATTTTATAATTTACTGCTTGTTGTTGATATTGAATCCATAAATTTGACTAGTGTAAAAGGAAAGATATACTTGGTTTTTTGCAGATTTTTTAAAAATAATGCGTAAAGATTTTTATTTACAACTTTGGTTTCTTTAGTGACCTCCACTAAAATTTTCCTACAAAAATTTTCGTAAAATATTTTAATCCTTAAATGTCCTTTTTGAAAGGAGTTTTTTTGATTTTCTAGAAAAAGCGTCAAATTGACCCCTAAAGAGTGGAGAGGGTTAATATCTTTCACAAAAATAATCCCCACATAATTCCACAATATTACTCTGATAATAAGAATTCTCTAAGACATTAACTTACAACATTTTTTTCAGTTAGTTTAATGCTCCCTTCGGTAAAAAAAACTAAAACTTTGACCCACTGTAAAAAAATTCAGACCAGCTGGACTATAAGTTTATTCTACAAAAATGGTCTACTCAACGTGCCCTTTGTGTAATTATATATAGCTCCTATATAAGGCTCATATCCGGTAAATACATATGTATATAAATTGTTAAATGTCATACGATATAATAAGAATAAATGTTTAAAAGTAGTTTTTGCCTTGTTGTATTTGTTTCCGTGGCGCTGTTACCTTATTAGATTCACCTTGGATTGAATAGGATTTGGATTCAGTGACTAATTTTTGACGTATTTTTCCTAAAATTAACCGTTATTTTTAGCGATTTTGTTGCTTTTTCTTCATTATCTGCCACTAGTTACATATGTGAATTTTTATTTTGTGTGCTTTACTTTTCATAGAATTCATTTAATTTTATTATATTTAATTATTTCTACTTATGCTCTAAGAGCCATCCTGAATTTTCCTCGGCCACATAATTTGATAAAAGAGGCTTGCGCATATATGACGTTTCAGGCTTAGATATATGAAAACCTCATTTGGGTTGATTAGTGTTTGGGAGTTAGATTGTTATGTCGGATAGCCAGAGTTCACCTGGGGACTTATCTTCTCCTGATATAAGGTCTCGAGTAGCGTCATTGACTTTATTATATCTCTAAAAGGTACTCGTCGACATTATGATGGTTTCTTAGTCATAAGTGCCATGTCATGAGCACTTATAGGACTCTGTCACCGTTCCAGATAATGCTAAAGGGAGGATCCAGATATTAGAAATACAGGACTGTACCTCCGAGGATGGTCGCCTTGGACCCCCCTAACGGCAATTGTCGTAACTGCAATTATAGGGAAATCGATTTTCCACCTTCTCTGCGAATGCCCAGCACTGAGTGTCAAAATGCACATATTTCTGGGCAACTACATATTAGTCAACCTTAGTAGGTATCTGGGTCTAGACTTAATGACCTACCAACCAATCATGTATCTGAGGATGTACATTGGGATTCCTTTATGTTAGGGTAGTGCTGAGTGAAGTACATCTGAGGAGCTTTGATGTCAGATCTCTCAATAAACAGAATAATTGATTTCATAAGCAACCTAGGCCTACTGTGGTGATGTTATGGACAGCTTTACCAATATCCCTAACGGTTTTTGAGTATCCTTAATAATAATATACATATGAATATATATGAAATTACACATATTTACAAATGTAAATAGTGCCAGAATACGTAGAAAATTATTGGTGCCAGAGCTAGGGTTAAATGAAATCAACAATCGGTACCCGAATTATATACTCGTAGTATGTAGTATGTGGATATATGTATAAGATTTGGCACAGCTGAATATAACACTTTGTTTTATCTGGATAACAACTGAAATACGAGTAAAAGATTGATTGTCATTATATACAGAAAAGAGTACAAGCAAGTTCATTCCCCAAATAGAATTCATATTTGTGGCAACTCACTTTTCTTGCCACCATTTATGTTTGGCTCGTGTTTTCCATTTGCCAACTCCAGTTGGTGTAAAAAAAACTTATTATTTGTTACAAGTATGAATGAATGGATGAATGAATAACTATGATTATGATGTTCTGTTAACACTCGAGGCGGTTGTTAGTGTGAAAAATTTGTTGTGTTTTAGTTTTTGGTAGTCAAATCACAAATTCAATTCAGCGTTCAGTATTCAGATACTCACTCGTGTACGGTAGTTTTTGTTTGTTGGATTTTAAAGGTTTTAAGTGTTATAATTTAAATATTACATCATTTGATTGTTTTGCCATTCGT
Organism: Calliphora vicina; assembly: GCF_958450345.1. Classification (NCBI taxonomy): domain Eukaryota; kingdom Metazoa; phylum Arthropoda; class Insecta; order Diptera; family Calliphoridae; genus Calliphora; species Calliphora vicina. Next base: position 56,378,676 of record NC_088780.1, on the reverse strand, counting down.
AGAGATATTTTTCCAATATACATACTTGTGTTTGTATTTGCATACTTACAAACTTATTTTAAATAATTATACATTTAAAACAAATATTTAACTTTATTATTTATGTGCATTTTTTGTTGGTAAAAATTTAAGAAATAATTACATCGGCGGCACAAGTGTAGATAATAAAATAAATAATTTGTCAATGTCATAGGAAATTGGGGTTTATAAGTAATACTTAAGATATGGAATATTCATTATTAGATGGTAGCACTTAATTAGGGGGAAGGAAATAATTGTGTACTGTAAACGTCGAAAGATCGAAATAATTTTGAAATTATTTTCGCCTACAGAACTTGCTATTAAAAATATAAAGTTTTGGAATCGATTCTGCAGGGCAAATGGACCAGCCCTACTTACTTATAACTACAAAATAAATTTAGGCTACTACTATTACATGTGATGTAAAATGCCTCCATTCTAAAGTTCAGTATTACAACTTGGATGTAGAGTTGTCATTGTGGACAACTCATAAATGCCAGGCGTGTTTTGAATAGCTAAGATGTTATGAAATTCAGCATTCTTAATTTCGGTAGCACACAGTTTCGAAATAGTTTTCATTGCATTACATTACATACATTTTTAATTAAAATTCAACTGAAATACTTGCTGATACATATATTTTGTCACCTTCAAACACAATTTAAGTTAAAGAAATACCCAGCAGCTCTAGGAGACAGTCCCGAACTAGTGATTTTACCAATCATTTAGAGTGGGAACTAGTTACTTAAATTGCTACGTGACTAGTTATTATAACACGTTACAATGAGACTGTCCGATAGATTTCGTGTGTTCTGGACACCAAACTTATTTGCCAACTGATCCTAGAAAAATTCCTGATCTAATAGACTTCGCCATACGTATAAATATTATTCGAAATGCAATATCCACAGAAATATCCTATGATCTATCTTCTGACCACTCTCCTGTAATTATTAATTATTGTAAGAGACCCAACATCCCAAGATTTCCTAAGGACTCTTTGTATTTTAAGACAAATTGGCTAAAATATAGGAAATATATCAGCAGTCATATCCATGGCTTCACGTCATTGATTGTTTCGTCTCTGGAACACTCTAGGTGCCAAATCCCTCCAAAAACGAATACCCCTATTTCAAATTCGGATATTGAAAGACTTCTTCTCGAAAAGAGAAGACTCAGAAAAGAATGGCAACATAATAGATCGCCTGCTGCAAAGCAGAGGCTGTCAACAGCAGTACGAAAACTGAAAAGAGCCTTTCATTCACAAGAGGATCGCATAAACGAAAATTATATTCAAAGTTTGTCAAGTACAAAATACACAAATTTCTGTCTTTGGTAGAGGCACAAAGCGCTTTAAAAAAAGCTGACGGAACCTGGGCACGAAGTGCTATAGAAAAAGCCTCAGTATTGGCTGAACATTTAAGTGAAGTATTTCAACCCAATTCCACGGCAAATGAGTTTGAGCTTGCAGCCCAATTCGATATTACTCATGAGGATGTTAATAGAGTAATGAAAAATAAATTAAACTTGAAAAAATCACCGGGATATGATTTAATAACGCCATCAATGATTAAATACCTTCCAAATGTGGCAATAATTGTACTTTCTACAACGCGATCTTGAAACTAGGAATTTATTCAAAAAATTTTAAAATTTCTCAAATAAAAACTATACGTAAACCGGGTAAAGATTTAACTCTGCCATTCTTATAGAACTATTAGCCTACTCCCTTGTTTGTCGAAGCTATTCGAGAAAATATTCCAGGAAGAGATAATACCTTTTTTGAATGATGGAAACAATTTGGTTTCCGTGAACATCATGGCACCATTGAACAGGTCAATCGTTTAACTGGAGAGATTGGAAAATCTTTTGAATTAAAGAAATATTGTTCAAGGTATGGCATAAAGGTCTAGTACATAAAATCAAATGTTTACTACCACTATGTACTCATAAATTGAGTCTTATTTATCGAATAGACTTTTCAGAGTTAAGTACAATGATTATGTGACGAGAGAATACAAGATTAGAGCTGGCGTTCCACAGGGAAGTGTACTAGGACCTACACTATATTTGATTTACACCTCCTACCTGCCTACGTGCGATAAACTAACAATTTCAACATTTGCTGATGATACCGCCATTATTAGCTCACACGAGAACCCACTCATGGCATCTAGTCAACTACAAAATTATATCTACGTGTGGAGTCATGGTTGAAAAATTGGCGAATGAGCTGAAAAGAAAACATGTTACGTTCGCTCTAAGGAGATGCAATTGCCCACCTGTCACACTCAACAACGTTAATATACCGCAGTCTGATTATGTCACCTACCTTGGTATTCATCTAGATAGGCAGACGGCTTACTTGGCGCCGACACATAGAAACCAAGAGACTTTACATAAAGTTAAAAGCCTCTAGCTTTCATTGGTTAATCAGTGACCAATCAAAATTAAGCCTTGAATATAAAGTCATCCTGTATAAAACTGTTTTAAGACCAATTTGGACATATGGAATTCAATTATGGGGAATGGCTAGCAACACCAGTATTGATCTTATACAGAGGGCCCAATCTAAAATTCTTAGGACCATGACGGGAGCACTATGGTATATAAGAAATGAAAACATCCACAGGGACTTAGAAGTGACATTGGAAAAGGAAGTGTTCAAGAAAGTCCGTGAGAAATATATTGTAAAGCTGCGAAACCACATCAATACGCTTGCAAGACAACTTTTGCAGATCCAAACCCGATCCAGGCTCCATAGAGCAGATCTACCACCCCGCTAAGATGCGTGCTAGTTAACCATGAAGGCTCTCTTGTTGAAGAGCAAATAGTTTTAATTTTAGTTATAAGATTTAAACACTTATTGTATGGTCGATAAAAGACAGATTCAATAATTGACCACAAATAGTCATCTAAAAAGACATATCATAGATAGTCCAACAAACGATTATTTGTAAACAAACCTTGCTCCGACAATTCTCCAATAGATTGCTTCTGGTGGCTAAAATAACTACTTTCTAAAGTGCAGTACAAAATAAATGTTTAAAGTGACTTCACTATAAATTACTAAAAGACACTAAAGAGTCTATTGACTTCACGCTATGTTACATGGGATATCAGTATACTTAAGCAAAAATAAAAATAAACTGTTTGAGAATTATATCAACACAATGTGTATAAAAGCAGTTTGTATTAATTACTTACAAAACGTTTAAAGTAACTACACTCTAGATTACTTAGAGACACTTAAGTGGTAATTGCCTTGATGCTAGATTACCTGGGATGTATAAAGTAGCTAATTGCACTACAATAGACTATACGTGTCAAATGACCCATAATATATAAATTGGAGTCTGCCAAGTGATAAGACATTAGTGGCAATTACTGTCTATAAGGGATACATTGACTACTTGCTTAACTGTTGGGTACATACTTCTCTGACAACCAAAACAGCGACAAAATTTGCAGAAATTCCTTCTATAACAATTAAATTCTTGAATTAGTTTTGCTCTTTTCTTTGCTCCACAAAAATGTTTGTTTTATTCTTTAATCTGGATTAACACTAATTGAGGTTCCAATTCGTAAACCTGTTGTATCACAAACAATTATGTAGTATATATTCAATTCCATGCCACAAATTATGACCATGTACCACTCACTATTAAATACAAGCAGCACAATGTTACAAGCCACTGATGCTGCGGCTGCAATTGGTGTTGGGACATAAAAATGACAGGATTTAAATTGCAAAGAAAAATTTATATTCGTTTGATTTCATTTGAATGCGAGTATTCATTTGTTTGTGCATTATTTTATGCATCATTGGTGTATATTTTGCATATATTTGACACTTGAAACGAAATGTGTAGTAACAAATTTTGCATACAAAATAACAATTTATTTGAAATGTTCTACTGGCATGGTTCTATGTCTAGCGAGGAATGGTGTCAATGTAATGGACAACTAAAACTAAACATTTAATGAACTAATTTAAGAATAGGCATACTTATTTAAATGTTTCTAACATCCCTCGTACGTACCTACATAAATACGAATATAAATAAAGAATGTTCTATTAAAGCATTATGTTTGTCATTGCAACGGTGGCAACGTATCAGTGGCAATTTCATTTCATTATATGCTTGTGAGGTGAACTGTCTTGATGTTAACGTTTCCCCAATGTTTTGTCTGTCGATGTCAGTTAATTGACTGACGCCATCTATGACTGTTGGCATTTTTACAATCAGTATTTGCTTATAAATAAATACTCGTATTATTGACAGAATGAAGTGTGCAATTTTGTATTTTGGTTATATATATTTCGACATATACATATAGTATAGTATTTGTGTAATATATGTAAGTAAATAGAAAACAATTATTTACATAAACATTGGTCAGTTTTTAGACGATTTTGAAATTATGCTAAAACACAAATCAAACTAAAGCTACATATGTATGTATACTGTTGTCCGATCTTACAATATTGTTAGTAAAATGTTCAGAAATTTTTGAACTTACAAAAGCATTGACAGTACATTGTAAGACAATAATATTGTCAGACATCGTATGAATACATTACGTTGCCATTGTTAGATACTTGTAAGAAGTTTATGCATCTGAAAATGGCATCATTATTAAACCATTTAAAAACAAACAAAAGCAGGGTTTCGATATTCAGCTCTAGCAACATATTTCTTACATTTGACTATGCAATAAATATGAAATTATCTCATTTCATCACAATCAGCTAATATAAATATTCATACTGTTCGTTCGTATTACTATTAAAATTGCAATGCTAGTCTGCAATTTTTAGTAGCAAACACAATCCATTGCATATCCACCAAAATATATGTTCGTGCTTTAGTAGCACACACAGTTTTTTTGTCGTGCTAATATTGCACCCCATTCGTTTTATTTTGTTATGCTGGCAAACTTTTCTTACAAAAATACACACTTCTGTAGTTGTGCTATAGCACAATTAACATTTCTGCAATTGATGCTATCAGTTGCTGTTCTTGATAAGTGCATAACAACATATCAGTAAACACATCCAATGTACAGTTGGGCAGAATCGAAATTTTTTTGAAATAAATCTGGCGTTTCTAAACGGCTGATCTGATCAGGATAAAATTTGACGCGGTCGTAGCCAAGGAGTATTCGAGTTTAAATTATTGAAATGGGCCCTACAAATGCCCCAGGGGCGGCGCTATGGGGGCTCAGAATATGGACCTTCGACATGCAAAATTTTTAAACACGTCCCATTTTTTTGTTTCCCATTTGATTTCAAAGAGTTTTATATGTTTAGAAAGCGCTCGCCTATGTTTTGAAAAAATATGCTTGCGTGTGCTATTTACCTCTTATACTTTTCGAGTTATAGGCATTTCAAAATTGAAATTTTAAAATTTTGCCATACCTTGGTCCGCTTTTTTAAAAATATAGGTCATACTTTTGTACCGAACGGGCTCGATTTTTTTTGTTAGTTAGACAACTAAATTATCAGTAATATACAAAATATTTCAGAGTAATATCGATTATAGATCCAAAAATAAACGATTTTCAATTTAAGAATTCAAAAAATAGTAGATTTTTGCTGTTTTTTGGATGAAAATGTGACTTAACTCTTTTTTATTAAAAAAAAACTTTCTTTAAGAACATATAACAATTTTATGTTTTTCTGTAAGGTAGCTTTACAGAGAACATTTTGGTATAAAAAACATGTAATATTTTTTGAACATGTTGCCCTTTCGTCTTGCGGAATTTGACCTATTTTTTGATAAAAATTTCAACTTTGGGCCACATGTTCTAAAATACCAAAGTTGGGATCAAAAAACGGAAAGCAGCTTTAGAAACCTTGATTTGTTCCCTATTTATCCCCAAAGTATTTTCCCAGCCCCGAAGGAAATGTCGACCATATGGTTAAAATTGTAAAAAATACCATTTTCGGGATTTTCGCTTAAATTTTTAGGAATTGTGGGATTCCTTTTAACCTTTTGAAAAGTTTTTTTACACTTTGTAATTTGGAATGACAAATTTAAAAAACGTTGAAAATTTCATTGAGTTTTGCTAATAAATAAAGATTTTATTACAGATTACATATTTATTGAGTTTCTAAAACTAAAATTTTTATCAAAATTTTAATAGGATTGCAAATACATATTAGGAACAATTTGATCCACATTATTATTGTTTAGATATTTTAATTTTTGGTCTTACAAAAAAAATGCGAGTCAATATCTCAGTTAGATTCAAAAATATTTACACTAATGAATAATCGTTATTTCGTATTACATACTTGACAATAAAATAACTAGCAGCATCCAAATAACCAAAAAACAAGAAATATCTATGCAACCATAGCAGAGCAACCAAAGAAATGTAAATTGCTGCCAGAGAAAATTGCTAGCACAACAAAACAAAAACGAATGCTGACGCGCAATATTAGTTCTGCAAAAAAGTGTGTATGCTGCTATAGCACGAACATATATTTTGGTTGTTGTGCTACAATAACGAGTGGACAACTGGTTGTATCTGCTACTAGAAATTGCAAACTAACATTGCAATTTGTATAGTAATATATGAATAGTAACAGCAAATTTATATTAGCAGCGTTATACAAAATTATAATAGTAACTATATTTTTAGTATGCAGATTGATAAAAATGTATATTTACTGCAATTGACGGCTAATATAGTAGCAATTGTAAACCCTGAACAAAAGTTCCTATTAATAATATTTAAGAAATAAGTTAATCTAAATTGAAAAACAAATTAAATAACAAATGGACATTTCAATTAATGAAACCTGAGTCGTAGATGGCAGCCATAATCCAATTGACTTTTCTTAAAAATCAAGGTCCAAAACAAAAATTCTACTGCTAAAAGGTGGAATTCGTGTGGCCACACGAAAATATTATCAAACTTATCTAGGAAGTGGAGGCACGTGTTTCAAATGATTTGAAAGTTCTGGAAATGTCTAACCACGGTTCTGGTAATTTTTGCCATACAAAAATCTGACAAACGTGTGAAATGATAATTTTTGTTAGCATATAAATTTATTGTTTGACAATTGTCTAGCAATAAAATTGTAAGGTTTTCTTACAATCGTCTGAACTGACAATTTACCTTTAAAAATTGTTCATTGTCAGCACATTGCTAGACCTGACAACATTCTAAGATCTGACAACCGTCTATACATAGCTTATCTAACATGCATAACATCGCACAACAAATATACGTTTGAAACTTCATAAATACTTCATGTAGTCATACTGCATTTTCAGTCATTCAAAGGAAGAGAAATTAAAATTTCTTTTCATACCCTTCACCATCGTGAGAATGGTATATACATTAGGGATATAACTTTTGACATTTTTTGAAAATATGCAAATTGGCATAGCATAGTCGAATAGAGCATTAAAAAATATGAAAAACCACGGTATTATTTTTTCGTGCTTATTAAAAAAGTTCACGCACCAAACGCAATAAAGTTTTTCATTCAATTTTTTCAATTATTTTGAAAAGCAATTGCTGAATTCACAAAACCTTGTATCATTGTATCGAGTGTATTATTGAATTCAAATACAATAGTGTAAGCTTGTTGTTAGAAATTTTCATACAAAAATTAAATACACTTATACACTTTTATTTTGTATGTTTTTAAAAAGTTGTATTGGTTTACATCTATAAATTTCTCTGAGCACACATAGTACCCATATATGTGAGAGAGTAATTTGAAAAAATGAGAGTCGGTCTACTTGTTATATATACTACGCTTTCAAAAACATTCATACAATATACAATGGATGTTCACAAACTAATAAACAAAAATTGTATTTAATACAAGATACACGATACAAATTGTTGTGAATTCATCAAATATATTTTATTTTAATAATAACTGCGGACATACTTCAAAAGATAATTTTTAAATAAGGGAAGTATCCCTCACACTTGTAAAAAAATATGAAATTATTTATATAATTTTATTTTTTAGAAATTGGTGCGTGATGTTTTTGATTCCAAATGACCTAAAAAAATTATTTTCATTACTAATACAACATTGGCCATCACGTGGTGGTATGCCAAAAATTTCGCCAAAATTAGTTATATACCTAATACACATATGTATAAGTTTGTCATTCCGTTTGTAATTTCTACATTTTTCAGTTCCGACCCTATAAAGTATATATATTCTGGATCCTTATAGATAGCGGAGTCGATTAAGCCATGTCCGTCTGTCTGTTGAAATCAACAAATAACTTACATACACGATTCATACATCAATGTCTCCGTAATTCTTCCGGCTCGGTTACTATTTAAAATCGAGAAAATGGGTCCACAAATGGCTGAGATATAAGGAAAATACCAGGACAACCTCGATTTTTGACCTATTGTTTTACCTATATCTGGATTACTAAGTCATTAATATAGACAATATGGATATCTAATGATAGATATTTCAAAGACCTTTGCAAGTTGCCGCAAAAAGAACCCGTTAATCATTGCTCTGTAGCGCTCACCATTCACAGTAACCGTTTCGCCCGCTCTCCTCCAACGAAAACAGCACACCATACAGTGACTTTGAGCGGGTGTAATGGCTCTTCGTGGGTTACACGCGGATTTTCAGTGCCCCAGAAGCGTAAATTTTGCTTATTTACGTACCCGCTAAGATAGAAATGGGTCTCATCACTCATCTGCGACGAAATTCAAGTTGTGCCAAAGTCACCGACCGATTATTGGTCAAATAAATAGTCAGAATATTCCGCGTTCTGGAGCAGTGTAGCGTAACATTGTTTATTAACGTGTATTTCGCATGTATTTACTACACAAATGTCAAAACAGAACTGACATTAGGGGCCAATCGCAAAATTTATAGCATTTTCTGATAGGAGGATTACTTTTGCTTTACCTTGTATATTACAGTCTTACTTTCTTTGTTCTTGTCACTGCAGGTTAGAGCATTGTAGATGTTTTCTCGAAACTATTCGCTACAAAATCACCTACTGTTGGAAACTGTTGACACACAGTCGGTATTAAGTCATTGCAGTGACAGTTTCATGGAATATCCTTTTGGTGGAGTTAGTTAAATCTTTGGAATGAAATTCGTGAAGTCGCTTTATATTTATACCCTACACCACCATAGTGGGGAGGGTATTATGCGTTTGTGCAGATGTTTGTAACGCCCAAAAATATTAGTCTAACACCCACCTTAAAGTATACCGATCGACTTAGAATCACTTTCTGAGTCGATTAAACGATGTCCGTCCGTCCGTCTGGTTGGCTGGCTGGCTGGCTGTCTGTCCACGTAAACCTTGTGCGCAGAGTACAGGTCGCAATTTTGAAGATATTTCGATCAAATTTGGTACATATTACTTTTTCGGCCCAAGGACCAAGCCTATTGAAACTGGCTGAAATTGGTCCATTATTTCACCTAGTCCCCATACAAAGTCCCCTCGAAATTGGACTTTATCGGTCATAAATGATTAATTTATCTATGTATCTACACAAATTTCGCTCCAAATAATTTTTATATATACAAAATTCATGTCACCAAATTTTGTTACGATCGGTCCATAATTAGTCATAGCTCCCATATAGACCCGCTTCCGAAAATCACTTTAACGTGCATAAATCGCTTAAAAATGTTGGTATACACACAAAATTCAACATAGTTAAATTTAATATAGACATAAATCACACGACCTAATTTTAAGGTGATCGGTCCATAATTGGTCATAGCTCCCATATAAGGCCCACTTCCGAAAATCACTCATGAATATAAATTATTGATATTTTAAAACAAAAATATTTTTACTCATTTACTTGGTGTAGGGTATTATATGGTCGGGCTTGACCGACCATACTTTCTTACTTGTTTATATATGCGCTGCGTTCAAAGACCATAAAATTATGCAAAGATTGAGAAAAATTCTCCAGTTGACCAGAACAGCATCCGTTATTGTGGTATCATGCGAACTGGTGCAACTATACATATTCTGAGTAGGAATTAGTTTAATTCATTGCGTAGAAGGACACCGCGAACGTTGTAAAGCCAGAGTTGAAGGTGGGGCTAAAATCACCCATTACTATGCGAATGTCGTCGTCACACAGAGAAAACAAATTCGTAATGACAACTGAATTTGTCGCCAATCTAATTTATCCAGTTCTATTTATCATCATAAAAATCAGTTGCAATTACCGAAATTTTGATTTCCTAATATATACTATTTAATTGATATATAGAGAAAAGAGATTCCTTGTTGTAGCCGAATTTTTTAACATGCAATCGGTTTTTTATACCAAATAAATCGATTGCAAATGCCAAATACAATGTTAAAACGATTACAAATACATATGTACATTAGAGCGTCCCTTAGAATTAAATTTTTTGAAATGTTGACACTGGAAACTTTTGTCATGACCTAAAATACCACCAAAAAAGGAACCCGTGCCGACTTTCGATTTAGTTTTGAGGTGCATTTACAAGGAAAAAAATGCATTTTGTTGTAAATAAATCCCCATGTGATGATAAAAAATTTTGAAATTCGTTTAACAAAATTTGAAATTGGAGTTTTGAAACTGTCGTTAAAAAAAAATCATTTTTTTTGTTATACTTGTGAATAGGTTAACTGTATCCTATGAAGATAAAAACTCATATACAAGTAAATATGGATATATTTTAAGTAAGAATAAACTTTTGTTTTAATATTTCTCAAAATATGTTAATTTTGTTCCTACATTTCATGTTCTAGTGACCTGAGACACGTTAATGGCCTGCCGATTTTTTAATAACTTTAAAATTTTTTAACCAATTTTTGTCTTTTATTTCTCATTAGAACGACAATTACGTACACAGTTCGATTCTTTTAAATCAAATTGCAAAAGTAATTATTTAATGGCAAAAATTTAAAAAAAAACTGACAAAAATTCATTTTTCCCCCTTGTAAATGCACCACAAAACTAAATCGAACATTTCAAAAAATTTAATTCTAAGGGCCACTCTAATGTACATAGTTATTTAAAAATTATTTATTTCAAAGAAAAAATAAAAATAGCAAATAATATGGAATACAAAGATTGATTTGTTGAATACATTCAATCAGACTTTATCTACAAATTTCCAGGTAATCAATTAAAATTAATCGTTCTATTAAAATTTCACGTAAATTTACCGCCGTATTGATTTTAATGTTTTATCTTGAAAAATTGTGTTTAATTTGATTTTCTGGTTTAGTTTTTGTTATTACAACCGAATTTTTAAAATTCCCATGTAAAATTATTGGTTACTGTAACTGGTGAAATATGTTTTAATACAATAATATTTTTTATTGCAACCGCAAATATTTACTAATGAAAGTTAAATTCAAAAGTTAAACTGCTAGATAAACAAATTTAAGAACTGTAGGTAGGAACCGTAATAATACAAATAACAGGTATGTAGTTGTCATCGCCGTTGTAAAATCTTCCGATTTATAAAGCTTTCACTGAATTGACAATCATTGGTGAGACTTTGTTCATTCGGAAGCAACGATCCCATTATCGTGAGAACGAATATTCCGTTGATATTGCCTTGTTCAGTTCAGGCTCGTAGCTAAAGTATTCAGATCGTCGAATATGAATACATAAAATTTACTATTGAAGAAATTAGTTTGAAGTGTCAAATTAATTAAACTTTATATAGAATCAGACATTTTGGATTCAAATCTGTTGAATAAATATTTAAGTTTAAGGACTTATTCATAAAAAATGTTAAATTTAAACAACGCACTAGAACAAGTGAGGTTGCATGTACCCCTACAAAATATTGAATAAACCTCTTTTACAATAAATTGTCCAGCGATTTCAAATATGCTACTCTTATTACAATGAGATTTTTGGTTCAGAAGATATAGCCCTTCAAAGTTGACTGATTTTCAGTTTTCAAAAAAACAGATAATTTTTAGGTAATTTTGTCCGTTTTAAGATACAATATATCGAAAACTATGTAATGGATCGTCATTATTTTTGATTCCATTGACAGATATACATATGTATTTATTAAGAAAATAATAAACAAAAATTGTAATGTTTGCTTTGTATTTGTCCAGGTAAATCGATATTTACAAACTATCAATTTCTATATTTGCTATATTTTCAAAATAAGTTCTTTGATTATTCCTTTACCTAATGCCTATGCAAATTTCCAGCTGCACTTTTGAAAAAAGAAATGCTTCCAAAAATAACAAATGACCGTGAAAAAAAACAAAACATTTTTATTAATCTTTTCTGGAATAATTTTAAATCATAAAAGTCTTAAAAAAAACATAAAAAATTAAAAAAATTTAAAAAATATTTTATTTTACTTCCCATAAAATTTATTTTTCCACAAATTTCCTCTTTTCTAACCCATAAGTAGGCACCTGGAGGGCGTAGAACTATTTCATAGGCTGATCAATTATCTATCATATGCTTTTTAAATTTTTTGATTATCTCATTTGGTTATCTCCTTTAGATTATTTAATTTAATAGTTTATGGCCCAAAACTCTTAATTCCTTTAGTTTTTTCTTACTAACTTATTTTACCTTAGGTAGGTGTTAAGAATCATTCCTAGGAAGTTCATATGTTCCAGAAAGTTGTTTATTAAGATCTAAGGTACATTTTTGCAGTGGATTGTTTCCTTGAATTTTGAACGGTTTGATACTTTGGACCTGAACAGGGGAAAAATAATCAAAAAAAAATGAATTTTTTTATAGGTTTTTGCGATTTTGATCTTGAAGATGAAGTTTTTTTGATTTTATATGTTAAATTTTTGCGCTACAACTTTGCTTTAGAGAGTAAATCAAAATTCAGAACTGTTTGCAAGATATGAGCCTGAGAAAATGATCACTTTTTTGCAAAAATCACACCGAGGCCCCAAATCTTTGGGGGCCCATAAAAAAGTGCATGACTTTGGACACGAGTCTTTTTTTGGTATTTTATCACGTAGTGGTGTCCGTATATGGTTATATATTTTCGTGTTGCACTGTGTTGTTGAATCAATTCAAAATTTAATTAATTCACAGTCAAATTCATGCAACCTTTGAACGACGATATTTTTTATTGAAATATAATACAACTTGAATGAAAATATTTTTTCTTCATTCAGTTTTGTTTAGCTTTTAATCATTTACAAAATGAAATGGAAAAAATTGATTCAAGCGTTTATGTAATAGATTGAGTTGAAGAAAAATTTAATCATTGAATAGATTTTATTAAGCTATTTTGTAATGGATTTGAATTAAAGATAAATTAAATGATTCAATAAGGAACTCATACTATGAAGAATTAATTCTCAAAGGAATAAATTCACTAGTATTTCGTAATGAATTCTTAAAAGAAATGGCTAAGAGAAATTAAGAATTAATTTTATCAAACCTTTCGGGAATTTAGGCTTTCATATTAGTGGTATTTTAATGAATTACAATTTAAGTTCAAGAAGGGATTTGTAATTTGGAGAAGATTAGACATTAAAAAATGGATAACTAAAACAAATATTGAATTTATACAAATTCACAATGTTTCTTTAAAATGACTCCATAAAATATTGCTGGACATTTGAAATTTTTGTTAACAAAATAATTCTGTTGATTTACTAATCAACGAATCATCTTTTAAAATCTTTCGAAATCTCCATTTATGTGAAAACTTTACAACATACCGGAAGTATATGACAATTGTAATTGTTGTCATGTGTCTTGCATGCACCGATCTGAATAAAAATATCCCTTAAATTATTTCCACTTTTTCACCTTTTTAATGACAAGAAGCTTTTCTCATTTTGCAAGTACGAGGAGTACTTATATCATATTGCTACCGTAATGCTGTACAAAATATGTCAACAATAAGTGGCAGTAGCAAAGGAATGACATTTTTCTTAATTTTATCTGTGAAAAAGATCATGAACTAGTACTACAATTTGCAGAACTTCTGTTGCTAAAACAAAAGTCGCAAATAAGAGATGTTATTTTAGGAGTTTTTACAATGAGATCAGGTCTTCTTACATCTGGGCATAATCGTTATTTTTACTGATTGGTCGTTTTTGTTCACAACAAATAAATGAACAAGTTCGTTCTTTTTGTTCAATTGTTCACTTCTATTCTGTGGTATTTGACTAAACTAAGTGAATGAACAATTGCTCTATTAATGTTTTTGCAGTAAACAAAACGACACTTCTGCTTTTGGAAAATGTATTTGATTTTAATAATAAAGAAAATAAGAAGGAATTATATAAAATTCAAACAACATAAATCCCATTTTAAAGAGTTTTCAAAATATATGTTTCATATAATGACAGATGGCCAAAAGGAATAAAGTGAATAAAAAGAACAATAAAGAACAAGATGATTGAACAACTTCACATTGTTCATTTGACTGAATTGTTCAATTGAACTTGTTCGTTCATGAACAACCCAACTCTAAACAAGAGCTTATAGTGCATTTACACCTACTCCATAAACATGTTATAAGTTGTTTATGGTGATAAATTAGTTTGAGAAACTTGTTTATCCATACAAAACAAAAACAGGTTTGTAACTAGCTTTTGAGATAAACTAGTTACAAACAACTAGTTTTTGCTAATGCAACTCTGTTTTTCAACATTTTTCTGGCAACGCCGCACAGTGGCATGAGATAAAAAAAGAAAAATCGCTTTTTTAATTTTTTTAAATTCAAATGCATGTAACTTTGGACTCAGCCATGATTTTTAAACACTTCTTTCTTTATTTGATATATAGATCCATTGTTAATTCTATAAAAGAAAAATGGATAAAATCGGTGAATATTTGGAACCGCGGTCACCAAAAAACTGGAGTAGGGTGGGTAAAAATGTTGAAAGTTAAATTTTCAAATGCGAAATAGGATCATTTTAAAAATTGAACATACCCGAGGTGTCCTACTTTGGGAACCCCTGGTACCGCTCCTGGTGGGCTCATGAGGTCCAAACTCAATACATAAACTCGACTACACTTCCTCTTTTCGCATGTGAAAATCAGCGTAAGGGTTTAGAAGTTACAGATTTATTTCCATCTTTTTTTATTCTCATACCACTGTGCAACGTCCATATTTTTATTAAATTTTTTTATATTGAAGTCAGCTGTTTTATGACTTGTCAAAAATAAACCACTTAACTGCCTAAAATGCAGATGTAAACGGTATTGTTTATGAAAGTAGCTTATGATCATAAACTAGTTTGAAAATTACAAGTGTAAATGCACTATTACAGCGTATGTTATATCGATCCTGCAATCAAATCGAATGTAGATTCGTTTCGGCAAACCTGCCCTTAGTATTAACGCCTATACTAAGGGATAAAGATAAGTTCATGAAGTTGATTCATTCTCAAATGAATACCAATGACTTTTTTCAGAGTGTTTAACAAAAAGCATGCAAATTAAATATTTCAGTTCTGTTTCATCTGTTTTCGTAAGACCCTTTAATAACTATTTATATACCTCCACTATCTGGCATGATGTTGAGAAGTATGTCTTTTCATTATAACGACTCGTCGTTTTTTTGTTGTTGTTTTTTGGTCTGTTTCCACTTTAATAAACTTCCTCTAAATGAGTTTTAAAAATCTCTTATATGCACTTACAAAAATAAGTACATTATGGAATCGTATGCTCACGTACCCATGAGTACTCGTGTGGCGGTTGCGCATGCCTTTAATAGAGAAGAAGTAGCTCCAACTTCAATACAATGCAATGTGCAGCAAAAGCTGCAACAGCAATTTGCTGCTGTGAAATGAAAACAATTTTAAGTGTAACCAAGTAAACAGAAAAGGAAAGACACACAAGAAAGTTGTCGAAATGATAATATCAAGCGTCCAACGAGCGAACGACAACAGCAACAATGCAGATGACGATGAGTATGAGATTGAGGATGGTGGTAGTGATGACGATGATGATGATGACGACAACGACACTCATTGTTGTCAACATGGGTTTGAGTGTTTAACATAACATTGACTTTGACAAGTCAAAGGCCACTTAGCTTCTGTACATCCAGCCATCCAACGATCCACCATTTAACCAACCAACCAACCATTCAAATTTCCTTTGTACATATGTATGTACGTGGTACGTGTGTGTTGACAAAGAATCTCTTTAGAGGCAATAGCCTGGAATGAAAACATTTTACTATTTTTTTCTTTTTTTAAACAAATTTGTTAAGAATTTTTAGCGTGTTTCAGTTTCTTTGTTGTACATTTTGCACAATGTAGTGTATTAATAATTTAATGCCGTTGCAGTTGATGTTGCAACTATTGTTGTTCATCTTTTCATTGTTATTGTTGGCTGAATGATTTTGGGTTTGTTGTACAAATTGCATTGGCACGAGTGTCACATTTAGTGCCATAATTTTTTCCGCTTTTATATCGGTTGGCATTTTATTAATGCGGCCGGCATTGTTTTTTCTTTTTCGTTGAGGGTGAATTTTGTTGTTTTTTTACCACAGTTACTTTTATTGCAACTGACAAGGAACTAATTATGAAACCAGTTCTTTGGTGTTAGGGATCCGTTCTAGTTTGAATTATTTATATGAAAGTGAAATCGAACTCTTCAGATATTAACTTAGATGTAAAAAAGACACCGCTATTCCATTAATTACTGACTAGCGATAGCACAGCTAAAGCATCCCGAAGTATGTATTTTTTTAACCAGATCGTATTTAACCTTACATTAGGGTTAAGTGTTAATTGTAGGACGGACTGTAATGCTCCTGTTATCTGAATATGATGAGTCCTACACCCAGAGAAAAAACCACATTGAATCAATAAGAAACTTTAACGAACGTCTAGTAATGTTAAATTATTTTATTTCAATATGGAACAATATTAATTTAATGTTGAAAATTATTGATTTATCGGATTTCAATATAATTTTCTATAATAATGAAAATTATTGAATTAATATGACGCGTTGTTATTTTTAAATTGCAGTTTTTCCCCTGAGTGTTAGAATACGTTCAACGGCTATTATTCCATAACAATTAATTGATTCCACCACAGCCTTGAAGATCCCAATTGTACCGTTTGAACGTATATTCCGGGATTGTTTTCTCTCCTAGCATTATATGTAATTTGCATTATGATATCATTCGATTTCATGGGCAAAATGTTATCAACCTTGTATATGCTTCTGAAGTGTACCAATTCCATCTACATTAAGTCAATAAGTTTAACAGTGAATAGATTTCTCCACAGACCTTCCTTATTGTATGAGCTCTGTGAGATAATGAAGAGTTCTGAACGTAGATTCAAATCGAATGAATGGGTCAATGATATTCATTCGAGTTGAATCTACCTTCAGAACTCTTCATTATCTCACAGAGCTCATACTTAATGTATGTAATGGAAGGTCTGTGGAGAAATCTATTTACTGTTAAACTTTCCAGATAGTTTTTTTTATAAAAATGATGCAAGACTTAACGATCTGTACACACCTTTAATGATAAAAATAATATTTATCCTCGTGAGTTGGGACGAAATTCATAAAAAGTCTACAGGCATTAAGAGAAGCTACCAATTGAAATTTTTAATTATGTCGGAATTAGGAAAATATATTGTAAGAAGAAATAACTCTAAAATTCTGTACTAGGAAAATCTAACTGGTTACGTTAGAATTCCAACGGGAATTCGGACCATAGGGTAACGACTTTAAGGTTACACATCTAATTTTGTTTCCAAGTAGGGACGAGTGCACAGCAGTTTTTACTGATGGCTCCAATAAGGAGCTTAATTAGTACATAGATACATTAAATTATCATACATACTCCCGGCCGAATGCTGCGTATTCCCGGTAGAGATATTCAGGTGGTAGACTGCCAGAGAACTCTAGGAACGTTACTATAAATATACACGATTAGCTTGTTTTGGGTAGCAGTTATATAGGATCTGATCAATCTAGTAGTCTTGGGAAAATTCCGTTATATACTTATTTTCTGTTCTTCAGATCGGAATTTCATTTCACCTTTAAATATTTCTTTTTTAATTTTTCTCCATAGTCCCCATTTAAATATTCCTCTTCCTAAAATCATTTAAATATGCATAAATCTATTAAAAATATAGTTATCCGGTTGAAAATCGATATAATATTGTTACGAATTTGCAATAGCGATTTGAATTTACCGTATGTAACGACTGCCTGCAACAATATGTCCATCAGTAGAAGCTCCTACTTATCAACAATGTTGATAGCATGCGGTTGATTAGCATGTTTTTAAGTATGGCAACACTAAATGTTTAAGCTGCTGACCTTAACATCGAAAGCTCTAGAATTCGAATATACGAGTTTTGATATAAATAGTGAGTGCGATTGCAGTAATGAATGAGTCTAATTTGAAGCATCGTTAAGTAAAGACATCAACTGCATTGCCAATGTACATTATACATTATAAAGTGTGTGTGTATTTCTGCGAATTGATAAACGTGTATAGAAACACTGAGTGACAATTTGAACTGTTATTGTTGTACATTTTAAATAATTAAAGAGTTGTTACAAATTTTAAACTACTAAACGGTTTTTATTTGCAATCAAAAGTATCCGGTTTATTTAAAGGAAATAAACCACAGTTTTTTAAAGGTAAAAACGTATCATTACTAAATTTTGTGAAGATCGGTTCATATAAGGGCCATTTCCGAAAAACTGTCAAATACACATAAATCGATAAATCTCTTATAAATATCATTATCACATCAAAATTCATCATAAATATATTTAGAAATCACCTTACCGAATTTTGTGAAGGTTGGTACATAATTCGTCATAACTTCCATATAAGGTGCACTTTCGAAAAACACATTAACACATTATCTTAAGAATATCTATTTCGGCACTTTTATTGCAGTTTTTAAATCAATAAGTTTTCCTGACTGAAAATAGTATCTAAAGAAAATTTAAAAACTTAAACATTTTCAAAAATATACAGTCTCAGTATTAGATTATCAAAAACAGTCAGATTCTCTCCCCGTGATTTTCGATACGTAAATAAGCATTGCAAATAGAAAAATTAAGGCAATTTGGCTATTTTTTAAGAATTCATGTTTTTATTAAAAATAATAATAGAATTTTGGGCCAAATTCCGATTTTCGATTGCCAACAGAGATTTAAACCAACAATGAAAATAGATTGTGAAATTTTGTCAATGTGGAAACCATACTTGTCAATGTGTTGGATCTCTTTGGGAATCTAAGGGAATACCCCAACTATAGGGGAAGTGGGCCTGTTTTTAAAAAAGGGTACCTGGACATACTTGCCTTTCATATATCATGTGGTCGTCATTGAAAATATCCAGCACAGATATGCAACAAATGACAGTTGTCAAAAAAGTTTTCAATGATTTTGATTTCCAGAGCGAGAAAAAAAATACAATTTACAATAGGCAACTAGTTTGAAATACATTTGTCCCTCTTTTCAAACCACAACCATTTTCTATTGTTATTTTTCTATTGAAACCAGCTGATTCATATCTGTATAATTTGTGATATCCAGTTTACAAAATTCACACGAATTGAATTTCTAAAGAATTTAGGATATTTTTAAACGAAATTATGTCAAAAAAAGAACATTGTCACTAAGCACTAAAGCTATAAAAACAATCTAAAATCTATAAAAAACAAAAAAGTTTTAACTACTTCGAAATTAGAAAAACTAGGACCTCTCAAACAAACATATTTTTAAATTTTTGGACAAATAATCTCAATCATGTTTAATAAACTGTGCTTCTCGATGTAGTAAATTTGCTAATGATACAGTTATCATACATAAATATTTATTCCAACTAACTGTGTTTTCAAATAAATTTGGTGACTGTTATTTCCTTTTATATATCTTTAGTTCTAAGATTTTTACTACAACTATAAAATGTATTGCAATTCAACTGCTGAACAATGTCCAATTTTTAATAAACTTTTCAGTCTTTGAAATCAGAACAATAGTTCAAAACCTTAAGGCTAAAAATGACAACAATACATTAATTGAAATTATGAATTCTAAGCAACAATAACAACAAACAAACCTATCGCTTAAACATGGCCAAGATAATCTGCACAGTTAAACAGTTTTGCGGAATAGTTACGCATGCGCATGGAAAAAAATGAGACAAACTTATGTTTTTTTTTGTTATAAATGCTAAAATGCCCAGAGAAAAAACCCAATGAACCATAAAGGAAAAATAATGTTTTCCTTTTGTTACCAGTAGTGGAGAGAGAAAATGAGCAGGAGACAAAGACGAAGAAAAGAAAAGACAAAGTGTTAAGACGCTAGACAAGATAGACAAACAAAATAGACAGATATGGAAAGTAACAGAGACACATACGTTAAAAGATCGTCTGACACATGCCAACAATTTATGAAGAACACTTTTGTATTGTGCACTCACTGCGCAGCGTCATGTTTGCGACAGTACTCGAAATAATAGAAGCAGCAGCGGAGGCAGTATCAAAGAAAAAAAAAACAGTGTATGGACTATGAAAGTATTTACACTTACAGCTGAATTATGTGGTACACTTAAAGGGTAGATAATTAAGTCGATGTAGCACGAATCTATTTAGGTTTATTGAATTAAATTAATTTGTTATGATTCATGTTTGATTTGGAATTTTCCAAACTTGATTTAAATAAAATCGAGCCAATTACTAAAATATTATTTAACAGTCAATGAAATCTAACTTTATGAAAATGACTGAAGCTAAAAATTTCCTTCTAATAAGTACTTATCTTCTAATAAGTAGATTTTTAACTTTTCCGGAAGTATTAATATATATGTATATGAAAAATAATTTTCGATCCCAGTGTGAATGGGTCATAACGCAATCTAGGTATTTTTACGTTTTCTATATCACACAAAAATTGTTGAAAGTTGTAAGCGCTTCAAGTGTAATTTGGTGACTTTTGTGTGAATGCTACTGTACGTTATACACACTTTACACTTAAGATGTTGTGAAAAACAACAAATAATTTTTTAACAATACAACAGCAAACAAAGTTTAAACATGACAAAGAATAAACATCAATTCAGTTCCATTAACCAACAGTTTAACGTAACAACCACAATGACATAATGCGAAGAGCACCAACAACAAATAAAGCGTGAACAGTTTCATGCTTTTTATTATAAAACAAATTTGAAAACGATCATAATCATACTGCGAAAAAGTTGTCAGTATTATTGTGACCAGTAAGATTCAGAGCTGTAATCCACTGCGCAAGAATAAGCGAACAAATTATGTCAATATACTTTTCATTAATCGCTGACTATTTCCCTTAATTGCTTTTGAACAGAGACCGAAATTACGGGTCCACTTTCATTTCAATGGTAGGTATTTTATACCCAACACCAAAAAGGGTGGGTATAAAATATTGGTCGCATAAACGTATACAATTCTAAGACGATCTAGTTATGACCTTCTGACTTTATGTTGTTGCCACGATAGAGCATCGGAGATAAAATTTTGGCTTAAAATTTCATCATTTTTGGAAGGCGTTCGGCTAGACTTTGATCCACATTTACTCCAAAGTGGCGTATTTTTGAATCTAATTAAGATATTGACTTGAAATTTTTTTTGTAAGACCAAAAATTAACTTATCTAAACAAAAAAGATTAGTTCGGAATAAATGTGAATCAAATTGGTGCTATATTTACAATCCTATTAATATTTTGATACAAATTTTAGTTTTAGAAATTCAATAAACTCAGCAAAAATCTACTATTTTTTGAATTTTTAAATTGAAAATCGTTTATTTTTGGATTCTTAATCCATATTGCTCTGAAATCGTTTGTATATCATTGGTAATTGAGTTGTCTAACTAACACTCCATTCGGTCCAAAAGTGCGCCCTTTATTTCCAAAAATACAAAAATCTTTGAAATTGGATGGGAAAGAAAAAAATGGCACGTGTTTAAAAATTTTACATGTCGAAGGTACCCTACTTTGAGCCCCCATAGCATTTGTAGGGCCCATTTTAATAACTTAAACTCGAACATTTTATTCCTATCGGACCAGACGTTTAGAAATGCCAGATTTATTTCCAAAAATTTTCGATTTTGCCCCACTGTGCAGCGCATATGAATAAAAAAGAACTAAAAACTATCAAACAAACAAAATATTTGTACAATTTTTAATTTTCAAGGTAAATTTTTTGAACTGTTATCGAAAAAGTTTAATAACTTTTGCAAATATAAACTGATTTTAACAAGTAATGTCTCATTTTTTTCTATATAAAATTGTCTTTAAAATACTGTGCAAAAGAAAATAGGTTAAATAAATTAATTAAAATAACTATTGTTGAATTTAAAAAATTACGAACAAATAAAAAGAAATGCGAAACTTTTTATAAAAACATACCTAATTTCTTGGAATATACATTTTATGAAAGCTTAATTCTTTGCCTCTCCATAATTGTCTAAAATTTTAAAATCGGTCAAAAAATGTATGAGTTAGAAGTACTGTGTGAGTAAACGCCACAAATTATTTGAATTATTATTTTCAGATAATTTGTTGGAGATTGGGCTCAATAATAGATTAGGTTCTGAAAAATAAATTTGTCGGACTATAAGATTATTAAAAAAATCAAAAAATTCACTGGTGTTTATCAATTTTGAGGGTCTCTGTATATAATGCCCACAACCGAAAAATACCTTATTCTCCACTATTATTTAAACATGTCAATATGTGCATGTTTAAATAACACATAATTCTGAATGTTGAGTACATCATTTTTGTAGAATAAACTTGCAGTCCATCTGGTCTGAATTTTTTTACAGTAAATAAATGAACCTAAATATCCATTGAACTAAAAGAGATATCTTACATATGTTTGCATGTTTTTTTTATAGATCTCCTTAAGGACTATTTATATTTTAAGTTCCATCTCATTCGGATCATACTTGGATTTTTGCAGATATTTTTAAAAAATGTGAAACCCAGATGGCGTGTAATTTTGCTAATTAAGCGAAAAGGGTTTTATTTAAAACTTTTGTATCTTTGGTAAATTTTCCGGCAAACATTTTTGTAAAATATTTTAATCCTTAAAATAATCTTTTGAAAGGACTTTTTTTGATTTTCTCGAAAAAGGGTAAAATTTACCCTTAAAGAGAGGAGAAGAGGTTTAAGATCATTCATAAAAATGATCCCTATAAAATTCCACAATCAAAAAATTAAGACTTTCAACCCACTGTAAAAAAAAAATTCAGACCAGCTGGACTATAAGTTTATTCCACAAAAATTATCTACTCAACATTCACTTTTAGAATTCTGTTCCAATCAAAAAGTCCTAATTTGTTGGACAGTGTAATCGTAGGTTGACTATTGGGAAAGTGCTGAATTTCTCATAATGATTATTGGTACACATAGCAACAACAAATGTTATCATCACACTTTGTCCATGGGCGTAATTATCCTACTTCTTGCAGATATCAAAACAGCCCCAACACTAGGTTCGTAAGCTATGAAATAATAAAGATAACTAGTATTGGAACATGAGTATATAACGACTTACCCAAGTATGATATTTTAATATAAAATTTGAAAACACATCCCTAACCTACATAAAATTGTATATTTCCTAATTGACCCAGATAAATATTTTTCATTATTCAAAATAGAACTTGCTATTAGCAACAATCTAAAGCTGCTGCAACTTTAACAAACTCAATATCGCTGTAAATCTTAAAGAATTAGCAGAAAAAACATCTATAAATTGAAATAAACATGATCAAATATGTAAACTTGTATGTTTTAAAGTTAGTTGGTTTGAATATATTTAAATGCAGACATCCAACATTGAACATAATTAGCAATTAATAAACACCACTTGGGGGTTATCGCCAATAAAGGATCAGCTAAAAACACAAAATGTATGTAAATAAACAAGCAAACAACAAATTTGAAACGACTAACGACTTAGTAAATGCGTCCGTTCAACATGTTGAATGCAACACAACAAACAGTTACTAACATCACCTTCAATATAAATATGCATGTGTTGCAACAACAAGCAGCAGCATTTATGGCAAACGTTTTTACGGGAGTGAAAGAGAGAGAGAGAGACTGTTTACATTAAAATGCAACAACACAACAACAACTACAACAAAATTGCATACTAATAGATACATTTCATTTACAACAAGGCTTGTAAAGTTGTTGTGCCAATATTGCAGCCCATTCTGCTGTTGCTGTACTTGTAGATGTTCAGCATTCACAATTTATAACCTGGTCAAAAGTAACACAGCTCCAACATTGTTAACAGTTCCAACTCGCCTTGCATTTAAGTAGATATCGATGAGATTTTAACAGCAGAAGATCATCAACATCTGCTTCATATTTAAGTGAATTTAGTTGTTGCCGTGAACTGGGTATTGAAAATATCAGTGATGAAGTTTGTTGATATAGCGTAGTGTGTTGGAAGATTGTTTTGTTAATTATAGGGACCAGACGAAAAATTTGAATCAAACAAATTAAGTTTTGCACCTATACTTTTCTGAATTCGATAACATTTGGTTTACATGCATGTTTTCCATGGCCATACAAGAATTTATTTTAAAGTTTTTTATTGAAATCCGTTTCTCATCAAAAATCGTCCTTTAACAATTGATATCTCAGAAAAGTTATCTTCCATTTTCCATAGATTTTAATTAAATTTGATCAGAATGGGACCATTCTGGGAGATTTTCTTGAGATAATTGAAATTTATGGTTAAAACTGAAGTATATTTTACGAAATAATGGTTCAATTTGTATAAACTTAGTCTTTCATTAATTCTTGAAATTTTTTTTATTCTAATGTATTACTCAAAAAATTCGTTTCTATCAGCAAGATTATTAGAATGCCCTTTGTAGAGGGCATATATAAAAAAAACGTTTTTTTCAACTGAAAGATATTTATACCAAATTACTTCTATACATTGGGGGATATATTCGGTTACCTCAAACGGACATTAGGGCGGCTCTCATTTATACGTTGTGTGAAATATAGGATGATATTTGCGACTTTGATTTTCCACAGAATTCGAATTAGACGCCGTAGTTTTTTTTAATAATATAAAAACAACTGTTTTTAATTTTGAGATACTTAGTTGGAATAGCAATTCGGACACTATTTGAAAAAAATCTAAAAAAAACTGAAAAAAATGCAAAATTCTTGACTTTTTTGATATTTCGCTATGAATATCTCAGAAACTAAGCATTGCATTGTTAAACGGAACTGAGAAATTTTAGATTTTGAAGTTCTTGACCAGTGTCCAAAGTTTCGAACCTATTTGTGTCATTTTTCGATTTTTCACATGATTAACAGAGCTATGTGAATAGATAATATCGATTGAAACATATTTCAAAGGCTCTAAGGGCCATTGGCGTTAGTATCCCTTTCTAGTATTTATCCACCAGATCTCTGTTCCTACCAACCTAATGTACCCCCGTAATGTCAGAAAATTTAAGCTCGCTAGAAATCACTAAACTTTTGCTAACCTTAGTGAAAAATTGGTCTCCTCGAAACAAAAACATTGATATATCATTAAGATCCGACTGAAAATGACAAAAAATATTTTTTTTTTCGTAACTGCATTGCAGAAATACTTTATATTAGGGGGTGAACGGGGATTATTTTTTTTGAGGTACGGACTCTACTACCACAAAGTATACAGAGGCGACACGGCAAAAAAAATATATTTGTCTCTTTCGCTCGAAACAATTTCAACTGGTTTGGTTTTGTGCTTATTTATATAGTTGTTTGTTTTAACGCACTATCTGTATTAAACCGCAAATTTGTTTTCTCTTTCTATCGAAACAATTTCAAAAAAAGCTGATTTTAGTGTTTTTGAACTGTCAAATTTGACGCCTCTGTATACTTTGTGCTACTACACACAGGTCTC
Organism: Calliphora vicina; assembly: GCF_958450345.1. Classification (NCBI taxonomy): domain Eukaryota; kingdom Metazoa; phylum Arthropoda; class Insecta; order Diptera; family Calliphoridae; genus Calliphora; species Calliphora vicina. The sequence goes on along the minus strand of NC_088780.1, from coordinate 56,352,766 downwards.
GTTTTATGCGATAGATGCGTTCCGAAAAAAATCGCATAAATTGAATTCGCATAAAACGATACTCTAGCTTCATATAAAAACTAATGATTCGTTCCAAAAATCTGAAAAACCGCATAAATTAATTAAAAAATCAGAACAAAATCGCATAAAAAAAATCAACATAAATATATTTATTTAATTTACTTAAACAATAAAAACAAAATATTTATAATTACAGAAAAAGTGAAAATGATCCAAAAAAATGAGCTAACACATTTTTAACGAAATTCTGTAAATATGCTTGATTAATCTGAATCAGTGAATAATTGTCTGCATCGGTTTGGAATTGGTTCAACGTCACTTTCATCACTAGATGATATAATCATATTGTCATCATATGGTAAAATATAATTTTCATCACTAGAATTAATCTAGTGAATAAGGGACGAAATCGAAGATTTTTTTTCTTTTCTTACAAAATAAAACTTTGCGATTTTGAATATTTAAGTTGCTTATGCAAATCTTGATATCCGGAAAACAGATCAGTCAGTCCGCGATGAATCTTTAATTCTCTTTCCCTATTTGAATCTATATTAAGAATTTGATTTTGTAAAAAACAAACTATAACCATTATATCAGTGATGCAAAATTAGTTTAATTTAAAAATGGTAAAAAGGTAAGGCCCTTAAGGGCTCGGTTATGTAAATGAAGAATTAAAAAAAAGCTTTAAAAACCATCTAAAATTTCAAAATCTTTTAAAATTCTAAAAAAAAATTTAATTTAAAAATCGCATAAATTTAAATCCGCATAAAACGAGAGCTGAGTGTATATTGCTTTTAGGAAAATTTGTTCCAAATAGTATAGATATATATTTCTTCAATCTTTCGAAAAAAAAATTAAAAATAAAAAATGTTTGACTGGTTTTTTGAAAATTGAAAAAAAAGTATATAAAAGTTTTTGATTTTGCAAAAAAAAAAAAATCAAATATTTTTTATTTTTAATTTTTTTTTTCGAATGATTAAAGAAATATATATCTATCTAAACTATTTGTGACAAATTTTGCTATATTATCCTTATTTTTTGTCAAGGTTTTTAAAGGTTTTGAAATTATCTATTTTTCTGTTTCACCAACAGAACATTGGAACATTGTCTAGTGTAAGTATATAAACAAATTAGATATTGAAATTAAATATATTGGTCCATAATCATAGTCAGAAATAAAGAATACTTTAAGAGAATTAAACTCGACTTTACTCAAGAGTGGACTTTAGGTATATCATAGACAAGTTAAAGTATACTTCTGACGTTGAAGTCGACTTTAAATATAAAAAAGCTGAAGCTGTTATTAACTCGTTTAACAACAGCATCAGCTGTCCTTCACCAAGTAAAAAAGTTCGGCAGAAAGTAAAAAATGTTTAAGTTACAAGATATTGGTAGAGATTTTGCAATTATTGAACAGTTATCAATAAAATTAGTACCAAAATATTCTAATTATGATATTCATCTTATATACATATTTCGTTTTTCCACAACAAACAACTTTTTTTCTTTAGTTGTCCCGGTTACTTTTATTGTTTACCTTTTTTGTTTTTTTTTTTAAATTTTGTATGTCAGCTGTTCAAGGTTGCCACTTGTCTGTATTTTGTTGTATATTGTATGAAAACATTTTCTACATTTGCGGTGGCACCCAGTTAAAGTCATACTTTAATTTTGACTATGGTTGCAAATTAATAAAAAGCAGGTTTTTATTTTAAAGTTGTTTCTAAAAATAACCGACTTTAGTGTTTGACTATGATTATGGGCCATTATTTTTGACGTTTTATACTAGTGTTAAGGATATAATTTATATCCTTAATTTTTGTATTTTTTTTTTGTATACCTTTATTATAATATTAGGTCTGTTCATTTACTTTCCCAGTAAATACTTGCAACGAGAGAATAAAATCAAAATTTACAAAATTACTCTCTTAAATTCTCAAAAATAGTAAAAAGTAAATGAACGCTTTTCCAGTATCAATTGTTTTATACACACAATTTTCTTATTTTATTCCCTTTAAAATGTAAAATACTCACATTTTCTTCAATTTAAATTTTTAAATTCTTTTTTTACATTTTTTCACCACAAAAATAAATAAATAATAACACAAAACATATGAAATATAAGCTGCTAACAATTACGAGTTCAAAATAGGACTTGTAAGTTTGCAACGAGAGAACAGTCTCTAAAATTTATACGCTCTTGATTTTTGCACTACTTGAAAGTTTTTTGAGTTAATGAAAGCTTTTCCAGTAACAATTGTTACCAACTAGTAACAACTTTTAGTTGTTACTATTGTTTCTGCCTTTAATGTCAAGGCCTTACAATAAATAATTAAATCTTATAACTAAACAATTATTGTATATTTACAAAATTAGACTCAAATTAGGTGAGTGGTAAATCAGCTCTACGTATCCTTGATCTGCAGCTAGCTTTACGAGCGGGTTCGGTTGATGAAGTAATTTTGACAAATAAGTGTCTATGGATGTGATATGTATGTAAATTATACATAAAAGTATTTCCACAAATATACTATATGCAAAAGTACGGTTTTAACACACAAGTGTGTTTTATTCACCTGTGTAAATTCATACATATTCACCACGAAAACATACCCTTCACCTTCCACAATATAATTTTCCGACCCTATAAAGATATATATTCTGGATCCTTATAGATAGCGGTGTCGATTAAGCCATGTCCGTCTATCTGTTGAAATCAGTTTTCTGAAGACCCCAGATATCAGATGTCAGACATGCTTTCGAGAAGTTTCCTATTTAAAATTAGCAAAATCGGTCCACAAATGGCTTAGATATGAGGAAAAAACCAGGACAACCTCGATTTTTGACAAATTTTGGACCTACATATATCTGGATTACTAAGTCATTAATATAGACAATATGGATATCTAATGATAGATATTTAAAAGACCTTTGCAACGACGTACACAGAAAACCTATTTCTTAAACCGTTTCAATTCAAATATTTGTCACATATTGAACTGGTTTCAATTACTTCATAATTAAATCAAGTATTCATTTGCTCAAAAACAAAATTTCTTGATATTTTCTATTGAATTTTGAGTTTTGAATTTGATTATTTTGACAATTGAATATACAGTTTTCGTTATAGGTTGAATTTCAAATACAAAAATTATTGAATAGATAATTTTCGTAATTGAAAACACATTTTTGTTATTTTTTGTTTTTTCAATTACGAAAATTATCTATTCAATAATTTTTGTATTTAAAGTTCAACCAATAATGAAAATGGTATATTCAATTATCAAAATTATCAAATTCAAAACTCAAACTTCAATAGAAAATATCAAGAAATTTTGTTTTTGAGCAAATGAATACTTGATTTAATTATGAAATAATTGAACCAGTTCAATATGGGATAAATGTTTGAATTAAAATATAATTTTTTCTGTGTATATAAGACCATAGTAAGTTGGACCTACAATCGGTCAAAATCGGAAAAATTTACCGAATTTAGCTATCTTACTTGTTTTTTTTTTAATAAACATATTTCCTAACTTTTATATAATTATATTTTTATCATTAGAAAATATTCAGACCAAATTTCGTATTTTTAGTTTCACTTGTTTCGGCAATATCATGTTATTAACAGCGGATGTTCGCTGAGGTGGGTCAACATATTTCCACATACATATCTTTGCTGTACATATGTTTTACAGATTTTTCCAAATATTTTTGAGCAAATAAAAATATTAGTACTAAATTTCATATTCGCACTTAAAATTCAGTCGATAAAAAAATTCAATTATTTGTTCCTAAATAGTTGGCCGCCACTGTATGTATGTGTGACACATCCTCAAATTGTTCACTGAAACATTTCCAAAGTTTTTAATGCATTTGTGTCTTCCTTGAAGAGGGAGATAAATAATGTTTTTTATCGTTGAATTAATAAAATTCAAATTGTTCGATCTAATTTACTACTGAGGATTTCCCAGACAATTTCGAATTACTGTAGATATGAAAACAATTAAAATTACTCTGGGGCCATAATGTCACAAACCTCGTACAAGGGTTAAAGAGATCACAAGTGTATCAACACAAAAAAACATTATGTTATTTATTTATACAATTATTCATTCATTTATTCATTAATTTGGTGAAAAAACAATTAGTAATAAAACATTAATTCCAGCATATTAACGAATACAAAACAAAAAAAAAACATGAATTTCATTTGTGTCCAACATGTGTGTCTCTGTTGAACTATTGATTGGAAAACAGAGTCAAACACTTTTTTATTGAATTGTTTATTGTCCATTGATTATTGTTGGTGGCTTAATGTGTGTTGCCAGCAATACGAGTACCTCCAACATGTGACAATGTTGTTGACAACTGTTGAAAATTTTTGGAAGTTGTTTTCCACATGCCTACAAACATGTAATCGTTTATTATGAACGCGCTTTGATGTCGTTTTTTGTGTTTTTATTTAATTTAAAAACGTTGTTCTTTTTTTATTATTTGTTTTACTTAATTTTCAATTTAATTTAAAATTCTGTAGATTTTGTTTGGTTTGCTCTAATAAAAAAACTAAATTCCTTAGTTACGTTTGCATAAGAAAGACTGACCGATCGATCGATGGAACAACAGATGGACTAGTTTTTCATTAAGCGGGTCGGAATTTACAAAATTCGGTGCATTTTTAGCAGCTGTTCCGTTTGTTTTGTGTGTTGCAGCATTTCTTTACGATTTTATGATCGCACACACTTATTTGGGACACTTTTTTGTGTTTCCATTTCTAGCCGTTGAATTTAAGTATTCTGGCTGCTGATTTTGTTTAACTAATTGATCTCATAAATATTTATTTCGGCATTGAACTGTTTTAATTCGTAGCTTTTGTATTTATTTAAGTAATTAATGAAAATTAGTTTTTCATGTTTAATTAAAGTTTGTGTTAACAATTGTTTCGAACAAGTTTGGGTGACAAATTTTAAAACCATCAATAGATAGAGTTTGAAGTTTGTTTTAATATTTGTCTTGTCGGTCCATCCGTTGAAAAGTTGATGGAGTATAATAATAATTGTGAGACAACTTCAGAGTCAATTATGTGTTGTTGGCAACCATCCAAGTGATTTCTTCCGACGGAATATCCAGGTTGATGTTACAATATCTATTAATGATAGAGGTAACTAATGCTAGTGAAAAAGTTCGAAGATTGAGTCCATTTGCTTGTGATGTAAACTCTTGTCATAATCAGCTACCATGCCTTTCAGCTAAGTTGCATTTATACGCTTCATATATATAATGATTATGGATTAATGGATTACTTATTCAATTACTAAAAACACACTCCTTGTAATGTGTGAAAATAGTTTTTGTATTACTGTCGTTTCTTTTTGACTTAAAAATGCGGGTTTTTTTTACAAATTTGTATCTTTTATTTTGAAAAATTTATACAATAAAAATTTATTAAAAGTATTGGCCAACGTTAGTTGTGACCTTTTCCCATCTTTCTGGCAACATATTGTTACGAAATTGTACTTGAATTCAAATATAACGATTTTAAGGGCTGATTTAAAAGTAGCATAAAGCTATGTACACACGGTTGTCAGATTTTACAATGTTGTCAGATCTGGCAATGTGCTCGCAATGTACTGACAATGAAATATTATTACCAAAAGGTAAATTGTCAGTTTAGACGATTGTAAGAAAACCTTACAATTTCATTGTCAGACAATTTGCAAACAATAAATTTATATGCCAACAAAAATTGTCAGTTCACACGGTTGTCAGATTGTTGTATGGCAAAGGTAACCAGATCTCTTGTTAGACATTGTCAGAAGAAAATTCAAATCTTTTTACAAACAATTTTAATTGTCATCTGTGTGTATTTATTAAAAAGTCGGAAATTTAAAGTATTATTATGGAACAGAAAAAAGCCATTGCATGATAGATGAAGGCAAAATAGCAAAAAATCGTCGCAAAGTTTGGGTAAAGGATTGGGTACTTCGCCATCAGCATCCGCTTACGAACTGACGAGCCGGAGTTGTATCATAATTTATTGCGAATGGTCTCCGAACAATTTGATCAATTTTGGCGATTTTTTTTAAATGTGTGCCGACTAAATAATACAGCACAACATAGAAGTATGTACTTGATCATACTATTTCAACAAACAATCTTTGTTTTAGCGTCAAAAAATAGTAAAAACGAATGTGCTATTTAGAGGGACTAGACACGTTCATAATGCATCGATATGTTCACAAGAGTTATTCAGATTTACCGTAGCTACAATATTACTCAATATTGTTAGTGACAAATTAGGAGTCCCTGGAAGTTATTCTAAAAAAAGTAAAAAAAAAATTGTTCTTCCTATATTTTTTTCAAAAAAAGTGCCCGAAAAATCTATTTTTTGGAAAAAAATGTTAACAAAATTTGTTTGGCGGACTCTTAGCTATATTATTGCCATATAAAGTTAAGCGGTATCACCAAGTCTGAATTAGCTTTTGGCCAAAAATTAATGACACCATTTTTTGAGAGCCCACTGATTTTCAAAATCTTTGGCCCATAAAAACAAAAATTGGTCACCAAAATGGACAAACTTAGTATTGGGTCATGATCGTGAGTTTTTTGCACTGACAATGATGCCATTGTCAGATGCATAAACTTCGCACATATGACAATAAAAAGTTTCTGACAATGATCTTACAATGATCTGGCAATGGCAACGTAAGGTGTTTACACGATTGTCAGATGTCTGATAATATTATTGTCCTACAATGTACTGACAATACTTTTTCTGACAACGTTGTATGACAAAAATTGTAAGTTTACACGGTTGTAAGACATTTTCTGAAAATTTTTCTGACAATATTGTAAGATCTGACAACCGTGTGTACGTAGCTTAATGCTTTCATATAACAGTGCTGTAATAGCAAACAGTAACATATCTGTGGGCATTATTAAATAAAAGCTTTCAGTTGATTTGATCGTAATTTGGCAACGCTGTATTCGAATATTCAGTTAAAGAACATTGTAGAAAGTACACCACAGATGGCGTATGTAATAGTAAGATCTAGAATATTCGAGTGCAGATGGCAGTGTTATAAATAGTGGCAGAGGTTGCAGTCGTGAGTCAGTTTATCAGAGACGCTTTTCGTATAAACATCAACTGAGTGCCTTAAAGTGTGTTGTGTTTTTCAAGTAAATTCGTGTACATTATAAATTGTGTCTGTATTTCTGCGAATTTACAAACGTGTATAAAAAAACATTGAGTGACTATTTAATTCTTTTGTTGTACATTTTAAATAAATAAAGAGTTGTTACAATTTTCAAACTACTAAACGGCTTTTATTTGCAATCAAAAGTATCCGGTTTATTTAAAGGAAATAAACCAACGTTTTGAAACGTAACAATATTTATTGCATAAGCAAATGTAACAATCTTAATCCTGTATAGTAGATGTTGTTTCCATGACAATTAGGATAGGAAAGTATACAGTCCAGTGATTGTGGTAGTCTGAAATTTGATATCTAGGTTTTTATGGTATTTAACATTAGAAATGGAATTATCAATAAATCTAATGCAAATGTGTATATGTACTAGGGATGCCAATGCCGAAATCCCGGGATTAACAAATCCCGGAAAATTACGAGATTTAGGATGATTTTTGAAGCTCCCAAAATACCTAGAAAGCTAAATTTCAGCATACTTATAATACTAATATAAAACAAGTAAGAATAATATATTCGGCTGTGGCGAATATTGTATACCCACCATCAATATGTAGTTTTGGCCTTCTATGGGGACTTGAATCATTATTTATGAATGAATGACTTATATTGAAATTTATGTTAATATCATTATATACAAATTATTTATTATGGACTGGTCCTCACAAAAGTTGGTAGAAAGATTAATTAATTAAAATTTTATCACGATATTAATTATTATAAGACAATTATGAATGTTAAAGTCATTTTCTGAAGAGGACCATGTATGGGGACTAGGGATAAATGTAGCCCGGTTTTCGCAATACTTTACAGTATAAACTCTAGTACTTAGAACTAATTTTGTGCAAAATTATATAAGGATTGCCGCATAATCAACATATTTATGACTGCTCAAACAGTATGGGTCTAGGAGAAATCATGGATCATTTTCAATACAAAACTAACCTTATCAACAGACAGTATTTGCGGAAAATTTTTGACAGCTGGATCCTTTCGCTTGTGCCCTATCTTGTTTTAAACAGACAGACGGAAATTTTTTGTTATAAAATAAAACAATACTTTTATATTTTATTTTAAATTTTCAGTTTTGTTATGGATTTCTCACTCTTATAAAGTTCAGAATACGGAAATGAATATGAATAAGAATATGAAATATGTTTTGTGTCAAATATATTTTAATTCAGTGCATTAGTTTTTGCTTTGTTATATTTTTACTTAGTGTATTAACGAAATAAATAGGTTTTATTGTTGAACTTTATGTTTTTTGATGTTTAATTAAAATCCCGAAGTCCCGAAAAATCCCGAAATCCCAAAAAATCACGGGATCCCGAAAAATTCCAGTGTCCCGAAAAATACCGGGATTAACATTTCTAAAATCCCGAATCCCGGGATTTGTAAAACCCAGTCCCGTTTGGCATCCCTATTAAGTGCTATTTTAATAACTTCATTACTAAGTGTACAGCAGTTTAAATTAACTCTCCTATTTTTAATGTAATTTTCTAAAATACATTAAAGCATGACTTCTAAGCCTCTTAAACCTACTAAAGTACTAATCATTAACAATTTTTGTTTATGTATCTATCTCCTTTAGCTAGGAGAATGCTCGATAAGCTAATTCCACTGCAAAGTATGAAATATTAGGCTTTTAATAGAAATGGTATGACAAATTGCTGAAATTTTTGCATTGGAGAACTATTGGTAATTAAAAAGTTTTGACCGTATGTAAAGGAACTAATTATGACATCAGTGATCTTTCGATTAAGCTGGTTTGGTGTGTAATTTTCTGATTGCGTGATGTTAATTGGCTGCTCGTTCTTGTGATTTATCGCAGCGGGTCTCTGGGCCCATTTGAAGATGCTCTAAAAATGGCGAGATAAGCGTAGCGTTTTTGGAAAATGTGGTTTAGACAATTTCCCAGACATCATAATCCATTATTTATTCCCAAATTTCTAGTTTACATTGGTAGTTATCAATTTAATCAATTTGCCTTCTAACCTCAAATATGCTCAGCCTGCAATATTAGATAATTTTAACATTACAAAGCCTTCTAGTTTGGTCATTAGGTCTTTTCCTATTTGACAACTGATGTGCCGTTCTTCTCTAAGTGTTCCTATCAACTATTGGCCTGCTTTTTAAAAAAAGACTACTATCTAATGTAGGGTCTAAAAATAATACTAAAAAACACATTAATTTAATGTTAAGCCATTTAAATGGACACTCAAGATATAAAAGCTAATGTTTAATCCTCTCTTAGAATTACCGAAGTTATAATCCCATGTGTTTGTAGTAAAAAAATTGCAGACAAATGAGTGCAAGTGTTAATGTAAATGTAAAATCGTTTGATTTTTATTACTAGAATTTTAGATTTCATTTACACAGAGAAAATAGATTCGTTGTGACAATCGAAATTTTGCGGGGTCCCAGTATACTATGAAATGACTGAAATTATTGGTAGTCGCAACTGTTTAAAAAAAATTTTGGAGTAGACGTTTGCTTCAAAAAGCTAGAATTGCAGAAAAACGTGACCCGAATATAAGGTTAGATGTTCTGTAATACCCATAAAAAGAATCGGAGAATATTGTGGCATAAAAAGAATCGGAGAATATTTGTCATATTTAACAGATAGATTCTTATTCAGACATATATTGAAAGACCTATTAGAGATATGAAAATCGAGACTGCGTGATTTTATTAGATACAACAATCCTATAGTTTGGATATATAATACTATCACTTTATAATCGCTTTATAATATCTACCGAGAGGGGTAGGTCTTATGAAAATGGAATCCTATGGACTCTGCTAGATAGATTGCATCCAAAATTATGATAATTTTGAATTAGAATATAACGAGCAATTAATCGGCAATGGTGTTAGGCTAACATGTGGCATGTTTCGGACGAAACTGTACTAAAACATTTTAGAATGCTGTAACACCAGTGACGATATTTCGCGTATAGAATAAACAATAGTGAGTTCTAACATTTACCCATCTTTAATTGAAAAATTCGCATCGGTAGTCATATTAATTCATTAATAATTACAAGTCATTTGTCATATTTTCCAAAAAAGAGCCCAATGTGAACATCTTCTAAAGACACCACCACACATTTTTGCATATTTGCCCATAAAGTAACACCAAAAATACAACATTAAAGAAAAAGAAACCTTAAAATTAAATCAAAGTTCATGTAAAATAGTTAAAAAAAAAAAATAAAAACTAAGAAGAAAAAAAGAACAACTGACATTTTGTCATGACATGAAATAAACAAAAACTGATCATTTGTTATTAAAAACCCCTCTTTAATGTCAGGCCCATGGTATTGCGAAATTTATTAAGACTACACAGAAATGACCGTCACATTCATGCATCCATCCATTCACGTACAAAACATCACCAAAACCATTTTGACTGTAAAAACAGAGAGAGAGCGTTTTTTTTTATTTTTTAATTTTAACCAAAATGGAATATGGACATAATAGAAGGAAAAAAGACGAAGACGCAAAATAAAAACAACATGAAACTTTACTGTAAATCGTTGCACAGTGGGATATAATGGAAAGCAAGAAAGAAAGAAAATATAAACAGAACTTCCTCAATGTATATAAAAAGTCATATTTATACCCTACACCACCATAGTGGGGAGGGTATTATGCGTTTGTGCTGATGTTTGTAACGCCCAAAAATATTAGTCTAAAACCCACCTTAGAATCACTTTCTGAGTCGATTAAACGATGTCCGTCCGTCTGGCTGTCCATGTAAACCTTGTGCGCTAAGTACAGGTCGCAATTTTTAAGATATTTCGGTAAAATTTGGTACATACAATTATTTCTGCCTAAGGACGAAGCATATTGAAAATCGGTTCATTATTTCACCTAGCCCCCATACAAATGTGCTCTCGAAATTGCCTTTATTCGTTATAAATGTTTAATTCATATTGGTATCTACACAAATTTCGCTCCATATAAGTTTTATATACACGGAAATCATATCACCAAATTTTATGATGATCCCGCTTCCGAAAATCTCTTAAACGAGCATAAATCTCTTAAAAATTGGTATACACATACAATTCAACACGACTAACTTTCATATAGACATAAATAACATGACATAATTTCATGGCGATCGGTCTATAATTTGTCATAGCACCCATATAACTCTTCCGGAAATCACTCACGAAAATAAATTATTTAAATTTTAAAAGAAAAATGAATTTGCTCATTTACTTAGTGTAGGGTATTATATGGTCGGGCTTCACCGACAATACTTTCTTACTTGTTTTCATTACAATTTACCCGATGTTTCTTAGATGTTATGCCTACTTTTTCAAGGGATCGTCTATTTAAGTAATAAAACTTAAAATTAAAACAATATTTTCGAAATAAACATTTACCCCAATATTCATAATCAATTTTTAAATCAGTGTGGATCGATCACCTTATCGAATACTTTTCTAAGACGGAATAAAATGAATAAATTGTTACCTGAACATTATTTTCTAACTTCGTTTTACAATGGGGATAGAAAATATGCGACTTCAACGTTAAAACGTTTCAAATAATGTTAAATTTTATTATACCTTTATACAGGAGCGGATCCAGGAGATGGAAAAAGGAAATTTCGCACCCCAAAAATAAAAAGTGAATATTAAAATGGAAAAAAAGAAAAATGTAAAATAAATCTTGCAACTGTGCATTTCAGAAGAAAACTTTTATAATTTTTTTTATAGAATTTTTTTTAAAGATGTCCAAAGTTTGAATTTTTTGATCGAAGGGAGCATTATACTAACTGAAAAAAATGTTGTAAGTTAATGTCTGAGAGAATTCTTATTATCAGAGTTATATTGTGAAATTTTATGGGGATTATTTTTGTGGAAGAAATTAACCCTCTAGCTCCTCTATTTAGGGGTAATTTTTTTTAATTATTTCGAGAAAATCAAAAAAGTCCTTTAAAAAGGACATTTAAGTATTAAAATATTCCACGAAAATGTTTGCAGGAAAATTTCAGTAGGGGTCACCAAAGATACCAAAGTTGTAAATAGCAAATTAACACGCCACCTTGTGTCTCACAGTTCTGCAAAAATCGCCAAAAATCCATTGAGGATCCGAATGTGCTGAAATTTAAAATATGAATATTCCTTGAGAGTTATGTTGTAAGTTATCTCATTTAGTTCAAGAGATATTTAGGTTTGTTAATTTAATGTGGATGAAATTTGAATCAAATATCAATTAATTTTAAATTAACATAACTTTTGTCTCAGTTTTGATGTTTAAAAAAATATCTTTTAAAATAGAAATAAATTTGTTTTTAATTCATAACAAATTCGGAAAGATTTCAATTTGGCATCGCTTTTGTTTTGTGGCCCATTTTGGCAAATTATAATTTTAATCTCAACTATACCTCTTCTATAACCATATGTTTTTCTATCCTTTTAGAAAATGCAGTTTTATAGCTATTTTTATTAGAAATTCCCCCACTGTGCATTGTAGGTGCAGTACGACGACTCCACTTTAGACAAGCAATGTCACCAAGAAGACAACTGCAACAAAAAAATGGTGAAAATATGCAAAGATACCAACGAATACTACCACCAGCACTACCTCAATATTAAAACTAGAATGGATGTTTATGTAACGAAAGAAGGTAAACCAATAGGCAGATATGGATTTAACAGATATTTTCAAAATCATAGAAAAAAATTAAATAAAACAAGTAAGAAAGTATGGTCGGTCAAGCCCGACCATATAATACCCTACACCAAGTAAATGAGTAAAAATATTTTTCTTTTAAAATTTTAATAATTTTTATTTTTGAGTGATTTTCGGAAGTGGGCCTTATATGGGAGCTATGACCAATTATGGACCGATCACCATAAAATTAGGTCGTGTGATTTATGTCTATATTAAAGTTAACTATGTTGAATTTTGTGTGTATACCAACATTTTTAAGCGATTTATGCACGTTAAAGTGATTTACGGAAGCGGGTCTATATGGGAGCTATGACTAATTATGGACCGATCGTAACAAAATTTGGTGACATGAATTTTGTATATATAAAACTTATTTGGAGCGACATTTGTGTAGATACATAGATAAATTAAACATTTATGACCGATAAAGTCCAATTTCGAGGGGACATTTGTATGGGGGCTAGGTGAAATAATGGACCGATTTCAGCCAGTTTCAATAGGCTTGGTCCTTGTGCCGAAAAAGTAATATGTACCAAATTTGATCGAAATATCTTCAAAATTGCGACCTGTACTCTGCGCACAAGGTTTACATGGACAGCCAGCCAGCCAGCCAGCCAGCCAGCCAGCCAGCCAGCCAGCCAACCAGACGGACGGACGGACGGACGGACGGACATCGTTTAATCGACTCAGAAAGTGATTCTAAGTCGATCGGTATACTTTAAGATGGGTGTTAGACTAATATTTTTGGGCGTTACAAACATCTGCACAAACGCATAATACCCTCCCCACTATGGTGGTGTAGGGTATAAATATCTCTATTTGAAGCTTGCAATGTGACAGTGCACTGCACTGCAGTGAATCAAACCAAAATGTGCAGTGAGGATACTTCCTCATTGTTAAAGAGTTTAATAACACATTTGGCTAGAATGACAAGACTGCTCCACCACCAAAGATTGAAAAGGTCTAAACTGATATTTTTGTTTATTATGTGATGTTTCTGTAATAGTTGTAGTCGTACAAACAAATAAATACTTTTGTATTCCAATCTACTCACTTTTCGTTCAAAATCCGAACGAATGCATATTTGTATGAGTTTGTCTGTCCGCCTGCCTGCCAGACTGTCTCTCTTGGACTATCTGTCTCTCTGTCTATAGTGTGTTCAAAACAAATATCGCATGTAAATGTACAAATGCAATTCGGTTCTTTGAGTTTTTTTTTTGTTTTTGTTGGAATTAGCCAGTTAGACAGACAGTAATTTTTGTTTTTCTGTATTAATTCTTGACGGCCATATGTTCTTGAGTGTGTCTAAAAAAAAATTTGAGAGGATACTTTCAGTTGAAATATTTAAAGCGAGACCCACAACAACAACAACAACAACAAAACCCAAATAATCTCGATTGTTATGTTGCTGTCATGTCAATGACACAAATAAACTATTATTACATGTTAAAGGTTTAATCGTAATGGTCCGAAAATAGCAATATTAAATAAAGCCCTGCAAAAGAAGAAGAATGCATGCCAATTGTTTCTTGTTCTTCTTTGGTAGGAAGACATAATAATTTGTAGAGAATGGCAAGAGTCAAATTTATTTTGTTGACATTATTTAAATATAGTGTTAGATTATACTATTTTAATGCATAAACAAACAATTTCTTGCATTTAATTTTACAATTTTTGAAATTTTAATGCAGATCTACATACATATCACATGATTTTCAGAAGCTTACATGAGTAAACAATTTAATTTATATTAGCGGAGTTCCGTATTAAGTGTGTATTTTGTTATTGCATTACTATGAAATTTGGCATTTGTAATGCTGCAATACTGATCGCACATAATAAGGAAATCCGATGTATGTTGGTATTTTTAAAAATAAAAAGTCCTATCAATTTCTAATTTCATTTAAATGCAGCATTTTTTAATGTATACTCATAAACCCAAATATATCGCTGTTTTTGTTAACAAACAGGTATATCATTCGATTATTGTGATTAATTAATAATCAACCAAAACCTAAAAATTAAGAAACTCATAAAAAATAAAATAAAAATAGAGCTGGCTTCCAAAATATTTAATTTTTTAAATCTACACCATTTTTCATTGAAATTGAGAAAATTCCAAATGAAATTGAGAATTTCCATTTCAAATTGAGAAAATTTCAAATGAAATTGAGAATTTTCATTTTAAATTGAGAAAATTCCAAATGAAATTGAGAATTTCCATTTCAAATTGAGAAAATTCCAAATGAAATTGAGAATTTCCATTTTAAATTGAGAAAATTCCAATTAAAATAGAGAATTTCCATTTGAAATTGAGAAAATTCCAAATGAAATTGAGAAATTCAGTTTTAAATTGAGAAAATTCCAAATGAAATTGAGAAATTCAAATTGAAATTGAGAAAATTCCAAATGAAATTGGGAAAATTCTAAATTAAATTGAGAAACATTATATAAATTATTTTAAACTAAAAAGAACAAAATTAACGATTATATCAGATGTGGTGGTCTGGGTAGAGCGACCAATTTCAATTTATTTTGTCGTAGAAAACATAGTTGGTCTTGTATTGGATTCCGAACAGTTCTTTTGATACCTACTTTCCGTGGCCCCGATAACCACCTGATAGGTGCAATTGGTACCGCAGCCATTATTCAAATGGAAATAATTTGGACCAAAATCAAAAATATTGTGAAGTCAAAGATGAATATACCAACCGTAAATCCTCCAAATGTAGGAGAGCAGAGGATTTTATATCTTCAAGAATTAATTAACGATTCCAAGTCCAATATAACTATGTACCGGAGATTGAAGTAAAGCTATACAACATACAACATCATTCCACCAAAGCGCTTTGGAATTGCAAGATATGCCTGTTGGACAATAAGACTGTGTACATTATTTTTTGTTTAATTTATATTAAGGGTCCTCATGTAAACGCTTAAAAGCCTCGCAAACTGTGCAATCTGTGCATTTTTACACTCTCGCAAATGAAATGTCAAAAAATGTATGGAAATTCGTTTGCACAACTCCGATAAGTTTGCGCGACAATTTAGACTCGCAAACTTGAATTTATTGTGCATTTGATGAATCAGCTGCTTTTGTTTACTTTTATTTATAAGAAATAAAAATCAAATAAAATATAAAAATTTTGTGCATGTGAAAATTGTGTAAATTTGGAACAGAATGATTGTATTAAATGACATTGTGTATGAAAACATTAACCAACAGCTAGAACATAAACAAAGTCCTCCAAACTATGTATACCACCGTTTGTTCCAAAGATTTAACTTTCATTCAACATTTTAAAATTAAAATTTATACAATTTGAAAAAAATTATTAAAGCTTTTGTTGAATTTATAAGGGTCCTCATGTAAACGCTTATATGTCTCGCAAACTGTGCAATCTGTGCATTTTTACACTCTCGCAAATGAACTGTCAAAAAATGTATGGAAATTCGTTTGCACAACTCCGATAAGTTTGCGCGTCAATTTAGACTCGCAAACTTGAATTTATTGTGCATTTGATGAATCAGCTGCTTTTGTTTATTTTTATTTATAAGAAATAAAAATCAAAAAATATAAAAATTTTGTGCACGTGAAAATTGTGTAACTTTGGAACAGAATGATTGGATTAAATGGCATTGTGTCTGAAAACATTAACCAACAGATAGAATATAAACAAAATCTTCCAAACTATGTATACCACCATTTGTTCCAAAGATTTAACTTTCATTCAACATTTTTCAAATTAAAATGTATGCAATTTGAACAAATTTTTTTAAAAGCTTTTGTTGAATTTATTTTTATTTGACATTTTTATCAAATATAAATTTTCTGTATAAACTTGCACAAAATTGAAAAGGTGAGTTCATGAAACACGTCGCGCAAATTTTGCACAAATGGGAAACTTAAGCGTTTAAATGAGTACCCTTTATGTATTTTTATTTGACAAATATAAATTTTCTGTATAAACTTGCACAAAATTGAAAAGGTGGGTTCATGAAACATGTCGCCCAAATTTGCCCATTTGCACAAATGGGAAACTTAAGCGTTTAAATGAGTACCCTTATTATATTTATTTATGTAGAGAAAAATAAAATTTTCTCAATTTCATTTGGAATTTTCTTAATTTCAATTAGAATTTTCCTAATTTCATTTGGAATTTTCTCAATTTCAAATGGAAATTCTCAATTTCAATTGGAATTTTCTCAATTTGAAATGGAATTTCTCAATTTCATTTGGAATTTTCTCAATTTCAAATGGAAATTCTCAATTTCATTTGAAATTTTCTCAATTTGAAATGGAATTTCTCAATTTCATTTGGAATTTTCTCAATTTAAAATGGAAATTCTCAATTTCATTTGGAATTTTCTCAATTTAATATGGAAATTCTCAATTTCAAATGGAATTTTCTCAATTTGAAATGGAAATTCTCAATTTCATTTGGAATTTTCTCAATATCATGTATAATGTTCTCAATTTCAATGAAAAATGGTGTAGTGATTTGCTAAATTATTTCGTTTGTTTCAGTTAGAGTTTTACTTTTCCCGCACTTTTTCATTTCCCGGGAAATCGGGATTCAAATTATTCAATTTTAAGAATGTAGGGTTCGTTAAAAATCTAAAAAAAATTCTTTGGTTTAAAATGTAAATGGATAAAAATAAATAAATCCAATAAAAATTTAATATAAAGAGATAAACTGACACGATTTTTAGTTTTGGTTATGGAATGGAATGCAATTTCCATTAGATTTTGTTCTACCTTCGCACAGTGGGAGAGAATCAAAATTTTTTGGAAATAAATCTTGCATTTCTACGGTTGGTCCGATCATGGGCGTAGTTTAAGAGTTTAAGATATTAAAATGGGTCATTTAAATGACCCAGGGGGCGCTATGGGGGCTCAATTAGGGTACCTCCGATGTAAAATTTTTAAACACTTGCAATTTTTTGTTTCCTATCCGATTTCAAAGATTTTTATATTTTTGGAAAGCGCTCGGCTAGGTCTTGAAAAAACATGCTCTTATAATTTCCGAGTTATAGGCATTTCAAAATTGAAATTTAAAAATTTTGCCATACCTTGGTCCGATTTTTTCAAAATATGGGTCGTACTTTTGGACCGAATGGACCGAATGGACCAATAGTTAGACAAATAAAAATTTCAGAGCAATATCAATTATGGATCCAAAAATAAACGATTTTTAATTTAAATATTCAAAAAATAGTTGATTTTTGCTTTTTTTGGGCGAAAGGTGACTTAAATCTTTTTTAATTAAAAAAAAATTTCTTTTAATAATATATAACAATTTTACGTTTATTGAAAGATATCTTTACGGAGAACATTTTGATATAAAAAAACATGTCCTATTCTTCGGAATTTGATTATCAAAAATTCATCTTTGGGCCACATGTTCTAAAATCCCAAAGATGGGATCGGAAAACAAAAAGCAGCTTTAGAAACCTTGATGTATTCCCTATTTATCGCCAAAGTATTATCCCAGTCCCAAAGGAAATGTGGACCCTATAGGCAAAATTGTAAAAAATACCAATTTTTAGGAATTGCGGGATTGCCTCTGACCTCTTGACAAGTTTTTTACACCTTCTTATTTAGAATGACAAACATAAAAAACGTTAAAAATTTCATTGAGTTTTGTTAATAAATAAAGATTTTATTACATATTATATATTCATTGAGTTTCTAAAGCTACGTACACACGGTTGTCAGATTTTACAATGTTGTCAGATCTGGCAATGTGCTCGCAATGTACTGACAATGATATATTATTACCAAAAGGTAAATTGTCAGTTTAGACGATTGTAAGAAAACCTTACAATTTCATTGTCAGACAATTGTCAAACAATAAATTTATATACCAACAAAAATTGTCAGTTCACACGGTTGTCAGATTGTTGTATGGCAAAGGTAACCAGATCTCTTGTTAGACATTGTCAGAAGAAAATTCAAATCTTTTTACAAACAATTTTAATTGTCACCTGTGTGTATTTATTAAAAAGTCGGAAATTTAAAGTATTATTATGGAACAGAAAAAAGCCATTGCATGACGGGTGAAGGCAAAATAGCAAAAAATCGTCGCAAAGTTTTGGTAAAGGATTGGGTACTTCGCCATCAGTAGGAAGGATTTTACGCTACATTGCTCATCCACTTACGAACTGACGAGCCGGAGTTGTATCATAATTTATTGCGAATGGTCTCCGAACAATTTGATAAATTTTGGCGATGTTTTTTTAAATGTGTGATTTTAAGGGTCCTCTCACTGATCCCCATTCCGAACACCTCAGCCGACTAAATAATACAGCACAACATAGAAGTGTGGACCTGATCATACTATTTCAACAAACAATCTTTGTTTTAGCGTCAAAAAATAGTAAAAACTAATGTGCTATTTAGAGGGACTAGACACGTTCATAATGCATCGATATGTTCACAAGAGTTATTCAGATTTACCGTAGCTACAACATTACTCAATATTGTTAGTGAAAAATTAGGAGTCCCTGGAAGTTATTCTAAAAAAAAGTAAAAAAAAAATTGTTATTCCTATATTTTTTTCAAAAAAAGTGCACGAAAAATCTATTTTTTGGGAAAAAATGTTAACAAAATTTGTTTGGCGGACTCTTAGCTATATTATTGCCATATAAACTTAAGCGGTATCACCAAGTCTGAATTAGCTTTTGGAAAAAAATTGATGACACCATTTTTTGAGAGCCCACTGATTTTCAAAATCTTTGGGGGCCCATAAAAATAAAAATTGGTCACCAAAATGGACAAACTGAGTATGGGGTCATGATCGTGTGTTTTTTGCACTGACAATGATGCCATTGTCAGATGCATAAACTTCGCACATATGACAATAAAAAGTTTCTGACAATGATCTTACAATGATCTGGCAATGGCAACGTATGGTGTTTACACGATTGTCAGATGTCTGATAATATTATTGTCCTACAATGTACTGACAATACTTTTTCTGACAACGTTGTAAGACAAACATTTTAAGTTTACACGGTTGTTAGACATTTTCTGAAAATTTTTTTGACAATATTGTAAGATCTGACAACCGTGTGTACGTAGCTTAAAACTAAAATTTATATCAAAATTTTAATAGGATTGCAAATATGAGGAATAATTTGATCCACGTTTATTCCAAGCTATATTTTTTTTTGTTTAGATAAGTTAATTTTTGGTCTTACAAACAAATTTTCAAGTTAATATCTCTATTAGATTCAAAAATTTTTAAAATGTTTATCCCGATCGGACCAGCCGTTTAGAAATGCCAGATTTATTTCCAATTATTTCTGATAATTCCGCAAAAAATATATTAAATCAAAAATTTAGTAAAGATGTTAATTAAAACTTGATGATAACCCAATAATATTGAATAAAATTTAATTCCACGGAAGATAGTTTTATTCCAAAAATTTTAGTTTAACTCTGTGTGAAAAAGCAAAATACTCGGATAGAATCCTGTGACAGCCGTGAACATTCATGAGTTTTTGAAATATTTTGAATTATGAACTTGTTATTGGTCTTTTTGGGTTGAATCTTCTGCATTTGTTTTGAAGCTTTAAGATTTTTTTTACAGAAAATCAAGTTAAAGAAAATCACATAAAACTAAGAAAAATAATTCAGGGGAATTCTCACATAATTTCCCGGGATTTCAGGATTGAAAATTTTGCGGAATTCCCGGGATTTCTCGTCCCGGTACCAAAATATTCTAATTATGATAATCATCTTATATATTTCATTTTTCCACAACAAACAACTTTTTTTCTTTAGTTGTCCCGGTTACTTTTTAGGGTTCTATAGCTGAAACAAAAAGTCGACTTTTCGACCTTTCGACTTTTTCCGTTTTTTATAAAGTCAACTTTTCGAACTTTCAACTTTTGGTAGTTTATGAAAAGTCGACTTTTCGAACTTTCGACTTTTTAGTTAATCGACTATTTTCGACTTTTTTCAACTTTTTACCATTTCTTGTAAAAAATACATGGTTTCTACATTTATTGATGCGCCTTTTGTAATGTTTAGCAATAAAAATTAAATTTATCAAGGCGATAATAGTTAGAATAATGTTGTAAGAATTTTGTATAGAAAAAAGCTTTATTTATAAACATTTATTTATTATTTATATATATTAGCATACACTACAAAAAATTCAAGTGCAATATTTTTTTTTAACAATCTAAAAAGTCGACTTTTATCGACTATTCGACTTTTATCGACTTTTGAGATAACATAATCGATTGTTCGACTTTTTTCCGAATAAAAAGTCGATTTCGACTTTTCGACTTTTTTCAGGAAATAGTCGATTGTTCGAACAAACGACTTATAGAACCCTATTACTTTTATTGTTTACCTCTTTTGTTTATACCCTTCAGCTTCGTGAGAAGGGTATATATAAGTTTGTCATTCCGTTTGTAATTTCTACATTTTTCATTTCCGACCCTATAAAGTATATATATTCTGGATCCTTATAGATAGCGGAGTCGATTAAGCCATGTCCGTCTGTCTGTCTGTCTGTCTGTCTGTCTGTCTGTCTGTCTGTCTGTCTGTCTGTCTGTCTGTCTGTCTGTCTGTCTGTCTGTCTGTCTGTCTGTCTGTCTGTCTGTCTGTCTGTCTGTCTGTCTGTCTGTCTGTCTGTCTGTCTGTCTGTCTGTCTGTCTGTCTGTCTGTCTGTCTGTCTGTCTGTCTGTCTGTCTGTCTGTCTGTCTGTCTGTCTGTCCGTCTGTCTGTCTGTCTGTTGAAATCAGTTTTCTGAAGACCCCAGATATCTTCGGGATCCAAATCTTCAATAATTCTGTCAGACATGCTTTCGAGAATTTTGCTATTTAAAATCAGCAAAATCGGTCCACAAATGGCTGAGATATGAACAAAAAACCAAGACAACCTCGATTTTTTACCTATTTTTTACCTATATCTGGATTACTAAGACATTAATATAGACAATATGGATATCTAATGATAGATATTTCAAAGACATTTGCAATGACGTATATAAGACCATAGTAAGTTGGACCTACAATGGGTCAAAATCGGGAAAAAAAATGTTTAACCCGAATTTTAAAAAAAAAAAAATTGAAAAAACAAAAAAAAATGTTTAAAATTTAAAAAAAAAAAATTTTTAAAAATTTGAAAAAAAAAAAATTTTTAAAAAAAAAAAAATTTTTAAAATTTAAAAAAAAAAATTTTTTAAAATTTAAAAAAAAAAAAATTTAAAATAATCGAAAAATTTAAAATAACAATCGAAAAATTTTTTTTTCAAAAAATTAAAAAATACAACTGGAAAAAAAATTAAATTTTGTTTACCTAAAAATATTTAAAATTTTGAAGTATAATTTGGTGAAGGGTATATAAGATTCGGCACAGCCGAATATAGCACTCTTACTTGTTTTTTTTTAATTTTCTACAATTGCGGTGG
Organism: Calliphora vicina; assembly: GCF_958450345.1. Classification (NCBI taxonomy): domain Eukaryota; kingdom Metazoa; phylum Arthropoda; class Insecta; order Diptera; family Calliphoridae; genus Calliphora; species Calliphora vicina. Next base: position 56,330,418 of record NC_088780.1, on the reverse strand, counting down.
CACCCAGTTAAAGTCGGTTCAATTTAAAACATACTTTAATTTTGACTATAGTTGTAAAATAATTAAAAGCTGGTTTTTATTTTAAAGTTGTTTCTAAAAAGAACCGACTTTAGTGTTTGACTATGATTATGGGCCAATAACTTTAAAGTGAGTTATAAATGTTTATTTTTTTAATTTTAAGGGGGAAAAAAGAGAAAATTTTAATAACAAAGTTTAAAATGTTTTAAATGTCCTATAAAATTATAGACTATTTTTGACTACCGAAATGCAAATTTGAATTGAATAGTCAAATGTAGTAGTATCTGACAGCACTAATATACATCTATATAATATGTACGTATATTGTATAAAATTTTTCTATATTATCAACTGATTTGTTTCGGCAATATCTTAATATTTAACAAATTATCGCAAAACCGAAATTCTTTACATGATTTACTCCAAATATCACAGAACTGTTTATAGCTGATTTCGTATGTATCGAAAACAACGGTCAGAATTTGATAGTTAAGTACTTATTTTAAACAAGTCAAATTGTTTCAAATTCGAATATGAATTTGCTCAAAACAACTTATTTGTTCAAAAATCATGGCTTTCGTACATTTCGTATAGTAACTTTGTTGAATATAAATTGATTTTAAGTTTCTCATCGGATTTAGAATGACGAAACTGAGGCATTTCTAATGGTATACTTATATGATATTTAAGTAACATTGGGAAATTTCTGTGTATTTCTCCAGCAAGCATTATTTTTTTTAATTTTTATTGTTCTTTGTAACAAGATATTGTTGTCGTACACAAACAATTAAATTTTAACAATATTTTAGTTACTGTAAACATTCTTATTTTCATCGCAATATTTAAATTGGGAATTAGCACATTAAAACTGAAACCTATTAAAATTTAATTCCCAAACATAACTTTAAGTGATAACATGATCATGTTGAATCATAACATTATTTAATTGGGTAATAATATGATTACTTTGGGTCAAATTATAATCGTTTTGGATCATAATATGATTAATACATAACATATTATAACAATGATCGAACTCAATGATGTGTTTCTAAGTCGAGTTGAGTTAAGAGCATTGGTCTTGAGATTTAATTCTCATATGACATAAATTTCCATCTGGAAGACGGTGCGGGTATCGGGCAGTATACAGACTATATACCTCGTTTATAATGGCGAGGAGTGTTTTATTTTCGCCTTATCTCCACCTGACAAGATCTTATGACCACTGTGAACATCTATTTCCAAACGATTTCTTACAAGAATAAAAGCCACATAAATGCCAGTATGGTACCGTCTAACAGTGGTAGTATAATCTCTGGAAGTTTATATCTTTTGATAAAATGTCACTATCCCGATTCCATGAGATCACTAATCATTTGAAAATATTTTTCTTTCATAACAAGCACAAAGACATTAGCATATGCGACTATTAATTCTGAAAAGAATTTAATTAATAGGTTCCGGAAAAAATAGTCCTTTTGTAACGGCTTTGCATGAACGAGACTACTGAATTTTGACTGAAAATAAAACTAAAATACTGAAAAATGTTCAGACTAAACCCCATGGTTCTGTATAACGCACTTTAGTGACATGTATATTTATGTTGTGGCATTGTCTTAGGAATATAATTTTGTTGTTTGTAGAAATTGCCAATATTTGTCATACTAAACATTTATTTTTACGAAACTAAACAAGTTCAAAATGCCACATAAAACATAGAAATTTATTTAAATAAATATGAAAACAAAAAATAGAAAAATCACAAACAAATGCATATACATAGTGGGCAGTTGGTTAAAAATAAATTTGAGACTACAAACCAAATAAAATAAAATACAAATCATGTAAAAATGACAAAAACACTTAAAGAAAAGTGCAAAGATCAGCCAGCAGTGGTAAACTCATAGTTTTTGTTTATGTCAAAAATATAAAGAAACACTTTGAGATTGTAAAATATTTAAATTTAAATTCATTCATTAATAAGAAACACTCTATTTTGTGTTCCTGGTGTTGTCGCTGTTGCTACATTTAAAACGGAAGTGTGCCATTAATCTTTTATGTTTTTCTACTCTTAACAAAATATGTCTTCTTTCGGGAGATTTTTTTGTATTGTTGTTCAAACATCTAAGCCAATTTGAAACAACAACTGTCTTAAAAAGGAACGAAACAAGTTACAAACAAAACCAGCAACAACAACAATAGAACTTGACTGAAAATGACAAGACGCAAACGAACTAGACTTAAATCATACAACATTTGTCAATGAATGAGAAAGAGGCTCAACTTAAGAGCACATCAAAATTTAACAACAACACAGTGTATGTAAAGACAATCCTCTATGATGACGATGAAAAAAATTATTGATCAAAATACAAATGATCGTACAAATCCGACTCTGTAATATGCTGCATCTACATATAGCAAGGGGCCTTGCTGTCTCTGGCATAGCATACAGAAAAATATTAAGATCAGATTATCAGATATTTTGCACTTATTTCTACTCCATTTGAACCACTAGATATATCCCTTTATGATATATTGTGGGCCAAAGCCATATGGATGAATTAAATATACAATTTCATAGAAATCAAGTCTTGGTTGTATAGGGTATATATATTCTGATATCAATAAATAATAAAGAAACGAATTATAAAGCCCGAAATGGAATTGAGTGTAGCAAAACTCAATGAACTCAAACCGAAAAACTCTCCCAGCAAAACATGGCTTAAATGGTAACAACAAACGCTTAATTCTCTATGTGTGTGTGTTTGTTGTTGCTTGGTTTAACATCTTAAATTCATTCAGAAAAAAACATACTGACACAATCGTTCATACATGGTTAAAAACAAACAAGAAGAAATTAATAACATAAATACCTAAATCCAATCAATCAAATCGAACAATGAATCAAACATATATCTACAAAAAAACATCAGTAAAGAAAAAAAAAACAAAACAAAAATTTGATTCATTCATAGTCACATGTAAAATTATTCACATATTATTCACATGTATATGTCCAGATATAACCTAAAACTTTATTAAACAATTAACCGAATTGTAAAATTAATATTCACTCACTTGAACTGTTCTTTCATTTACATTTTCAGAAATACATACATTGAGTTATGTATATGTTTGGTTTCTCATTCTCAATAAAAGTACAGAAATTTTACTTTTACTTACTTTTGGATACATTAGTTAGTCATTAGAAGTAATTTTGTGTATCAAATTTCGGTTTTCTAGGTCTCTTCGTATTTTAATGGGTTTTAAACGTCACACAGTTGTATAGAAAAAAAATAGAGGGAAATAAATATGTAACTTATAAACACCTCGGGTATGTTACATATTTAAAATTTCAATAAAATTAAAGGAAAATTAGAGAAACTCGGGAAATATTTGGATTCGCTGTTATAAAAAAAATTTAATTTTCAAATGCGAATAGCTCCTAAGCTATAAGAGATAATTAATAGCTACGACAAGATTTATAGTACTCGATGAGGAGATTCTATATGAGTAATTTTTTTTAAATCGGTAGACAAACGAAGAAATAGGATCGTTTTAAATATGTAACATACCCGAGGTGTTCTATTTTGTGGCCCAATGGTCGCGCCTCTGGTGAACGACGAAGGTCCAAGTTCAAAAATTAAACTCGGCAACACTTCCTCTTTATACATGTGAGATTTCATTCAAATCGGACTTACCGTTTAGAAGTTACATATTTATTTCCCTCTTTTTATACCTTTCACCATCGTGAGAAGGGTATATATAAGTTTGTCATTCCGTTTGTAATTTCTACATTTTTCATTTCCGACCCTATAAAGTATATATATTCTGGATCCTTATAGATAGCGGAGTCGATTAAGCCATGTCCGTCTATCTGTTGAAATCAGTTTTCTGAAGACCCCAGATATCTTCGGAATCCAAATCTTCAATAATTCTGTCAGACATGCTTTCGAGAAGTTTGCTATTTAAAATCAGCAAAATCGGTCCATAGATAACGAAGATATGAGCAAAAAACCGGGACAACCTCGATTTTTGACCTATTTTTGATCTATATCTGGATTACTAAGTCATTCATATAGACAATATGGATATCTAATGATAGATATTTCAAAGTCCATTGTATCGATGTAGATAAGGCTATAGTAAGTTGGACCTCAAATGGGTCAAAATCGGGAAAAATATTTTTTAACCCGAATTTTTTTTCATCAAAAAATTTTTTTTTTTAAAAATTTATTTTAAAGTATAATTTGGTGAAGTGTATATAAGATTCGGCACTACTTGTTTTCTATACCACTGTGCGTCAGACTGATCCACAAATTTAATTCTCCTAAGTCCGTACCTCTATGCTTTACATTGTTTTATAATAGAATATATATAATTATGTGGGTCTACGAACAATAATTCGATGTGTTAATAACGGAAAAACAAAATCAATCTCCTATTTATATAAAAATGGATATATGTACAGAAGCGAGCATAAAAACTGCAACGCTATGCAATGTGATTTTCAACAGCACTGATTTTGCTCAAAAAGGTATCCAATTGTCCACATCTGCTGTTTTCCTATTTATTTATTTCTTTACCAATTTAAAATCTTGCGGATATTCTGCATGAAAAGGAAATGAAATAATTATGGTGCTATGCCTAAAACTGACTGTATAAGAGCTCAAGATCAAAAGGATATGACTAGTTAAAGTTACAAGGGTGCTGAATTTTAATGCTAAAATAAAATTTTCACAATCATATGACATCATGTGGTCTTTAAAAATTACAAATAATGAAATCATATTCAAATATCCATTTATTTTGATAAATAAACGAATTCCAAAACAGCGGAAGACAACTATAAATAATATTAAATTTGACACTGTTCCTATTTCATAGATCCTATATTTAGCTTACGTGATTACTAAGATATCGAAATTTTTTACTATTTTAATTCAATATTTAAGGGAATATCTGTGACCAGACTGCCTGAGTAACAGATCAGACACGAATAAATTAAAATTACGTTAATTGACCTTCCATATCATACGACTGCACCATTTTAAGCATAAAGGACCTGCTTTGAAAAGCATAGGCTCTTAATTTATTTTTTTAAATAATATATGGTTTACTGAATTGGTTTCTCCTTATTATATTTGTATCATTAAATTATCTTTTGTAGGTTTCAATAGTCATAAATGTCCACATGTCTTCGTTTGGGTAGCATCAAATATATGATGTCACCTACCATGGGTAATACAGCCTTGATTACTTCAATGTCTAACATTTTAGTTTTATTTCAATAAAATCCAATTCAAAACTAGCCATACACATTATTTCGGCACTCTAATCATAACACAATTCTTAATTATATCTACATTTTTATAACGTTTTTTGGAAAAAATGTTTATCCTTTTGAATTTTAATGTCCTTAAATTTGTTTGTATTAATAGTAAATGATGGTAATGCAACACTGTTATAGTTTTTAGCAATTTTTTATAATTATTTCTTTCAAAATTTTAAAAATTAAGTAAATTTCCGTAGAGTTGCATTTTTTTTGCTCGCACAATTTTGCCACTATTTATATACGTACTGATTGACGCAATAAACAAACTTAGCTTACATTGCAGCGTTTTGAATTTCCGTAAGGAAGTCCCAGGAATGTGCTGTTCGAACGGTAAAAATGTTCTGCCACCAATTATTGAGCAGCCTGAGCCGTTTCTAAGTTACATTTCCAGCAACACTCCGATTTCCAAGCACTTCCTTCAAAATATCGGAAAATACAACTCATGCTTTAAAATGTCGTCCTTCGGGGCAACTAATATCGTAGACAACGTCGGTTTCATGCACAACTTTAAAGTTCAAGGAAAAATGTACCACAATGAAGGTGCTTCAAATTTATTGCACTGGAAATGCATGTACATTTGTCGCAAGACTTTTCTGACGAAACATTCTCAAAACAATTGTTGGGGACATCGAAAATGGAAAAATTATAATTGATCCATCCCGCCACAAATGAGATTTCGTTCCCGCCAAACTTCTGTCAAATTCAAATGAATATTCAAGCCGTTGTCGACCAGGTATTCCCAAGTCTTACAACCAACTATAAAAATTCGAATTGGCTATGGGAATGTGCAATTTTGGCACCAAAAAATCATGATGTCAAAAACCTCAATGAGCAAATCAATTGAATTCCTGGCTAATTATCCTATTGAATTTTTTAATTCATTGTAACCATCCGGAATACCACACTGAATCACCGATAATGCTTCTCCGCAACTTAATCGCTCCTAAATTATGCAACGGAACAAGATTGACCATCAAAAAATGTTCACTAAATTTAATTCAGGAAATAATCATTGGTTGCCGATTTGAAGGCGAAGACGTACTGATTTCACTCATGATTTTCAACGACTTACCATTTAAATTCAAGCGGATCCAGTTCCCGTTTCGCCTTGCCTTTGATTTAACCATTAACAAAGCACAATTCCAATCGTAGACTATTATATATTGTTTGTGGCTTGCACCCGAGTTGGCACACCAAATAATTTATAAACATATATATATGTTTACTCCAAATAAAAGAAACATTCCCATTTGCCTTAAATACATTTTTTTTCTTTTTTTATAAGGGCATAGCATGACACTGTACTTATAGATATCTGGTACATTTTTGTCATAAGACCACCTAATCCAACGTCATATTGGGTTGGGCTGTGCCGAATCTTGTATACCCATCTTCAATATGTAGTTTTGGTCCTCAATGGGGACTTCAAACAATTACCGTCGAACTGTACAGAATTTGATAGAGTGATAAATTTCTTAAAACTTATGATTATAAATGTTCAAGTTATTTTCTGAGGGGGACTTTGTATGGAAACTAGCGACAAATGTTGCCCGGATTGCCGCATAATCTAGTAGCATCGTTTATTCTTAACGGACAAAACTAGAAATTCCTGAGCTTTCAATGTTAGTGTTAGCAGATTAAACATTTAGTGTTGCCATACTTACAAACAATGCTAATAACTGCATGCTATCAACCACAGATTATGAACAGATACGTCACGGTGTTAAAATGCATCAAAGTGGCATCAACACCATCATAAAGGAATAGCAAATATGCATGTAAAATGTATTGTTATCTTTTTTCTTCGATGGTGTTAAATCAAGAAAAGCTGATACACCACTTTTATAAATGTCAGTTTTGACAAATCTGTATATATCTGTGCTATCAACATTGTTTATAAGTAGAAGCTTCTACATGTTCATAAACATGATGCATGTTGCAGACAGTCGTTACAAACCGTTAAATTCGAATCGCTAATGCAAATTCGTAACAATATTTACAACTGCTCAAGAATTCCGGGGGGCATTTGGATGGGTGCTAGGTTAAATCATGGACCGATTTCAATACCAAGCAAACCTTATCAGCTGAGAGTATTTGTAAAAAATTTCAGCAAGCTAGCTCATTTTGTTTGGGCCCTATCGTGTTTTCTTAGAATCTTATCAGGGCCCAGAATATAATATTGAAAAAACAGTAATAATGTTGAAATTAGTGATCATGTACAGCTATTTTCCTCTGCGTGTAGGTTTAAGCTAGAGTACATCTTAATAGGTGTTTATATACAATATTGCTGATGTACTTATTATGCACAATTTTCATTACAACGTTTTTACTTCGATTATAAATAACAAACCAATTTTGAATTATAAAAGAACGTAGAAAAGAAAAATTAAATTTGGTTATCCCAAGCCCATCCTTAAATCGATAATAATCGTATCAATATTTTAAGAACTTCTTTAAAAGATGACAATTTTCGTTCCTCTTTTTAATCTTCAAGAGTGCTTGCTATTGTATTAATAGCATTTTTATAAAGTCTCTTAAGAACCCATCTGAAGAAGGACAGACAACTAGACAAAAGGGAGGTGTAAAAAGCCGATGGTTTATGTAGATTAAAAAACTAAATCTTTTTCAAATTAACTGATTTCCAATAACATTTATTTTGTTTATATTTTTTGTTTCTTTTAACATGTAAAGGTATGTTAAGTATCTCTTTTCATTGTTGTTTGTTTTTCTTAGAGTTTTATTTTATTTGATTTGATGGAAATACAAATTACTATTATTTCCAGTTTTATTACAAGTGACACTTGTACAGTCACGATATTTTTTTGAGATTTAAAAAAAAAAATTAAATTTAATTGAAAAAAAAACTATAACTTCCGTTGATAAAAAAAAAAACCAAAATGTATGTACGAGTATTGAAATGCATGGGTATAAATAATTATAACTGTTTTTTTATATAATTATTTAGATGAATGTGTAAATATGTATGTATGTTTATTCATATGAATATATGAGGAGGTCCATAATAAAACTCGATGAATCCACTATTAAGAGTTTTTGGATAAACGAAAAAATTAAATTCTAGTCAATAGGATATATATTTTGCTTAAAACAACATTTGTAGTAAAAACGTGTTTTAGGAACAATTCAAATTAATTTATATAACAGTTAATTAAGTTATTTAGATAACAAATTTGGAATTGTTGCGTTTTGTTCCGATTCATAGTATTTATTTCATGTTTTTATGGACACAATTGGATATATTCCATTTTGATATGAACTAGGTTACCCTATTGTTTTGAATTAATTATAAGTTGTATCTTTTTGTAAGAGTTTTATATGTAAATGATAAACTATTTTATATTAATTACATTCAAATATTAAAAAAAAAAAAATCAACATTGTGTTATAATCTTATTTCAATGTCCTCCTTCAAACAATCAAATAAGATTGTATCATCTGATTCATTCACTATATTCTTGCTGGTTTAATAATATCTTTGTATAATATACGAACTCCGGAATGTTTGACCAATATTATCCATAATGTTTGTGAAATAGTTCATCAACATCTTTATTTTCTATTTAGCCTTTTTTAAGATATCTTGTCAATTGGTTTTTGTCTTAAACTTAAGTTTAAATTTATAGATATGGAGTTGTTTCAATTTGTTCTGAACTATTATATTTGGTGTTGAATTGCAGTAAAATTATTGATCTTTGGTATGGTTATTAACAATGGTTACATAGATTTTAATTATTTAAAAGTGGAATTATTACGTTTTGTTATGGACCACCTCATATGTAAATCTGATTTTGAATGTACATATTTTAACCTATCCTAAGGTAGTGTGCCAATTCTTAATTTTTTTGTTACTAAGGAGTGAGATCGAAAAATTCTTAACATACATATATGTTTATAAAAAAGAAACCACTAAACTTACAGCTTTAATTTTTTTTTTATTTGATTGAAATTATTATTACAATTTACAAAAAAAATTATTTTTATAGTTTTAATCACTAGTGATGAAATTTTGAACCTTTTTCGGAAACCCTTCCATTAACGTTTTTATAGTGCTTTCTGTCACTTTGCTCGAACATGTAGTCCATCTCCGTTTAAAATCTACCACACTTTTGGACACCTTTTTTGTACTCTTCAATTCTCTTTTAACAAGAGCCCAATATCTCTCCACTGGCCTTAGCTCCGGGCAGTTTGGAGGATTTGCCTCTCTTGGTACAAATACCACATTATTGTTCTTGTACCACTCAAGGGCTTGTTTGCCATAGTGACAGGATGCCAAGTCAGGCCAAAAATAAGTGGACACATTATGAAGTCTTATGAATGGAAGCAGCCTTTTTTGTAAACATTCCTTGATGTAAATTTCGGTATTTATAGAGCCCGTTGTAACAAATGAGTGGCTTCTTTTGCCGCAACTGCATATTGCTTGCCATACCAAGAACTTTCTGGGAAATTTTGTCTGCTTTTGGGTCCTAAACTTTTCTTCAACATTCCCTCGAGCATCAGCAACATAAAATTTTTGACCTGGAAGTTGCGAAAAATCTGCCAGAACATACGTTTCGTCATCCATTATGCAGCAAGAATATTTTTTTATAAAACTTGACTTCAATTTCCGTGCTCTGTTTTTGGCCTCTAAATTTTTAGTAGCGTTCCTGTCAGGAACTTTTTGAGCCTTGTATGTTTTTAAACCTGCATTAGCTTTAACTTTTCGTACCAAATAGTCCGAGCACTGAGCTAACCGGGCTGCTTTCCTACCGGATGTGTTGGGAGCTCTTTTGAAAATGCGTTCTATTTTTTTGGCTTTAGAAACATCATGTGGACCATTCCTTCTACCTGAACCAGGTTTTCTATCAACTGACAAGTTCTCCCGGTACTGTTTAATAACATTGGAAACAGTTTGACGGCAGACCTTTGTATGCTTGGCCAACTTTTTGTAAGACCAAGTTGGGTTTTGTTGAAAATATTTAATAATTTCAGTACGCACTTTTTTCTGGTCACTCATTTTAATCAGATTAACAAAAAAATTAATATAATTGACATTACACATAATAACTGACATGTTTTTCAAAGGTAACTTGATCAAAAAAAAATTCAAATAATACTTGGGTTAAAAAATGTAATGAAAAACGTGTGTTAAGAATTTTTCGATCTCACTCCTTACACACTTTTCAATGACTGTCCATAATTACGAAAAGGTTTGGAATACTTAGCAGAGTTTTGAAAGGATTGATTGCCTTTAATAAAATTATTGAATTAGTAATAAGTTTCATGTCAATATAAAACAAATCACCAGATATCTAGACAAACATTTATGATTTTATTATCAAATTACATACTCAATATTTGGGTTGAAATCTTCTAGAAACAATCAAGTTAGCAAAATTTTTTTAATTTTTTTTTACTAAGTAAATGGGTTCTAAAAAATTGGTGCTTAACAAAATGTACAACACTAGTATAAAATGACAAAAATAATTGGGGTATTCACAAGGTCTGCTATTAGTCATATTGTCATAATGTCCTAATATATTATAATAGTTGTTGTTGTGTTTTAAACAAAAAAAAGTATTATTTTATGACAAAACAATAAACATAGTTCAAATAGAACTTTTTTCTTTGAAACACAACAAAAATTTGATTAAACTATAATAATATATTAAGACATTATGACCAAATAGTAGACCGTGTGAGTACCCCAAATATATTTAATTTTAATGTGTAATTTGTTTATATATTTAGCAATATCTCAAGCACTTTTTTATTGTAGAAAATTAATCTCTGGGGTATCAGAAACAGATTTGGGGGTAGCGCATTAAATATGTAGCGCACTAAGGTTTTCCCTAAATCCCATTATAGTGACAACATTTTGATTTTCCACTATTTCTCATCACCAGGGAAACCGGAAATATGCTCTAAAAAAAGCGTTTTAAGCGCTTTAAATATGCAGTAAAAACTTTAAAATATGCTCTTAAAATTTAAAAAAATATGCTCTTAAAAAAGCAAACTTTTACATAATTTTTAACACAAAAATAAACTTTTATTTAAAAAAATCAATACAATTCAGTTCTAAAAAGTTAAAGTAACATAAAATAAACAAAAATAACAAGAACTAAAACAAGTATAACAAAAAAATAAATACAACATGAAAACAATAGGAACTTAAGTAATGAAAAGGCCTCGATAGGTATTTGTTGATGATATTTTATATAAGGGCCCCATTTTGTAAAACGAAGCGTTCATAAACTTAAGCAATTTGTAAGAAGAATACTGGGAAAACGGTTTGAAACTGGAATATTTTCCGTACAAAATTTGTTTATCGTTTGTCGTTTCGTTTTATAAAATGAGGCCCTAAATATAAAGTCACTTCTTCAATTAAGGATATTATTGCAATAAATTACAAAATGTTGACTTAAATTTTCAAATAAAAATCGTTGTCTATTGGATCTGAAAACATTTTTATACATAGAAAATGTTCTTTCGACATCAATTGATGTTATAGGAGCAAATTTAAAAGATGATATTTCTTTAACACTTAGGACGGTTAAGTTTGAATTAGAACTAAAATTTGATATTCAGATGGCGATATTATTAAAATAGTGCTTATTTTATATTACAAAAAGCCATCTATTTTTCAATTTTGAATTTTAAACAAATGAAGTAAAAACCTGTAGCACAACAGCGAAAAATAAGTAAGACAAAATTAGTTTTTGATAAAGACAAAATATGCTATTAAACAGTAAAATATGCTCTAAAACGCAAAAATATGACATAAATATGTACTTAAAACAAATATATGCAAAAATATGCATTTAAGGGTAAAATATGCAAAAATATGCACTAACAAATCGACGCCAAAATTCTTAAATAGTTCTGAAACGTGTAAATATCTTATCCATGTGCCTATTAGACTCACCAGAAAAAACATGCATTTGCATATTTTGGTTTCCCTGCTCATCACTATAGTGGTAGTGAAAAATATTTTAACTACCACTAAGCATTAGTGGTAGTGAAAATTTTACACTACAATAAAATAGAGTATGCGATTTGAGAATTTTTGCCCTAAAGTTGAATTTTACAGAAAAAATATGCGTTTTTTGAATGGACCTGGTCCCCTCGGTATCAAAAATTATAAACTGTTTTTTCATTTAAAATATTTGATGTTAAGTTAGCTTTTCAAAAAGTACAAATTCATTATACATCCTTTCAGAATTTTTTTAGATGACTTAAAAAGAATAAAAGTACTTTTTTCCCAAAAAATTGCGAAAAATCGCTTTTTTAATTTTTTTTAAAATCAAATGCATGTAACTTTGGACTTAGTCATGATTTTTAAACAATTCTTCCTTTATTTGATATATACATATATCTGTTGTCAATCCTATAAAAGAAAAATGGAGAAAATATTTGGAAATATTAGGGTGGGTAAAATGTTGAACATTTAATATTCAAATGCGAATATCTCCTAAGCTATAAGAGATAAGTGATAGGTTTTTTGTAGTGCTCGATGAGGAGATTGTATATATGTAATTATTTTGAAATCGGAAGACAAACGAAGAAATAGGATCATTTTTAAAATTTACCATACTCGAGGTGTCCTACTTTGGGGACCCCTGTCCCAGCTCCGCGTGGTACAGATTCAAAACCTAAACTCGACAACACTTCCCCTTTGCTCATTCAAATCGGACTAAGGGTTTAGAAGTTACAGATTTATTTCCCTCTTTTTATACCACTGTGCGGCGTCTAATTCGAATTCAATTGAAAAATCAAAGTCGCAAATATCATCCTATATTTCACACCACAGATAAATGAGAGCCGCCCTAATTTCCGTTTGAGGTAGCCGAATGTATGAATAGAAGTAATTTTGTATAAATATCTTTAAGTTGAAAAAAGGTTTTTTTTATATATTGCTATATTTATTAGATCAGGATTAAAAGCATTCATTCAAAATATTATCGTTGACAAAAAAAAAAACGCATTAAAACGTAATTTTTAATATTGTTTTTAACAAAACCTACTTTTTTTACTTTATTTTTTAACAAAACGTTCTTTTTCCAATATAAAAATGGTTTTATATCAAACATTCTTAACATTTATTGAGGTGACTTATAGCAGTTAGATGTATCTATTGATAAGTATGAAATTGTTACCATTGCCAGGTTCATGCAGTATTTTAAGGGAGCGACATAAATAATGCACAATTTCCCAAAAGTTTTAAATGAGCGAAAATGTACCTTTTGTTCTGCGGCTCCTCATGTACAATATAACTCTGACAATAAGAATTCTGTCAGACATTAAATGGTTGCTAGTTGTCAAAAATTATTATGAAAAGTTGTAAGGTACAACTTAATGTGTGTAAACGTGAAAGGAGTTTCGAATCAATTGTAAAAGAAATTGGCTCTAAGCCTTCTGGCAAGTTAACCCTCTAACCGTCAAGGCTGCCTTTAGGCGGGGTATGTTAAATGTATGTAATGCTGCTTTATTTGCATATTTCTCCTGTTATAACGGTAAATATGTGTAAAGAGACAAACAATTTACTTATTGTGATAAATATGAACATGAACATGCACTTGTCTTTTGTTTTTTTTTATTCTCACGTATTTTATTTTTATTCAAACAATAACCTTGTATATTCTTTTACCTCAAAATAAAATTGGCCTGTTAGAGGGTTAAGTGACTATATCCTAATTTGACGATTAACTTCTCTTCGTTATTCTAATAGAATCGAAGTTTTAAACTCATTGTTGGTTATTAGTTTCAGGAGAAAAACGTTGTTCTAAACTTGTCGTTGCAACGACCCTTCACCCGTCACTTTGTGATTCCACATTCCAGCTACAAAACTGTAACGCCACATTTGATATACTTAAATACGAGTAATAAATGTTTGAAGTTGCTATAAAAACAATTTTAATCATTAATTTATTTACGTAAATAAAAGATAATGTCATTTTCTTGTTCAACACTATAAATGGATGAAATATTAATTTGTAATGTATTCAATAATTAAATATCACATGAATTCAATATTTTACGGGACTGTTTATTAAACACTTACCGTGGACTGAGCTCCACATTAACCATGTAATCGAGTGAACTTTTACGAATATTAACCAATCCCAGTAGTTCTGGGTGATAGTCTCAAACTACTGATTTAACCTATAAGTTAGGATCACCTCATATGTGTGTCCCAAGCAGGAGGTCAATTGAATTAGAAAGAGGCTGGTCCGAAGTATATATCGCATTGGATTGACATATCTGTTACATAGAGACAGTCGCCGTACTAGTTACTAGGGTATTCATTCGAGTAATGATCGTTCGATTAATCGAATAATTTGTTACGAATAATTATTCGAACAATTTAAAAATGACCATTTTCGAATAACGAATAATTCGAACAATTTTATGTAGAATAATCGAACAAAACGAATAAATGTAAATTGCTTAAAATTTTTCATAATTCCAAATTTAAGTAAGTGTTGTTTCTGAAATTCGACAAATAACTAAAGATAAATGACGTCGTTCGATCACTGTAGATGAGTGAGAATTGATTTCGAAACAGAAATTTTAGTGTCTAAACATGAAGGGTAGGTGTGAACATATTGGCTGGCTAAATATTAGCAGAATCGAAATTAATAATCAAAAGGTGTTGAAAGTGATGGCGACTGATTTTGAAACGGTCGTCGAAAGTGATATTGAGGATGACATTTATAATGATTACGTTGAAATAGACGAAGGCCATGATCTTAAAATATACATACATATATAAGTGATGTTGTTAACATTTTAATAAACGTTTTGCGTATTTTTAAATGCGTCAATCATGCACTGTCTGACTTCTAATTAGCCACTTTCACTGACAATGATATCAAAAGTTGGACATATTTGTGTATTTCCCTAAGACCACTTGATTAATCAAAGATTCGGCAAAGTTGTTATAAATAATTTAGAAAAAGTGAATAATTCATTTACTAAAGAATTAGTTACTCACTTTAAAACCCGAATTAAGATACATTATACTTGAATTCAGGATCATGTCCAACTAGCTCAAATTTTATAAAGCATAGCTCCAAAACGGAAACTAAAGAGTTTGCTAGTCAATTGTTTTGTAGATTTTTCGGGAGGGAATCTGATCAGAATATTTCTGATGAAAATTTAATGATGGACTTTGTTTTCGAATGTTTATTAACATTATCAATACTTGAATTGTTAATTTTAACGTTATTTTTTGATTTTCTTTAACAATAAAATATTAAAAAACCTACAACAAAACTTCATTCTTACTTTTTTAAAAAAAATTAAATTATTCGAATAATTCGATTAATTTTAAACGTGTGATCGAATTATTCGAACAAGTTAAAATCTCTCATTCGAATTATTCGTTTTATTCGAACAAGAGAAAAATCGAATAATTCGAATACCCTACTAGTTACCTAACTGGTTACTTGATTAGCTAAGTGGAAGCTAATTGACCTCAAATAGTCAGTTATAATGACCAATAAACGATTGCTTGTAAACAACCCTTCCAAAATAAACGTTTAAAGGGGCTACACTCCAAATTAGTTAGGAACACTAATGGGATAATTGGCTTCACTCTAGATTACCTGGGATGTAGATATACTTAAGCAAAAATAAATCAAACTGTATGAGAATTATATCAACACAATTTGTATAAAACCATTTTAAACGTATCACTCACAAGAAAGTGCACTACAAAATAAACGTAAACTCTAGATTACATAGAGATTTAAGAGACAATTGACTTTATACTAAATTACATGGGCTGTATAAAGTAACCAATTGACCTCTCTCTGCACTACAATGGCATACATGTCAAATGACCCAAAATAGTCAGATTGGAGTCAGCCAAATGATCAGACATAAGTGAAATGGATACATTGACTACTTGTGAAACTGCTGGGATACATACCTATTGAGCAGTTGTGTTTGTATGTAAGATTTTATTCATACTTGTATCTGTAAAATGACTCTTTTGTGGTACTTTTGAATTTCTTTGCCTTTTTTCTTAATGTTTTGTAACAACAAAATAAAAAAACAACAACAGCAGCAACAATAACAAAATATTGACATAGCACGCGCCTTTTTTAGCCACCAGCTGAGATGACTATGTCAGATTTTTTTCTTCTTTAGATGGAGAATTTTTTTTTTCCAAAATTGTAGTTAAATATCTTGTGGTTTAAGGTTTTGTATGTTAGTGTTTTGTCAGTGCTATTGTTAGCAATCAAACATACGTTTATGTATTTCATAGTTACTTCTTTTCTCTCCTTCTTACCTCCTTTTCTGCTCTACGAATATCAAGATATCCAAATTTCATGACAAACCAAAAAGCACACTGGCCAGATTAAATACAATTTTAAACAAAATATTAAAATTTTGTCTTACTGCACCTTTTCAAGGAAATTCTAAAAGGATTCTTTCGTCATATTTCATAGCTTTTCTTCAGTTGTTGACAATAATGGTCTCCTGTATCTTTAACTGAAGAAGCCTCATGTGTTCAATTTAAAAAGACAATATCTTTAACGTCAAAGCACCAACTGAAGTCGAATCATTGACAATGCAGCGATAAAATTAATTTTTTGTTTGTTTGTTTTTGTCTTTTAATAAACGACCGGAAATAGAATAAGGTTTGGTCCATGTTATGGGACACACACATTCGTACGAGTACAATTTGGTAACAACAACAACATCAAATCATTTGAATGGGATATATTTTGTACTCTACAGGTTGTATACAATGATTTACAAGGCACTTGAATAATTTTGTGATCTATGATTAGTATGAATTAATTCAATTGGTTTTATTACAAAAATTTGGAAATATAGTAAATTTTAACAAGTTATTTTTGTTTTTTTTTTTGAAACTATTGGATTAATAATGAATCTACGTTTTAGTACTATTGTTCTGAGGATTTGTCCCCTAAAAGTGTCTCAGTATTTAAATGTGAAAAGAAAATCGGTTGAGTGGCTATATCAGCTTATATCTCTTATAAAATTGAAAAATTAATTATAAAGATCGAACGATAACTCGTATATAAGGACCTCTTTTGAACACATATTAAACTACATAAACATCGATTTCGAACCAAAATATAAATATGTATGTATATTAGAGTGTCCCAAAAAATTTTTTTTTTGGAATTTCTGAACGCATACCCTCTAATTTTTAAATATGAAATTTTGTCTTTCTATCATGATTTTAACCCGTGCCGACTTGCGATTTAGTTTTGTGGTGCATTTACAAGGGGAAAAAATGCAATTTTTTCAGTTTTTGTAAAAAATTTGCCATTAAATAATTACTTTTGCAATGTAATTTAAAATAATCTATATGTGTACGTAATTGTCGTTCTAATAAGACATAAAACACAAAAATTGGTTAAAAAATTTTAAAGTTATTAAAAAATCGCCAGGCCATTAACGTGTCTCAGGCCACTAGAACAAGAAACGTAGGAACAAAATAAACATATTTTGAGAAATATTAAAATAAGAGCTTATTTTTACTAAACTGACTGATCGCCATGAAATTAGGTGATATGACCTCCGTATACATATAACTTATTTGGAAAGGATTATGTGTAGATACCTATATTAATTAAACATTTATGACGGATAAAGTCCAATTTCGGGAGGACATTTATAATGGACCGATTTCAGCCAGTTCCAATAGGTTTCGTCCTTGGACCGAAAAACTGTTATGTACCAAATTTTATTGAAATATCTTCAAAATTACAACCTGTACTTTGTTTACAAGTTTGCATTTATACTATACAATATTTATGGTGGTATAGAGTATAAACATCAGACTTGAGTCAGAAAAATATTAGGAATTCACTAAGGTTCTATTCCATTCAACCTTAAATTTTTGTAAAATTTAATGCATTTTTTAAAACTGATATGAAAGAGATTTCAAAAGTGGTGGAAACACATTTACATTGAAATTGAATACATGAAACCATTTTAACGTAAATCGTTTATTTCATAAAAATCCCTTTTGAAAATATAAAGTTATGAATCCATGAAACCATTTTAACGTAAATCGTTTATTTCACAAAAATCCCTTTTGAAGATATAAAGTTATAAGCGATTATATTTTAAAAATTTATTACAAAATCCTATTTTTCAGTCAGATAATAAAAAGATGCAAATTTAATGTGTGTTAACTTTAATATCAGTATTTTAAATTAAAAATAATAATTTCAAAATTAGCAACACTGTGCACCGTATTAGTATATAAGGATCACTTCCGAAAAAACATTAACCTACATAAATGTCTTATAAATATATTTAAAACCAATATTTTACATTTACGATCGCTCATTAATAGGTCCTAGGTTCTATAAATTATCCATCCACATCCATCCCTCATCAACGCTAGGGTTTTATTTTTACAAAAAGTGGGAGAATTTTTAAAATAGGTGAACAAATTTTACACGGAACAAAATATAAGAAAACTGTTTCCATTATCCTAATAATATATCTTTTCCAAAACCCGAGTCTTATAATAAATCCATATCAGTGAAATTATAAACATATCCTGCCTGTTTTTTAAAAATTAATTTCAAATATTAAATTTTTTAAATATCTATTTTAGAATCAGACCATTTACAATAATGGATAGGCGCACAGTTGTTTAGAAACTTTTTTTTAAATAATTCGGTATCTCGGGAAATATTGGAGATATTATTACGGAATTTTACATTCGTTGCGATGGCCAAATTGTTCGGTAATTAGTTGAGTACATTATATGCATTGTATCGGCTCTAGCAACAGATAGTGAGGTGGCAAAGAAAATAACCAAATCTTTTTCACTCAACTCAAGTCACAGTGGAACAGAGATACGCAAAAATAAATTCTCTCACCAATACACTTACTCTCACGAACACATTCAATTCTTTATTTTATTCAGCTGAATAAAACATCCAGCAACTCTTAAAAGAATCTTCTGATGATGATCTGACGAGTAAAAATAACAAAAACATATATTTTTTTTACATTTTGACAGATTTTCAGACACGCTCGTCTTTTAATCTTGGAGTGTTTAACATGCAAATCTTGAAATTGTTTTATTAACAAATATGCAATTTACTGTTTTAGATAAACAGAAACAAACAGCGTGTCATAGTTTATTCATCGTTTTTCATCAAACTTTTATTTAAGTTTTGAATTTAAAGAGTTCAGTTGGTGATTTTGTAATACATGTGTTAAAATTGCTTAAAAAACTTATAATTAAAAAGTGAAGTGTTTGTGAAATTAAGAAATAATATTAAAATTCTATTCGGTGATTTTAATCTTATAAAAAAATACGGTTGAGCATTTCACGAGTTGTAATATAATCCCTACATGAGTCTCTACGATTCTTGGCATGTTTTATTACTTTTTTGGGGAAAAAAAACGTAAAAATACAACCCTTTTTATATGTTCCAAATTTGGATGCGTGTAACTTTTTATAGGACCGAGATAACTATTAACAAGCTGCTTTTATTTTATTTAGAATTTTATCGCCTTTATATTTTATTTTAAAAACAAATTTCAACCCTTCCCTTAGGCCTGCCCTATATAAAAAAAACACAAAAAGATCGAGCAAAATTAAAAGAAATGAAATCAATAAACCTAAATATCTCTTCAATTAACAGAGATAACCTAAACATATGAGGATATTTCTTGTAGATCTTCTTAAGGAGTATTTATATTTTAAATTTCAGCTAATTCGGATAAATGCATTTTTGACTTTTTTAATAGATTTGAGTTGGCCATCCGAGGTAATCAAATTTGAGGGACCACACACTGGCCCCCATTAGCGCTAGGAAGCTGAATATATGTAAGTCAAGTCTAAAATACCTCAGATCCAACCTTGTGAAATTTAGTAATAATATCTCCAATAGTTCCCGAGATACCCAATATCCAAAATATCAAAAAAAAAGTTTCTAAACCACTGTGAGAATTAGAATAATTTTCTAAAGCGTTGACTAATTGTGAGCAAGAAATTTGAAAGTTTAAGATACTTTTATGGAAGGTTGATCCAAAATAAAGACATACATAATATTAAAATATATGAGTCTGTTCATCCCTAAGATCCATTTTTATGAGCGATATAAACATTAGCAGAAATGGTGTTAAGTACACGAACACTTTTTTAAATATTTACATAGAGGAAATACATACATATCAGTTTCATATAATTATACCCGTCATTCCGTTTGTAATTTTTACATTTGGTCAATTCACAAGGTCTCTTCTTATATCATAATGTACTAATATTTCACAATGGTTTTTATTGTTTTTCAAGCAAAAAATGTCCTAAAATAATACTACTCTGTAAGCTATGGTTATTGTGTTATCGTAACCAACCTGCGCCGAATGCCTAAGAGTCGGTTAAGCCGAGCTGCCGAGTCGTGATATATTAGGACATTATGACAATATGACTGATAAGAGGCCTTGTGAATTGACCAATTATTCATTTGCGACTCCACAAAGTATTTAAATTTCTATATTGATTTTCTCTTTCATTTCGTTGAGACGTATTTCTGTTAAAGGCACAATAGGTCCTAGAGGGAGTGGTTAGGGGGATGATATTTACCCGAAAATATTCTTGGTTGATCAGAAAGGTTTTGTGTTGAAAAAAATATAGAACAAAATGTTCTTTCGGCGTTAAAAACATTTACAATTTAAATTCAGCCTGATTTTTCCGTCAGAGCCATCAACAATTTCGGATGTGCGGCAGCCAGCGAAGTCACGGTGGGCATTTGTAATTAAAACATATCGATAATATCTCATACACACTTTGTTTTATTTAACTCTAAAGAGAGACCTTTCTTAATGATTTTACTACTTATACAATTTTCTTAACATACATAAATAATCTGCACAAATCCTAAAGAATTGGTTGAAAATTGGATAATGTTGTGACCAGGTTTTGTATAATTTACGTTATTTTTTGAAGCTTGAAGCTTTCCAGAAAAGTACATATCGTCACCTAAAATGCAAAATAACGTAACATCACTTTTCATAAGTTTATAGGAGAAGCAAAACACGATATAAAATGAAAACTACTTGAGATATTGAAACAAAATTTTCAAATTTGAATTACAATGACTCTAGAAATATATTTTATGAAAAAAATGACAAATTTATATATACCCTTGCCACTCATGGTGAAGGGTATAAAAATAATTTTTTCAAAGCACACTTTAAGATATGTGGCTTACGTTTTTTAGAATTTTCTGAAACAAAAAAACGTATCATTAATATAAATTTTTATGAAAAAATAAAAACTTAAATAAAAATTTTTTTTTTTATTTTAAATAAAAGCAGTTTATATATACTTTTTTAATTTTATTATGTTTTTTTTTTATTATTTTAATTACTAACGAGTACTTTTTTAAACTAAATAAGTTTCTTTATTAAATTTTCATTAAGACTGCAAAAAATATTCAATTGCAACAAATTTATCCAAAAAAATAGGATACTACCTAAAATAAGGTAAAAACGATTTATTAATTAATTACTCAAAGCGTATACGTAGTGAATCGTAATCAATAATAAAATCAATTTCGAATATTTTGATGATACGTTGTTTTGCATTTTAGGTGACGATATGTATGTAAGTATGTATGTTCAAATATGATTCTCTGTTTGATTCAAAACTCCAGTTTTCAACGTCATGTGCGTTTCCGCTGATATCTGTTGCTTTTGTTCCTTCGTTCGTCTCTATGTCTGCTTGTCCTACCAATCTGTCTCATTTTTGTCTCTTTTCAGATGATGCTGTTACATGAAGACTTAACCTTTTTAGTAAAACCGTAAACTTTGTGCAATAATAGAAACAACATTAAGAAGAATCATCTTCATAATCATCATCATACGAACTGGAAGATGGAAACAAAAACAACAAGAGAATAACATTACATGACTTTTTGTGTGTTCAATGTTCATATCTTTAGCTGATTCATAAACTACAACAAAACACTAAACAACAAACATTAACAAACAACAATAACAAAAAAAGCCATAATCAAAAATACATGTACATAAAACAGAACTAAGGTGCATCCTAAAGTGCATTTCATTTAACCATCGCCTCCTTCTCCACATCAGTCTCCACACATCTTTAAGCCAACTGCAGACAAACTCAGGCCAATACATAACCTGGCATACAGACTGGCTGACTGTCTCACTTCCTCTACTCTTCCTCAAATGTACGACAACAACAAAAACTACAAAACAAAACTGTTACAAACTACAACAACAAAAACTACAAAACAAAACTGTTACAAACTACAACAACAAATGTTTAGCTGTTTAGTTTTTATTTTATTTATTTTCATTATTATTTTCGTTTTTGTTCTAAAAAACCACAAAATCTTTTTCTTTTGTGCGTTAAAATTGTAAATTTTACGAAAAAAAAGGAACAACAGCAATTGTTGTTGTTTTTGTTTGTTTTTATGTTTGTCTTCTTTATGTTGTTCTATTCAAGTGTTTTCTTCTTTTGTGGCGGTTTAGAATTGGCAGCCGTTTTCGTTGACCACATTTAAACCAAAAAAAAAGAACAACAACAGTTCTCGTTATAATTAAGTCAGTTTTTGGTCATAAAAATTAAAAAAGGAATATATAAAGAAAACAGTTAAAAGGAGCAAAGTTTAAACTTGTTTTTGTAAAACATTATTCAAATTAGACCTTTCACTTCTACCAAAAATTTTAGTTACATACATATACATATTTAGTATATCTGACGTTCACTTGAGTAGGTTCACAATTTTCGTTACATTCAAATTAATTTTTTTCTAAAATGCAATAATAGAGTGCAATTACTTTATATTAAAATATTAAATAATACAATTTTCCATTATATATCAATAAAAAGTAAAAAAATTACAGCAATAATTACACTGTGCTAGTTGAAAAAACTGTCAAGCGGTTCACCTAAGGTACCTAGTGGTGCTAACAGTTTTTTAGTTTAGCTCTTGTTTCCTCGAGCCCTTAGCGCCAAATTATCGTAAGCGACAAAACACAAATTTTACAGGAGAAGGATTTTTTGATTATTTTGAAATTTATACAATGAATTAAAAATTTTATGATGCGATGTAATATAATTTCATTCAAGTTATTTGTCTATTTTTCAAAAACATATATAACTTTTGACAATTAAAAATTCATGGAATACTTTATAAAAAAATATGCCAAAAAGTGATTTTTAATTGAATTTTTGCATAGATAAAAATTTTTCGAATTGAAATTAAATTTTTATTTATAATTAGTTTTTAATGAAATTTCACAGTTATGTAGATTTTTCTATTTAAAATGGAAAAATAAAAACTAATTTTGAAATTTGTTATGAACAATCCCGCAATTCCCAAAAAAGTGTCGAAAAATTCCAAAAATGGTAATTTTTAGTTTTTTGGCTATAACATCCATACCAGGGTCGGGGTTATCGGGACCCTTTACAAAATAATTAGAAACATATTGAGCCACCTATAAGCGGTTATTATATTTTGATATCGGATACGCGATTTGAGAATTTTTGCCCTAAAATTTTATTTTACATAAAAAAATAGGTGTTTTTGAAAAGACCTGGTCCCCTCGGTAACAACAATCTTGAAATTTGTTTTCCCTGAAAATATTTTATGAGAACTTAGCTTTCAGAAAGTAGAAATTCCTATACATCCTCTTAGAAATTTTTTGCAATAACTCAAAAAGAAAAAAAGTTCTTTTTAACCAAAAATTAGCGAAAAATCGCCTTTTTAAAATTTTTTAAATTCAAATGCATATAACTTTAGACTTAGTCATTATTTTTAAACAATTATTTTTCCATTTGACACATACTTGTGTAGTTAGTCCAATAAAGGAAAACTGGAGTAAATCGGGAAATATTTGGATACGCTGTTATCAAAAAACTGGAATAGGATGGGTAAAAATGTTGAAAATTTAATTTGCAAACGCGATATCTCCTAAGCTATAATAGATAATTGATAGCTACGACGATGTTTTTTGTAGTGCTCGATGAGAAGATTCTATATTTATAATTTTTTTGAAATCGGAACTCAAACCAAAAAATAATATCGTTTTAAAAATGTAACATACCCGAGTTGTCCTACTTTGAGGGCCCTTGGTCACGCCTCTGGTGGGCCCTTGAGCTCCACGTTTAAAACTTAAACTCGACAACACTTCTTCTTTGCGCATGTGAAATTTCATTCAAACTAATCTAACCATTTAGAAGTTACAGATTTATTTCCCTCTTTTTATACCCTACACCACCATAGTGGGGAGGGTATTATGCGTTTGTGCAGATGTTTGTAACGCCCAAAAATATTAGTCTAACACCCGTCCGTCCGTCTGGTTGGCTGG
Source organism: Calliphora vicina (assembly GCF_958450345.1). NCBI lineage: Eukaryota > Metazoa > Arthropoda > Insecta > Diptera > Calliphoridae > Calliphora > Calliphora vicina. The sequence continues at coordinate 56,305,706 of NC_088780.1, read as the reverse complement.
CTGGCTGGCTGTCCATGTAAACCTTGTGCGCAGAGTACAGGTCGCAATTTTGAAGATATTTCGATCAAATTTGGTACATATTACTTTTTCGGCCCAAGGACGAAGCCTATTGAAACTGGCTGAAATCGGTCCATTATTTCACCTAGCCCCCATACAAATGTCCCCTCGAAATTGGACTTTATCGGTCATAAAAGTTTAATTTATCTATGTATCTACACAAATTTCGCTCCAAATAAGTTTTATATATACAAAATTCATGTCACCAAATTTTGTTACGATCGGTCCATAATTAGTCATAGCTCCCACATAGACCCGCTTCCGAAAATCACTTTAACGTGCATAAATCGCTTAAAAATGTTGGTATACACACAAAATTCAACATAGTTAACTTTAATATAGACATAAATAATACGACCTAATTTTATGGTGATCGGTCCATAATTGGTCATAGCTCCCATATAAGGCCCACTTCCGAAAATCACTCAAAAATATAAATTATTGATATTTTAAAAGAAAAATATTTTTACTCATTTACTTGGTGTAGGGTATTATATGGTCGGGCTTGACCGACCATACTTTCTTACTTGTTTTTCTATACCACTATGTGTCGCTTACGATAAAATTTGTTTACTGTGAAATATAAACATTGACGTACGATAAAATCTTACCCCCTATATTTTTGATGTTATTAAAAAATTTTGATATTCTGAGAACGCTAAAACATCAGTCGGTCCATAAAATTTTAATTTCTGCAATAAAACAAAAATTTTAAAAATGTCGTTTACGATAATTTGGCGCAAGAGCTCGATATATTCGCGTAACACAAAAATGGTTTAGCTTATTGAATAAACTAAACAAAAAAACAGGCACAAGCCTAAGAAGAGGCAAGATCTTTTCAAAAACTCCATTATGAATACTGCAGTTGACAAGTTTGGTTTAAACTTCAGTGTCTATCCAACTTGACGAAGAAGGATTAGGGTTTAAGACACCACTAGATATTTTAGTATTGTCTCCATTGGGACCACATTTCATCCGAGGAGTATATGACATATTCAAAATATATTAAGGTATTATTATTTATGAGTCTTCAAACTCTACGACTCATATCATCTATTGTGAACTTCATCTTAACAGATTCAGGCTACTGTTTGATGAGAGAACTGGATTATGCTAGGGAAAATTAAAGCCCTTCCAAGCGATTTCGCTCTGCACGAGGCTAACATTGGTCAGTCACACAGCACATGCTCAGAGGTTAATCAGAAAAATCTGAACAGTTTTGTGTCAACATTACCTAAATAAATTGGTGGTTTCTAAGACCACAATATCAAGTAAATAATCCAGTATGTCTCGAAACGCCTTTTCTGAGCGATACCATTTTTTTGGATATTCTTTGTACAGAATAATCAACCGTTTGGATTGTATTAGCCCAGGTAAGTTACCCCAATGCCTTGTAAATTCTAATACAACCCAAGATCGAATTATTTCTAAAGTGTATTTGCTCAGAATGCTGGATCGTTCGTTCTCAGCGTGTCCCTCATGACCAGGTACCCAGCACAATGTCAAATCGCTGAGGCTCCCGAGTTCATTCAAAGATGCAATATATGCAGACCTCATCTCAAGAAAAGGCCCAAAGCCTGACTATTCTACATAACGAAAATCATAATATTCCTCAATGTCCTTCTCAAAAATTCATTGCAGTATATAAGGATGGGTAGCTGCCCATTGGAATACCGTAACTAAGGTAGTTAACTTTCATATGTATAAACAACTGTATACTTTTGAGGATCACCTAATTTGGGATTTTATAACAAATAAGCTAAATACGAAATTTCGAAATAAAATGAGTTATATTTGGGAGGTCCTATGAAGGATCCTTATTCAAAATCGTACACCCTTTTTATGTTGAAAACATATCGAGCCCTTAAAAAATTAAAATTTTATGGACCGACTGATGTTTTAGCGTTCGCAGAATATCAAAATTGTTAATAAGTTAAAAATTATAGGGGGTAAGATTTAATCGTAAGTCAATGTTTACATTTTACAGTAAACGAATTTTATCGTAAGTGACATATAGTGGTATAAAAAAAAGAAGGAAATAAATCTGTAACTTCTGTTCACATGCGCAAAGAAGAAGTGCTGTCGAGTTTAACTTCTGAATGTGGACCTCATGGGCCCACTAGGGGCGCGACCAAGGGTCCTCAAAGTAGGACACCTCGGGTATGTTACATTTTTAAAACGATCCTATTTCTTCGTTTGTGTTCCAATTTAAAAAAAAATACACATATAAAATCTTTTCATCGAACGCTACAAAAGACGTAGTTGTAGCTATCAATTACCTCTTATAGCTTAGGAGATATTCGCATTTGAAAATTAAATTTTCAATATTTTTACCCAACCTACTCCAGTTTTTTGATAACAGCATATCCAAATATTTTCCGATTTTCTCCAGATTTTCTTCATTGGACTAACAACATATGTATGTGTCAAATAAAAAAAGAACTGTTTAAAAATAGTGACTAAGCCCAAAGTTATATGCATTTGAATTTAACAAATTTTAAAAAGCCGATTTTTCGCTAATTTTTTGGGAAAAAAGAAATTTTTTTCTTTTTAAGTTATCACAAAAAATGTCTAAGAGGATGTATAAGGAATTTATACTTTCTGAAAGATAAGTTTACATAAAATATTTCAAATGAAAAAAAAAATTAAAAAATTTTGTTACCGGAAGGGACCAGGTCCATTCAAAAAACATCTATTTTTTATGTAAAATTAAACTTTAGGGCAAAAATTCTCAAATCGCTTATTCGATATCAAAATATAGTAACCGATTTTAGATGGCCCTTTTAATTATTTTGTAAAGGTTCCGATAACTCCTGGTATGGATATTATAGCCAAAAAAACTAAAAATTTCCATTTTTGGAATTTTTCAACACTTTTTTGGGAATTGCGGGATTGCTGATAATAAATTTCAAAATTCGTTTTATTTCAATTCGAAAAATTTGTATCTATGCAAAAATTCAATAAAAACATTTTTTGTCATATTTTTTAATAAAGTATTCCATGAATTTTTAATTGTCAAAAGTTATAAATATTATTGAAAAATAGACAAATAGCTTGAACGAAATTATATTATATCGCATCATAACATTTTTAATTGTATGTATAAATTTCAAAATAATCGAAAAAACCTTCTCCTGTAAAATTTGTGTTTTGTCGCTTACGATAATTTGTCGCTAAGGGCTCGATATCTTAGAACGGACTAAATTATATCCGATATTCCAAAAAATATCATATTTAGACAAAAAAATTTAAATTGGAGAATTCATGCTCAATAAGATGTTAGTCGCTAACATGTAATTTAACCCATAAAGTCCACATTTGGTGTGGGAGTGATAGAAGAATAATATGTTTGATTTGGAATACACCATGATATCTTAAACCGTTTTTTAATCCCAGATTTGAGATTTTACAAATTTTAAAATTTCATAAAGTTGTTGTCTCTCTTGAGGCATGTCAGAAAGGAACTTCGTGTGTATCATGAGAAAATACAGAGGTATGTGCGGGATTGTCATTAATTAAAAAAAACCAACCGAGCCCATAGATTCATAGTTGGTAGACTATCAAGTATAATGGTTTAAAATTGCTAGTCTAACATCGGAAAATAACGGTATCTCTGTCGCAACTGATGTCAGGATCAAGCAGCCTTAGTGTTTGCTCTGCTCCTGACCAGTGTCCTCATGATACCCCCAGCTATTCAAATATTCTGCGAAACCTATTTGAGTAGAAGTAGCACGATTCATTGGCCTTTAATCGAATGAATACAAATAACAAATGTTGCGGTAATCTCCAAAAGATAAGGTTGAGAGTTCGAATCTTAGAAAAAAAAGAAATTAAGAATCATAAATCACAAAACCTTATCGCTGAATTCTTATATGACATCCGATATTCAATAACTCGTATAGTGCAATCTCTGAGAAGGAGCAAAAGAAACCCAGAGAAGATATTACCGCCAGCAAAGGAATGAATTTTGAAAGAATGTCGCACTCAGAAAATCAAAGATCCTGTATTTTAATATAAACTATAATCTTGTTTTAAATAGGTTACTTAGGGATATCGATAACTCAAATTATGTGGAACACATTTGTTATTACAGTAGCCAACTTTAGTATCTTTTAATATTATTTTAAAGATCTTGATGGAATAATAAATGAGTTTTATTGAACTTAATGTATTTCTTATTCATATCTTTTTTTTTGTCTAGATAATAATTGTTTAAACACTTTTTTAATATGTCAAGCCAATTCATTGTTTACACAGTTAATGTTTAAAAATACTTTAAATATTTTCCCACGTTAAACAGTCTTTTTAAAATTATTAACGATAGAATTTGTAGTTTTTTTTTTAATTCTTTAACTACATACGTATTTAAATAAATTTGATTGCAGTTACCAAAAAATCGTTACAAAGCCTCAAAAATTTCTTTTATCAAAAATATCAATTATAAACGCTTGAATTATCAAAGATAAATATTTTCAATTTAACAAGTTTCATTTTCCAAATGACCGTTATCGAAGCAAGGTGGCAGTTGTCAAACTTTCTTAATTAGATTTCGGAATGTGCACTTATCCGATAAGATAAGGGGGTGCATTGTCAACAATTAAGTATGTAAAATAAATTGCTCCTTATCAGATGAAGAAAAATGAAAACATTTGAATGCGATGACCACAAACAGATTAAAACATTTAATGAAATCAAACAAAAAAAAAACTGCTCAGATACCATTATCAAAAAAAACATTTCAAAATCAAAATTCAAACGAGCATTTAAACTGTCGATTAACCCCACATTGAAAGAAGCAGGCGGCACACACACGCAGCCACTCATCTACCATAATCTACCATTTAAAAAAGACAGTAGTCAAGTTGACAGATTATTGTCTGGCGATTGCCTATAAGGGGGAGCGTAACAAAATCTTTCAAACAATCTCTAAATATTGTGTGAACACTTGTAAAATAAAAATTTAAATCAGATCATCTCAGTAGATAAATAGATTTTATTTAATATTTAAATCAGTAACTTGTTGTGGATAAAGAAAAATCGATAACATCCGCGAGTTGCTAACAGAAAAATTTCTAAATAACAAAAATTGTTTAGCTTTTGAAATATAATTTTGACATTTTACATAATTTTGTTATTAAAGAAATTAGAAAACAATTTCATTAATTGCATTTCGATAAAATCATGACATTTACTTTGGTGAGATTTTCATTAATGGTGCCTTCTTAAACTTGTCCGATACAATACACAAATTTTTTCAAATCAGATAAAACTGCTGCTGCTGCGACAACACAAGTATCTTCTTCTTCAGTATCTTTAGATAATTTGAAACATTGTCGGTCTATCATCTAAGATATGAATTCATAATAAATATTTATCATAAAACTTGGAAATTAATTATAAAACAGAACTAACCAAAATTATTCATAAAGACACAAACAGTAGTAAAATTTTTGTAATGAAAAATAAAATAAAACTGATAGTGTTCGGCATTGCAGAATAGTACATTCACCATACTTAATTAGAAAGTTGATGACTGATAAATCCATCCTTGGTTTCTTAAGCAAGGCTTTTTATTTGAGTCAGAATGTAAGGATAACATTACAAAGATGACCTGCAATATTCTTAATTAATCCAAATACGATTTTTATTATTCTTTTGAATATTAAATTTATCAGGGGCTAGTTTCATTTTTTCGAAGGCTCTCTTGTTGAAGAGCAAATAGTTTTAATTTTAGTTATAAGATTTAAATACTTATTGTAAGGTCGATAACAGACAGATTCAAATAAATATAAAGATATTAGCGGTATTCATGATGTAGAGCTCAATCCTGGTAATAAAGTAAAACAACAATTAAGTGTCATAAAATTAAACCGATAAAAACCGTTGGTTATGATCGGTTCATTGCCAAACTCATGACATTTGGCAACACTAGTATAAAACTTACATCGGGAAAACTGCGAAAGCTCTTACTCTCGCAACATTGAACGAAGAAAAATGGAAATAAGTTTAAAATTTTAACCAAAGTGGAACACATCGGGTATATGCAAAATTAAAAGACGATTTTCTGTTTTTGATATTTTTGATTTAAGAAACTAAATTATAGATTTATTTCTACTTTTTTTTAAATTCCTCTAATTTGTTATCTTTCTATGGTACACTTAATATTGGTTTGTTTCATATTCGTAGCACCTGTATAGATCCTCCTTCCCAAGATCTACACATCATTTCAGAAAACTCTTTGTTAATTTCCACCCAAAGAGATCCATCAGGAAGGGATTATTGAAAATTCGACATGGTGATTTTGAGAACTTAAATGCGAAGGTAAAGACTTTTTTATATATAATTTTTCTTGTAGATTTCTATCATTTGAGACATATGAAGTATACAAAAAAACTTCAATCTGAAACTGGAAAATTGTACTTTTTGTTTGTAATTCTACTTTTATACATTTTATGAACTTAACAATATTTGAATTAGCTGGTACGCTTTTCAGCAAGGTTGGTTACCGATATAAAATGGTAAAAAGGTAACGGTAACATTAATTTGAATTATTTCGTTAACGATGACTTAACGGTACCTTGGCTTATTTCGGTAACGGTATTTTACCCATAATCAATTTCATCCTGAATAAAATTATTTATGAAATTTACAAAAATTAAAATTAAGTTGCCAAAGGTCGTATTCTATGAGTATTATTTTTTAAATTCCATGGATTTGAACAAACTCAATTATTAAAACTAAAAATTTATATGTTTTTTTCAAATTATTAATATAATATCGGTAGCGGTATTAGAGGTAACGGTATTTACGATTATATCGATAACGGTAATTACAGTTATTTTGGTAACGTTAGCTTAGTGGTAACTGTAGTTGAGCTGAAAGGGTATTTTAGTAGCTTAGCGGTAACTATAGCAGGTTCCAAATCAAAATCTAGGTGGACAAAATTATAAAAATCGGTATCTTCAGAATTTGGATAAACGAAGTTTTTTCTGAAGCTGATAATCTGCTCTCCTCCAATACAAATGGGTTTTTCAATTGGACATTTCGTTTTCTCGACAGAAGCGCCAGAAGTTCAAAAAATTTGGAATCATATTTTCGTTAATTTTTTTTTAATATTTTACTGCTTTACTAAATTACATACACAGAAAAAACTATTTCTTAAACCGTTTCAATTCAAATATTTGTCACATATTGAACTGGTTTCAATTATTCCATAATTAAATCAAGTATTCATTTGCTCAAAAACTAAGGCCCTAATTTTGTAAATCACGTCACCAAAGTGATATTTATATGGAAAGCAAAAACAAAATTTCAAAAATTTTAAAAATTTGTTTTTGTTTTATATACAAAATTTTCAAATTATGAAAGGCAAATCAACGTTTGAATTTTGGTGCGTTTGTTCTGTTAAGAATTTGTATATAAAACAATAACAAATTTTTAAAATTTTTGAAATTTTGTTTTTGCTTTCCATATAAATATCACTTTGTGAAGTGATTTACAAAATTAGGGCCTAAATTTCTTGATATTTTCTATTGAATTTTGAGTTTTGAATTTGATAATTTTGACAATTGAATATACAATTTTCGTTATTGGTGGAATTTCAAATACAAAAATTATTGAATAGATAATTTTCGTAATTGAAAACACATTCAACCAATAACGAAAATTGTATTTTCAATTGTCAAAATTATCAAATTCAAAACTCAAAATTCAATACAAAATAGGTCTGTTCATTTACTTTCCCAGTAAATACTTGCAACGAGAGAATAAAATAAAAATTTACAAAATTACTCTCTTAAATTCTCAAAATTAGTGAAAAGTAAATGAACGCTTTTCCAGTAACAATTGTTTTATACACACAATTTTCTTATTTTATTCCTTTTAAAATGTATAAATACTAACATTTTCTTCAATTGTATTGAAAATTCTTTTCTTTTTGATATTTTTTCACCACAAAAATAAAATTGTAAATAAATAAACATTAACACTAAACATATGATATATACATAAGCTGAAATATAACGAGTTCAAAATAGAACTTGTAATAGTTTGCAACGAGAGAACACTATCTAAAATGTATACGCTCTTGATTTTTTCTATACCTGCAAGTTTTTTGAGTTAATGAACACTTTTACAGTAACAATTGTTACTAACTAGTAACAACTTTTAGTTATTGAACATAGCTAATATCAAGAAATTTTGTTTTTGAGCAAATGAATACTTGATTTAATTATGAAATAATTGAAATCAGTTCAATATGGGATAAATGTTTGAATTGAAATATAATTTTTTCTGTGTATATCTCAATTGTTTTACCATATAGAAATTCATACTTCAAAACATAGATAAACATTGATATAAGCTTTTATTAAGTGTATATCTTATATTTATGGGCCTCTCCAATTTCCTGTTATAGTCCTTTAAACATGGGTCTCAAATATACTGATATTTTTTTTCTAAGAATATTATATAGCTTGCCAAAAAAAGACCGTCGAAGCCCGTCCAATGACTATATACATCATTTAAAGAAAATTCTGGGGAATGTCTTTGTAAAAAAATTGTAGCCGAATTTTTAGATATTTTTTTTTATTATTGATTTTTATATATCTAGACCCAACTGTAACTTGAAATATAGTAAATACAGATCCTTTTTAAAATTTAGTTTCAGAATCACATGAAAACGTATTTTTTTAATTTTTTTTATTAATGATTTTTATATTTTTTTCTTTTAAACATTTTTTTTGGAATCGGAGACACCAATTCTATATAAAAAGAGCGCCAAATAATTTTGTCCACCTAGATTTTGATTTGGAACCACAGTGGATAGCCAACCTCGCCAATAAGAGTAGTATGAATCTTCGATATGATATGCTTAATGGTACAAAAAAACATATAATGGTACTTTGTTCTTCTAAGGGTATTTGTGGAGCCGCAGAACAATTATCCCCCTTAAAATACTGCATTGGCCTGGAAATGGTAACAAATTTCTTACTTATCAATAGATGTATCTAACTACCATAAGTCACCACATTAATTGTTAAGGATGGTTGATATAAAACCACTTTTATATCGGAAAAAGTACCGTTTTTTTAAAAAAGGTAAGTGAAATTAAATACATAATTTTTGTCGCTTTATACTAAAGTGTTGTTTAAAAAAATAAAAAAAGTACGTTTTGTTAAGCACCATTTTTTTATAACCGATTTACTTAGTAAAAAAGTAAAAAAATATGCTAACTTCATTGTTTCTAGAAGATTTCAACCCAAATATTATAAAAATAGCATAAAACTATTTGTCACAAAATGCGAAAAAGTACCTATTGTGGAATAACCGAGAAATAAGTAATTAATATCATATGATCCTGAATGAAGTGAGAAATTCTCACTGAGAATTTCTTATTTGTACTTTTTCTTCCATTTAATGGTAGTTTATGAATTCTATAATAATGGATCTAGGAACTATGAAATTAATTATACTATGGCCCTAATAAGTTTTTGCAATAATGAACTTGGAAACATGAAATTAGTTGATGTGATTCTGAAAGAGTGGGAATAAGCTCAATGGGAGTTTTTCATACTTCTAATTGTACTTTCTGAATTTTCTACATTAAGGAATGTAGAAATATTAAATTAAACACATATGATTCTGAATGAGTGTGGATTTAAAAAGGATAGATCTAACTGAAGAAAGTACACATAAAGGGATTTTTTATACCCACCATCAAAAAACATGGGTGGTATATTGATTTTGTCATTCCGTTTGTAGCACATCGAAATGTTCGAAATACAGACCCACAAAAGTATATATATTCTGGGTCCTTGTGAAATTATAAGACAATCTAGCTACGAATGTCCGTCTGCCTGTCTGTTGAAAACAAGGCCCAAAGGAAATAAGCTAGCTGGCTGAAATTTTCCACAAATACTCTCTGTTGACATCGGTTTTTGATTGCACCTAGCCGCCATACAAATTCACCCCCTCTTTTTTCCAACTTTTGTGAGGATCGGGGATTTTATTGCCACATATTGATGGTGGGTATGAAAGATTCGGCGCAAGGCGAATTTACTACAGGTGAGGTTAATAAGCCAGCTGACTATTTTTTGCTCGATATGTTTTTTCACTTCTATCTGTCAAAGTTTGTTTACATATCGTTATGAATTTAAATTAACGTTTTTGTTTCTTTTAATAAAAAATATAAAATAGTAGAAAAGTGAATAATTGATAATATAAAAGTGAATGGAGTACTTATTGAAAGTAAATTTCACGTATTTATTTATTTTCACCCCTGTTTTTGATGTTTGCAGTCTGCTGTTGTTTAGCTGTTTGACAGTTAGCAAATAATTTTACAAAAACAAAGTACATGTTGTTTTTGGTAAAGTTGTATTTGTTGTAGAATTGGGTATACCTGTAAGTAAATTTGCCTTGATTCGGCGCATCCGAATATAACACTCTGACTTGTTTAATATTAACAATTCCACTTCAAAATTTCGGTTTCACTTGTACAATTTAAATCTAAATTAAACGTTTTTAAAATAATCTATTTTACCTATTTTTCAAATGTCGACCTCCAATTACTCATTAAACGGAACCGGATTTAATATTAAAAACTTAAGTAAAAATTAGTTAGCATTTTATTAGCTTTTTTTAATTATCCATGTAGGGTGCCTTAAATCCTAAACGTACTCCAGTTTCAAAACTTGCCAATAACAACATACATACTATGTATTTAATACAGCAAGCAACCAACCAACCAGCACAGTTGGTGGCCATCCCCAGTTGTGTTTGTGGTGATTATCATTAGAAATAGAAATTGTCACCGTTTCTATCGGTATGAGATGATCTCTTTAACTGATTTGTATTGGCCAGATTGGAATCTAAATAAATTTTTCATTTGATTCTCTTGCTATCGGCAAATATATGTTTCGTTTCTACACAGACTGCGTTTTCCTCGTCTTCTACTTGTATTATACATCAAGTGTAAATTTAAATAATCATAATTTTATTTAAAATAAAATAAATACAATCAAAAAAAAAAAAATCTGAAAAATATGAAAACCACCTGCAGAGCTGGTCCGTTTTCATTTTGTTTTATGCATATTGGCGCCACAAATGGTTACTTATGTTGTTGTGTTTTGGCTTACAAACATTTAGACTAAATGCAACAACAAAAATGTAGCTAAACTATACGATTATGTATCTATCTGCATCTATGTCCATCCATCCGCCCGTTTGTCTGTCCGCCAGCAAGTCTATCTATTGGTTTTCGTTACTAGTTAGTTGTTTATTTGGAATGTTTGGAGGCACTAATTAAAGATCGTTTCGTTTATTTTGTAAATATTAATTTTTTTAATAAAAATATTCATAATTCATTTTAATATTTTTCAATTACAGAAAAAACAACATGTTGTTGAGAAATATTTAAAGTTTTAATAAATTGTTGTTGGTTTTTATTCTAGTCACATAGGAAAACATTTGTAACAATTTTAATTATTAACCCCAGTTGTTATTGGTTGTTAAACTAATTTATGAAAATTGGAAAAATATTTGGTTTATTTATATGTTAGTGTCTACAAAAAAAATAATTTGAATCAATGCCGAATTGAAATTAATATAACACTTCCATCAAATATGTATTGCATTATTTACAAGGAAAATAAAGATATATGAAGTAGTGTTTGTGGAGAACTTGTTCGCTGTCGAGGTCAGCTAGTATTAGTATAATTTAGGCGTTTTCTAGTTAAAAGCTTTTCTTATTGAGACATCTTTAAAAAAAATATAAAATCATTATATCTGTGGACTTTTGACAAAACAACATAAGTGTAATTTTAAAATTTTTCAGGAGTGCGCAAAAACTGTTGAATTGATTGTTAAATATTTTATTATTTGACGTTAAAGAATTTCGTGAGCTTTGTACAATTCTTTGAGACGAATAATAAAGTTCTTCAAGGACAAATAATAAATTAATTATCGATCAATTCAACAGTTTTTGCGTACTCCTGAAAAATGTGCAATGTAGCAAAAATATAACAATTTATCAATGAATTGTAAACACGTCTGGTAAAAAATATAATAAAGAAATTTTAATCAAATTTTGTGACCAATATTAGACAAAACGGAACAATTGATTTTTGGTTAGTTCCGTGACTAGGGTTTTTATCCCGGGAATTCCCGGTACAAATTTCCCGGGAATTTTGTCAATTATTCACTACCCGATTCCCGGGATTTTTAGTCGGGAATCCCGGGAATTATAAACTGACGAAAATACATAGAAAACAAGTTAGAACTCTATTTTTTTTCATCAAAATACAGTAAAAAGTTTTTTACAGTTTTTTGCTTATATCTCGGCAATAATAGACCGCTTATTATTTATTTGAAAATTTAAAAAGTGAATTCATTATTTATAGATTTTATTTCCTAATTGAATAATTCTAATTTCTTCAAATTTCTTCTTCAAATCCATAATAAAATGGCTTCAAAAATTTATTAAATCATTAAATTTTTCTTAAATTTTTTCAATTAATTTTGTTAATGATTTGATTAAACAAAAATTTAATCATTCAAAGTTTGAATAAATTCTGTTATTAATTAACTTTAAAACAGAGACATAACTGTTATAAGAAATATCTAAAAAAATGTAGCCATAACTGTTATATTGTAAAAATAAATGTTTGTTTCTTTAAATTTCTCAATGAAAATAACTTTTGCTTTTCAATAAGTGTTATTTATAATAAATATATTTTTTCGTTGCTCATAACTTTTATTTTCGATTTATATTTTTTTACGTTGCTTAATAAGAGTTATTTATAATAAATATTTTTGTTCGTTACTCATAACTTTTATTTTCGATTTAACTTCACCTGAAGTATCTACACTTCAACCAATATCCGATTTTATGATTGACGAATCTACGAATCTAAATACGTCATCGTTGTTCGGAACAGCAATTAGAGAACATGAAGTGGATTTATCTTCAGAAGATGACAAAGGCAATACATCGCGAGAGTTATTAGCAGCTATAGCTGAAATAGAGAACTTTAAACCTATGAGACTGGACGTAGAAGCCGATTTGTTGCAATATTAGGAAGAGAAAAAGGATACTTTTGCAATTTTTAAATAAATTGGCTCATATTGTCTATGCACTGCCGGCTAAGCGGCTTTCTGTTGAATGAGCATTTTCTGCTTTGTTGCGTATTTTGTTGACTGAGAAAAGGTGCAACTTGGCGGATAATGCGTTTTCTAAAACATTGATTGTGAAACAAAATTCTTCATAATTAAAAAACACACAATAAAAAACATCAATCTCATACCAAGCTTATTTTTTGCGACTTTAAAGGTTAAATTCAATGTATGTACTAATAAAATGCAACCAAGGTGGCGAAAGAAACTTCTTTTGAGTTATGAGCAACGAAAAAAATATATTCTTTAGAATAACTCTTATTAGGCAACTTAAAAACATACAAATTGAAAAAAAAGTTATGAGCAACGAAAAAAATATTTATTATGAATAACTCTTATTTGAAAACGTAAAAATTATTCATTGATTTATGCCTAACTTTTTCAGTCTCAAAAAATTTAATAACAGTTATTTTTGGTCTCTGCTTTAAAATTAACTCAGTTTAAAAAAGGCTTTGAAATGAATCTAAAAAATTCAATATTATGAATGGATTTATGGAATGAAAGGCTGACATTTAATTACGGATAAAGATTTTAGTGAATTAAGCTCAAATTTTATTAATTAATTCGAAGCTCTGATTTTTAATAATTATAACACTAAGTTTTTATATGAAATTTGGGTATAATATTCCTAATATACAGTATCATTATATATTTCGGGAATAGCCGGGTACCCGGGAATGTAGAAAAAAGATGTCGATCTCTACCACGAGAAACCAACCAGGTTCTGTGTCGGTTCCTTTCATTCTATGGTATGGTTTAACCCTTGTTACCGTAGGGTAGATCTAGAGACGCAGCTGAGAGTAAAATATATTAAAAATATTTACTCTCTCTCCAAATTTTATGCTTTTTGGTTTCCCAGTAACGCTTTTATGTATATTTTATTCTATGAAGGTTACTCTGTATTATGCGTTATACACATTGAAGACAGCAGGCTTCACGAACACACGAACACAAATGCTGCTGGCTGCAGTTGCAGTCGTGCGTCAGCTGCAGAATTCTTTTAAAGACGACAGTTTCAAAGTAAACAGCTGATTTATAATTCAGTGGTATCACTTTAATTTTGTACATTAATAAAAAATAACCGTACAAGATTCCAAGGTAATTAAGATTTAAACAATTATTTTGAGTAAAAATATATATGTATGTGGTAATAATTTATGTACCAGCTATTAATTTATTTCAATGAGCTTATCAGAAGCTTCTCTTAATTAAGTAAAAAAAATATATGTATTTATTTAAGCACTAATTTTGATTTACATTTTTTATTATATTAGCAACACTATTTCTGTTTTGCAGTCAGCAAAAATAGAAATTAGCCTAATTCGACTGCAGCGTCAAAAGAAGTGGAGACGCCGCACAGTGGTATGAGTTCATACATTTTTTTTTTGCAAAAAGTAGAAGGAGTGCTCCTATAATAATAAAATATGGCACACATGGCTAGTTTCATATAGAAAAGCTAAATATTAAAGGGTCCTTCCAAAATAACGTTGTATCAGTCATAAATTCTTAAATAATGCAGCGATCTTATTTAAATTTTGCATATGTTAGTTTCAAGTGCCCAGATATCATACTACAAAGTATGAAGAAAATCGGTCCATATTTGAACCTAGTCCACATATAGGTCCCATTCTGAAAAAAGTTTTATCGTTCAAAACTCACATAAAAATAATAGTATCTTGACGAAATTCGACATAAACAAGTTTTATATAAACCCAAATCTATCTGTTAAATTTCATAAGGATAGGAGCAATTATGCTCATATAAAAGTAAAAGCCTAAAAGTATACAAAACCGTAAATATGCATTGCAATTTATTGTAAATATTCATAAGAAACATGAATTATAAGTTTGATCAGCGATCTCAAAAAGTCGCAGATTTTTTTTTACATAAAATGAACGAAAATATTCAAAACTTTCATTTAGTAGTAGAACAGACACGGAGGTAGATCGAGCTAACTTATTTTTTTTTCTAATGAAAACTGCAAATGCTAAATTTTTCGGAGCCATTTTGATTTGCTCAGATCTCTTAAACTATACAGTGCCGAACTTAAGTATTGGCTCATTGTACTTTAAGGTCGATTTAAAGGCCATATTGTTGACATTTTTAATAAACAAATATATTTATCAGATAAATTGATGAGTTTCCTACAAAATACCTCCATCTTTATTTCAACAATTTTGCAATATTATTTACTAATAATAAAAAGACGAAAAATTCCCCAATTCCGTCTAACAAAACTATTGGCACACTTAACCAGATTCTTCAAATTTTATCAATCTATCCAGTTTTTGTTCATAGAAAATGCCATTTTATCTTCTTTTATTTAACAGTTTTCGTTTCTAAAACTTTTAATGTTAATTTGTAAAAAATTTGTACAATAATTATCAATTTTGCTGAAAATAGCTAACAAAAAAAGGAAACAACAGAATCTGAGCGCAAAATCATTTTTCACTTGCACAATCAAGGAAAATCGTATGCTGAGATTGTAGAGATTCGGACTATCGTGCAACGTTTTAGGGGAGCATCAACAATTGAAAGTGCTAAACATACAGGTCGTCCTAGATCCTTAAGTGAGCGTAAATGCAGCCATATAATCAAAAAGGTCAAGTTATGTCCAAAAATATCTTTAACAGAGGTTGCTGCAGAGATTAAAGAAGAGTTTGGGAAAGAAGTTCACGCAGCAATAGTCAGAAGAGTGCTCCAGAAGACAAACTATAGTTGTCGTAGACGTAAACCATTTATTTCATCTGTGAACCAAAAGAAGCGTTTAGAATATGCCGTTTAGGAATTTACGTAAGCCACATGATTTTTAGATGAAAGCAAAAGTAATAATTTTTGCTCTGATGGCCGTCAAACGGTATGGAGAAAACTCAATAAAGAGCTGGAAAAACAAAATATTGCTTCAATAGTAAAACATGGTGCTGGAGAGGTAATTGTGTGAGGTTGTATGTCCGCTGCATGGGTTAGGGAGCTGGTGTTCATTGACGAAATAATGGACAAAGTGAAATATATGGATACACCTCAGAAAAAGTGCAGAAAAGTTAATTTTACCATTTTCTTTCACTTTTCAAAATTACAATGACCCCAAAAATTCGGCCTATACTGGTCGTATGTATGTAATTTAAATATTTTTTCTCTCCTATTATTTATAAAATAAGATATTTAATAAAAATGCTCTAAAATTATTGGTAGTTGAACCATATTTATTGTATAAACAACTGAAATGTAGTAAAATTTTATTTTTGACAGATTGCAGTCGGAAGCCTGCTTTCTTCAATGTGTTTAATGCATTAAATGAAGCACATTCATTTTAATAAAATTTTAAAGATATGCAATTGAAATTTTCTGACTGACATTTTAAAATACTGCATGAGCTAGTTTTTGGTTAAGTTAGTGTAAAACTTTTTAATTTCATTGATAATTAAAATACGAAATTTTAATTGTATTGGAATCTTTGGAATGTTTTATTTCTTGAGACAAATATAGAACCAATAGGATGTTGATAAATTCTATGAGTTCAGGTTATATTTGAAGTGCTGCAGTAAATTTATTGGTTATTGATAAAGACATCAAAATATTATTCGAATTTTCTGATTTCTCTCGTATGTAAGTTAACTATTACAACTATTTAAATGTGTTGAAAATTCGTTATTGAAGGATTATTACGTATGTTTTCTCGTATATTTTACAGGTTTCAATAATACCACTAAAACATGACTTTTACATTTTTATTTCCATAATAAATAATATAAGTAATTATTCCATTTCCTCAACAATTAAACATGAACATACATATCTATGTAAGTTTGCATATTTTGTCCTGCTGCAATAATTAATTACTTTGCACTGACTGAGTCACATTTTAAATAATTTTTGCTGCAGTTTGCAGCTTTGCCGCTGCATGAATATTCAATTTTCCACAAGACTGTGAAAGACTTATTGCTGTGGCTTACATAAATATTTTTTCAAAAACATTTTCACTGCCGCATAGAGAATAAATTAACGGGAGAGAAAAGAAAGATAAATTCATAATAAATTTGTCATTATTCAGAGATAGTCCACCTTTAAAATCACACATTCAAGACAAATTCAATTAGAATTCGTATTTGCACGTACAAATGCTTGAATGTGAGTTTGTTTGGAGGTGCGTACGATTGAAGTGGTACGAAATGTGTTTGAAATGTTTGTGTTTTTTTCCTTTTCATTTAATCAATTCATAATCAATTTCCATTTATCGGTTACAATCTGAACACCTAAACATGTCAAAAGAGAAACACTTAAGCTGACAGTTTTCTTGACATCACAAATGCCAGTGAATGCGAATAAATTGAATACACTTGAAGAAAAAAATATGGTTTTGGTAATTCAACGGTAGCAAAAAGTTATGCTAAAGTTTATAGTTCTTTGTAAAAGCTGTCACAATTAAAAGGGACCAAGACTCTGCTTTCTCTCTATACCTGTCAATTGATTAACCAATTTTTATAATTGAGACAGAAAAACTTTTAATTATTTCAGTGTATTTTTGAACGATTGCAACTTTGCCGCACATTATCTTCCTTTCCCGGCACATCCTCTCGTACATCACACATGCATATGTACAAATGAATATTAAATTTAAATATCGAATGTCGTAGTACGAGTATCTGTATGACACAATGCAATGGCTCCTCTAATATAGCAAGTATGTTGTGGTTTAAAACGAAAAAATAATATACTTCTTTAGAAGTATGAATGTATCTTCTAATAGTTTAAAAACACAATAACAACACGAGCAGAAATATTTTCATTATTTACGAGTATTTTAGGAATTGTTATAGTTACAGTATTAAAAGAAAATAGAAATAAAGATAGAAAACTATGTATAACAGCAAACCAATTTCGAAAACTGAAACATACGTGCAACATATTGTTGATAACTCTCTGTGTTGCAAGCAAACAACTAGAGCAACATGAAAAGCCTGATGAAGCATAATAATGTTAAAAGCAGCCAACCACCAGCCAGTCAGCCATTCGAAGCCTCTCAATGAAATAATCATCCAGGCCAGTAGTGGCTTTAAACGAAAGCGCCAATGGTTATGCAGATTCCAATAATTTCGTTTTCGCCTGTCATAATAGTGGATGTAGTAAGAAGAGGAATAACAGCAGCAACTAGCCACCAACAGAGGAATTGTTATGGTTAGACCAACAGCAGCAGCACAAAGATCAACTGGCAAAAACAATATACTACTCGTATTTATATTCTTTTTATACACATAGTTATAGTTTTTGTTATTATTTGTCAAGAAATATTATTTGTAATGGGGGTATTCATTCATTAATCAAATACATCTCCTTTTTTAATTACTAAAGTTTAACAAGGATTTCGTTGGATCAATAGTTAGACTACTGACTGACAATATCCAGATTTAAACAATCAAGTATATAGGTACTGCAATATAGATTACATGCTGTTGTTGTAACAGCTCTACTATCGCACAGATTGGCCAAATATACTAATTTTTCGGATTAATTGAAAAAACAAATTTCAAGTATCGTGAAAACTGAAAGTTTTTCTCTGGTTGATACTGCTCTCGCTGAGTTGCCAATCGTTGGCTGAGCAAAATTCTGGTCGTTCTGGAGCTAAGATCCAATTGTCGTGATAAAATATGAATTATAGATGAGTACGGTAAATACTTTTCATTGATTATCTAGTATTACAATAGTGATGAGACCACTGTTACTGATGTTTTTAGGGTATTATATGTTAGACTCCTAAGTCTGTACATAAAGCAGGAGGCAAAAATGTATCATAATAACTTGACGTTATATGAGACTTGTCATGGATAGAACGTGGACAGACTGCTGCATTTGCATGTAATGGATAAAAGTTTTAACTTGTTAATACTATTATTAGATTGACAACAGTATCGGAAATTTTGGAGCAGGCTTACGAAGAAAATAGAATTTACAAAAAATATGAAAAAAAATTGCTTTATTTAACTCTCAAAGTTCGAACCTCGAATTGTGAATTTTAGGATTTTTCCTGATATAAGTAATCGTACTCTTAATACTTGATAAATTTTATGTTCACAGTCCGCAACACTTTTACTACTGAAAGACGAATGAATTATGGCTGAAACGGAATGTTGAAGTAGTGTCTCCAGAATTACAACTCTATTTTGGATGTAACGTTCGACAACCTTCACACATGTCACTTCGATATTCAAGTAGTTTAGCGAGGGACCCTTACCTACTTCTACGGTATTTTGATTGGGTGTCTCTGAACTCTGTCTTATCTATTTGTTCAGGTTGTTCTGCATTGAGGACTGTCTTTCTTTCACTTTTTTCAACCCTTATAAAAGTTTAGTTGCTTTATAATTTAATGCTGTGGTGTGGAAAGCAGCCTCAAGTATCTTCGCGATGTTAGATAATAGGGAGATAGATCTTTTTGATACTCTCTGTTTAACAGACGTGGGATCACAAAGTTTTATTTCACTATATGGTCTCTGAGTTTTGCCTAGTCGACAAACTGATCTGATTGATAGTGGACTACAACGTATCTACTCCTGTGGTCAAGTAATAGTTCTTCAAATAATGTATCGCTTCAGCCTATCCTCATTCACCAATATATTGATTTTCTAATGCACCTATATAGTCAGTGGGTTACAGATGTATGTTCTGCGGGTGCATTCCACTCATCTGTTAAGTCCGCTGCCAACAGCAGCGATCGGCTGCTATTGTAACGGTTCGAACAAATGAATACTTGGGTTTATAGATATCTAAGGATTCCAAAATAATGTTGAAAAGCTGATTATTGCAAAGTTGTAGTTTTAGCTGCTGTCGTATTACATTGGAATCCATGATGCTTTATGTGGCCCATTTCGGAATCATGGTCTAAAAATGCTTTATCCTTTCTAACTGTTCCTTAGATGTAACAATCTTAATCACGAATTTGCTTCTTAATTACATAGAGATGCGGTGTAAGCGGTAAGGTATTTTTCTCAATGGGTCCAAATGTATTCGGAGCAACCTTTTCAGAAAATGAAGCTTGAATATTAAAAACATGATTGTGGTTGCTGAGCTGACAGTCCTTGGTAGTGTGGAGTTCATTAGGAGTGCCTTTGTTATGGCTAATGAACGAACTAAATTATATCAAATAGTCTCCGATTTCGTATCGACCCTATTTGTGAACTAAACAGGTAGAGAATTAATATACCATGGAACTTCTTCAAAAAGAGGAATACTCAGGCCTGTTACAGAATTCCATTCTGATCGAAAGTGGAATTAATTCCGTCTTTTGCTTCTTCAGAAAAAAAAACCAAAATTTTATTGTAATTCAATTTCTGTACCAAAACCTTCACATTTGTTTTAATATGAAAAATGCTGTCATATTAAAATCAGAAATACAGAATTATGAAATATTTTTGGAATTAATAAATTACACGGAATCTGAATACCTAGTTTTCGATCAAATAGGCTAATTTAGGCGTCTACACTGACGTTTACAATTTGTAAACAAACGGGTTCGAATCGACAACTTAATGTTGTTGATGCCGACGCATCTCTACATGAGTTGCTGACAAGTTATTGTCAAAGTGTTGCGGCGAAACTTTTTGCTCTGCTTTGTTTTATAAGTGAGTTTTTTATTTACATTAAAAAAGTGAAAATATTTAAAAACGAAAATATAAAAGAAAGTGTAATTTTGTTTAATAGTGAATTTGTGTTGATGCGGATGAAGATCCAGGCAGTGCAAGAAATGAGAAGATCACCTAATCCTGTGACGACATACAACTCCAAAAAATCCGGGAAACAATAAACATGCCTTCAGATTTTGTACATATAAAAGGAAAGTAGAGCTATATATATATACATATAATTATCAGCAATGTAGAATACAATAAGTATTTGTTTTATTTTTTAGAATGGCGACCTGTGGAAGAGGTGCCACAATTAGGGATGTGGCTTGAAATTTCACATACAGGAACTCCGACAATTGACTCCAATGTTTTGCCACATTTAAACATGGAATATTTATACGTATTTTATATTTAAGTATTTATTCGTATTGTATTTAAAAATAAATGTAAAACATAAACGAATTATTATTTATTTCAATTGCCAAATCGTACATGAACGGTATTAAATCGACAACATATGGTTTCAAATTGACAACGGTGCGGTATCAAATTGACAACGGTCTGGTGTAAAATTGTACAAGAACGGTGACAAATTGTCAACGGTCTGTTATAAAATCGTACACGAACGGTGTCAAATCGACAACGTAATGGTGTCATTTTTTCGTTGTCAAATTGACACAGTTCGTGTACAATTTGTGCACCTACGGGGTTGATACACTATTGACACCGAATGGTGTCAAATCGTACACGGATGTATTCATTTTTTCTCTGGGTGTAGTCGAAAACATTTTACAGAATTGACAATTTGACAATGTTTTACAGCAATCAAGATGAATGTTATCGACATCTCCTGGCCAAGGATAAAAAAGTAATCGAAGCACATTAACCAACGGTGGTCATGGTGGTAATAAAATCCATCTATGTGATTACTTAGTAAGTAGGGTTGGTTGGTTTACTTGGTAGTTCACTGCGACAAGACCACCACTGGTCAGATGTAATGTTGTTTACATAGTAAAGTATATAAAATGTTGAGTTTGCTAGACCCAACTTGTAGCATTGAGATATCTCAGTTGGTCGTTAAGTTTAGACCCTCCAAGGTTGGTCAATATGTAGTATGCCTCTTTACACGCAGGGCTGGGCATTCGCAGAGAAGGAAAATTGTATGTATCCTAGTGTCATATTCGTACACGACATTACGCCTACCCCACTCACTCCTCAAGGGAATTGAGACCTTCAACACCCTATCAAAATCTGAGCATGGAGTAATATAGTCAGAAAGTTGGAAAACGTAAGTAGGGTGTATTCACATCGATTCTCATATTAATCCCCCAAGAATAGTGTGTAAACCACAGTTCTGTTAATGACTGAAATCTGGATTGAGGAGATAATCTCATACTCCTAATGAAAGAGAAAAGGCAGCAACTACCTAATAATTTTGGAAAAGGATCAATCCAGACTGACATAAGCTCCCTCTTGGATACGGTTACCACCATTGAACTTGATCAGATAATTCAGTCATATTTAATTGAAACGATATATGTATATCGTATAATACTACACATTTTTTATAATTTTAAGTGAATACCCTTAAAATTTAAAATCCAGATAGCACGCGTTAAAATTATACCGCAACCACACAAATCACACTTTGAAGGCTCTACGTAGAGAATAAGAATTCAATAGAGTGCAAGTAAATATGTGTGTAAGTTAGTAGTGGCAACTAGTAGTGCAAACGAAAGCAGAGTGGATACTTGCAACAGACGTTTGTCTGACAGTATTTGTTGTTACTGCTGTTGATTGTAATGCTGTCTTTTGACTGCATCAACCATATGGCAGAAATATGAATGCCTCGTTCTTGAATGTAAGTATGGTAAATAAAAACAATTGCAAGGAATTCAAGAATTTCTGGCTTTTACTTTTTTTCCTACCCATCTCTTCTTCTACTACAAACTATATTTTTCTATGATAAAAAGGCCATCAAAATGTATGAGTAGTTATTTCCATGAAAAGACTTAAATATTTTTAACGAGTGAATTGCACTCATAATTTTATTTTAGTTGTTGCTGTTGTTTTTTTTTGTAGTTGTTACCATTGTAGCTGTTTACATTAGCTGAAAATAAATATTCTGATTCTGTTCGTTTTTTGTTTAATAAACAGGTGAATTTTTGTGATTCCAGCGAATACGGTTTGTTCACAGTCACTGCATTTGATTTGATCGTTTTACATTCACTTGTTACAGTCTTGTTCATAACAAACGAAAACAAAACAAAAAACCAACTACTTCAATGATGTGATCTTTGTTGTTGTGGCTGTTGTGCTGCTGTTGCTTCAGATGATGATGTGTCTGGTTGTCGCTGGTGGTGGTGAAGGTGAATGAATTGAACTGAAGTGAAATGAAATGCAATTGAATTGAGGATGCAAAAGCGAATTCCGAGGTGGACGTGATGTCTTCAATGGTTGTTAGTTAATAGAAGAGGAATGAGAACATTTCATTAGTTTTAAAAGACCACATATTTCTTTTAACTACCAACAGCAACCGCAACACAACTTCTGTTAAAGTCTTATCTCTGCCCCGCTTGACTCTTCTGCTACCACAGCAATTTTAGATGTGGTTTTTGTTTGCGAACCATTATTTTAAACTTTATTGCTGGTTTTGCAGTTAAAAATTGTGTAGTAGTGTGATTCTTTTTTAAATTTGTTTCATCAAGGGAAAGAATTTATTCTTCTTTTATTAAGATAACTATTTTTATAATCTTGTCAACCATTTTAAAGCCATTTCAATTACATACCTAAATTGAGTTTAGAAATATCTCTTCAGCCTTCACAAGACCGACTAATGTACAATTATCTGAATAACGTATATATTGTGACTATTCACTTAGATCATCGATCCATATTGTGAATATGCATTTATAGAACGATCCAGGGATGAATACCAGCAGGTCATTACATGCAACTTATTGAACTCAGAAGGTTAACAAACACAAAACGATTTGATGCATTCAAATTGATCTCTCCTAAATAAATTACACTGAAGAGAACATAAAAATATTAAAGGAAATATTCAGCATTCGACATCGAAATTATAATAAAATTTATATGGAAATTTCGATCGATATTATGTGTCTTAATTTGCTCCGGGTCGTTCCCATTAAACGGCATTCATATAGACGTTATTAATTCTTCAATTTCGGAATATCTATTGTACAGGTTGGAGCGAAAGCCATGAATCCTTCTGGCATTCTTCTGAGATCGTGACAGCGAAATATGTAAATCGTAAACAATTTTCTGCAGCTTCTTTCTCTCAACCACACAAAACTACATACAATTTTTCCCCCACCCAATAGTATTGTTTTCGTTCGAAGAATGTATGCAAAGTATGTAAGTATTAAAAATTGTGTATTAATGTTTTTATTTAATTTATGATTATAGTTTAATATTTAAGCGAAAATTATTATAGCGCAACATTGGAAACAACATTTATGGATATTAGAACGTTTTCATAATGACTTTTTTTCTCGTTGTTTAGTAAATTGCTTCGTTGCCTCTGCTTAATTTTTAAGTCGTTTAAGTAGTTTTAACGTTTCCATTTGTTTTAGGCTTTAATTTAGAAAATCATATTGATGAGAGTAGAATTTGTAAAATATTTTAAAGAATTACTAAAAATTTTATTCGACAAAATAAAAATTTTCTTTGTAAGGAAAACATTTTTTTTGTGGAAAAAAAACTGCAAGTACAAGCGAGCTAGAGGCATTGTGAACCCCTAGGAATTTATTTATGCAATTCAATATATCGAGCTATGAAGATTATTGGACTTTCGTTGTCCCAATAACAGTTTAAAATATCTTCTATATATTATGAGAGAATGCAAATCAAAAGCTTAGTATGCAAACTTGCTAAATCCAATTTTGAAATTGATGTTTTACAGTAATTTGTATTGTTATAATCCATTTTTCAAATCTACTATTTCTTCGAAAACTATTAAAATTTCATCTTATTAGTTTTAAATTTTGTGAAATTTTTTACTACTTTTTTAAAAATAATAATTTTTATAAATCTTTGAGTTAGTTAATCTATATTTGCGATAAAATTTCGAATACAATAAAAATTACTTGCAAATAGTTATCTCGTCCCTATAAAAAATTACACGCATCCAATGTTGGATAAGTAGTTGGTATTGGTGAAAACTTTAGGACTTGAAGCATAATAGTTTAGTGAAATTAAATAATATTATGAATTCTTCGGACGTTATTTACCTTAGTAACTAAAAAATTATAATATAGAGATTTTTCATGAACAAAAATATAAAGTTCGAATTAATGTACAATTTTAACGGTTGGAAATAGTATAGATCCAAATCAATGGCATTATAATTTTTGACACTTTTTATTTTCAAATGCCAAAATTTCTAAAACTGATTTTTTTTAGAAAATACTCTACTGCTACGTTATTTACCGTGTGATATTTAGTAAAATAACTTTGTACGTACTTAAACAAGATATAGGGCTATACAACTGTGAAGCTTTTTCGAATTTTTTACTCAAACCAAACATTTTTTTAAATTGGAAAAGTTTGGATAGATTTGGAGTCGACAAGGTCCGCTCAAGTGAGCCAAGTTTCTTTTCGGATCATATACAAAGTTTAAACAGTCCCGAAGAAAAATGTTTTCCACAAAAGAAATATTATAGGTTCTATTTTGGGAAAAAACGTAAAAAATACGTCCATTTTTACATGTTCCACCTATCGATGTATGTAACTTTTTATAGGTACGAGATAACTGTTAGAAAGTTATCTTGATTTTATTCAAATAAAAATTCTACCGCCATATCAAAAAAACCAAAAAAAATCTACCTCTTGAACTAAAAGAGATAACTTACACATGTAAGTATGCATGCTTTTGTAGATTTAATATTGTAATTTTGCTAATGAAGTAAAGCGCTCTATTTACAACTTTTGTATGTTTAGTGACCCCCACTTAAATTTTCAGGCAAAAATTTTCGTAGAATATTTTTATCCTTAAATGTCCTTTTTGATTTTCTCGAAAAAAGGGTCAGATTGACCGCAAACGAGAGGAGATAGAGGGTTAAGATCTTCTACAAAAATAATCGCCAAAAATACCAACAATATAACTCTGACAATAACATACAATAACAAACATAAAAGTATTCAAAATATAAAACAATCCAAAAAGGACTCCAATGGTATAACTAAGGATTTTATTCGCCAACATATACATTCAGCGAGACAGTCTTTTTCCAAGAAAAGTTTTATTAAATCTAAAGAAAAAAATCGTTTAAAATAAAAACATTTAAATTATATTCTTTATTTAAAAGATTTTTTCAGAAGATCTCACTAAAACCCTAAAGAATACACATATCATTCATTTGCTGCAACAACGTCATAATTAAAAAAAAAATGTTTTATGACATTTTTTGAATGTTTTATGACATTTTACTATTTCTTAAAAATATATATAGTAGATGTTAATATTTTTCTAATTTGTATTTATCCCAAATTTTTACTTGTCAAATATCTCATACAAAAAATAATAGACTTTTTTGAAAACTGATAAAACTATATGAATGATTATAGAACGGCGCATATTTCGTATTACTCAATTCAAAAAACACGGATTTTGAGTTATGACTTTGTTGCAGCAAATGAGCGATATGTATGCAAAAATTATCTCAAATACCATATTTGCTTTTTTTATGTTTTTGTACACAAAATTCGTTCTTGTATTTTCAATTTAAAATTAAAATATAAATTATTCGGTTAATCGAATAATTTTAAATTAACCTATTATTAACCGAATAAATCCAAACACCGATTAATTATTTGCTCGATTAACCGATTAAACCAGAAACCCGATTAATTGAATACCCTAGTTAGTATGATGCTCCCTTCGAACAAAAAATTAAAACATTGACCCAATGTAAAAACAATTCAGACCAGCTGGACTTTTGTTTATTCCACAAAAAAGATCTACTCAACAGGCACTTTCAGAATTATAGGGTCGCTATTCTGTTCTAACCAAAAAGTCTCAATTTGTTGGACATGGTTATTAATGAAAAAAGTGTGATCAAACGTAGCTATCTATTGTGAATCCCACTTTTTTAAGTTGTACACCCAATATAATTTGTTTTAAAAAATAATAGATTCAATACTTCTTGCAAAGGTTAATTTTCCATAAACGTTCAACATATTTGATGTTAATTAAAAAAAAAAAAATAATTTTAAAATGTTCTTGTAAATTTGTGACTTTTTGAAAAAAGAAGTAGATACTTCTTTAAAAAAATTAAATTTATAAGTTTTTGTAAAATTGCAATTTCTATAATTTTTTATAATTTTTAATGTGTATTTAAATAAAATATATATTTAAAAACTTATTTTCAAAAAAGTAGTAAATTTTTTGAATTGTTTTAAATATTTATTACTATTCTAAGGGCCATTATTACAACTTGCCGTTGTAGTTAAAGTTACCTTTAAGGGTACCTTTTCTATTGCTTAAAGTTACCTTTAACTATAACGGCAAATTGTAATAATGGGCCTTAGGGCAATCAGTATGCCGTTTCTGTATTTCTCGAATCGTAAAATTTCTCACATGAAGTGTGAAACAAAAAATTCCATCGTTTCCTATGTGTGAGAAAAAAGTGTTTCTGTATTTGAATGCGAAAATACACAACACTGATTCTGTTTTTACTGGAATATTTCCAGTAATTTTGTGTCAAATGCAATCGAAACGTCAACAAAAGAAATAAATTATAATAAAACCAAAAGAGTGACTGAAATTCTAAACCAATTTTAAATAATAAAATATAACAATTGCGTTTTATTGATCTTCATAATTTTTAAAAATTAAAAAAATATTTTATAAACCCATTATTGTTAACATACATGTGTATATATACATAATTATTTTATTTAAACTCTGAATCTTACCTTTTCGGCTGATTTGGTCTCCATATTTATAAAAAAGAAAATAAAAATATTTTTTTAAATTTTGGTTTTCTCGCATCAATTTTAATTGTGACTTGTTTTGACAGTTCTTGTGAGAATCTTTTCGCAAAATATTGCTACAGAAACACTTTTTCTCGCATCTTTCCAATAATTAATGGAAAATTATTTAAATGACAGATAATTCTCGCAAAGTAATGATACAGAAACACTTGTGAGAGAAAAATCATTTTTTGTTTCATTTTACACTGTTTTTGCTGCAATTAAATCGTTTCATGTGGAAATTTTTACGATTCGCGAAATACAGAAACGGGCCTTCGACAATTTTGCGTCTAACTCTAGCACGTGTGTGATATATGCTTGGTAGAGTACCATCTATAACTCAACGTTTCAACTGGTGGAGTACCATTATCTTTATTAACTTTAATAACAAAGTTTAAGCGTTCCAGCTTCCTAAATGAAAATATAGATCGAATAGGAACTAACCTAAATCGACGTGGGATAACTTGGCAATTTATTACTCCGCCATAAAACATTAAATTCCCCAAAAAAAAGAACATCATCTTGCTTTTACTCGTTTTTCTCTGGTATTGCCATATTTTCGAAAAAAATTAATTTAATTTTACAAGGAAGGAAAAACGAAAAATTTTAAAGGTCAATTTATTCCTCACTTTAATTAAACTTGCCTTTTACTATTACGAAAATTAAAGGCAAGTTTTAATAATGGCCCTAAATATAGCTATTTCTATAAATTTTTAACATATTTGACGTTTATTAAAACAAACATATGTAGGAATTTGTTGATTCCTTCTTTTTATTAAATAAAACACTTTGAATGTTAAATTTAATTCATTTTATTTAAAGTAAATGGCTTAGGCGGTAAAAATAAAAATATGTATTAAACTAAAATAAATTAAAATAAACAGCCGCGTTTGTTCATCACGGTCAACACGTCAAAACTAATATTTTAGAACTTCCCTGTTCGAACGTCACAATAAAACTAAAACTCACTACCTTCCTCTGTCTGTCCGTTGTCCACTATGCACAGTGGTTCCGCCCATAGGCCAAAAATAAATAAAACGATCACAAAATATTTAGACAAAATGCAAAAAAATTGTGTCTTAAATATCCAATCTTTTTAATGGCAAACCGGTTTTTACTGGAAATCTAACGGGACTTTTTAAAAATAAAATTGAAAGCATGAGCAAATATTCATTTGCAAAGCGCAGCTGAACGCTGGAAGAATAATTCAAAGCAAAAGTGCACTTCAAAACGGTCTTGCAATTGCTGTAGTCTACAAAATTAAATTATTTTCAATGGATTTTGAAGTTAAAGGTTTTTGTTTTATCTTTTGAAAATAATAAAAACTAACTTGTGTTGTAATTCTTGTGAAATTAATGTTTTAGTTAACCTATATGTTTGTTACTTTTTTGTAAAACTTCATTATGTTTACTTAAAGTTTTAGTTGTGTTCCCCCAAGATTCCCCCGTAGGTTTCTTTTTCATTGTATTAATCTGATTCTTAAGATAATAAAAGTGCTGAAGTTAGTTGCGGAAATTTGCGGATGGGCGTGTAATCTGTATTATACTAACCCGCCCCACAGAAGAATGCTTCATACATTTTTTTGCAAAAAGTATAAGGAGTGGTTGTAGAGCGCTGAAATTTGGCACAGATAATTATATGGACCAAACTTAGAAACAAGTAAAATTTTATCAAAATCGACCACGCCCACTGCCCATACAATCCAAATAGATTTGTTCGCATAAAATTTTCCCTATTCAAGTAAAAGTCTAGAAATTTGGTACATATATTTTCTGAAACAAAAGAAGAACGTAAGTTTTATTAAAATCGGACATGCCCACCGCATACCGCCCATGCAATCCAAATGCAATACATTTTTGAGCAAAAATTATAAGGGGTGGTCGTAGAGTATTGAAATTTGGCACCGAGAATTATATAGACTAAATTAAAAAAAAAATTAAATTTTATCAAAAAAGTCCACTGCCCATACAATCCAAATTGATTTTTTCGCATAAAATTGTTTATATCCAAGCAAAAGTCTAGACATTTGGTACATACATTTATTGAAACCAAAAAGGAACACATGTCGAGTTTCAATAAAATCGGTCACGCCCACCGCCCACGAAACCCATACATAGATAAGAATTTTTTGGATATTTCGTTTATTATTCGACAAAAAATGTTAAGTTTTCATCCTGTTCCGAAAACTATTATTTTTTTTAATCGAAACAAGACACTCCCACCTTTCATTTTATTAAAAAAAGAGCTTGGGGGACAGTGGGGCTACATTTTTTTTCTCCATGGAAAATCAAAAATACAATAATAATTAGAGTCTTATAGATTTGGGCATGTCTTCTTAACGGTTTATGGTCTTCTTAACGGTTATGTTATATTTTTCAAATATGTTAAAGGTAAATGGTATTATTAGGAAAATTATACCACTGAATTGCGTGAAAATATAAGCAAATTTTTGCTAAACACCCTTGCATGGACTTTAGTTCAATTTTCTAAAAATAAAATAAATTTTTTCTTAAAACTATAAGTGTACATTTCATCTATAAACATTTCTCTACAAAATTGCATCATTTGATTGTTGAAATTAAGTGTTTGAAAAATTGACTTTTTGACACCAAAATCCCTCTGTGCACCGTCTTATTTTTGCATCGGTACATAAAAATCTGATCCATGGAGCTGAGGTAAGCAAGCTTGTAGTAGTGTCAATAGGTGAATTATCGGAGGAAGCAGCTGAAGCGAAAAATAAGCATATAAAACGTTTAGGTTGCAACATACCCGAAAAATATCGCGCAATGCTACAAATACAGAACTTCTAAATAGGCTGTTTTAAGTTCAGATCCATTTATTTCTGGAGGCCAAACTTACCAACAAAGAAAACAAGTAGTTTAAGTCAAGGATTTTTAAATTTGATTAATATTTGATATATATTAATGCCCTATTTTACCTTACTACCTTATATTACTTAGTAATACCTCATATTGCATTATATAACTTTGTATAACTTTTTAATTTAGTTTTTTTTTTCAGTGTATAATTCAAATGAATTAAAATGGAATAAAAATTTACTTAAATTGTTTAAAACAAACAAATTTTCATACTGAAATATTTTATTTCAAAAATTCATAAAACAAATCTAAAAGCCAATTAACCCTTGAAAGATCAAAGGGCTACTGTGGTTACAGTTGTTAATATTTATTCTTAAAAATTTGCAAACTTTAAGTTCTTCGGGCATGCTATGAGGTGACAAATTTTGAAGACCCCAGCTTTTTTAGTTTTGGAGATATTGATTATTGACCGCTTGTTCATATAAGGGAAACCACTGTGCTATGTAAACATATTAAGCTCATTCTCTCCCATAGATAAATGAGTGTTTGTCCGTCTCTTTGTTTCTGTCTATTAACCCTTGTCTGTCTGTCTTGTCCTTAACTGTCCCAATCCTACATATATTAATTTTGAAAACTTTTTGATTGTTTTAGACTCTTTTTTAAAAAATACTTTTTAAAAAAAACTATCTTTCTGTAAAATTTTCCCATATCTAATGATTATTTAAATCAAATTTAAATTTTGAAAGCTATTTGTTAGTTTTAAATATTTTTGAGAAGAGTATATTTATACCCTACACCACCATAGTGGGGAGGGTATTATGCGTTTGTGCAGATGTTTGTAACGCCCAAAAATATTAGTCTAACACCCACCTTAAAGTATACCGATCTACTTAGAATCACTTTCTGAGTCGATTAAACGATGTCCGTCCGTCCGTCTGGTTGGCTGGCTGGCTGGCTGGCTGTCCATGTAAACCTTGTGCGCAGAGTACAGGTCGCAATTTTGAAGATATTTCGATCAAATTTGGTACATATTACTTTTTCGGCCCAAGGACCAAGCCTATTGAAACTGGCTGAAATCGGTCCATTATTTCACCTAGCCCCTATACAAATGTCCCCTCGAAATTGGTCTTTATCGGTCATAAATGTTTAATTTATCTATGTATCTACACAAATTTCGCTCCAAATAAGTTTTATATATACAAAATTCATGTCACCAAATTTTGTTACGATCGGTCCATAATTAGTCATAGCTCCCATATAGACCCGCTTCCGAAAATCAATTTAACGTGCATAAATCGCTTAAAAATGTTGGTATACACACAAAATTCAACATAGTTAACTTTAATATAGACATAAATCACAAGACCTAATTTTATGGTGATCGGTCCATAATTGGTCATAGCCCCCATATAAGGCCCACTTCCGAAAATCACTCAAAAATATAAATTATTGAAATTTTAAAAGAAAAATCTTTTTGCTCATTTACTTGGTGTAGGGTATTATATGGTCGGGCTTGACCGACCATACTTTCTTACTTGTTTTAAATTAAATTTTTAAGATTTTTTTATGATATTTCTAGATTTTTTTGTAAATTAATGTTTTACTTCAAAAAATATTAAGGGTACAAATTCCTATCAGATCATCACGAAACTTTTCCCCAAAACCATTTTTGATATTTATTTGAATAAAATTTTAATTTTGAAAGCATTAAGTTAGTTTTTGAGAATTTGTATAAAAATTAGAAGATTCTATACTTTTTCAAATAAACTGTACTTGTAGCATAATTTCACTTTATTGTTTTAATTATGAAAAAATTGTATTTTACTACATTTATAATAAGTATAAATATTTTAAAAATTTTAGTGGATGTAGAAAATAACATTAAATCTATAGCTTATTTAAAATATAAAAATGTTAACAGCTAGTTAAAATTCACATTAAGCTAACGATATGTAGGTACAACTTTATAAACTACCAGAAATAATGCACACTTTAGTTAAGAAAATATCGTTTAACATACTTCAAAGCTTGGCTAATAGTGTGCCTGTTTTCTGTACGATGTGTTAGACGCAAGAAAATATTAATTTTCCTAAGTGTAATGATGCAAATTACAAAATAAAACTGAATAAATTTTGATCTCGAATTTCAAAATTTAAATATGAAACTGGTTCTATCCGTTTAGAGAATTTAATGGGCCAATACATTGTTTCACACTCTAATGAACCATTTAAATTAGATCTCGCATGCGCGACAAGTTTGCAAACCAGGAAAAAAGCAATTAATTTTAGTACAGATCAATTACAAAAAACCACTAAATAATCAAGCGAAAGTTTGTCATCATTAAAGAAGATTCGAGTTCAACTATTCACTTGATATGCACAACAATTTATAATGAATAAACTAGCATATCTATGCAGTTGCATACAAATGCTCTAAATAAGCAATAAAGTACAAATTTGCCTAACTCTGGTAGTATGTATTGGGTTTTTGCATTTTTTTGTTCGATAATTCTAATAGCCTGAGGTTAAACCACTATTCAGCTGAGTTTAACACACCATGTAAATGACTGGACACAATAAAAACGAACACGACGGCAGCAGCATCAGCCAGATACTCAATTCTAATCAGAACTAATACATCATATCCAAACACCCGAGAAGACTAAAGACGAATACTCCCGTGTTTGTTTCTATGATGGTGCGCCTGCGCAGCATAAGTATAATGGGGGACAACACCTTGCTGTTTGGTAGCTTACTATCCATTAGTTAGACATTTTTTATGTTCTTAAATTTTAGTTATTAGCAGACACACGACCAGTCTTTTTTCTTAACGACAACCACAACAACAAGAAGAGCTACCAATGTGCCGCCGATTTTGACACAAACGAATGACATTAAATTCCACGTGCATCGATTTTGTATCCCCCAACAGCAAAGGAAGCAACAAGAGAATATAATGTTTGTATATCTATTGCCAACATATTTCATCGGCTACCACTTAATACACGGAATGACAACTATGAAAGTCTGCCATGCCACTACAACAACGGTAGTCGTAGTCATTTGCTTTGTAAAACAAAAAAAAACACACAACAACACAAATAAACTAGATCAAACTTTTTTTTTTGAGAAACGATGGATGGATAGTGGTTCTCGTAGATTAGAGGATGGTTACATTTTAACTAGGGTTCCTAATTTCCCGTACTTTTTCCATACTTGCGAAAATATTAAAAAATCCGGGAATTACCAAGAATTTTTATACCCTGCACCGCCATAGTGGAGAGAGTATCTTCCGAAAACTATTCACGAAAATAAATTATTGAAAATAAAAAAAAATAGTTTTCCTCATTTACTCAGTGTAGGGTATAATTTCAAATAATCGGTCAAAATTAAATAATTTATATGGGGGATTTCATGTCAAGTGAACCAACTTTTGAAATCTATGTCTTCCGATCGATATGAAATTTGCACCAAGGTTAGTCCTATTGGATAGTAATTCAGGCAGAATTTTTCAACAACTTATTGTTCTTAGCATTATGTGTCCCAAATAGTTCAGATAGCTACTTCTTCAATCTTAGGAATAAAAGAATTAAAAAATGTTTTAAATTTGTTTCCAAAATCAAAAACTTGTTTTAGTTTTTCTTGACCGATCTTGTTGAAAAATTGTATCCAATAGAACAAACCTTGTTGCAAATTTCATATCGATCGGAAGACATCGATATCAAAACTTGGTTCACTTGACATGGAATCCCCCATATATTGTTATTAAACGATTTAAGAGAACCTACTAAGTTAAATCTGGAAATATGTAGTCTTAGTTGTGATAACCGAATGTATTGCTAATCAAATGATTCTGTCTAATTGACTGAATTTTTCTGTTATGACGGAAAGTTGGTGTGACAAAAATTATGTTATTTAAATCGTAATTTTTCCGTGTTAACTGACTTTCTTGTATTTAGTATCGAAAAAATCACAACGAATCTGTTTTATCTGTGTGGAAATAATACTGTTATTTTAAAGCAATTCTCGGGAAATTTTTTCCGAATGGGAACCCTAATTCTAACACATTCTCGTTTAAATATGGGGGTTCGTATGTTCTTATTTGTGTACGCTTGTAAACTGGTCCAGTAGATAAAATACCTTTAAGTAGTTGATTTTTTATTGTAACCCTACAAATGTGGGACAGCATGTGGTATTTAATTTTATTTTCCTTAGTCACTTTTTTCCAGTTCCTAAAGAAATCAATGGATTGAAGATCAGCGAGAAGCGTATATTTGCAAAATAACCTAAATCCTAAATTTATCATACTAATCCAATATCGGTTATTCAGGACTCATGAATAACAGTCGGACCTTCTCTTCTTTTCAATAACGAGAATTCAAGAGCCTTTACTTTGTTACATGATTGTCATGGTAAATTTTTTATGCAATTCCTCTATAATCAGCTTAAGTAGATCTTCCTTGGTTGTCAAATTATCTGCTAAATTCATTCCTTTACTACCTGTGAAATCGAAATGTTCAACACAAAATTTCCAAAAAAATATTTATAGTGATCTCTTGATTCAACAATGGGTATTACATGATGTCTCCATACAGGAAGTTTTTCCATCTTCACTCTCCAGCCAAAAGGAATGAGGTTAATTCCTCTCATTTGACATTTAAACTCTAAGCATTCCGGATAAAATTGAGTTTTTTTTTATAGTTTATTTATTGTATCTTCACATTTTTTTGTTTCCCATCCGATTTCAAAGATTTTTATATTTTTGGAAAGCGCTCGTCTAGGTCTTGAAAAAACATGCTTGCGTGTGCTATTTATCTGTTCTAATTTTCGAGTTATAGGCATTTCAAAATTTAAATTTTAAAATTTGGCCATACCTTGGCCCGCTATTTTAAAAATTTGTTGCGTAATTTTGGACCGAATGTACTCGAATTTTTTTGTTAGTTAGACAACTAAATTGCCAATAATATACAAAAGATTTCAAATCAATATCTATTATGGATCCAAAAATAAACGATTTTCAATTTAAATATTAAAAAAATAGTAGATTTTTGCTGTTTTTTGGGCGAAAAGGCGACGTAACTCTTTTTTGAATTGGTTGAATTTCAAATACAAACATTATTGAATAGATAATTTTCGTAATTGAAAACACATTTTTGTTATTTTTTGTGTTTCAATTACGAAAATTATCTATTCAATAATTTTTGTATTTGAAATTCAAACAATAACGAAAATTGTATATTCAATTGTCAAAATAATCAAATTCAAAACTCAAAATTCAATAGAAAATATCAAGAAATTTAGTTTTTGAGCAAATGAATACTTGATTTAATTATAAAATAATTGAAACCAGTTCAATATGGGATAAATGTTTGAATTGAAATATAATTTTTTCTGTTTAATATATTTTTGTGCACTGCATTGCCGACTATTGCAGTTTTTTTGGTTCAATTGTACCAAATCGACAACGCTGCAGAAATGATTGTCAGAATCACCATTGGGATTCATCGGGATATATTCCATGACAATTATATGTGTAGCTTTACTTATAGCCTTTAACGCAGCACTTATAATATTCTAGCACTAAATTTTTTACTTGAATTTCATTTTCTATTAGACAGTGACACTTTTTTATTTGGCATGCATTTGTTATTTGAGCTTTAATTCACTGCCTAAGGGCTGGGGCATGGGATGCTGCTAGACGTCATTGTCATTTCTTGTAGTTTCGTTATCATCATCCGCAACAAAAGCAACAACAACAGCAGGCTGGCTAACTTGACTTCAATTTCTTTATATAATTTTTTTTAGTTTCCTGACTAGCAGCCGACTATTTGACTACTGGCTATTTTGGTTTACTTATGATCTTCTTAAATGAAGCACAATAAAAAAGAAACCAAAACGACACAACACAAAAACGTCTGGGCACAAAAATGTAACGACGCTAATGAATGATTTTAGTCATGTGCATGTGACTGATTAATTTTCTGTTGATATTAGTGTAGTGAACGCATAAATTAGTGTCAAAACCATTTCGTAAATATATGACAGTTTTTAATGTTTTGCCTCCGCTACTACTTTAATTTCGATTTTATTTATTTTTTTTCTATTGCTGAAGATTAACGAAAGAGGAAAAGGAAACCCCCATGTTGTAAGTGGTTGAAAGCTTATGTGTTTAAGCTTAAGATGTATTTAAATTGTTTTTTATTACGTTTGTTTGTTCCCAAAACATGACGACAAGATTATTGTAGTCACGCAAGTAGCTTCTGTTTTGAATTTTATTTTCATTTTCAAGCTGTCTTTCTCTCTGCTTCTCTGTCTGTCATTATTATCTGTTCACATTTTCCAATTAATATTGATAAAAGTCATTAATTGATTGTTCTATTATGAAAATTTATGTTGTAATCTCTTGACATGGCTAAAACAAACATTAGAGCGCTCAGAGCGCATGTGTATTTCTCTTTTTGGCTTATTTAAACCGTGTGTGTGTGCAATCATTTATTGTCAAAACACTTTTATAGGATTTTAAATAAAAATATTCGTTACCATCGGATTTTGTGGTAAGTGGAACAGTACATTAAGCTTTTATAAGATTTATGCTTTAATTTCTCAAATGCCACACATAAAATTTTAATTTTCTAATGAATATGTTTATTACTATTTTCTGTTAAAAAAAAACAAGGTCAGTATGTAGCTCATCATTAGGTATTAAAAATTTGTAATTGTATCCTTTACTTAGTTGTAGTTATATAAACCTGTCATTTCTAACTGGATAGATGATCCGATTGGCATGAAATTTCACATAGGCGTATCAGAGGTGCGGCGTTGTGGGTTCTCAAGGTAGGGCACCTCAGACATGCATTTTTCGGTTTGTCTAAAATCAAGGATTTTATTATATTCTTGAAGCCTTTGATTAGGCCTATAATGTGCTATTTATTTCATATAGTTATTGAAATTATACGAAAAAGTCTAAAAATGATCGATTTTGAACTTGAAAATTCGGAAAATGTTGAATTGTTTTTTGAAAAGTATCTCAATAATGATAACTTTAAAATAGAAAACGTATACTAGTTTCCTTAGTCCCTTCCGAATTTAACCACGGAATTCCACTAAAATTACCATTCAAATTTTAATTTCACTCACAAGGAAAAATGTCAAATCAAAATTTGAGGATTTCAGTGAACTAAATACTAAAGTAAATCGAGATTCGATGAAAACGGAGATTCGAAACGTCCGTTAAAAAATTTTGTTTTGGCCATATCTGCGAATATGTTAACGGTATCCTACGAAGACAAAAACGCATACATAAGTAAATACGGATATATGTATTTTAAATAAAAATTAGCTTTTATTTTAATTTTCTTGAAATATGTTAGTTTTTTCCTAAATTCAAGTGGCCTGAGAAACGTTAATGGTCTGGCGAATTTGTAATAACTTTAACATTTTTTAACCAAATTTTGTCATTTATACCTCATTACAACGATAATTACGTTAACATTTCGATTATTTTGCATTAAATTGCAAAAGTATTTATTTAGTAGCAAATTTTTTACAAAAACTGAAAAATTTGATTTTTTTTCGAATTTTGGCGATAATACAGTTTTTGGGTAATTTTGACCCAAAAGAGATACAGGGTAAATTTCCAAACATTTTTTTTGATGTAATATTCATTTATATAAATAAATCTACAAAATTCTAGAAAACAATGCAGAAAGTTAACAAGTTTCACCTATTTATTCCATATAAATAGTAAAAGTTTGCATATATCTACAAATCGGAACTTTGTCCGATTTGGCTCAAATTTTCAGCACTTAACTTTTAGGCCTAGTGTCACAATATTCCACCCGGCACTCTTCTAAAAATCCAAAAATTTACACTTTTGGGATTTCTTTAATATTTTTTGGGAATTCTGGTATTATTTTTCAACAAAATGTTTAAATATGTATTAGTTTACTAATTAGAATTACAAAGGCTACGTACGTATAAAAAACATTCTATTGTATATAATGAATATTTAATGTTTCTCCAAATATCCCATTTTAGTAAAATTTTTCGGACCAAACAAATTACTCCCAGAATACAAAATGCTTTTTTTAGATTGTTAACTTCTACATTATAACTGGACCATATAACCGATATGGTGTTATGGGAGCCAGCTATGTTGCACGGACTCAACGCCAAAACAAGTTTTTATGATAATAATCACAGTTGCTCCCTGGTTAGAGTATCAAAACCGAAAACCGGTCAACCGGTTTTTTCATCTTTGTAAACTCCACCGGTTTTTTTTAACTTTTCGGTTTTTTGACAAACCGGTTTTTGTAAGACGGTTAACCGGTTTTAATGAAATATATTTTTTAAAGCTCCTTCAAACATATTTATGAAAAACTTTGATACCATTTTTAAAAATATTGATTTATAGTAACACATTTCCTATTAGCGTCCATAAATAAAAATAAATTTAAGGAAACCCTTTTCATATTAAATAAAAATTTAATATAAACCGGTTAACCGGTTTTTTTTTAATACAAAAACCGAAACCGTTTAACCCGTTTTTTTAAAAGACAAAAACTTACTTTTTCGGTTTAACCGGAAACCGGTTTTTTAGACACTCTAGTTAGAATCGATCCATTATGTCTCCTAGCCCCCATACGATTGCTCTATCCGAAAATAGTTAAGCTCTTATAATTATATTATTTATATACATAGATATCCAAACCAAATTCAGCACAAATAAGTTTTATATAATCCGAACTCGCACCGATCGGTTCATAATTAGTCATAGCTCCCATATAAGGCCCACTTCCGAACCTCATTTTAACTAGCATAAATCTCTTAAAAATGTTGGTATTCAAATAAAATAGTCATAGCTCCTATATACATTTTAAAAGAGAACTGTTTATAATCATCTTCTCGGTGTAGGGTATCATATGGACGGGCTTGACCGAATATACTTTCTAACTTGTTTTTAATTAATTGTTAAGGTTTTAGACAAATCCAAAGTCCTAAGTAAAAGACTTTTACTAAAAGTAACACAGCCAATTAGCACTACACTTGTCAAAACCATATACACATTTTGTGGTCTACAGCTTAAAAATCATAATTTTTTTGTAAAATACATTCCCGTAAAAAAGATTTAAACATATTACAAAATTTGGCGGAAGTATTAACGGTAGTAAAATGCAATACATTTCAAATACAGAAATACTCGTACAACAAAGATAGCTGCAAAAAAATCGTATTGAACACTAAAAGTGTGAATCAAAAGCTTAATGATCACTTAGAAATGGGAATAGAAAAAAAACTTTTAAATTATGATTGCAATAAACAACATACATTAAAAATTTTCTATATTTGTTCTTCAAATGGTGGCTGGTGCTGCTGGTGATGATGACGATAATGATGATTATAATGCTGATGACGACACGACCACAAAATCCAACCATGTATCAAATGGTGTGGAATACTGAATACTGTACATACCTGTACATACTGCAACATCATTGTCTTCAATAAAAAGCAAAAAAACGTAGAAAAAACAAGCAAACAAATAATAGATCGATCGATCGTTCTTTCATTCATTCGATGCCATGGTTTTTTTCCAGCTACTCAATGTAAATTCTGCTGCCACTTGAACAATTTAATCGTTTGCTAAGAATGTGTGTTTTGTATCTTCTATGAATTAATGATGGTACTTCGATGGATGGATGTATGAAAGAAAGAAAGGATGAAGCGAGGGTGGTGTAGAAAGTTTAGTGGCATTTATAATTAACACATTGTCGTCCCGGAGTGCTTGCAATTATACAACCATTAGGGGAAAAAATGTGCAGTCATGGAGAAAATTTCTTAAGTTATAGCCATTTTTTAGTTCTAAAAAAAAATTTACCATTTTGAGGTATACGCCACTTTTTACGAAATATTTTTAAATTTATGATACATACGTGAAAATAAACTGATAAAAACTGCTGGCATTTTTATAACCACCACCATTGGTGCCATTTGGAACACATAGTGATCGCTCTGGAAATGATATTACTAGTTCTATTATTCAGATTTTGAAAAATGTATTGCATGATTTTAATAATATTCCTTGGAATGACTCCCGTGCGCCCCAATATAGCAATAAAATATTACCGTATGCTTCCCTGACATTTGGAAGTATAGTAATATCCTACGCCGTATCAATTTTTTTCGAGTATTTTCGGAAGTGGGGCTTATATTAGAGCTATGAACAATTATGGACCGATCATCATAAAATTAGGTCGCCCGACTTTTTTCTACATGAAACTAAATTGTGTTGGATTTTTAAGAGATTTATGCTCGTTAAAGTGATTTTAGGAAATGGGCCATGGTTAATTATGAAAAATTTAAATGTGATTTGTTTTTATATAAAACTTATTTGTGGAGAAATGTATAAAGATACCTATGTATGTATATAAATCAGACATTTTGTGACAAAAAATTTCCTATTTCGGAAAGAAATATGGATAAGGGCTAGTTGAAATACAGTTAAATTCAAATTGTTACTGCAACTTCGTAACAATATTAATAAATATTCTGCAAAGTGAATTTATAGTCCCGACCTTTGTAGCGTCAATAGAGCCAAAAACTTCAAAAATTCCATTTTTGTCTTTGAAAAGAAAAGACAATTTCCGGTTTGCGTCGCTAATTGGGACCGGATATAAATACGACGCAAACCTAAACGACATTCCAGCTTAGTGGAAGACTGTAGGAGAGCTCTGGAGGAGTTATTGGTACACTACTCAATAAGATTGTATTGGGGCACTGTGATATACAGGGAAATAAGGTAGCAGATGAACTGGCCAGAAATGGTTCTGATTTAGATCATAGTACTAGGAAAGGGGGGGGGAAACCTCCTATATGTCACTACTACAGATTCATATTTGAAAGATTTCGCGACTCCACCAAACAATCCTGGAGCAGTTGGACGGATTGCAAAGTGTTCAGGTCCTTTTGGCCAAAACTGATTGCAAATACAACCAAAACACTTATAGAGTTGGATAGGTGTAGCCTCAGGATTCTAGTAGGCGTGATAACCGGTCATTGCTCAATTGAGGCCTTCAAAGGTAAATGGAATAATGCCACACAGGATTTCTGTGTAGAGCATATTGTTACGTTTTTACCTTTTAAAAACGGGGTTTATTTCCTTTAAATAAACCGGATACTTTTGATTGCAAATAAAAGCCGTTTAGTAGTTTAAAAATTGAATCAACTCTTTATTTATTTAAAATGTAGAACAACAACGCAATTAAATGACCAATCAGTGTATTTATACATGTTTATAAATTCTCAGAAATACAGACACTCTTTATAATGTACAAAAATTCAAAGGAAAATACATCACACTTTAAGGCACTCAGTTGATGTTTATTTACACAGCATCTATCATGAACTAACTAACTAACGCCTGCAATCTCTGACACTATTTATACACACGCCTCTCGTGATCATTCTACTATATTCGAATTCGAAGTTAATGTTTAAACAATCAGTGTTGCCATACTTTCAAGCAATGCTAACAACTACATGCTATCAACATTGTTGATAAATAGAAGCTTCTACTGATGGAAATGTTTATAATCACGATGAATGTTGCTGGTATATTTCTGGAGGAACTCGGTAGTGTTTCTGGCTGTAAACTGAGTAACATATTAGATTTTATTAAGGGATTAGGATGGCTGTTTAAAGGATTTCCTACAACGATTTCAAATCCGCAAAAAAAATCTTTATTTTCCTTTCCCAATGCAGATTTGGATTCTTTTTCTTTATTCTCTCTTTAATGTATATGGCTCTTGATGGGAATCAGAATGGACCTAACGGTTTCCCCTTCCAAACAACTTCATTTAA
Organism: Calliphora vicina; assembly: GCF_958450345.1. NCBI lineage: Eukaryota > Metazoa > Arthropoda > Insecta > Diptera > Calliphoridae > Calliphora > Calliphora vicina. The sequence goes on along the minus strand of NC_088780.1, from coordinate 56,263,187 downwards.
TTGTTTCCGAAATTCATAATTTTAGCTGGAAAAATAGATTTTTCGATACAAACACTTTCATATTAACGATGCAAATCGAAGTACAAACGGCGCATCTTCGAAGACATGTGGCGCAAAGTGAAACAAAAACGGCGCTAATCGAATTACTAACGTCGCCTTTTTAAAAAATAGATGGCCCATTTCCGTTCCATATATTTTTGAAGCATCTGTATATAGATCGGTTCTCTGGTTACTTTATACCATTCTTAAGCTATGTTGTTTACTTTCGGCACTAAATATATAAAATCATCTACGGTTTTTGTTTCCCATAAACACACATAATAATAAGTAATATTGGTTTATGTCCAATATATAATGGATATTCTGTATTATCATTAATTTGTTTTTTTTTTCACAAATATTTGTAAATATTTAATTGGCTCTTAGTTTTTCGCTGCAACAAGTAAACTGATGTTATATTATTGGTATGAAATTCAAAAAGCATTTTAAATATTTTTTTATGATTTCAATACTAATGTTTTTAAACAAACATTTCGTTGTCCAACAAAGATGTGTAGAGTGCATCACAAAAATATATATCAAATCACACCACCCTCGTGAAGAGAATATTCAATTCCACTGAATTCTATTGGACAAATTATCATTAAAGAAAAGAAAAAAAGCGATAATGCAGCAAATATGTGGCATAAAAACATTACATTACATTTCATTCAATTGCTTTTACTACTACATACTACATGCTACTATTTATTTTACTATATATGTAGCTGCTGCTGCCGCACTGCTACTGTCACTACCACAAATTGCAACTTTGTGGCATAAAAAACAAAGTTTATAAGTTGTGGTTTTGTGTTACTTATTCTTCTACAAGTCATATTCAAATATCAACATATAAATCTATTAAACAGTGGCAAAATACTTACTATTCATACTTGTGCCTCTACTAGTTGGGCTTTCGAAAATGTGTGCATACTTACTTTAGCTGAATGATGCAAATGTTGCAAGTGATGCAAATGATGACGATGACTTTGCTAACCGGCTTGTCTTTGTTTGGTTTTTACTACTTCAGTTTTAGCTTCTGAAGCTGCAGTGCTGTTGATCTCAAATGGTAGTGATCATCTTTTTTCTCAATGACTATCCATCTAACTGTCATTTAGTCGTTTCGATTTTGTATGTTGCGTGCCACCAGTAAATGTTTCTTATTTTCTTCGTATTTTTTTTTTGGAACTCATATGTTTGTATGTGAGTGGTAAGAGTTGTAAGAGTTATATACGAGCAAAGTGTGTATTAATCGTTAAATTATTGCTTTAGATTTAGCTTGATGGGTTTTGCTGTTGTTGTTGTTGCCGCTTTATTTTTTAATATTTTTTTCTTTTATTTCACCACAATTTTATTTACTATTACGACCGACTATTGCTAAAATACTAAAATGCTACTGGGTAATCATATTCCATGTCAGATGTCTGCATCATGATCCGGCAATATTTGTTTCATTTAATGTTATGAATTACCCATCGGTAATACTGGACATACTGACTGCATATGCATTAGGGTTGCCTTTATTTTGCACTTGATACCAAACGTATAAAATTTCATGTATTTCTCAAATTCCATTTTTAAATGAAAACTATAAAAATATGTACATTAGAGTTCGTTTGTGACCAGGTCACTTCATTTGATTTTCGGGTATCATCATTTTTCTGAAGGTTTTTGCGCAAATAAAAATAATGGCGTCCTTTTTTTTTGGAAAATTGTCACTCCTTGTGGTGTTTCAACGCACCTAAAGAAGCGCATTTTGAGCACATTTTTCTGTAGAGCAAAAACTGTTGAATATATTGCAAATCTGATTTCACCAGTCGATTGTGTATCAAAAATTAATACAATTGATGTTTTTTGAATCCTTAAAAATAGTTCCAAAAACCCACAACAGGGGGTGCAAATTTCATAAACAAAACAAAAAAAAGTATTTTAGAAATGCAAATTTTTATGGTTGTACAATGTACATTAGGGTAGATCGAATTAGCAAATAGATATTGTGCTATCAATTGTGCGATAGCTATTGGCATGAGGAAAACAAATTTCCACTACATCATATAAAAAAAATAATTTTCGAGGCGCTCAAATTTCAGAAAAAGCTCATAAAATGCTCCCACCAAATACAGAGAATTTCCTTAGCGCCATTTATATTTGCCTTTGTTGTCGATTCGGCTGGTTGGCCGGTCTTCACATACGATCTCCTACTCTTCGGGTTATCGTAATGGATCCATTTTTCTATCTTTTATAGCGTTCAATCATCATTTCGGACATGCAAAATCGTCTTTCAAGGTCTCTCGTCTTCAATTCGTATGGTAACCAATTTCCATGCTTCCAATGATATTGAAAGCTTTTGTTGAGTTTGACAACAATCTTCTTGGAGTAATGCCTCCAATTCTTGGTCTTCAAACTTTTTTGGATGGACTAGGCTATCTTTGTCTTCCGTGTTAAAATCATTACTTCTGAATCGCACAAACCTTATCTCGCACGTTGATTGATAGAACACATTTACCTTAAGCTTCGGCGAGCAATCGGTGTGCTTCAGCGGCACTATTTTTCAAATTAAAAGAGTAAAGCAAACTTCCCGTATATATTACAAAAGCAATAACTTCGTTGTTTACATGTTCAATAACTAAGTGTGAATAAATGATAGATATGTACCCTTCAAAATGACACAAGTTATTAAATGCAAAAGCCGTGCACAGTGGTATAGAAAAAAAGTGGAGGGTAATAAATTTGTAACTTCTAGACGCTTAAGCTCCGTCGAGTTTAAGTTTTGAGTTTAGACTTCATGGGCCCACCAGATGCGCGGCCAGGGGTCCCCAAAGTAGGACACTTCGGGTATTTTACATTTTTGAAACGATCCTATTTCTTCGTTTGGGTTCCGGTTAGAATTTCCTCGTCGAGCACTATAAAAAACCTAGTCGTAGCTATCAATTATCTCTTATAGCTTAGGAGATATTCTCATTTTAAAATTAAATTTTCAACATTTTACCCACCCTATTCCAGTTATTTGATAATAGTATATGTTAAACAGAAAAGAATTGTTTAAAAATCATGACCGACTACAAAGTGAATGAATGAGTCAGACCTTGCATTTTTAAATATATAGATTTTTTAAAAAAGGCCAAAAAAAGTCTATCGTACGCATACTTTCGTAACTGTGTGTATATTAGGGTGGGTCAAAATTTTTTTTTCTAAAATTTCTGAAAGGCTCAGCGATAAAAATGTGCCAAATGGTGTAGCTAAAATGTATCTAAAATTTTATTGCATTGTTTTAAGTTTTACTGCCTCCGGATCGCGATTGAATTTTTAGAAATAGTAAATTTTTTACATCACATTAATAATACATTTGTATGCGAAATAATATTAACTACTGATACCAATATAAAATTTTACCGTTCAAATTCGGATTCTTACTGTTATATTTCAGCAGAACACGTGTTTACATATTACTTTTTTTATACAAATACCCTAAAAATCGAGTATTCTACATATTTCGATAGATTAGGGGAAAAGTGCTATTATTTAATTGGTTTTCATAATCTGAGAAATGGAATCAGGAATGGTTGGAAGTGTCCCTTATTTGGTGTTTTGTGTGATTTAAAAAATAATATATTGCCAACCTGTGCAGATCTGATGAAATTTTATGAGTGGACCATACTTAGCGTTAAATACGAGAGGGAAACTAAAAAATAGCCTACATACGAAGAAATAGAAGCCATCGTTATTGGAAAACTGATAGAAATATGGGAGAAATCGTCAATACCTTCAGTATCATTTAAAATGTAAAAATCTTTTAAAGTCTCACCCGAAAATTCTTAAAGAAAAGTTGGAAAAGATTCTTTGTGAAAGCAAGACTTTGTTTGATATTTCGGCATGTAAGTGCAAAGATTTTCTGAAATGTACTTGCATTAAAAACAAAAAAAAAATACCTGCAAAAGAACGAATTTTGAGAACATACAAGAGAACGGTTACACAAATGGCTGTAAGTAGCCAGATACTTATATTGAGCAGTTTATCTGAACTTGAATATGATCAGTCAGATTGTGAAGAAACTGATCAATTACAATTACGACCATTAAAATCAGTTTCTTGCATACGGGTGTATCACTAAATTTTTTAATTGTATATTCGTTTACTAGAAAAAAACATTTGTATGTAGCATGAATGAACTGCCATTTAGACACCTGTTTCAACATATTGATGGTGGAACATCAGGACCACAAACATTTTTAGGAGAAATTGGCAAAGAACTTGAAAACTTTAAAAAAGGCCAATAGTGAAGTTTCAACCAATTCCCACGAACTTACCAGAGCTTTGCGTTGAAGATATACCTGCAGATCTTCATCTATATATTTCAGTTGAGAACAAATCTAACAACTCTTGCAATATATATTCTAAAGGTTTACGCTCCAGGGTGGTTTTCTATAAAAACTCTTCCCAGCTGTAAAGACGATATTTACCAACAATTTAATGAAACAGTTATTTAGCACATCCTGAAAACTTATTAATTGTAATGTTAACATATCCCCAACAACATATTCGTGAATTAGCTGTCCATCGAATTTTGAAAAGTAGATCCACAACGTCAAACAAATTACGGCTGTTACAGATACCAATGATACATTTTAATGCTACGTCATACTATGACAATTTGAAATGTGATGAAAATATTACTGTATACCTATGTTTATAAATATCTGAAGATTGAAGATTGCTTATTGAAGAAGGAAAAAACGGAGGAATTGAGCTATTTTACCACCCTGTCATACTCAAGGGGTAAAGAGAGCAGTCAAAACAGAGTAAAGCAACATCAACTTTGTGCAACAATACAACAAGAGAAAGATTCATCAAAGCTCAGATAGAATAAAGAAAATCAATATCAAAATTTTATATCAAATTGATTTCTATTTTTACAAATAAATACAGCTATCTGGATAAACTTGCATATCATGCTCTATTGCCTTTTTTAATTACATTTTTTTAAAAATTCAACATGAAACCGGGGGCAGAAAATAATTTCCCATTGCAGCCAAACTTAGTGACATGAAAATATTTATAATTTGGCACATTTTTGCCACCGTGCCCATAAAAAAACTTAAAAAAAAAATTTGTTTCATACACGGGTGACCCACCCTAATGTATATGCATTTGAATTTAAAAACTTTTAAAAAGTCGATTTTTCGCTAGTTTTTTTAAAAAAAGTACGTTTATTCTTTTTAAGTTATCTAAAAAATGTCTAAGATGATGTATAAGGAATTTATATTTTCTGAAAAGTTAACATTAAATAAAATATTTTAAATGAAAATAAATTAAAAAATGTTTGATACGGAGGGGACCAGGTTCATCCAAAAAAAGCCAATTTATTATGTAAAATTTAAATTTAGGGCAAAAATTCACAAATCGCATAGTCGATATCAAAATATAGTAAACCACTTTAGATGACCAAGTAAGTTCTTAATTATTTTGTAATGGGTTCTGATAACCCCGCCCCTGGTATGGATATTAGAGCCAAAAAACTAAAAAAACCCATTTTTGGGATTTTTCAAAATTTTTAACAAATTGTAGAGAATTTATTTTATACTAAAACCTTAAAGAAGTAAACGTAAAAATATTAACGTTATTAAATTTATAATAAATATTATCATTATTAAAAGTACGTTTTTTCACATAAATTCATATAAAAATTTAAGCACTTGTGTTTACCGCATAAATTGAAATTGATTAAATTGTGTTCTGTTTTCTATTTGCTTAAATTTTTATATGAATTTATATGAAAAAACGTACTTTTTTAATAACGTTAATATTTATAACTCCTGAACTAATCGAGTCTCCATCGAAATTATTTTGCTGGAATATAGTCCTCATACAATTTCCTTTTTGAATTTTTAACACCGCGATCTTTGATATTTTTTACATTGAAATATACACTTTACAATTTGACCTTTAACCTTTTGGAAGTAAACCATTTTATTCATACCGTTTTAAGGACAATATCTTTGCCTTTAAAATGGAATCAAAAATTATGTTGGACTTTGATAGCTTCAAAGTTATGGGCAATTATGTGTATTAGAGTGTCCCTTAGAATTAAATTTTTTGAAATGTTGACACGGTACCCCCTGAAAACTTTCGTAATGACCTAAAATAACACTAAAAATTTGTTTAGCTTGTTCTAAGATGGGCAGCCCGTGCTGACTTTCGATTTAGATTTGAGGTGCATTTGCAAGGGGAAAAAATGCAATTTTAACAGTTTTTGTAAAAATTTTGCCATTAAATAATTACTTTTGCAATTTAAAAAAAATTCAAAGAATCGAAATGTGTACGTAATTATCGTTCTAATGAGATATAAAACAAAAATTGGTTAAAAAATGTTAAAGTTATTAAAAAATCGACAGGCCATTAACGTTTCTCAGGACACTAGAACAAGAAATGTAGGAACAAAATTAACATGTTTTGAGAAATATTAAAACAAAAGTTTATTCTTACTTAAAATATATCCATATTTACTTGTATATGAGTTTTTATCTTCATAGGATACAGTTAACCTATTCGCAGGTATATCCAAAAAAAATATTTTTTTTCAACGGCAGTTTCAAAACTAGAATTTCAAATTTTTAAAAATTTTGTTAAACAAATTTCAGAATTATTTGATCATCACATTGGAATTTATTTACAACATAATAGGGAATAAAAATGTGAAAAAATATGTCAATACATCCTATAGTTTTTCTGTACCTGCGATATAAATTTTGCGATTTTCGAGAAAAACTAATTTTTTGGCCACATTTTGGCGAATGAGCCCAATTTCCTTATTGTTATAAATTTTAAGTAAAATCTGTTCAGAATATTATATTCCAGGTAATTCTAAATATAGTCTGAAAGTTTTCCTAAATTCGGAAAACGTTAACCCTTAAATCGTGAAGGCCAAAAGTCAAATTTTTCAATATTTGGAATTTCTAATGGAAAGATAGCAAAATGCTATATATTTTTTACCGATTTAATGAAACTTAAGAAAAATATAACATGAAGTCTAATATTTACAATAATAGCACAAAAATGCAAATTAACCCTTAACCGAACCGTAATATGTGTGGTAAAATTCATTAAAATCGAATATGTCAAATCCGAAAATACCAGTTTTCGGTTCGTTTTGATATGGATTCTCCCTTTTGTTGAATTTATATTTGTTTGAAATTTTTAACAAATAGAAACAGTAAATTTTTTTAAAATTGAAATGGTTGTTGTTGTTGTAGCAGCATGAAAAATTTACAATAATCAATCTGGATGTTCTGGTGGTTCTGCATGTTGTTCAAGTCCAAAAAATTGAGCTACTTCAACAGGATGAGTCCATAAATCCATTGGACTGAGTGAAGTGGGGTTGGCTGAACAGCTAAATATGTGGAGGGACCCTGACCACATGCTGGGCTTAAGTTAAGGACGGCACGGTCTATGCGGGACCAAAAGGCATTAAGCCTGTTGCTCCATCCTGATCTAAGTTGTGCCAGAACGACTCTTGTTCCACGCGGCAGAATCTTCTCGGCGTCTGCTATCGGTGGTGGGCGACCTTCAAGTACGACATTCATACGGTATCCTGCTACCGCGGAATTGATGGCGTCTCTGTGAATGTCGTTCAAAGCTGTCATATACGAGCGGCGATCAAATGGATCCTGCACATACCTCTGTATGTTCTCCTCGTATTTCCGAAGGTCCTGTCTGACATGCCTCGGGGGAGATTCCAACTGTGTGATGTTGAAGTTTGGATGACTCCTCCGATGACATCCCAGAAGGAACTGTTGCGTCAACATGACGTTGTGTTCCTTGACCGGTAGAACCTTGGTTTCCTCGTGAAGGTGGTGTTCGGAGGTTATTTGAAGGCAGCCTGTGACAGTCCTTAAGGTTGCGTTTTGACAGCTTTGAATATTTCTCCACTGGGTATCACTCAACGAAGGCGACCACACTGGAGCAGCATAGTTGACCACTGACCGGCCAATCGTCTTGTAGGTAGTAAGCAAGGTTTCTTTGTCCATACCCCAAGTACTGCCGGCTAGTGCTTTGAGGACCTTGTTCCTATTTCGCAGTTTATGCGTGATTGCAGTGGCGTGTGCTGAGGAGGTAAAAAGGCTATCAAAAGTGACAACCAAGATTTTCGGGTGGTTCACTTTCGGAATTTGTACGCCGTCGACCATGATGCCTAAATTCAGTTGATGACTTCGTTGGTGATAACTGCAGGTTACGTGCAGTGAATAAATTATGGATTTCATTGAGATAACCATTTACCATACCGCAAAGCTCATCAACGTTGTGACCTGTTGCCAATATAGTGCAGTCGTCCGCATACGAGATTATCTCTACGCCCTGTGGGGGCACTGGGAGTTTAGAGAGGTAGAAGTTAAACAGGAGCGGCGACAGGACCCCGCCCTGAGGGACTCCTTGTTTAACTCTACGGGGTTTTGAGCATTTGTCTCTAAACTCCACGAAAGACTGCCTGCCACTCAGATAGTTCACTATCCATCTCTTCGTGTTGTTGGGCATTGTGAACTGCAGGATGTCCTGGAAGAGTGTAGCGTGACTGACAGTGTCGAAGGCTTTCAACAGGTCAAGTGCCACTAGGATAGTCCGTTCACAAGGCCTCTGCTGGTTTAAGCCCTGTGAGATCTGAATGACTATGGCGGATAATCCTGTGGTGGTACTGTGCATTTTACGGAATTCATGCTGGTGACGAGCAGCTGGTAGTTGACGGGTCAGCTGGGGGAGGAAAAGAGCTTCGAGTGTCTTCGCTACAGGTGACAGGAGGGAAATCGGCCTGTACGATTGTCCCTCACTCGCGATTTTCCCAGGTTTTAGCAATGGGATCACTCGACCCATTTTCCAGACATCGGGTATAGTTAAGCTCCTCACTGACAGATTAAAAACCATTGTCAGGAACTCGACTCCCCGCTCGCCTAGGTGTTTTAGCATCAGCATGGATATCCCATCAGGTCCTATTGCCTTTGAAGGCTTAGCTGTGTTGATGGCTTCTGCAACTTCAGTTGGCGTGTAAAGTTGTGGTGTGTCCGAGACTGGAAGATCGTGTAGTTTGCGGACAATACTTCTTCGCCTTGTCTCTCTCGGGGTGCTCAATGAATTGTCGGCAAAAAGCTCGCGCGCACCGTTTAGGGTCGGATATGGTGGTATCTGCAAACTTAATCGCGACCCTATCATCCTTCTTAGTCGGATTGGAGAGAGACCGAACTGTGGACCACAACTTGCCAACTCCAGAACTTAAGTTGCAGTTATTCAAATGATCCAACCATTTGTTTCGCTTGTCCTCATTTACCAACCTGCTGATATCGCGGTTCAGCTGGGCGATCCTAGGGTCGTCAGGGTTGGTACTTCGGATGTCATCACGCTCATCTGCGAGTCCCGCTGCTTCTGCTGGGAAGTGCGGTCGCACTACGGATATTCTACCAGCGGGAATGAAGCGAGCGGCTGCTGCTGTGATGGTTTCGCGAAACTTCCTCTCTGCTTTGTGTACGTTGGAGGGAATCGGTAGACCATTGAAGATGCGGTCGGTAAATTCTCTGTAGCCGTGCCAGTCTGCTTTCTTTTGGTTGATGTAAGTTCGGCATTCAGAGACGATTAAATCGTTAGGTCTATCCAGACAAACGATTATGGGTAAATGGTCTGATCTTAGAGAAATAACTGAACGCCAGGTTGTGCAGTTAATCAGACCAGGACCCATAATCCGTGTGGGGGCATCATCATTTAGTATGCAGAAGGTGGATTCGTCAATCAGTTCCGCCAGTGACGCTCCTCTCTGGTCTTCCCCAAGACTTGAGTGCCAGAGCTGATGGTGAGCGTTAAAATCCCCTAGGACCAAACGAGTATCACCATCTAGTAAGGTCCTAATGTCGGGATGGTAGCCTGTTGGACAACTGGCTACTGGCGGAATGTAGACATTATAGAGCTCCAACTCCGTATCTCCCGATCTGACCGCAATACCCTGAACTTCAAGATATTGGTCTCTAGAATTCAGATCGAGAGAAAGAGCCCTATACTGCACGGTGTTGTGTATAATAAATGCGATGCCTCCACCGTAGCCTCTGGTGCGGTCTTTTCGGAGAACGTTGTATCCATTGCAACTTTGCAGACTGGAATTACTCGTAAGTTTGTCTCCTGGACCGCAGCGACCACGATGTTGTGTTGGCGCATAAATCGGGTTATCTCAGATATTTTCCCTTGGAGGCCATTGCAGTTGAACTGCAATATGGATATCACCCCAGGTCTACGGACTGCAATCGATGCTGTTGTTGTGATTGCGGTGGGGAAGGTGGAGGTGTGGCGTAGGATGACGACGATGATGCCGAAGACGCCGATGAACTTCGTCGCTGGCAGCATGGGGCAACGTAATTCTCCGACCACTCCCTCTCATGATTTAGTACGGAGCAACCAGTAGGATGCGGAGCAGCAATGCCGGAAGGTGCAGCTCCGTGCTCAAAAATTGTATAGTTGTTGTTGCTGGGTTGATAGCCCTTGGCCGAGTGAACTCGGGTCATTCCGGTGCGTAGAACCGGCTGTCGTGGGAATGCTAATGGTAAACTTATGTACTGTTTTTCAATAGCGAACGAGTGCTTTGAATTGAAATTTAACATGTGTTTTGTTATTGTAACAACAACAATATACAAGTAAAACGTCCACTCAAAGCACTCGTTCGCTATTGAAAAACAGCACATTAAACGTTTAAATGAGCAAAAACATGAACATTTTGAGAATTTCATTACTTTCATTGACGAATAACAATTAGAACTTGGCAGCATCTCAAAAAGCAAAAGTGCAAAATAGGAGCCACCCTAATATACATACAGATATATTGCAAGTAAATAGTAATATTTACTGATGGCAAAACCCATTTAATTTATTGGAGAATATTTATTTACGTAAATTGTTCATGAAGTGCAGTTCTCGTTTGGCAAAATTTGGGTTAACGATTTATTAGGTTATGTTGAGCAGATATCTAGTATTATTGAAATATTGAAAATATATATATTATTGATCTAGATTAAAATTGGGTAAATTAAATAATATTATTTGTGGCCGTTTATTTTTAAAAGAAAGTTAGATCACAGGATATTGTTTATATTTTCAAATAAATATATATTTTTTTATATATTTTATATATTTTTATTAAATCTATAAAATGGAGTTCAAATGTTCTAGGATCGTGGCTTTTTCCATTCACAGCTTATATTTTCCGAGAATTAATGGAATAAATTCCTTATATTCCTTAAATATAAATATCCAACCACGGAATGTTTTGATTTTTTTTGTTTTTATAATGCCTCGTATTGAGGAAGATCTTTCCTACAGAGAATCCTAAGACCACCAGGGGAATTGAAAGATGTTTCATCTGAAAAATCATCTATTTCTTCAAGCTTCAATTTATTTCTATTGTATACTTCAAAATCGTACCATGAAATGAAAAACAATTCAAATGTTTAATTTTTTCACTTGAAATATATCAAATTAAATTACACACAACACTTCCATTCAACAGATGCCTCGTTAAGTCACTACCAACTTGAAAAACTTTTGGTGCGTGCAAATAATTACAGTCTATTTGAGAACAAAATAAAAAAACAAATGTATTCTTAAACGCTTAAAATTAACCCACCGAATTGTAGTCGTAATCGTCCAAACAAGGTACTACGTTCAACAAGATACAATTAAGGCGTTAATCAATTACTAATGAGCCGCTAATCATAAGGCAGTTAAAGCGGCCAAACAAGCAGCCAGCCAACCTGCTCGTCAGTCAGTCAAATACGTACTTATGAATGAAATTAACGAAGCATGCCACATTTCTACAGGTAACTAGACAGACAAAAGAAATACAACATGAGTTTGTTGTCACTTGTTAACAATGTTTCTTGGCTAAAAGGATACAATCAGATAAAAAGCGATTTTACATAATTTTTTCCATTTTTTAGGGTCAATGTGTAGCAAGTAGCAAACAAGTAGTAGAAATTATGACATAAAGAATTGTCCAATAAAGGAGGAGTTTTAAGTGGTTAATAATCATATTATTGGTAGTTGCAACTTGCAAGGTCTTTTAGCCGCATTTAGGACTGCATTCCTCATAATGTTCATGGAAAATATACAGTAGAATGCTTCTATAAGAAAAATTTGTTAATTGTTACAATAATTATCTTTAGAATTGTATCTTTTACTTGTAGGAACAAATAAAAAACTCATACTTTTGCCAAAATTTATGAATGTGGATTTGATGCATTGTTGAATTTCCTCGTTTACTGCTCGTTAATATCTATTTTCGAATATTGGGATTTTATGTTTCAAACTAGTATACAAACCATAAAACTCTTGTAAATATCTTTATTGAGGTGAAATTAAAAAATGCATAAAATACTTATAAATATAAATATAATAAATTAAAAATATAATATCTATTAACGCACAATATTTTATGAAGGTCATCCCTACATAGGTCGTAGGAACAATTTTAGAGGCTTTTTAAACCACTACACAATTTTGAATTATTGTGATTCCAGTACACAGTGGGAAGAATTGAAATTTTTTGTAAATAAATCTGGCATTTCTGAACGGCTGGTCCGATCGGTATAAAATTTGTCGTGGGCGTAGCCAAGGAGTATTCGAGTTATTAAAATAGGCGCTACAGTTAATTCTGCGGGCGGCGCTATGGAGACTCAAATTAGGGTACCTAAAATAATAATTTGATCGTGGTTTTCTACTATAACATTCGAAGAATATATTGAATATGTGGAATAAATAATTCAATATTTTATGATCACATGCTTGATAAAATCATACTTAGACATAAATCAAAGAAATTATGACCCTAGGAATGATCTATGGAATGATAAATTGATATAAATTTGGGTTTCAAGCTAAAAGGTCAATGTCGTGGCACAGGATGCGATATCCCCAAACATAAAATGGTAAAAGGAAACCAAAAATATTTAAGAATTTATTCGATACAAAATTTTCAAAATTTTAGAATCTATATGGGTAGGAGGTGGTCGGTCTCTTTTTTGCTAAAAAATACGAAAAGAAAAGGCAGCAATATTTTACATTTAATAATAACTTGTTAAGAACGTTAGAAATAGAGTTGCCAAACGGGGAATCCCGATCCCAAAAATCACGGGGTTTTCGGGATTTTTTAAATCCCGAAGCCCGGGATTTTTTAATTTTAAATCCCGGGGTTTTCGGGATTTTCCAAATTCCGTTTTTCATAAATAAATAGGGGAAATTGTCATTTTTGTGTGCCTTTTTCATTCATTTTGACATTCTACATGCCCGAATATCGCAAAGTGATGTTCAACAAAGTTGTTAAGCTAAACTCCTGCTACAATATAGTTAATAAAGGAAATCTAGAAAATCAATTCTTCGCCTTTTTTGTTAGTTATCTAACAAAACTCAATTTAAATCCTCTTCAAATGAAATTGATTTTATCTCAGATGAGGAGCTCGAACAAAATGAAAATATTTCGATTGCTAAAAGATATTATTAATAAATGTAAAAACCCCAAATAACAATATCGAAACCAAATTATAATGTAGATTTTCAACTTGCAAAGGAAATAGATCATTTTATTTCTGAAGGAACAAGAGAAAAATACTTGCAAATTTGTTATAAGTATTTGCAAACGGGTTTGCCAATGTGAAAGATGTTTTTCGGCAGCAGCATATGTCGAAAACAAAATTCGTTCCAGAATGGCAGATGAAACCATAGATGCTTAAGAAGCTATTTAAAATAAACACTATTTTTTTTATACTAAGGTACTGTTTTTTACCTGTATGTCGATTATTTTTCACGAAAAATCGTATAGCAGAAACGCATTCTACGGAAAATTCTAAGAAATTATCCCCAAGGTCTAAAATCAAATCCTATCGCATTTCGTCTTTTATCCAATGATATTTCAGTATATATTTTTTTAATACTTTTTTTTATTGGATAAAAGAATAGGATTTGATTTTAGACCTATGGTTTCTTAGGGATAATTTCTTAGAATTTTGCGTAGATTGCGTTTCTGCTATACGATTTTTTAAAAAATATATTTTTTGCTTCAATTTGTTATTGTAACTCCGAAACTACTTAGCCGATTAAAAGGCAATATATATGTGAAAAATCTTACATAGCATGGAGAAAATGTTTTCAAAATTCAATCAATCAAAAGAAGAACATTAACTACTCCATTTTATGTACACAAATCAAACAAAAAAGTTAAAATTTGTGAAAATGAGCGAATTCACTTAATTGTGAATAAATTCGAAAAGAATTAATAGATTTTTATGATCGATCTCATTTTGTTTAAATGCGGCTTTGCGTCAAAGTAATAATCCTGAACAAGTTCAGGATTATTACTTTTTGAAAATAGCAAAAATTTGCTATTTTCACATAAAAAATATATTTATTCCGATTAAAACGGAATATATAAACAGATTAATGGTTATGTAAATCTGAACTTTTCTAAATTCTTGAATCTTTTTTAGTTATCATAAATTATGTGGAGAAACTTCTAAAAATTCACAATTTTAGAAATAAAAAATTCAAAAATTTTACTATTTTTGTACTTAGGTAACCATGATGCATCAAATCTATATAGTGAAGCCTTTTTTATTGTTGACATGTGTTATGCATAAATCTTACTACTGGATTTTGTGACACGTATTTTGGTAGGCTACGATATTTCTGAATACAGAAGTATTTTTAAGAACAAAATAATTAAAATAATAACGAAAAAACTACTTATGTTAAGCCAAAATAATAAAACTACATATTTGCAAAATAAGAAGATAGCATTTTCTAAAATATTTAGTTTAGTCAGCTAAATTTGTATTTATTTAGTAGTGTTGAGTTCAAAAAATGCCAAAGGGCTCTCAAAACTTTTATTTTCTAATAATATGTGTTAAACTCTGCTTCATATAATTTTAAGTTAACTATTAATTTTGAAACGAATTCATATAGCATTTCTCAAATATTTTAAATTAGGTAGGTTTTGGTAGGCTTTGGTAGTTTTTAATTAGAAATTTGGTAGGAAAAATATTTTATGAGTGGCAACGCTGCTTACGATCCATAATTGTACTTAGCTCCATTATAAGGCCCGCATTCGGAAAATACCTTACCCTACGCCAAAAATATCGTGGTTTTATTGATTTTGTCATTCATTTTGTTACACATCGAATTATTGTTGTTCGAAGACCCTTTAAAGTATGTATGAATATACAATATCTAGATTTTTGAAAATTTTCAGGCAATATCTCGTATACTAAGTTCTGTTCATAGATTTATATCAAATGAAAAATATGTATTTGTATTTTTCAACAAAAAAATGGCACAATTTTATGTACCATTCTTTGGTGCATACTTTAAGAAAAAAATGATTTTGGTAATAAATCGAATACCAAAATCATTTTTTTCTTAAAGTATGCTCCAAAGAATGGTACATACAATTCGGCACACATACTGTATAGAACCACCTACTTGTTATTCAACTTACAAATATTCGTTATTCTTAAGGATACACAAATCTATATAAACCATTATTTTCCGCTCTTTTACAATAGTTGTTTGAATAAAATGGTTACTTATTAATCAAAAAACGAAATGACTTTCATTTTTTTAATGACAAATAGCTTAAAATATATTTTATGCAATAGTAATCAATAGTATGCATTTCAGTACAAGTATTATTAAATCTAAAAGCAACAATTTCAATTAATTCTTGCAAATAAATGCCAAGAACGTAAAAACAAAAGGCAAAAAGTTATTACCTCCCAAATAGACGAGGATGACGATACGAATCTTACGATTACAAGTGTTTATCCAGTAGCAAATTCTACTAGATTTTATGCGATCAAAAGGTAAAGGCTATATTAATCTCAAGCAAATAAAATAAATATACTGTAGGAGCAATGAGGGGTGTTATTAAAAGTGATAACTCATCATAGGTGATCGTACTTGCAGGTAATAAAGAGTTTTACGCAATATGTTAGCCTAGCAGTGGCTGTAGTTTGCAATGGAACATGCATAGTTACTTATAAAATCCAGATAAAACGAAATTGAACTGTAAATTCAACATATAGTAGAGGATCCGCAATGATAATATATGTAATTGATTTTAATTTTGTAAGGATTTCTTTTATGTTTTAAATTGTCAAAACTTCAAATAATACAAGCATATGTCCGATCATTTGACACCTTACACCAGCTTTTAGTATACAGTAATTAATTATTTAATGAAGTTTTTTTAATGAAATCAGTTTCAATACTTCCTTTCTTACGGGTTCAAACAGTTATAATTTTCTGTAGGAATACCACTCAATCGACGAGATGATGAGCTAAATATTGAAAAAGTTCCCTACGAGTTATTGAATATCATGATACAATTTTCTAAAAAAGGAGAGAATTTTGTTTTTATAAAAATATTTTAGATTCCTGGTTCCCAATAAAATCTGGACACTGTTGTGGCTTAACAATAATAATAAAATAGTTACAACATACAGCCACCATTAGGTACAGTTAACAATGAGAATATAAGATAGCAAAAAAAATGGTCGTGCTGACACATGTCTGAATGGAGACATTATCAATATCAGCTGATACTCTTAATAAACGATGCTGCATACCTTTTCGAAAGCAAATCGATTCGTTTAAACATGCCGTTTGCCAGAGGGATGGCAGACAAATCCTATAATATGCTTCCAATTCCTTATCTCTTAATAGCTGCCAATTCGGGTTGAAAAACACATTGACAAATTCCATGGATATGTTAACCACGACTGAAAAAAATAAAAACCCTTGAAACTTTTTTCAACATGTTTTGAAAAGGAAAACATCACAATAATTTTACTACGCTAAGGTATTTACAGCTTATTAACATTTTTTAAGAGCAAAAATACCGGTTTAAGTTGATTGTCTTTAAGTTTTTAATTTCATTAGAACAGGCGCGGATCCAAATCAATCATTTGGGGATGGGGGAAAACTCAAAATTTGTTCTACATTTTTCTTTTTTATATGAAAACTTTTCGGTAATGGGGGTAATTCCTATTTCACCAACCTCTGGATCCGCGCCTGCCTTAGTATATAGTAGGCTATGGTGGCCAACTAATATATAGTGAGAACTGAATTTGACTGTTTCTGAAACCGAAAATATGAAATTCTAATTCCACAATGTGGGTCATAAGATCAATTGAAATATTACTAAGACAAAAATTTTAAACTTTTTCAACTCAAAAGTTATGATTTAAGCAACAAAAAACCTCAAATGGCGCCACTTGAAGGCACGATTGGGTCTATACGGAAGGACTGTCCATCAGAAAGTATTAATGCATAAAATGGGAAAATATGCAAAATCTTATTAAAAATAAATGTTTTTATACAAAATGTACAAAAATCGGTGTTAGTAATATATTGGCTGTTTTTTCATACAAATATATTTGGGGTATTCACACGGTCTACTATTTGGTCATAATGTCCTATAATGTAATATATTATGATAGTTTAAGCAATTTTTTGTTGTGTTTCAAACAAAAAAGTTCTAAACTAATAAGTAGGGGGCGGATTTATATGCAAATGCATATTTTTTCACGAACGTCCAAATACAATGTTGACTAATTATGTATCCGAATCACACATTTGTTAGGGCATATTTTTGCATATTTTATTGATAATGTATATTTTGTTATATTTAACTTCAATATGCATATTTATATGCATATTATCCAAATTTGTAATATTGTATTAAATGTTATATAAATAGTATTAAATGTTATCGACTTACATCTTTCGACATCAAGAAACTGACATTAAGTCTTCTTTATTTCTCCATCAGCAATTGAAAATTATCATTTCAAATTATTTTGCTTAAAAAAAGTTTAGAGTTTTTTTATGTATTAAAAATTCATTAAATGTATTGAATACATTCATATTTGTTTTCATTTCAATTTCGGTTTATAAGAGATTTCGTTATCGAAAGATTTTGTAATTTCAGATACACAGTTACCGCTCCTGACAGTCAATTCCCAGCATTTCTAGGAGACTGTTCTGATTTTAGCTATCATTTAGGATGACAACTAGTTACATAACAAGCTACGTGAGTAGTTATTTTAACAAGTGCAAGTCCTAAACAGATGGTCAGTTGACCCTTTTGGATTAATTAGAGACAAAAGCACTACACAATTAACATTTAAAGTGACTACACTATAGATTATTTAGATACACTTAAGTTACAATTGTCTTTAAAGTAACCAATTGACTTCTCTCTGCATTACAAATAACAAATACGTGTCAAGTGGAGTCAGCCAAGTGATCAGACATTATAGATATTTACTGTCTATAAGGGATACATTTACTCAGTACTTGCTTATCTGCTGGGTTATTAGGAGATGATATACAGCACGATCAAAATATTGCCGAATTAAAAAGGGAAGTCGCAAGATATATGTTCAAAAGATTATGGCTTAAACAAGTATTCATACCTAGATCTTACAATCAATATATCCAACGTTTTCTAAGAAGAACAATTACAATTTTAAAACTTACCTATTTAATTCCTTGTTTAATTTAACACTGTTGTGTATTTTTTGGACATTACACAATCCATAGTTAATTTATGTTTCTGCACAAAAATATAAGCATATTTTCCATTAATAAATGCATAAAAATCCGGCCCCTACTAATAAGACTATTTATTTGATCTATGTTTATATTTTTGTCATAAAAAATACTTTTTTTTTGTTTAAAACACAACAACAACTATTATAATATATTAGGACATTATGACCATATGACTAAAAACAGACCGTGTGAATACCCCAATTGTTTTTGAAAATTAAATAAAAACTTTGTAGTTTTTCATTTTTAAATTATTCATTATACCCTACACCACCATAGTGGGGAGGGTATTATGCGTTTGTGCAGATGTTTGTAACGCCCAAAAATATTAGTCTAACACCCACCTTAAAGTATACCGATCGACTTAGAATCACTTTCTGATTAAGCGATGTCCGTCCGTCCGTCCGTCTGGTCGGCTGGCTGGCTGTCCATGTAAAGCTTGTGAGCAGAGTACAGGTCGCAATTTTGAAGATATTTCGATCAAATTTGGTACATATTATTTCTTCGGCCCAAGGACCATGCCTATTGAAACTGGCTGAAATCGGTCCACTATTTCACCTAGACCCCATACAAATGTCCTCCCGAAATTGGACTTTATCGGTCATAAATGTTTAATTTATATATGTATCTCCACAAATTCCGCTCCAAATAAGTTTTATATACACAAAATTCATGTCACCAAATTTTGTTACGATCGGTCCATAATTAATCATAGCTCCCATATAGACCCGCTTCCGAAAATCACTTTAACGTGCATAAATCGCTTAAAAATGTTGGTAAACACACAAAATTCAACATAGTTAACTTTAATATAGACATAAATCACACGACCTAATTTCATGGTGATCGGTCCATAATTGGTCATAGCCCCCATATAACCCCACTTCCGAAAATCACTCAAAAATATAAATTATTGAAATTTTAAAAGAAAAATTTGTTTTGCTCTTTTACTTAGTGTAGGGTATTATGTGGTCGGGCTTGACCGACCATACTTTCTTACTTGTTTTTCTACTGGAGATAGTTCATAAAGTAAAAACCGAAGAATAATTGTATGTTTTCAGTTTTGAAACTCTATACTCTAATATCGGTTGTACTACCATCTCAGTAAGCCAATTCTTCTTATCGAGATTGATGTCGAATATGACAGTGACATACAATAACACTTGCTATAAAAATACAAAACGGAAAGCCATCAAGATCCGCCATATGATTCAGATAGAGTATTATATACATATGTATATGTATATTGCAAGTGTAATATTTAAAGTTTATGTATATAGTATATAGTTATGTATTTATTATTTGGGATTTCCTGAACTTTGTAAACAGATTCATAAATCCCGCAAAATCTCGGGGTTGTCATCAATAATATTTACATATCCAA
Organism: Calliphora vicina; assembly: GCF_958450345.1. NCBI lineage: Eukaryota > Metazoa > Arthropoda > Insecta > Diptera > Calliphoridae > Calliphora > Calliphora vicina. The sequence continues at coordinate 56,243,140 of NC_088780.1, read as the reverse complement.
AGCTTATTTGAACAAAATTGTATCTCGACATCAATAATTAGAAGTGTTCTATGAACCCGTGAAAAGTTATTTTCATGAGATTGCGTTATATGGACCATATAAGCACTCAAATCAGGGGGTCTTGCTGACCAAATAAAGTTGCAAAATGGCTAGTTTAATGCAAGTTTGTATTCGATTGCCACCGTGTTGTATACTTTGTCTGAATTTTTGGTAAACTCCAATTTTGTCATTCCAAATGAAGCACAATTGAGCTGCAAATACCTTCTTAGAAATAAAATCATATTTTTCATTACAATAGCAACTCACGTTTCTACCATTAACCATTCAATGTCCCATAATTATGGCACTGCACTCGCTTGCACTATTACATAAAGGTGAGCTAGTGATCCATACATAATTAATGGAATTGAGTAGTAACAACAATCAGAGAATCGTTCCAAATAGAACTTGCAGAAATGAAAGAAAACAGAAACGCACTGGGTGGTTGACACACACATGGAAGAGTAAAATAATAAAGCTGCAATTGCCATCAACGAGTGCAGAAGGATGAAGAAAAACTTTAAGTATTTTTGGTGTTAAAAGGAATTCTAACCTACCAAATCGTATTATTTACACAAACCTCCACTTCGGTCTATGTGTGTTGTAAAGTTGTTTTTGTTTTTATTAAAGTTTAAGTGGCACTTTGAAGCGCTTCTTATAAAAATCCAACAAAAATAAATGAAATCGTTGTTGTTGTAGCTATTTTTGCTATTTTTTTAAAGGCTGGCTGTGTTTATTATGTGGTACTTCCTTTTAACGATCAAACGTTCAGTATGTGGAACATGCACCCGAAGAGATAATGTTGGTAGAAAATTGTTTAGTTTTACAGGTAACCGTCCAATTTGCACAGCTCACATGGGTCCGTTTGTGTTAAGAGAAGAAGAAAATAGATGTGTGGTCTCAGTAACCATCTGCACTTTCCTAAGTATATCTAGGAAAGGATGACAAAGGAGTGTTGTCGTTTAAGCCTAGCAGGTAGATCCCCCGCAGTTCCGATCAGTGACAAATAAAGCGAAATATAGTCTCACCATCTTCTTCATGTTGACAACTCCAGCAGAAATCATTAGGAAGCAGCTCAAATATTCCACAATATTGTTTAGTTATAACGATGTAGTCCAAGCAGATGTGTCGCGTGCTTTCTTTGTTTACGCTCTCCCACCTTATTTGAGCAAGATCATTTTAGCCATCATTAATTCGTTGTTTAGAAGTGGACAATGGAATGTCATATAAAAGGTATATCTCACCTTCGGACATCATGGCCTCTTTTCGCCAAGTCATCTTTGTGTCCAGATGAGTATAAATGTCGAATTTATCGCCATACCGTTTATGAATGCTCAGCATTTCTGGACCACACTCTATGATTTCTATACACCTGTCAGAGATTTTATCGCAGCTTGGCTATCAGTATATAAACGAATATCCCTAACAGATATCCTCTTATATCTAAGACAGTTAGCCTTTCTTTTAATAGATAATACCTCATTCTGAAGAATATTACACAAAAAACAGATTCGTAGTAGCAACCGAATTTGTTGCCAATCGAATGATTCGGTTGCACCCATAGAATCAATTGATAAAGAAGAATTTCGGTTTAAGTAACTAAACTTGTGTTACCCCTTCTAAAATTTTGTAGCCACAACTATAAAATTCGGTCACTGAGGCAGAATCATTTGGCAACAAATTCGGTTGCTACTACGAATCTGTTTCCTCTGTGCACCATTTGGGATTCTCAAAGACATTCTAATCTCAAATTCCTGCATGAAGACACCTCCACCAATACTTTCTCACTTTTTGGAGCCTGCGATGCAAATGAAGAGACGACCCTGCTTTAATCCAATATTGACCGGAAATTAAAAACCGAAGTTCTTCGAGAAGAAGGGTCTAAGATTGCAGTAATCAATGTGATCGGGAAGATTAGCTACACACATACAAAGCCAGGAACATAAGAATCTCGTTGAAAAAAATTGCTTGAATTCACACTTAGTCCACTATCAATGCTCCATCGACTTGGTATTTTGAGTGCGTTTCCATTCGTTGTGATATCAGATGAATCCCTGAAACTTCCACTATATCGTCCTCATTTTTATAGTCCATGGAATCCAGCTTCTTAAGAAGACAGTTTACTGTCCAGAGCTCTATCGTATTTTAAATTTGTGTTCTCATCTAGAGAACTTGATTACATTTGTAGAAACAAATTTTTTCATAATCTAAGCCTAAACTCACCTCATTTGTCGAGTGTTTTATGACTAAAAAAAATACAAAAAGATTTAAAACCAGAAGCCTTTTCGCTGTTAGTACACCTCATAAAATAAATGACTTGGAAATTCATTTATAATTTTTCAAACGATCTTGTACTAAGATTGAAAATGGGAAGAAATATAGAAGAGTAATGAAAACAAAAAAACATAGCAAGTACGGTTATAGTTACTTTTAGTTCTAGTTCGATCGTAAAATGGTTAAAAATCGTTTAAAACTGTTGCTATTTAGAGATCTAAACGAATATTCTCACTCACTGACTTACTACTCCATTCATAATGTTATTGACTTCTTTCTATCTTTCTTCCCGTCCATACATATTTCATTTGAGTTGCTGGTTTTTTTTTCATCTGTTGCCTTCACATTTATTATTCAGCGTTAAACTTGTCACTTGTGTATACGAATATGTTTTCTGTTGCATCAACATCCTTTAGTGCAACAAACTTGTCGCATTTCATTTTATTTCATTGCATTTCATACGGAGTAAATGTCGGTCTGTCTGTCTGTTCGTTTGCGGTTGTACTCGTGTATTTGACTGGTGCTAAATTGTCTAGTTAATTTGGGGCGTGTCAGTTTATAAATCTTTGTCTGGTCAAGCCTACTTAGTGTTTTTCGTTTATTAAGAGTCTGTCGTATAAATGGTTAATAATTTGCAAAATTGAAAATCAATAATCAAAACATAGAATTATGATGTAATTTTATCGGGGTGTATGAGAAAAATAAAATGAAAAGCAACACTCTTGAGAAAGTTATTATGAAAATAATTTGAAATATGCAATTTGTATTTCCGTTATTTTAGTGAGTGATCCTATTAATATGAAGTAACAATATTTATGAATGAAATACCTGAAACATGTAGGCCCGTTTATATAATTTTGGCTTGGTTTACTGGTTTCTATATTGCTAATCCTTTTATTTAGCTTACAATAAAGCGTCAAGGAAGTTTCAAATTATGTTCAATCATAAGCGCTTACTATTACATCAATTAATTTGCTTATATCGTGAATTAAAGTTATACTGTTACAATGTAGAAGGCATCACTGAAATTGTTTGGCTACTGAAGATCCATTCTGTATCTCCTTTCACACTAGACTACTTAAAAACTTTTAATGGAGTCTCGAGTACGTTAACCGATAAGCCTAGTTACGAGACATTTTGTTATATAGCATTATATTGTAACTGATGCTACTATAACTAGGGAACTGCTGAGAATATGGGATCGGAGACCCTTGAGTTATATTTTTCAGAAAGCACACGATAGTATTGTATTCTATAATCTCTATAAATGATTGACTCAGATCTATAATATCAGCCGTATCAGCACTAATATAACATAAGGAAGAGACTATTTATACACTTGGAAATCGAAGGGGCGTTATAGATTCTGAAACTTCTTGGTTTAGGAATCTGATTGTACACAGTGAACACAAATCTTTTAGGTTATTCCGGAATGACTTCATTTAATATTTGCGTTATATAGTGGTTCCTATAGTAACTCCTCTTACAGCTTTTATGGTATCTGACTATGAATTCAATGATACAATTCCTCGTGGTTCACGGCTAAATGATGAACTGTGATTGTATGTTGATGATGTAGCAATTGAGGTCAACGTCAAATTTCTTTGCATTATAAACATTATACAGGGCTATCTAGTATGTCTATCAATATGGACTGGGTAACGTGCACTTGACATAAATCACATAAAAACGGTACTGTTTACAAATATGCATTAGACACGTGGCTTCTAAACCATAGTTTTAAAAAACACCGAAGTATATCGTTTTAATGTAGAATAGATTGAAAATAAATATGAATTTTAGAAAATCGTTGCAACAGATCCAAATTTCTAGGAATGTGTAACACAGATAAACTTCTATATTCCCATAACTCCAATAAAAAAGGTATCTCAGGCATATTAATGTAGTTTTTTATTTAGCAATTTGAAAGACTTATTCATCGTCTTTTCAATTATCTACATATGTATGGAAATATTATGTTAATTAAAAATATATGTATTTGTTTTATATCGAGCGCTAACCGCGAAAATAACGTAAGCGCCAAAAATCAAATTTTATAGGAGAGAGTTTTTTTCGTTTTTTTTAAGTTATGCGTAGGATTTCGTTAAAAATTAAAATGTAGTTTATTAATGGTATCATACATGCGATAAGTGCATTTTTAAGTTACTTTTGTGAGCAACAAATTTGTTTTGGAGCTTATGTTATTATTACCGTCTCTATTACAGGCAGCTGAGACTAAATTGTGGAGCATACGATAAATGCTTTACAAAGAAAAAATATTTTCTTAAGTTTCGAAAAAATATATTTTCTAAATTATACAGTAAATTAAACATTTGTTATAAATCATAGTAAAGATTTAAAATAATATAGTAGGTGCTTAAGAAATTAAGGCACATCTTCTTCATATGTATGTTTCGTTTAAGGCGTCTTTAATATTTTGGGAATGTTTTGTATTTTTATTGCAAAGAGTTTTTATATCATTGAATTTATGTGACGAAATTTTTAATTCTGTGTTGTATAGCGGAGGAGGTCCACGGACCGTAGAATTATTTAAATCAATATTAATAGTCTTTTCCTCGCTATTGTCTAAACAGCTGTATTTAATTGTAATCTTATTTTCTTTGGAAGAAGCAGATCAGAAAACATTATCCAGTTTAGAAAATCAGAGTGCTTTAACGATATACACTCATAACCGTAAGGGTTTGTTCTTGCACTTCGAATAACTGTAGGCCACTCACTAGGAGCCCATACAGTTCGGTTTCGAGTAAATGATTCTATTGTGCTGTGAATCGCTATGCAAACTTAAATCGTTCACAGTTTTCCGTTCGTCTAAAGTAAGGAGATATTTGTACATTGCGGTACAAATTTCATTACAACATCGTTTGCCGTCTTTTTCACCCCATAAAAATACAATCCATAAACACTTAAATTGTAATACTAGTATTTTCTTGAATAAAACAGTGTACGCAATTTTGTACATATAATTTTTTTGGCCCAAGGACGCAGCCTATTGAAACTGGCTGAAAGCGGTCCATTATTTCACCTAGCCCCCATACAAATGTCCTACCTAAATTGGACTTTATCGGACATAAATATTTAATTTATATGAATATATCCACAAATTTCGCTCCAAATATGTTTTATATATACGGAATTCATGTCACCAAATGTTATTGTGATCGGCTCATAATTAGTTATAGCTCCCATATAAGACCCGCTTCCAAAAATCACTTTAACGTGTATAAATCTATTAAAAATGTTGGTATACACATAAAATTAAACATAAATAACTTTCATTTAAACATAAATCTCACTACCTAATTTCATGGTGATCAGTCCATAATTGGTCATAGCTCCCATATAACCCCACTTCCGAAAATCACTCAAAAATATAAATTATTGAAATTTTAAAAGAAAAATGATTTTGCTCTTTTTCTTAGTGTAGGGTATTATATGGTCGGGCTTGGCCCACCATACTTTCTTACTTGTTTTACTATGAGGCATATTCAAAACTTTTTGAAGGTCGAAACTAGCACATAAAAACAAAACATTTTCCCTCCTTTGTTTTTGTTCCTTCAAAAAATTCTTAAACTAAAATTCTTCTGTGTGAATGTGACTGCTGTCTAAATTTTTTCCTTGATCACATTTAGTACATCTATCTTTTTGTATTTCAATTTCTTTTGATTTTCTCTCTAGTTCTTCGGCTACTCTTACTTTCATTTACCACCCCTTTTTGCTTTTATGTCGCTTACGTTATTTTTGCGGTAAAGCAAAAAGGTGAGTGTCGATTACGATATAATTGAAATTGCGTTATCTCTGTATATATAAACACTTAATTTTCATTATTTCAGGTGTTGATGCGCACGAAAGTTTTCTATCGATTTTCATTAAAAAGTCAATTTTGAAAAAATGTCGATTACGTTATTTTTGCGGTTAGGGCTCGATATTTTTAATATTTTAAATTTTAAGTACTTCTGGTAGACAAAAACAACCAAAAACAAGTAAGGAAGTATGGTCGGTCAAGCCCGACCATATAATACCCTACACTAAGTAAAAGAGCAAAAACATTTTTCTTTTAAAATTTCAATAATTTATATTTTTGAGTGATTTTAAGAAGTGGGCCTTATATGGGGGCTATGACCAATTACGGACCGATCACCATGTGATTTGTATCTATATGAAAGTTTACTATGTTGAACTTTGTGAGTATAGCAACATTTTTAAGCGAGTTATGCACGTTAAAGTGATTTTTGGAGTCTATATGGGACCTATGACTAATTATGGACCGATCGTAACAAAATTTCGTGACATGAATTTTGTATATATAAAACTTATTTGGAGCGGAATTTGTGGAGATACATACATAAATTAAACATTTATGACCGATAAAGTCCAATTTCGGAAGGACATTTGTATGGGGGCTAGGTGAAATAATGGACCGATTTCAGCCAGTATATGTATGTACCAAATTTGATCGAAATATCTTCAAAATTGCGACCTGTACTCTGCGCACAAGGTTTACATGGACAGCCATCCGACCAGCCAGCCAGACGGACGGACATCGTTTAATCAACTCAGAAAGTGATTCTAAGTCGATCGGTGGGTGTTAGACTAATATTTTTGGGCGTTACAAACATCTGCACAAACGCATTATATCCTCCCCACTATGGTGGTGTAGGTTATAAAAATTGAGAGAAATAAATATTTAACTTCTAAACGGTAATTCCGATTTGAATGAAATTTCACATGCACAAAGAGGAAGTGTTATCGAGTTTAGTTTGTGTATCAAATAGAAAAAATAATTGTTTAAAGATAATGAATAAGTCCAAAGTTATATGCATTTGAATTTAAAAAAATTTAAAAATACGATTCTTCTCAAATTTGTTGGGAAAAAAGTATTTTTTTTCTTTTTAAGTTATCGCAAAAACATTTCTAAAATGATGTATAAAAAATATATACTTTTTGTAAAGCTAACTTTTCATCAAATATTTTAAATCAAAACAAAATTTGAAAATTGGGGAACAGGTCCATTCAAAAAACGAATTTTTTTTATGTAAAATTCAAATTTAGGGCAAACATTTTCAAATCGTATATTCGATATCAAAATATAGTAACCGATTTTAGATGATATAAAATTAAATTTTTTACAATTTTGCCCATAGGGTCCAAATTTCCACTCGCGCTAGGAAAATACTTTGGGGATAAATAGGGAACACATCAAGGTTTCCAAATATGCTTTCCATTTTCTGATCCCTAATATGGGAGTTTAGAACATGTGGCCCAAATTGGAAATTTTGATAAAAAATAGGTAAAATTTCAAAGGGCGTAGGGGCGACATATTCGAAAGATAGGCCATATTTTCTATACCAAAATGTTCTTCATAAAGATACCTTGTAGAAAAACATAAAACTGTTATATGTTCTTTAATAAAAAAAGAGTTAGGTCACCTTTTCGCCCAAAAACAGCATAAAATTGAAAATCTTTTATTTTTGAATCCATAATTGATATATCGCACTGGTTCCTCTAAAGAGCGTCAATTCAAATTTTAAAATGTTCAGTATAAGCAAAAAACTATTTTATTTTCAATACATTACAATGAAACAACTGTACGGATACAACTGTATTTTTTGGCGAAAGAGTAGAGAAAATGATAGCAGATTTTTACAGTGGGTAGATATGACCACTGCACATCGATTTCTTGCAAAAAGTGAAAATTGAAAAATTTTGAGTTGACGCTCTTTAGAGGAACCAGTGCGATATGTAGCTCTGAAATTTTTTGTATATTATTGCTAATTTAGTTGTCTAACTAACAAAAAATCGGACCAAGGTATGGCAAAATTTTATAATTTCAAACCTAGCCGAGCGCTTTCCAAAAATATAAAAATCTTTGAAATCGGAAGGGAAACAAAAAAAATAGCATTTATTTAAAAATTGTATATGTCGAAGATACCCTATTTTGAGCGCCCATAGCGCCGCCGCTCTTGGCTATACCCACTTCACATTTTACACCGATCGGACTAGCCGTTTAGAAATGCAAGATTTATTTCTAAAAAATTTTGATTCTGCACACTGTTGGTTCTATTGTGGAGACGAACAAGTTCAGTTTTATGTAAAACTAATGTCATTGAAGGCATCTGGGATCAGCTTATACAACCGATAATGATAATGTGATCATAAGAAAATATAAAAAATACATGTTACTTTGTAAAAAAGTATTTTTTTAGAGAATAAAACTCCTTTGAACTTATTTTTAAACCAAATTTTAGAAAATATCTTCAATTATTTTTTGTGTTTGTAGGGTATTTGGTAATTAATAACTATTCACATTCATTATCTTTAGTGTTATTTAATGATTAATAACTCTATTAAAATTAGTTTTCAGAAAGATGAAACACAAACAGTTTTAGAAGCTATTTTAAATACATTTTAAACACAACATTTAATACCTTTTTTTAATACTCAATTATTGTTTGAAATATTTTGCGAAATTTTATGGCAAACAAACAAACATGTCATTATAATTGCAAATTCAATAAAAATTCAGTCATTATTGAGACATGATGATGTCTCATCACCTGATATTCATTCACTGTATTCCATTGGTGCTTAAAAGACGTGTTTAACAGATGTATTTAAACTTCATAATAAAATTATTTGGGAATTTTCAAAATCAGTTTCTTTTTGGTAATAATAAAAATTTACTACGACCAAAAAGTCTAGATGTAAATTCGTATGCAAATATGAAATGTCATGAATGATTAGGAAATATTCATAAATTTACAATTCAACAAGATTTGAGTTTTACATATTTTGCTGTTGTTTAATAAAAGCAACTTGAATTTGATTTTTTATTATTATTTTTGCGTATATGAACGAATTATATATGAGGAAATTTAAAAATTTTTAAACAATTTTTTTCTTATGACACGAATGCCTTTTTGTTGTTGTATACGTCGATAACAGTGTGCTCCAATTTGACAGTTTTTTTCTTTCAAGCGGGGAACTCGGCGGGCTAAACAATTTCGAGTACGCTGAATGAAGTATTGCTAACTGTTAAACAAACTAAGAAAACGAAATTCCGTAATAAAATTACAATTGAGTAATACTGAAACATCGTTTTAATCTGCGGAGCAGTTATAGAAATATAAATTTTTTGTCCAAAAAAAATATTTTTTTTAGCAAAATTTCAAAATTTTTGTTTTTAAAAACGGCATAAAAAATGCAGCTACGATAGCATTTTAATTATTAGTTCAGTGAAAAGAGAAATATCGATTTTTTAGTGGTTACGCTTTTTTCTTCAAATGTTTTAACAATGTGAACACACCTTTGACATTCGAAAACTGTTCGGGTCAATAATTTTCTTATTATGTTGGTTTAAAGTTGAAAATCTTTAAAATAAGGCTTCATACTTATAATGAAAACAAAAAAAATAGCAGGCAATGTTTAATCTAAAAATTTTGTATGAAAAACACTCAGTTTTTAAAATACTTTCGAATAGTTTTCCTACAAATTTGTTTGAATCATTTTTATTTCGACATCGTAGAACAGGCACTTATTCATAAGGTTCTGTTACAAACGCATTTTAGGAGATGACCTCATCAATTCTTTTTAAGAAATGCATTTCTTCTGTTCATTTAGTATAAAAGTAATTTAAATTTCCCACCAAACAGTAAAAATTGACCTTTACAAAGAGCAATAAAAAACCTGCAAATTATAAATGCGCTTGAATATGCGATGATCCGACTTCTCGTGAAATATCTTTCCCACCAAACTTTTTCCAACAGCAGTCATTAATTCAAAATATTGTGCAGAAAGAATTGGGGATTGATTCTCACAGGACAAAGTGGCGATTGTTTTAACAACCGTTGGTTGTCGGTTAAGGTAAGAGGCGGCCTGTTTCCCTCTAGGCTAATCGAGGTTGGTTTTGTAAGTCACCATGAAAAAAATCAATTACAATGAAAAGAAGAACAAATAATGAGACCCTTTGATGACGAACCCCGTAAACGAATAAAGAATCACGATTTAAGGATATGCACCTGGAATGTTCGAATAATGCTGACATCATTGCTATCCAGGAAATGCGATGGTTAAGACAAAACGGCAACCTGTGATATATTCTATAGCTGCATGTAGAAAAGCACGAGTTCGGTTGTGGTTATATAGTCAACAAACGACTGTGCAACCATGCCGTGGGTTTTCAACTTGTAGATGAACGGCTTGCTGCAATCCGCATTAAGGCTAATTTTTCAACATAAGCCTGATTTGTGCACAGACAGTTTTTAGGATCGTTTTGAGGAACTCTACGATCAATGCCCGAAACATAAAATTAAAATTGTCCTTGTGCGATTTCAATGCTAAAATTGGGAAGGAGAACGACTTTGGGCATACAGTCTGTAAATTTCGTCTCCATGATAATACCTCCGACAATGGAATACGACTAATTGATTTCGCAGCGGCTCGTAACATGGTGATAATAATACTAGATTTCAGCATCATAATATCCACAAGGCTAACTGGATATCCCCAGATCAGAACACGAGAAACCAAATTGATCACGTTGTGAGAAATGGAAGACATGCATCTAGTGTATTGGATGTACGTACCATACGGGGTGCAAACATCGACTCCGACCACTATCTTGTTGCGGCAAAAGTCCGAACACTCCTCAGTAAGTCGAAAACTACCAGCGCTGATAAAAAAAGAAAACTAGACACCACGAAGCTCCAATCACAACAGATAGCTAAAAACTACTCCGCTCGACTCTCCGAAATGCTTCAAGAAAATTCTATACTTCCTACTATAGATGAACAATGGACCCATATGTCCCATTCTATTCACGCTGCTGCCGAAGAGGTACTCGGGTACCTCGAAGAAACCAATGGTACGACCAGGAGTGCTGCGATGCCACAGCAGAGAAAAAATGATGCATACCGAGCAACCATCCAGCCAGCTGCTACGCAAGCCGAAAGGAACGCTGCGACCCAGTTGTATAGGCAGAAGAGAAAGAATGAGCGTCGCCTGTTCAGACGGAAGAAACATGAACAAGAAAGGTGAGTGTAATGAACTTGAGAAGCACTACGACAGGAATGAAATCCGGAAATTCTTCTCAGACTGAAGGTTTTAAATGCGGGGCGTCTTCCTGTAGAGATGCCAATGGGAATCTAGTATCGGATGAACAATGCACACTGAGGCTGTGGAAGGAGCATTTTTACAAGCTTTTGGCAGGCGATGAAGTCAACAATATTGCAAATGAAAATTCCGCACCTGAAACGTTAATAAACTACGACAGCATCGATATACCAACACCCGACTATATTAAGGTACAAAGCCGCTGGCGCCGCACAGGAAAGGATACCATACCCTTTGCACCAACTACCGAGGTATAAGTCTATTCTCCATTGCATACAAGATACTTTCTAGCGTAATATGTGAACGATTGAAGCCATACACTAACAACCTGATCGGAAAGTATCAGTGCGGTTTTATACCTGGTAAGTCCACTATATATATCCACCATATTCATACTACGCCAAACCTTGGAAAAGACCAAAAAAAAAAAACAAATCGACACCCACCATCTATTTGTCGACCGTAAAGCAGCGTTCGATAGCCCGATAAGGGAAAAGTTTTATATCGCCATGGCTGAGCTTGGTATTCCTGCAAAGATCGTCCGGATTTGCATAATGAGGCTGAAAAATACCCAAAGCGCCGTCAAAATAGCAAACCTCTTCAACCCCTTTAAAACAATTAGAGGTTTTAAGCACACAGAGAATACAGATTCGTGATAGCAACCGAATTTGTTGCCAATCGAATGATTCGGTTGTACACATAGAATTTTTCGATTCTATCAACAGAAAGACAGTTGACAAAGAAGAATTTCGATTAAAGCAACCAAACTTTTGTTACCCCTTTTAAAATTCTATAGCTACAACTGTAAAATTCGGTCACTAAGGTAGAATCATTCGATTGGCAACAAATTCGGTTGCTATCACGAATATGTTTTCTCTGTGCAGGTTCTTATCATGTGATTGGAGAAGATATTACAAGATACAAAAATTAAAACCACGGATATTATCTACAACAAAAGTATCATGCTGCTTGCATATGCTGACGATATCGACATCATTGGTCGCCACACACGAGAAGTAAGCAGAGCCTTTGCAGAACTCGAAAAGCAGTCAAGTAATATGGGTATAAAAGTGAAGGAAAACAAAACGAAGTTCTTTATTTCGAAAAGTAAAACGTCGCAGCGTATCGGACAGCGCAAAACTTTCGGAGACTACAGCTTTGAGGTTGTTAAAGACTTCGTTTATTTAGGTGCGAGTGTTACTAACAACAACGAACTCAGCCTAAAAGTCAAGCGGAGAATAACTCTTGCCAATAGATGTTACTTTGGGCTTAGTAGGCAATTGAGAAGTAAAGTCGTCTCTCGAAGGACGAAGATAACACCGTACAAGTCGCTAATTTTACCAATTAACAGCGGCAAATGTAAAGTGGTAGGTAGATGTGCTGACATCGTGAATTCCAATGATATCAACCGATTTTCCCTTCGATCGGATTCACAGTTTTTTTTTTCTATGGTCTACCGATTTGCGTCTCCGAGTTTGTTCAATTCAAAACTCAACAGAAATACAAGCCATTTGAATTCAGTTTCAAAATTTTGGATTTTCCTCATAAGTATAAAAATCAAACAAATATTATAATTGAATTTCAGTTTTGTTGCTTGTAGAGGATTGGTATAGATCACCTGAAGGCTCGTCTCCTAAAATAATAATGAAATAAAAAACAAAACTTGTAAAATAGTTCGCATAATATACCTAGTAGCCACTATGTTATTACAGTGGATCGATCAGTTGTATCATTTAATAATAATTATAAAATATCAGAAATTAGGGTTAACTGCCGTTCTGGAACCTAATACAACTTGTTGTTATAGTTAATCACATTTGTAATTAATTGCAGTTAACTAGATTTGTAATTAATATTTCACCCTCTCTGCTACCACTGTACTTTGTAACATGTAAATTTTGTATTTTGTGCATATTTTTTGTTTTTTTTTTATTTTATTCAGATTGGAGTAAATGCAACATTTCTGCAACTGTCAAGCTGTCAAAAGATTTATAACTAACTGCCTTTGAACCAAAAACGAAAAGAAAACATTAAATATATTTAATACTCCATATTTATTTGTATCTAAACTTAAACATCATATTTATTCCAAGTAAACATGCTTTCGTACGTTTTTTTTTTTGTGTAAATAATTTTATAATAAAATACTTTACTTTTAACATTTAATAAGTTTTGCATATGAAACGTCAGAAATACTTTGATGCATTTTAATTTATTTACATGATTTTTTTAAAGCTAAAATACAAATTTACTCAATAATTTCGAAAAAGAAAAAATATATATATGTTAAATCTGCAAATAATATTGGCATTTCTAACTATAATATATCCCTTTAGCATCTATTGCAATGTCTCAGAAAACCTGTTTGTCTCATGTGGTCACTTTGACTCCATTAGAATGTGTCCAGTTGACTCCATTAGAGTGTGTAAGGTCAACATTTTCAAATTATTATAAGACGTAATAAAAGCATTAACTGGTTTTGCTTTAACTTAATTTGCAGTATTTTTTCTTTCATTTCGTATTATGCTTTTGTCATTCACTTAAGACAACGAATTATAAGGAATTTCGGCTAAAAATTTTAACCAAAATGATGCTACGTGATTGATAATATAGCGTGACAGACAGCATGTCGGCAACTTAAGGAATTTGAAATACTTATTTACTCAAATATGAAGTTTGCATCTTGTTTTTTTGCTTTGTTTTTTAAACTAAAAACACTTTCAATCTGATGATGACATGTTTTCCAACTGCAAAATAAAGACATTCGCCTCAAACCGTGTTGAAAAAGGATGACAAAAATACACAAAAATCTTTAAAAACAAAACAATATTTAGTCGAAGTTTACTAAATCTAGAGTTCTCTTGTGTACTAAATATAAAAAAAAACTAAAACGAAATCATTTTGGTCATGATTCTTGTTTCTGATTTAATTTTTATTGTTTAAATACAGCATACGTTATAATTATGAGTTCACTGCATATAATTAAAAAGATATTTTGGGCAACAATATTTAGTAATACGGAACAGTATTTAGTAAAACTTTGGAAAAAGCACTCTTATTCGAAAACTTTAAAAAAGTTTTTAGATCCATTTGATTGCAATTCTTAACCGCATTAATTTTGACTCTATGAATCAATGTTAGCCAACATTGCCCCATATGACGAAAACGAATCGGCCTTTTCCACGCTCACAAAACTCTCAACAAAGAATGACAGATAAATACTCATTACCAGGGAAACCGGAAATATGCTCTAAAAAAAGCGTTTTAAGCGCTTTAAATATGCAGTAAAAACTTCAAAATATGCTCTTAAAATTTAAAAAATATGCTCTTAAAAAAGAAACTTTTACATAATTTTTAACCAAAAAATATACTTTTATTTAAAAAATCAATACAATTAATTTCTAAAAAGGTAAGGTAACATAAAATAAACAAAAATAACATGAACTAAAACAAGTATAACAAAAAATAAATACAACATAAAAACTATAGGAACTTAAGCTATGAAAAGGTATTTTTTGATGATATTTTATATAAATATAAAGTCACTTCTTCAATTAAGGTTATTATTGCAATAAATTACAAAATATTTACTTAAATTTTCAAATAAAAATAGACAACGATTTTGGATCTGAAAACATTTTTATACATAGAAAATGTTCTTTCGACATCAACTGATGTTACAGGAGCAAATTTAAAAGACAATGGCCCATAATCATAGTCAGAAATAAAGTATATTTTAATAGAAATAAAGTCGTCTTTACTTAAGAGTGGACTTTAGGTCTACCATAGACAAGTTAAAGTATATTTTTGAAGTTAAAGTCGACTGTAAATATAAAACAAGCTGAAGCTGTTATTAACTCATTTAACAACAGCTGTTCTTCGCCATGTAAAAAAGTTAAAAAAATAAGTTACAAGAATTTGGGAGGGATTTTGCAATTATTGAACAGTTATCAGTAAAATTAGTACCATAATATTCTAAATATGATATTAATCTTGTCTTTTCCATTTTTCCACCACAAAAAACTTTTTTTCTTTAGTTGTCCCTGTTACTTTTATTGTTTACCTTTTTTGGTTTTTGTTTTAATTTTCTATGTTAGCTGTTCAGCGGTGCCACTTGTCTGTATTTCGTTGTATATTGTATGAAAACATTTTCTACATTTGAGGTGACACCCAGTTAAAGTCGGTTCAATTTAAAACATACTTTAATTTTGACTGTAGTTGGGAAATAATATAAAGCGGGTTTTTAATTTAAAGTTGTTTTTAAAAATAACCGACTTTAGTGTTTGACTATGATTATGGGCCAATATTTCTTTAACACTAACGGCCATTCTCACAATGTACGATTAAAAGTTAACGTGAACTTTAACCGCAAGTTAGGCTAATTTGAATTTCACAATGTACGATTAATTCTTAATTGACACTATTTAACAACAAAGTTGCTGTTAAATATAACCGAACAAATTTCGCCGGTTAGCATCTTAATTGTAAGAAATATAATAAAAGAACATGGAAAAACATTTATATTTTTGTAATATTTATAATTTTTAAAAGTGTAAAGCGAAGAAAAGTAAATTTTGCACGGGATGATCCATATACCACCCGGATATTGCACTTACAAACCAAACAACAAATGTGCACTTTTGCTTGTTGGTTTTCAGTAATTGTTGTTCAGTTTGATCTGTAAATTTTACAGTTAGGTACCTTAATATTTTTGAGTTTTATACGTTTTTTTTATTATAAAACTAAGAAAACGCAAACTATTATTTTTTATGCCGTCTTTTAGACAATTTTTTATATTTCAATCTTTCATTACACTATTTTTCGTAAACAAATGTATGCATTATTGCCATACTTTCTACTGAATGCTTTGGTTAAGTAATCAAATGATGGTGAATCGTGAAACGGTAACCGTTGGTTAAATGGTCCCCGTTAAACAAACCGACAGTTAGTTAATTTTCCGGTTAAAATGAAATAATCGTACATTGTGAAAATGGCCGTAAGAATGGTTAAGTTTGAATTAGAACTAAATTTTGATATTTAGATGGCGCTATTATTAAAATAGTACTTATTTTATATTAAAACAAGTAAGAGAGCTATATTCGGCTGTGCTGAATCTTATATACCCTTCACAAAATTATACTTCAAAATAAAAAATTTTAATATTTTAAGGTGAACAAAATTTTTTTTTTCAGTTTTTTAATTTTTTGGAAAAAAAATTTTCGAATTGTTTTTTAAAATTTTTTTTTTACTTTTTTTAAATTTTAATAAAAATTTTTTAATTTTGAATTTTAAACAAAGGAAGTAAAAAGCTGTACACAATGGCGAAAAATAAGTAAGACAAAATTTGTTTTTGATAAAGTCAAAATATGCTATTAAACAGTAAAATATGCTCTAAAAACGCAAAAATATGACATGAATATGCTTTTAAAACAAATATATGCAAAAATATGCATTAAAGGATAAAATATGCAAAAATATGCACTAACAAATCGATGCCAAAATTCTTAAATAGTTCTGAAACGTGTAAATATCTTATCCATGTGCTCATTAGACTCATCAGAAAAAACATGCATTTGCATATTTTGGTTTCCCTGCTCATTACATTCAGTATCATTTTTGGAAGACAAATTAAATTTTTAATCCTTAAATTCGAATATACATACATATGTATTCTCATTTAAAGAATTTTCTCTATTCTGATTGTGTTATAAATTCCTCGTTTGCAATATGATTTTATAATTATTTGCTATGCTGCAGGTGAAATCATTAAGCACATAAAATTTACTTATATTCGGTATTCGAAAAATGTTGTGTATTTTGAAAATCACGAAACCCTTGGACAAAACACTTTTTATCTCGCATTAAATTAACAGCTCATTTTGAGTCATAAAATTCTCACATTGAAGTTCTTTACGTTTTATACATTTAATTTATGTTTGACATTTTTGCAATGAAACATTGTTTTAATTGCAAAGATCGCATGAATCGAATCGGGGTTTCTTTTGCGTCAATTTAAAAGAATAATTAATTAGTATTAAAATTTTTATAAAAAAAAAACATTTAAACAAGTCATCTGGAAAAACATTAAATTAATTTTAACTTGATTTCATCCTAGCAACAACTTTAAAAATACATACAATACATATCTATAACTAATAGATCGATATGTTTACTGAATGCCTTACATGTAACTCAAATATAAATGGTCTCCCAATAGAGACCTCCGAATTTTGTCATTTGATAGCGGTCATATTTTTGAAGTTACATCTTGCAAATTGGCTGTCATTTATTCAGTTTGTTTTGCCAAATCACTATGGACGTTTATATCAATGAACAACGCGTGGAAATGATAAAATGGGTGTTTTGTTCGGGCAACGTTATATTTAAAACTATCTCCAGCGATTAGGCCCATTTCTGGATGAGTGGGTACGTCAACAAACAAAATTGTCGAAGGAGATTCAAGAGCATACAATGCATCCCAAACCCTTTAATGCATATTGTTGTCAATTGTCTACATTCCAGTTCCACTTAATTTTAGACGAACATAAGCTTGATGCTAATTCAGATTCTCCTTCAGAAAAATCAAATGGAGTACGAAAAGCCTCAGCTAAAGAAATTCTTAATCAAATTAAAGCTATAGGAAATATAATAAATAAATATTTGGTTTATTTATTATATAATTTTTTAATTCTTAAAAATTTCATACATTTTTGAAAAGAATGTACAATTTCCTACACGTTGATATATAATATGTATGTATATCTTATATTTTCCAAAAGTCTCATTAATTGATTCAAAATACATAACTCACAGTGATTAACTTCATCTTGTAGTGTTCTCTTTTGGTAATGCAGTAGTCGGCAATGCAGTGCACAAAAATATATTACAAAATGGCAAGATTCTGTAAATTTTTTTTATTCTTGTTGATTTGAATACATAAATAATCCATAAGAAAAATATTGAGAGAGATATTCCACAAAAACAGGTGGATATAACATACTACCTCATCTTGCATAAAATTATGATATATTTGCGAACTCTGGTTAAGATGTGGTGTCGAATTTGACTACCATATAATAAATTTTCACTATTTCTTTAATTGAATTTAAGATATTAATATTATTTCATATCGCTTGTAACATTACTTTAACATAATTACTCTATAATACATAACATTTAGGTAAAAATTGTGAATTTACACCTATTTTAAAAAAATTGGCACTAATCTTTTCACGGCCCTTTAGAAACAATATATACTAAAAAAATGTACGATATATACTAAAAAATGTACCATTTTATACGATTTTTTTCAAAATTCCAATTTTTGAATTTTTTTTTAAAAAAAATATTTTTTTATACGATAAAAAATAATTTTAGTCGAAATGTTTCATAAAAATTTTACTACTGCCAAATCTTGAATAAAGCAAAGAACTCAGAAAACAAAAATTTAAAAAAATTAATTTTGAGAATTATTTTCTTGAAGCAATTCAAATCATTTTTTTATTCATTAATTGTTTCTTAAATTTAACTGACTTTAGCCACCTCTGGTGAAGTCTGGAAGAGTCAATTCAAACCAATTCCAATTGAGTTGTGTTGTTAGCTATCCATCAATATATATTTTATCATATTTTGAGACTAACATTTTTTTTGGATTTTTGTCTATGAGACAAAGCACCGTGCAACGTTGACCAGGCCATCACCGTCAACGGTTTACATAGATGACTACGAACTTCTTTTGGCATTATTTAGTTGACATAGACACCAACGACCTGCTATCGCTATGTGCCACGCAGCTCATGACACTTTAGACATTCTACATGATTATCTCACGTGGAGGTGATGTCAAATGGCCACCGGGATCATGCGATATGACCCCGTTAGACTTTTTCTTGTGGGGTTTTCTTAAGTCGCAGGTTTATGCGAATAAACAAAAAACACAGCGCCAACATAACCCATGCCGTCGGTCAAATTCAGCATGATTTATGCACCAGAAACATGGAACGTTTCAGATCCGCGCCACCTATCGAAGATGTGGCAAACATTTGCACGATGGCAAAACCAAAATTTTCATAGTTATTTCGAATTGTATTGTTTCTGTTCTAGTCTAGAGCAGTGGTCAGCACTCATAGCCATCATAGTACACAACATTAATGAGAGCGAAACTCCCTTCAAATTATCAGAAGAAGTGGCTGGATATGTTTGTGCCAAAATTTATTTGCATACCGCAATTTCCAGAATTTTCTGAAAAATCCCCCCATTTAGTTCCGTTCCAAAATTTCTGTTTAATAGTAACAGTTTCCAGATTTCTCTATACCTTTATAGTTGCCCTCATTCCAATTGTTGTCTTAATTGAAAGACAATATGGACAACGTTCTATGATGGTGTTTCGATAATCCAACCAGCAAATGTATACAAACCATATGACATGCCATACATTTTTGTAACATTATTTGTGACTAATTGAAAACAAGTTATTAAAATTCTTGTCACCTCAACTGCAACTAAAAAAAAACCAAAAAGAACAAAACAAAAAAATAAATAACAAGGAAAACATTGTTAAAACAACAAATTTACATGCTAAAATAATTGAACATACTTGTAACAACAATTTTCAATTCCTGCCACAAACGAACAAAAAAAAAAAAAACATAAACAAACCAAACGAAGAACACATACATAGGAGTACATGAATTGTATTTGTTGCATGTACTGAAGTTACAAGTACAAAGTTATATTTACCTAAATTAGAGGTTGTATGAATGGCGGGATAAAATCCCGGCCATGGTAGAACACACCAGTGTGAGCGAATTGAGGCAGGGAGAGAAAGAAATACTTACATGGATTTATATACGAGTATGAAATCAATAACACGAGCTAATCTCAAAGCTTACAACACCATACTCGAGTTAAACTTTGTGGTAAGGAAATTGTCTGAATTGTTATTCAATGGTTTTCTTAAGTAAATAGTGGTTGAAGTAGTAGTAGTAGATGTTGTAGTCTTTGCTGGTTGCTGGAGAGCTGCTAGAGGTGGAGGCCATATCATGTTGGAGGTTGTAAATTGACTAAACATAACTTGGCTTAAACTAAACGTTAGGACAAGGACTTTTTCTTAACTTTTTACCGCACACAAACACACTGCACACACATAGCTAGAAACGTGGTAGAAATCTTCTAACATACAAGTGTTGCAACCACTAACAACGGCCACCACGAAGCCTTAACGAAATCAGTATTCTCTCTAATCTGTTAGGGAAGTCAACCGAATGGTAATTAGTTTAGAAGGGATACCTGTCAGAGAATATTATGGAATTAATTAAACCGGATTTTAAAAGGCTAATCCTTTTATGTCTTTTGAAAAAAAACCTCATTTATTCCAGAACGAAATAATGGAAACTTTAGTCACCTAATTTTATGACGGTCGGTCCATAATTGGTCATAGCTCTCTCTTCCGCAAATTACTTCAATGAGCATTAATATCTTAATATTTTGCCCGACATTGTATATGACTTCCCCGACAAGGTATTCATATCCTGTAGAGGTTACACAGTGAAGACTAGTTTTAACAAGTACACTAAGCTAAAGATCAAAAACATTTTTCTTTTAAAATTTCAATAATTTATGTTTTTGAGTGATTTTTGGAAATGGGCCTTATATGGGGGCTATGACCAATTATGGACAGATCACCATGAAATTAGGTCTGTGATTTATGTCTATATGAAAGTTTACTATGTTTAATTTTGTGTGTATACCAACATTTTCAAGCGATTTATGCACGTTAAAGTGATTTTCGGAAGCGGGTATATATGGGAGCTATGACTAATTATTGACCGATCGTCACAAAATTTGGTGACATGAATTTTGTATATATAAAAATTATTTGGATCGCAATTTATGGAGATACATATATAAATTAAACATTTATGACCGATAAAGTCCAATTTCGGAAGGACATTTGTATGGGGGCTAGGTGAAATAATGGACCGATTTCAGACAGTTTCAATAGGCTTAGTCCTTGGACCAAAAAAATAATATGTACCAAATTTGATCGAAATATCTTCAAAATTGCGACCTGTACTCTGCGCACAAGGTTTACATGCACAGCCATCCAGACGGACGGACATCGTTTAATCGACTCAGAAAGTGATTCTAACGGCCATTTTCACAATGTACGATTATTTCATTTTAACCGGAAAATTAACTAACTGTCGGTTTGTTTAACGGGGACCATTTAACCAACGGTTACCGATTTACGTTTCACCATCATTTGATTACTTAACCAAAGCATTCAGTAGAAAGTATGGCAATAATGCATACATTTCTTTACGAAAAATAGTGTAATAAATTTTATTTTTCCACACGAAATAACATACGCTGCACTTCTTTCGCACGAACAGCTAGCTGTCAAACAGCATGTAAAATTTTTCGCATGAAAAAACCATAATTTTTCGCAAATATGAACAGAGTACTAAGCTATAATAAAACAACGTATAAAACTCAAAAATATTAAGGTACCTAACTGTAAAATTTACAGAACAAACTGAACAACAATTACTGAAAACCAACAAGGAAAAGTGCACATTTGTTGTTTGGTTTGTAAGTGCAATATCCGGGTGGTTTTCTTCGCTTTACACTTTTAAAAATTATAAATATTACCAAAATATAAATGTTTTTCCATGTTCTTTTATTATATTTCTTACAATTAAGATGCTAACCGGCGAAATTTATTCGGTTATATATAACAGCAACTTTGTTGTTAAATAGTGTCAGTTAAGAATTAATCATACATTGTGAAATTCATATTAGCCTAACTTGCGGTTAAAGTTCACGTTAACTTTTAATTGTACATTGTGAAAATGGCCGTAAGTCGATCGGTATAATTTAAGGTGGGTGTTAGACTAATATTTTTGGGCGCTACAATCATCTGCACAAACGCATAATACCCTCCCCACTATGGTGGTGTAGGGTATAATAAAATGGTAATGACCTCTCATACATGTGTGTCTCAGGACTTTTAAAGTTTTATATTTTTAACAATTTATGTTAAAAAAAAAATTGACAATTTTTTTTTGTGAAGAAGGGCAACCAATGCCTTAAACCACTGGCTTAAACTTAAACCGTTTTTGTAGGTTAGCTCGTATTTTCGAGATATGCCGTTATTTCGAAAATGGATGAGGTTACACAACATATATTCGCGTAACTCAAAAAATTTTTAGTTTCTTGCATAAACTGAAAAAACCGAAATTCCGCAATAAAATTACCTTTATGCAAGGCATTACACGTTTTTAATCTTCAAAGTGGTTTTAGAAATATACATTTTTTTTAGCAAAAAAAATATTTTTTAGACAAATTTCAAAATTTTTGGTTTTTAAAACGTCATTAAAAATTGGAAAATGCATATATGCTCTTAAGTTTTTTCATACATATAGAAAGCGAAGTTCCAAATAAAACAAGCCCTAAATGATTAAAATAAGATACATAACTCGTAGTACTTAGCTACATTTTGCATGTTTAGTACTGCAATAGTCGGCAATGCAGTGCCGTTTTTACAAAACTGCATGATTCTGTAAATTTTCAGTTTGTTGTTGATTTTGAATCCATAAATTTGACTAGCGGAAAAGTCAAGATATATATATATTATACATCAACGTATAGGAAATTGTGTATTCTTTTCAAAAATGGGTACAATTTTTAAGCATTAAAAAATTTATAGAAGACTTTTTGCAAAAATATGGGAAAAAATTTTAAAATGTTATTAGGGAATATTTTCTTTATCTTTTGTTTATAAAATCAAAAGTTGTGGCCATATTTTAATAATTTCGAGCTTGTTTTATTTGGAACTCTGTTTTCTATACGTTTAGAGAAAGCTTAATTTTTCATGCCGTTTTAAAAAACAAAATTTTTGAAATTTGTTAAAAAAATAATTTTTTGTTTGCCAAAAAAAGGTTTATTCAATAAACTAAATCGTTTTTCAGTTACGCGAATATATGTTGTGCAACCTCCTCCACTTTCGAAATAACGGTATATCTCGAAAATACGAGATAACCTAAAAAAAACGGTTAGTTTAACACACCGGGTGCCCCTCTTGACAGTTTTTTCAACTAGCACAGTGTTATAGCTACCCTGCAGTTCATTGCACTATTTCCGCTACGTCGAATTCGTTGGCCACTAAGAACTACTACTAGTGAATTTTCAACCCACTCGCAACGTTATTGACTGGTGAATTTAACACGGGGATGTCATTGCAAGTGGCCGATTGGCACACTCTGCATAACACTTCACTATTAAATTCAATAGTGAAAATACTCCAGCATTTGAGAAAAAAAGAAAAAATAAATTTTTCTGAGAGCGGGGTTGAACACATAACCTCTCGTTTTCTAGTCAAATGCTCTAACCACTAAACCACAGAGCTCTTATTTGTACTGCTCTCTAATTGTTATTAAGAATAACATGTGAGTCTACTCTCTATTTTTGCATTTTCTACATCATCACTGAGAACGAAAACACAAACGGCCACATTCAGCATTACATGTGGCTATCGAAGTGGTATATTTTAGAGGATTTTATTTTTCTTGAATTTATTTTCAAAAAATTAGGACAAATTGCTGAATATTGCTTATTACTGAATCTGCTGGTGAAATGTAGTGCAAATGATAACCATTTAACTACCACTTTAGCAGCCACATAGAACTAGTTAGTTGTAGAAGTAGTAATATAGTAGCAAGGTTTCCAATTGGCACTTTTCAAACTGCTGGGTAGATACTTTATCTGAATAAATAAAATGTAGTAAATGTTTAAATTAAAGTTACTAAGAGATGTATTTGCAGCATACTTCTCCTATGATTTTTCAGAACAATCATGCAACAACCAAAACATCAACTGCAATAAGCCGAAAATCCAGTTCAATAGTTTTGGCTCAAAATAAAATATTAAACAAAACAACTATAAATGAAAACTAGAGAGAAAAACAAACGGCTTAAATTGATTTTGCATTTTTTTAAGCTTCAACACTAAATCAGTTTAGCATTTAAGGCCTGGAGGACATGTTAGAGTTGAATTAGTAGCAGCAGAGGCATTAGCAACAGCAATAGCAACATACAAACAACAATAACAGCAACAATTGTACCAACAACAGCTAGATAAAATGTAGCATTTTACATAAACCACCACACACAAACCGTTGTCATGCGAGAGTAGTGTGAGGAGCGTAGCAATTAAACTTACAAACAACTGGCAACTAGAGTCGATATTTTCTATCCATATGTGCAAACCTTGTCAGTGGTTAGTAGGACGTATTGAGAAATCAATTCAGTTTTTGGAAGTGGTCCTTATATGAGAGCTACGACCAATTATCACAATCTTCACAAACTTTGGTACGGCGATTTGTATCTATATGAGGATTATTTATGTCGAATTTCATAACATAACATTTGTAAAATATTTATGCGTATTCAAGTGATTTAAGGAAGTGGACTATATATGGGGGATATGGTTAAATATGTATCGAGCGAAACAAATTTTCGTTTTGCGATTTCTTTTCACATACAACTTATTTCTACTAAATTATATTGATATTGCTATTCTAGAGGTTTTTATTTACCATCCTCGAAGAAATTTGTATAGGGGCTGGGTGAAATTTTGAACCGATTATTATAAGAACTATGTGCGGTATTATCTACACTAAATTTAAAGAAAATAGCTATATCTTTTAGAAAAATATGATCCATTTTGATTCATAAATCTGGTTCTACTAAACCGATTTTTCCCATTTCCAATAACAATCATTTCTGATATCATCATAGAACTTTATAAGTACCCAGAATATATATACTTTTTTCTTCTACGACCAATATTTCGAGAGGTTACAAATGGAATGTCAATCTCAATATCACCCTAATTTTTTGTTTGCTCAAAAAATGCATTCACCAAAACATTTTCTGAAATTTTCAAAAAAACAATTTTCACGTCTGTCTCCAATTATACATATGTAAAATGAAACCGTCAAACTTTGAGGAATGGGCCATGATCATTAAAAAAAAGCTGGTAATATAACAAACCAGATTGCTCTGTTGTTTAAACCTTCTATCCTTCTTCAAAACCCTTCTTTTCGAGAAATCCAAGCAATACAGTGAGCCTTTTTGTTTGTATATATGATGGCACTGAGGATCTTAAATCGCATAGTCCAGGAATGCCGAGAATATTTAAATGGGATCTTACCTATATTGGTGTATTGACATGGGGAGTTTGCAGACAACTGTGTTTTAGATGACTAGGCGAAAACAGGTGATTTCTTATGTGGCTTTCTGCTGCCTGATGCCCACCTTGTGCTCGATAAAGATGGAGAAGTGAATCTACTTTCAGCATCATATGGCCTAAGCATGGCCAAAAGCGTACAGTATACTTCCTGAGATTACAATACTTACACCTTAGAAACATGACGTCACTATTGGACAAGGTAATTTAGCTCTCAATCAGATTACTTTATAACTAGTTTTTCAGGAGTTGTCAGAATAAGTAGATTGTTCGAACAATCGACTTTTTGCTGAAAAAAGTTGAAATTTACTTTTTGGTCGGAAAAAGTCAAACAATCGATTAAGTTATCACAAAAGTCGAATAGTCTATAAAATTCAAAAAAGTTGAAAAGTCGATTAGTCGACTTTTTAGGTTATAAAATATTTAATAACATGGGGCTCAATTAAATAGACCCTTCTATTAAATCTATATTCTGGTATAGCATGATTTAGAGTTTATAATAGCAGTAACAGAGTTGAGCAATTGCCATTTTCCTGGATCTGTTCTTCTTTTATTCAAGAGCCTTTAACATCAGGAAAACAATATTGTAATATGATTGGCATCATTTTTCGTATACCAGAAATAACCCACTTTGGCACGTTTAGTTTTTGAAGTCAAAATTCAAAAACTTATATCACAAACTGTTTGGATTTATTTGAAGAGTTGTAAAAATTTAGAAATTTTTTGGTAAATTTTCAGCTGAATTTGAAATCTACATATTTTTTTGCAAATCTAGCTATTTTTCATTCTATTTTGACGATATTTTTTAAAAATGTTGGCCTAAATATACTTAAAACTTAAAATATAACCATCGTACATTAATTTAAGTGTTTTCAAAACATTGTCCAGTCTTAAATGTGATTTCAATGCATGAATGCATCATCATACACACACACATTTTGTTGTATGGACTCATCAGTTGTAAATGTCCCCCAAAGAGTTGCAGGAACTTGTTGCACAAGTTAATTGTCCAGAAAAAAGTGAAACAACAGCAAACGACTACTTTGTTTCGGTTTATTTTTTTATGTTATTTCTTTCTTTAAGGGATTCCTTTTTGCCAGTTAAGAATGGTGGTTGTGGTGGTTTAGTAGAACTTTAAGTTTTTTTTTCTGTGGTTGTGTCCATCTTACAACATGTTGCAATTTTAATTGAACGAGCCCATTAATTAATTTTAACATACCTTTTTTTGTGCAGTTGTGGCTGACACACGCACTTGGTATTTCGGTGTGAAGTTGTTAAGTTTGTCTTGTATTTAGTAGTTGTAGTTGTGGCTTTAGCTGTTGTGTTGCATGGTGTTGTGTTTTACCTTCTTCCTCTCACTTTCAACTTCGAGTGTCTCTTAGTGATTTCATCTGTTGTTTGTTTCTCTGTCTGTCTGTTTTTATTTGTTGTGATAATGTTTTACAGATACGTGATTCTTTTACTGATCAGCTTGACGATGACGAGAGATGGTGTTGTTGATGATGATTTTTGTTTTTAGTGTTTTCATTTTTGTGATAAATTTGTTACGCGTTGGATTTTTTGCAGAGTACACAGATTTTTGAAAAGTTTTAATTATGTGTGTAATGTTTTGTTGAAGATTATCTTAATCTGTTTTAGTTTTTAGCTTATGGACAAATTTACACATTATTTCTTCATTAATTGTAATGACAATTTCCATTTATGGTCATACAAAATTTGAAATTACTCAAACATTTTAAAATCGCTTTTGTTTGTTTTTTATCGAGGTTCAAATTTCACATTTTATATAAGAATGGTGAAAATTCTCTCTATTTCAATTGAATATAACTCTTTCTTAGAAATGGTTTTCTTTTCAACACAGGTCAAAAAATTTTCCGAAAAGCAAAATTCTTAACACACGTTTTTCATTTAAACTTTTAACCCAAGTATTATGATCAAGTTACCTTTGTAAAGCATGTCAGTTATTATAGTTAATGTCAATTATGTTCATTTGTTGTTAATCTGATTAAAATGAGTGTCCAGAAAAAAGTGCGTACTAAAATGTTTAAATATTTTCAACAAAACCCAACTTGCTCCTACAAAAAGTTGGCCAAACAATCAAAGGTATGCTATCAAACTGTTTCCAATGTTATTAAACAGTACAGGGAGAACTTGTCCGTTGATATAAAACCTGGTTCAGGTAGAAGGAATGGTCCACATGATGTTTCTAAAGCCAACAAAATAGAAAGCATTTTCAAATATTCTCAACACCTCCGGTATAAGTATTTGGTACAAAAAGTTAAAGCCAATGCAGGTTTAAAAGCATACAAGGCAGAAAAAGTTCCTGACAGGAACTGTGCTAACAATTTAGAGGCCAAAGACAGAGCACGGATATTGAAGTCAAATTTTATACAAAAAATATACCTGCTGCATAATGGATGACGAAGCCTCTGGGTCAATTTTTTTATGTTGCAGATGCTAGAGGGAATGCTGAAGAAAAGTTTAGGACCCAAAATCAGACAAAATTTCCAAAAAAGTTCTTGGTATGGCAAGCAATATGCAGTTGCGGCATAAAAAGCCAAACATTTGTTACAAAGGGCTCTATAAATACCGAAATTTTCATCAAGAAATGTTTACAAAAGACGTTGCTCCCATTCAAAAGATTCAAAACTGTAAGTTTAGTAGTTTCACAGTGGTTCCACAAATTAAAAATTTGACTATACAGTGTTAGCTGCTAGGCTATTATGAAGATGCTCTGAAAATTTCATCAAAATCGCTTCAGCTATTTTTGAGTTCATTCGGAACATACATACAAACATCCATTTTTATATACATACATAATATTTCCTTTCTGAATCGACTGGTGAAATCAGATTTGCAATATATTCAACCGTTTTTGCTATACAGAAAAATGTGCTCAAAATTCGAGTCTTTAGGTGCGTTGAACCGCAAAAAAAAGGAAGACATTATTTTTAATTACGCAAAAACCTTCAGAAAAATGATGATACTCGAAAAACAAACGAAGTGACCTGGTCACAAACGAACTCTAATACATATTAAAATTTAATATTTATATTTATTACATATGTTAAATCATTAAATCAAAGAATGATATATGTAGCTACGTAGTGTAGTATATCGGTATTTTATGTTTTCTTCATATTAAACTGTATGTATTGTTCAAATTTCTAAAATAATTCCTTTTAATGTCGGTGAAAGTATTTATAGATGGCAATACTGAGTATTAACATTTTTCAAATTTAAAATATTATTGAAATCATTCGGTATTTCAAAAAATCGTTTCGAAAAAACATTTATTGTTTACACCATGATAAAAATATAGAAGGTAGTTTCAATCAAAATTTTTTTTTAAAATAAGGTTTTTTGAAGTTTCCTTTTTTTGTGAGCATTATAAAAAGCGTTGCCACATTCCAAAAAATGATTATGATTTTCGAGAATTTTTTTACAAAAAATGTGTAATTTAATTTATTATTTAAATAAAAATGTATTATGTTGTGTTGGGAGTTATTGATTCAATTCCTAACGTTCGATTACTTATTAAAACACGTTGACTATTTTTATATGTATGCATTTTCTTCATTTTTTTATTACTATGTAAATATTTTATATCTTTTAAATGGAGGTTTAATTATAAGAGACAATTAGCACACGGATGAATGTATTTTCAAGATCTAGCCGAGCACTCTCAGAAAATATAAAAAATTTGAAATCGGATGGAAAACAAAAAATGGCACGCGTTTAACAAATTTACATGTCGAAAGTGCCCTACTTTGGGTCACATAGCGCGGCCATTGAAGTATTTGTGGGGTTCATTTTCAAATCTTAAACTTCAATATTCCTTGGGTACGCCGTTTAGAAATACGAGATTTATTTTCAAATAATTTCAATTCTACTCCAGTGTGCATAGTTAATGGATTATGATCGGTAATAATCGGTGATATATATCCCAAAATATGTTTACATAATAAATAGTATTTTGAAGTTACTTGTGTTCATTGGGACAGCATTCATATCCAATCTCACACGCTTTGTTTTAACTGAAATATTACTTTTAACTAAATGGTCGGAGCACACCATTGGCTGTTTTGGCAAATCTTCTTCGCAAGCTTTACATACATATATCCATAAACTGTTGTTGTTGTTGGGTAAATATTTTTTCTATTTTTTTTAATAATTTTCAAATTAATGAAAATTATTTTTCCCAAAGGGAAAATTTGAAATTGATATGGCATTACTATTTTAACGAAAACGTCAAAATCCTTAAGCATGTCAGACGTAGAATTTTAAAAAATAAAGAGAGAATGAAACTACCTTCTATTTTTCTACTATGGTTTACACGATAGTATTACAAATTTTTTATTTCTTTGTTGATTCATATTTTTCTGCAAACTTTATTTTTAATTTATATTTTTTTGACTTTTTTGTTTGCCTTATTTGTAATTATAAATACATACTCGATACATATGAAAATAAAAAGTTTTTGAATTGTTTTAAACAAATTTTGAATACCGACCGTAAATCAAAAAAATCATTTGTATTTTTGGAAAATCTAATACAAATTTTGTTTAGACGATGAAATTGTATTATGATACTTGAGTTTTTGACAAATATTATTACTCAGTATTGCCGTCTATAAATACCTTTAACCGGGTTTATCAAATACTGTTACCCGAAAAATCGGTTTCGTAAAAAGTGTAATTTTCGGTTAAACGACAAACCAGTATTTTAAAAAATCGATTTTTTGTAAAGACTAATCTTAACTAACTTCCGTATATTTTAAATTCATAAACAGTTTTAATATATTCAGTTAAATTCTACGTTCTTGTGGTAAAACTTTCAAATAAAAGTGATGTTTTGCAAGAGGAGCCCTTTTCAAATATTTCATTTTATATAGTAGTGTTATTTATTAGAGTTCGAGATAGGTGAAATCATAGACCGATAGATATTTCCCATTTAACATATATGTATTAGAGTGTCCCTTAGAATGAAATTTGTTTAAATGTTGAAACAGTACACCCTGAAAACTTTCGTAATGACCTAAAATACCACCAAAAAAAATTGTGAGCTTGTTCTAAGAAGGGCAACCCGTGCCGACTTTCGATTTAGTTTTGAGGTGCATTTACAAGGGGAAGAATGCATTTTTTCAGTTTTTTTTTTTTTAATTTTGCTATTAAATAATTACTTTTGCAATTTAATTTAAAAGAATCGAAATGTGTACGTAATTGTTATTCTAATAAGGTATAAAAGACAAAAATTGGTTAAAAAATGTTAAAGTTATTAAAAAATCGCCAGGCCATTAACGTGTCTCAGGCCACTAGAACAAGAAATGTAGGAACAAAATTAACATATTTTGAGAAATATTAAAAGAAAAGTATATTCTTACTTAAATATATCCATATTTACTTGTATGTGAGTTTTTATCTTCATAGGATACAGTTAACCTATTCGCAGGTATAACCAAAAAAAATATTTTTTAACGGCAGTTTCAAAACTCCAATTTCAAATTTTTAAAAATTTTGTTAAACAAATTTAAAAATTTTTTGATCATCACATGTGGATTTATTGACAACATAATAGGGAATCAAAATGTGAAAAAATTATGTCAATATCTCCTATAGTTTTTCCGTACCTGCGATTTAAATTTTGCGAATTTCGAAAAAACACTAAGTTTTTGGCCATATTTTGGCGAATGAGCCGAATTTCCTTATTTAAATCTCAGGTACGGAAAAACTATAGGAGGTATTGACATACTTTTTTCACATTTTGATTCCCTATTATATTGTCAATAAATCCCCATGTGATGATCAAAAAATGTTGAAATTTGTTTAACAAAATTTTTAAAAATTTTAAATTGGAGTTTTGAAACTGCAGTTAAAAAATTTTTTTTTTTGGTTATACCTGCGAAATGGTTAACTGTGTCTTACGAAGATAAAAACTCATATACAATTAAATATGGATATATTTTAAGTAAGAATAAACTTTACTTTTAATATTTCTCAAAATATGTTAATTTTGTTCCTACATTTCTTGTTTTAGTGGCCTGAGACACGTTAATGGCCTGGCGATTTTTTAAGAACTTTAACATTTTTTAACCAATTTTTGTCTTTTATACCTTATTAGAATAACAATTACGTACACATTTCGATTCTTTTAAATTAAATTGCAAGGGTAATTACTTAATAGCAAAATTCTTATTCCAATTCCAATAATCGATGAAAAACTACTTTTTCCGAATGAATAACATTTTTCAATTTAGAGTAAAATATAATTCGATCAAAAATAGTCGATTTGTTATTGTAAAAGCTGGACTTAAAAATATATAACATTTCGCTATCTTCCAAATTCCAAATATTGAAAAATGTTTCCGATTTTAGTAAAACTTTTAGACTATATTTAAAATTATCTGGACTTTAATATTCTGAATAGGTTTTACTTAAAATTCATAACAGAAAGGAAATTGAGCTCGTTCGAGTTAGATTAATTCATTTTATGATTAGAAAGTAATTAAAATAAATGCTGTCGTAGACACTTACAATTGACTTCGCTCTAGATTACTTGGGATATATGTAGATATAAAGTAATAAATTTGCACTTCAAAGAGCACATACATACGTGTAATATGATCCAAAAATATATGTATAAATTGGAGTAAGCCAAGCGATCAGCCATTAGTGAAAATTACTATCAGTAAGGGATACTTGTAAAGCTGCTGGGGTTTGAACTACGTTATGATGTACGTCATAAATATATAGTTTAACATATTCACTCGATTTTAAGGGAAATTCTTACATTGTTAAGTCGTAGTTTTTGATATTTTATCGTAATATTATAACAAAATTAACTAAATGCATACTATTCAATTGAATTAAGTTTTTTTTACCGAAAGAACACTTGCTGCGCTAAATAGCCCTCGATACAAAGTTCGTTTAAGGTTTCCGCCTCATTTAAAAATCTATACATCGAAATGTCATTAGTAAAAATTTTAAAGAAATGACAATAAACTCCAGCAACGTATGACAGCTAATTAAAAATAATGAATGTTTTGTCTTAAGCGATTTTAACGCTGTAATCAAAACAACCAAAATTGAAATAAATTAAGATGATAATAAGCAATAATAATACTATTAATATTAATAAAATATTACATATTTAGCTTTATAATAAAAGCGATTACGATGAAGCTAGCTACTAACGGCCAGAAAAAAGACTCGTGTTTTTTTTGTTAAAGAATTCAAATGAACAAGTGCCGGCAAATGTTTAAAGGCAACAAGTGTTTTCATCTCTCAAACTCATAAAATGAAAAACTTTCAAGACCTTGTTAACATCATGCTGACTTTTTCCCAATAAAAAAATTTAAACAATACTCTGATGTTTTTATACAATAATTTTAGGATTAATTTTGAATCGAATATGTCATTTCAAATACCAAATACTTGAATACATACTTGGCTGACGGGCTGGTCTATTGCTAAAACGCCAGAAATTAAAACAAAAATAATCTATTAGTTACCAACAGCCTCTAAAATGTTAACCAAACAATAGATGAGTTAATTTCAATTCAAAAGCCCCAAAACTCAAAAGAGTCTCACTCATCTCCTCTTTAATTAGATGGTGAAAAGAAACAATAGGCGTAACACGTCACAGTGAGGGGCTACTGTGAACACACTCTAATGACAGTCTCAGTTTAGCTGGCATTTAGGAAGAGTTTCATCTCTTTACCAACCACAAAAAAATAAGAAAAAACAATTTTCAATTTATTATTAATAAATCACTGAGTGGTTTTTCAACAGTTTTTTTTTCAATACAATAATTTCAACCAAACTTTGTTCAACCTGAAGAGGATCGAATGTTTTGCGGGTATTTTCAATTTTGTCATGCAGCCAACTTTAATGACTGTTTTAACGCCCCTTGGCGGCTAAATTCGTTACAGCTATTAAATCTATTTAATATTTTGGTATTTACAACAAAATAATTTTATAAACAAAGAAATAGATGTTTATACAAGTATTTATAACAAAAAAAAAGAAATTTTAACTCTTAGGTATCTACATGTCAGTCATATTTTATTTCCTTAATGAGCGTACAATTTTGGAGGAGTTGCCGATTCATAACAAAAATTCCAGATTATGCAAAGAATTTATTAAGCATTTAAAGTGATTTAAATATTGGAATTATTATATGAAAAAAATTATAATATTTGAATTCAGTAAACTTGAGTGAATAACGTTCAAAGTTCGGAATGAAATAATAAAGTTTATTCGTTATCATAAGGTAAAAATACACCTAACATCTAATTTCAAAAGTGGTCATTAGGGTTTTATGTTTATATACAATTTTCGATCATTTCAGTGCGTACGTTTGAATCAAAAAAGTAGAACTAAGTGAGCGAAAGATTTGAATTAGTTCATTTAGCGCAATGAAGTGAATCTTCAATTACTTGTTCGTTCGTTCATATTATTTCATTCAAATGAAATTGAGTATAAATATGTTACTGAATATATTCATTAAATTTCAACCAAAATATGTAAATCACAATTTTTTTAATTAAATATTTAATAATTTTAAAAATTTATTATCACCTCGACTTTCTGATATGAAAGAGAAAATGTTCCAAGTATCAAAAAAGGATATATAAGATGCAAACGCACTTATTTTAAACTGTGATTATTTGTCATTATAAATCTTACCAAATAATTAATAAAACTTCATTATCAGGTTTCAAAAATATTTCAAATCATGGATTTTAGACTGTTTATTTTTGAAAAGGAACTTTGTTCACTAAGTTAACGAAATGATTAATAAATAAAATTTTAAGAACAAAACGGACTAATGATGTAAAATTTATTGAAAGAAGGTATGTACATCAAATTCAATTTAACGTTTGGTAAAATCATCCCTAAGTTTTATAATGAATCATTAGTAAGATTTAGCTTAACATCTAGAATTATGCGGAATATAATTTTAATTTTTAATAGTTTCATTCTGAGTAATTCATTCTGAAAAAGTTTTTAAGTAAACTCATCATCCTCATTGTAATTCTTAAAAAGTTTTATATGAAGAGGTTTATATTGTAAATCAGCAGTTTAGGTTTCAAATCAGACCAATTGTTTGATATAATGCGTACACAATGAATATAAAAAAAGCACCAAAACATGAGATTTATTGATTTTAGTCCCAACTTTTAATAACCTGTTAACCGAGATTTTGAAGAAATAACTATTTTACGGTTAACCGGTTTATAAACACTAATTATGTATATGTGATTTTAAGAATAAAAAGTAATATAAAAAATTAAAAGTACAAAAGTTAAACTAATGCTAAAAATAGTTTATAAATTTTCAAAATCTTATTTGCTAATAAAAAATTTATTGCTATATATGTATTATTTAAAACCATTTATCAAAGATTTATAAAAAAATTTTCATACAAAATTTGTACTTAAGACTTTTGAAAAACGTTTTTGAATAAAGGCCTAAAATTTTAAAAATTTAATAAAATCGAAAACCGCAAAAATCCGCAAAATGTTAAAATATAATATCATTCTATACATTCCCTTCTTTAATCAACATAAAATAGTTATGGGTATTTTTGCGAATTTATGCTACTTTTTTACTTCCAAAGAACTTTTTCATCTAAAAACAAGTAAGAATGTATGGTCGGTCAAGCCCGACCATATAATACCCTACACTAAGTAAAAGAGCAAAAACATTTTTCTTTCAAAATTTCAATAATTTATATTTTTGAGTGATTTTCGGAAGTGGGTCTTATGGGGCTATGACCAATTATGGACCGATCACCATGAAATTAGGTCGTGTGATTTGTGTCTATATGAAAGTTTACTATGTTGAATTTTGTGAGTATACCAACATTTTTAAGCGATTTATGCACGTTAAAGTGATTTTCGGAAGCGGGTCTATATGGAAGCTATGACTAATTATGGACCGATCGTAACAAAATTTGGTGACATGAATTTTGTGTATATAAAACTTATTTGGAGCGAAATTTGTGGAGATACATTTATCAATTAAACATTTATGACCGATAAAGTCCAATTTCGGGAGGACATTTGTATGGGGGCTAGGTGAAATAGTGGACCGATTTCAGCCAGTTTCAATGGGCTCCGTCCTTGGGCCAAAGAAATAATATGTACGAAATTTGATCCAAATATCTTCAAAATTGCGACCTGTACTCTGCGCACAAGGTTTACATGGACAGCCAGCCACCCAACCAGCCAGCCAGCCGACCAGACGGACGGACGGATATCGTTTAATCAACTCAGAAAGTGATTCTAAGTCGATCGGTATACTTTAAGGTGGGTGTTAGACTAATATTTTAGGGCGTTACAAACATCTGCACAAACGCATAATACCCTCCCCACTATGGTGGTGTAGGGTATAAAAATTATAATAATAGTTTGTTCGGAATTTACCAAAATTTAAGTATGCGCATTCATAATTTCTTTAAAAAAAGATCACAAAACAGTTCCCAGCAACATATATCAATATCATTAATACAAAAAACTATTTTATTCAATAATGAATAGGATATTTTAATAATCAAATATACACCTTAATATTCCATTTTTAATAGATATTAAATGTAGTATTTTTTTCTTACGTTTGGACTGCTGCTAGTCTTAAACCAAAGCATTGAAAAAAAAATGTTCTGAACAAACTATATGTAGAAAAGTGTCCTCTTTCCAATGACATATCATTTGTTTTGTAAAACGCATTTTTTCATTTCATTATTTCATTTATCGCCAAAAGTCACCATATAGCTGCCCCTATGTGCATTGCATTGGTTTAATATTTTCATAATGAGATATTCATTGACTATGTCAAATTATAGAAAAACATATTTTATAAAAAAAGTACAAAAAATTAAAAACGGTTCGAATTTACAAAAGGTACTTTTTGGGTACTTTTTGTTAAATAAGTGTACTACAATTTAATATTTAATTATATTTTAATTGGTTTAAAAGATACATAGGATGTCAAAAAAGTACGAAAGCATAGTTTTAACTTTATTTTCTTCCCTAAAAGGTTCGAATTTCAAAAAAGTACCAAACACCTGTTTACTTATTTATTATGTAGATATTTAAGCATTTTAAATATTTTTGGTATCTGAATTTTTTTATTTATTGTATCTTCATTACTAGGGGTCGGATTGTCATGCATTCATTATTGGAAAATATGCGCCTAAAATATGCTTCAAAAAAATTAAAATATAACCTAAAAATTTAAAAAATATGCACTTATATGTTTGAGCATCGCGCCACAACAGTATTCCCAGCAGTTAGGTCTTTTTAAAATTTAAATTAAACCAGGAATTAAATAGTTAAAGTTTTAAAATTATAATTGTTCTTCTGAGAAAACGGTAATACTTGCTTAAAGCCAAAATCTTAAGAGCATCTATCTTGCGACTAAGTAGTAAATGTCTCCCTTATAGACAGTAAATGTCACCAATGTCTGATCAATTTGACACGTATATTACAGTGTTTTGGAATTTCGGAACGCATACCCTATATTTTTTTATATATATAAAACTATAGTTAAATATGAAATTTTGTCTTTCTATCATGATTGCAACCGTGCGATTTTCGAGAAAAACTAATTTTTTGGCCATATTTTGGCGAATGAGCCGAATTTCCTTACTGTTATGATCTTTAAGTAAAAGCTATTCAGAATATTATAGTCCATGTAATTCTAAATATAGTCTGAAAGTTTTACTAAAATCGGAAAACGCCAACCCTTAAATCGAGAAGGTCAAATGTCAAATTTTTCAATATTTGGAATTTCTCAAGGAAAAATAGCGAAATGTTATATATTTTTGGTCCGATTTTGATGAAACTCAAGAAAAGTATAACATGATGTCTAGTATTTATAATAACAGCACAAAAATTTAAATTAACCCTTAATAGCACTTGGGGTTTTTTGGGACACTCTAACGTATATGATATTTGTAATGCAGATATAAGTCATTTGCTTACTTTATACATCTCATGTAATCCATCGTAAATACAATAGTCACTTAAGTGTCTCTACGTAATCTAAGTGTAGTCACTTTAAACGTTAATTGTGTAGTGCATTTGTTTCTAAGAAATCCAAAATGGTCAATTGACCCTCTGCTTAAGGCATGCACGTCTTAATATAAAAATAAAATAACTAGTTATGTAACTTGTTGTCACCCTAAATTATAGGTAAAATCACTTGTTCAGGACAGTCTCCTAGTAATGCTGTGAAATGACTGTCAGTTTTAAAATGATAATTTTCAATTGCTGGTAGAGAAATGAAGAAAACTTAATGCCCGCTTCTCGAAGTCTAATGAAGTGAGTCGATAACATTTAATGTTATTTTTATATCAAATTATTTTTGTCCTGACAATATGTTGCTCATTGAAGACAACAAATATTAAAAAAATAGATAATATGTATATAAATATGCATTTCGAAGTTAAATATAACAAAATATGCATTATCAATAATATATGCAAAAATAGACTCTAACAAATCGATGCCATTTTACTGCAAAATATGCGATTTGGATAGATAATTAGTCTACATTGTATTTGGACGTTCGAGAAAAAACACGCATTTGCATAAAAATCCGCCCCATATTCATTACTTAATGAAATAATACCAATTTGAGTCAACTTTGCATCTATATGACTTTTTCATGTAAAGCGACGATCGAGATGTATTCCGAGATATTTAACTTCCGATTGTTGAGTAATTGTTTGGTTATTGATATGAATATTGTATCAAATTGTATCAAACAAATCATGACCTTTAGGGGTAATCAGTCGTGGTACAAACAATGTGTGGTTAACATTATAATCGCCGACAGCAGACAGAAAACGGGGGCAAGAGAGCTCGTAGTTGCTTGAAGATAATCTTCGCAAAAATCACACATTAAGTAGTGTCTGATTCGAGTATCTGTATTACTTAAGAACATTAAGGTTGCCGAATTTACACCCTACCTTCGAATTTCCAAAAATCCCTTCTTAATGAATCTACATAGGGAGAGGGGAACCTATAGTCCAAATTTTGAATCAGTCAGTCACTCAGTAACGTTACACTTTTATATATGTAGATATATAGATATGCAAGGCATACTATGTTTGATGGATACTTTAATAGGAAAGTTTACAATATCAGACAGACTTATATTTTAAGGTCGCTTTATATTTATGTATGTATATAAATTATTTGTTATAAATTCCATTAAAAGACCCTGAGAAAATTGATATTTTTGTGTTACATAAAAATCAAATTTAATTAATACGTTTTTTCATCATTAAAACCAGAGTATTTTTTCTAACCATACTATAAAGATAAGGAAACGCACATAAAACCTAATTTAAATTTGAGATGAAAAATCCTCTGGTGAAGACATTTAAAGCATAAATTAAACGATTTTATTTTATGAGACACAGTGAAGAAACAATCAAAATCATATCTTTTCACTAATAAAGATAAATGAAGTGATATAAATGGAGTTTTGTAAATATTAGAGAAAAGTGATTTTGTTATTCAATACCCTACATTAAGGCAAATATTCTAAGAAATTGTAAAAATGTAATTAACGAAACTAAAGCCTGAATTCGTAATTCTTGTCCTGTTTTGAAAATAAATTTAATCAATATATTTAAAAAAAATTCCCCTGGAGTTTTTTCCTTTTTTCCCATTTTTCCTATTCAAATTCAATGTTAAAAATAAGAAAAGGGAAAAAAGTCCACGGGAATTTTTTTTTAATATAAAAAGTTTTGCAGAAACGCTTTATATAGGAACTGCAGTTCATGCAGCGAACTTAAATTTTAATGTGTAATTATCACATCTCTGTGTTATAGTGTAGGGTACCTTATTACCATTTTTACACAATCTCTTATATTCTTATCTGAATTTTCATTTCTCTTTGTTGGTCCATTAAAACTGACCAACTTCATTAAAAACTCGTATAGATGGAGATTTTGTTTTTGCGATTTCATCACTAGATAGAAATGGAGTTAAACATTTTAGGTCATACGCTGAAATTTGTTCACTTTTCCACTAATTAATTGGAAAAGTGTGGCCGTTAAAACACAAGAATAAATTATTGATGAAATTTGTATTTAAACTCTAATTTAAAACAGGTGTTTTTTTTTGGAGTTGAAGTTTATGAAATGACACTGATCATTTGCTCAACAGCAAAGCCATTTAAGATTAGAAATTATTGATTTACTTAAATTTCGAATGAACAAAAACAACATTTAGCTTCCGATAAATATCTTGAAGATTCATGTATATTGCTGGACGTTTGTATGTAATTAAGAGAGTTTATATTACATTCTTTATAAAAGAAATATTTGTTTTTATTTTTAAATACAGCACTATTTTTTTGTTCGTTTGTTTTGTTCATAAAGTGTTTCGTTTGTTTTTTATACGAGTATTTCATCGATTTGTATAGACTGAAAACAAAAAGTAAAATCTCACAGACATTTGTACCCATATTGATCTCATAAAAAATCAAAGTTAATAGCTTTGGATTTAGATTTTGTTATTCTCTAAAGCCATAAAAACATTGTTATACCAGCCATATGGTATGGGTTACTTTACTTTAGTTAAATACGAACTCACAGATATACTAAATGTATCTGTATCCATGCGTATGTGTTTGTATCTTAAATATCAAATGTGTCATATTCATTACGTTTTTCATACAAATCTAAAGAAAAAATAATATAAAAACCAAACTCGACCATTAACATTTGCTTACGATTATTGCTTTGGTTTTCATAGAACTTTATACACATCATAAATGCATCTGTATCTTAGGGATTGACTGAAAAACGAACAACAAAAAACAAACACCTAGTGTAAATGATATCATTTTCATTTTATTATGGTTCAGTTTTATTTTGTGATAAAGTTATAGGTAAAAAAACAGAACTTTACTAAGTAATATTCCGTTTAAAAATATAAACACTTTTTTTCCCTTTCAGTTGTTATTATCTTTTGTATAATTCTTAAGAAAAACAACTCAATTTCATGCAACTTATTGTCATAATAAAATAAAATCTGGGAAATTGTTGCATATTAAGGAAATAGATTATACAATGTGCCATTTTTATGTACATAGATGATGAAAAGGAATGACCTTGCTTTCATGTTTCTCAATAAAAATCATCAATAATGAAATATGGATTTGCTTTAAATTCATTTAGAGCTTTTTGTCATTTCATTTTTTTCACAGTGTTATGCTGTCATATTATTTTTATTCAGTATTGTTTGACAATTCATCATGGAAAGACTTACACAGCAACAACTTCTCAAATTAAACTGTTGTATTACGAGAATGTTTTTCTTGCATATTTTTGGTATTTCAGAACTGTCAACTGGCCGCACTGTAGTTCCAAACCTTAATCTAGCTGGACAGAATTATAAAATTTGTTAAATAGATTTTTTATAATAACAAACAACTAGCTCTCATACAAAGTAAAAGAGTTTTTTAATTGGTCGTTTTGGTTTTTCTGGGAAAGCGCATGTTGTATAAAGCTACGTACACACGGTTGTCAGATTTTACAATGTTGTCAGATCTGGCAATGTGCTAGCAATGTACTGACAATGAAATATTATTACCAAAAGGTAAATTGTCAGTTTAGACGATTGTAAGAAAACCTTACAATTTCATTGTCAGACAATTGTCAAACAATAAATTTATATGCCAACAAAAATTGTCAGTTCACACGGTTGTCAGATTGTTGTATGGCAAAGATAACCAGATCTCTTG
The DNA here is from genome assembly GCF_958450345.1 of Calliphora vicina. Lineage (NCBI taxonomy): Eukaryota > Metazoa > Arthropoda > Insecta > Diptera > Calliphoridae > Calliphora > Calliphora vicina. Next base: position 56,201,681 of record NC_088780.1, on the reverse strand, counting down.
TTAGACATTGTCAGAAGAAAATTCAAATCTTTTTACAAACAATTTTAATTGTCATCTGTGTGTATTTATTAAAAAGTCGGAAATTTAAAGTATTATTATGGAACAGAAAAAAGCCATTGCATGACGGATGAAGGCAAAATAGAAAAAAATCGTCGCAAAGATTGGGTACTTCGTCATCAGTTGGAAGGATTTTACGCTACATTGCTCATCCACTTACGAACTGACGAGCCGGAGTTGTATCATAATTTATTGCGAATGGTCTCCGAACAATTTGATAAATTTTGGCGATTTTTTTTTTAAATGTGTGATTTTAAGGGTCCTCCCACTGATCCCCATTCCGAACACCTCAGCCGACTAAATAATACAGCACAACATAGAAGTGTGGACTTGATCATACTATTTCAACAAACAATCTTTGTTTTAGCGTCAAAAAATAGTAAAAACTAATGTGCTATTTAGAGGGACACAAGAGTTATTCAGATATACCGTAGCTACAACATTACTCAATATTGTTAGTGAAAAATTAGGAGTCCCTGGAAGTTATTCTAAAAAAAGTAAAAAAAAATTGTTCTTCCTATATTTTTTTCAAAAAAAAGTGCACGAAAAATCTATTTTTTTGGAAAAAATGTTAACAAAATTTGTTTGGCGGACTCTTAGCTATATTATTGCCATATAAAGTTAAGCGGTATCACCAAGTCTGAATTAGCAACGTAAGGTGTTTACACGATTGTCAGATGTCTGATAATATTATTGTCCTACAATGTACTGACAATACTTTTTCTGACAACGTTGTAAGACAAAAATTGTAGGTTTACACGGTTGTTAGACATTTTCTGACAATATTGTAAGATCTGACAACCGTGTGTACGTAGCTTAACAAATCTTCGCTCATATTTTTGTTTAAAAATGTCTAAAAAAATTTTCTTAACTAAAATTTTTCTTATAAAGAAGTGGCCACTTAAAATCGGTACGAATTAAAGCGAGCATAACTTTTCAATGAAACAATGTATGTTAACATTTTATACATGAAATTAAAGGTAATTTATTAAGCTTTAAAAAAAATATAACTGTAGGTTTGAGTGTCCCAAATTTTTTTTTTTAAAACTATAGTTAAATATGAAATTTTATCTTTCTATCATGATTGTAACCCGTGCCGACTTGCGATTTAGTTTTGTGGTGCATTTACAAGGGGAAAAATGCAATTTTTTCAGTTTTTGTAATAATTTTGCCATTAAATAATTACTTTTGCAATTTAATTTAAAAGAACCGATATGTGTACGTAATTGTCGTTCTAATAAGACATAAAACACAAAAATTGGTTAAAAAATTTTAAAGTTATTGAAAAATCGCCAGGCCATTAACGTGTCTCAGGCTACTAGAACAAGAAACGTAGGAACAAAATTAACATCTTTTAAGAAATATTAAAATAAGAGCTTATTTCTACTTAAAATATATACATATTTACTTGTATAAGAGTTTTTGTCTTCGTAGGATACCGTTAACCTATTCGCAGGTATGACCAACAAAAAAATATTTTTTTAACGGCAGTTTCAAAACTCCAATTTCAAATTTTTAAAAATTTTGTTAAACAAATTACAGAATTTTTTGGTCATCACTTGGGGATTTATTGTCAATATAATAGGGAATAAAAATGTGAAAAAATTATGTCAATCGCTCCTATAGTTTTTCCGTACCTTCGATTTAAATTTTGCTATTTTCGAGAAAAACTAATTTTTGGTCCATATTTTGGCGAATGAGCCGAATTTCCTTACTGTTATGATTTTTAAGTAAAAGCTATTCAGAATATTATAGTCCATGTAATTCTAAATATAGTCTGAAAGTTTTACTAAAATCGGAAAACGTCAACCCTTAAATCGAGAAGGTCAAAGGTCAAATTTTTCAATATTTGGAATTTCTTATGGAAAAATAGCGAAATGTTATATCGTTTTGGTCCGATTTTGGTGAAACTCAAGAAAAGTATAACATGAAGTCTAGTATTTATAATAACAGCATAAAAATTAAAATTAACCCTTAATAGCACTTGGTGTTAAAATGAAACTGAGCTTTTAAAATCACGAAAAACACATTCGATATGAATGGTGCTAACTTTAATGTTTTTCAGAGTTAAGTAAACTCAATCATTAAAATTGTTTTTTAAATTTAATAAATACAAAGTACACTAAAGGGTTAAAATCAATTTTATTATTCAAAAATCCTCAATAAAATATTAATTACGTTATTAAAGCAAAAATCAGGTATAAATACAATATTTTGCCGTTTGAAAAATGTGTTGTCAAAATTGAACAAAATTGTGAACATTTTTCAAAATGGCTTCGTAATACTATTTTCTAATACACAACACAATATTTTAAAGTTTGTTTCCTATAAAAATCAAATTTTCATCAGCACTATTGCAATGGACTATTTTTTAATGGTTTTAGAAGTTTGGGGTAATTTTAACCCCAAGTGCTATTATGGGTTAATTTTAATTTTTGTACTGTTATTATAAATACTAGACTTCATGTTATACTTTTCTTGAGTTTCACCAAAATCGGACCAAAACGATATAACATTTCGCTATTTTTCCATGAGAAATTCCAAATATTGAAAAATTTTACCTTTGACCTTCTCGATTTAAAGGTTGACGTTTTCCGATTTTAGTAAAACCTTCAGACTATATTTAAAATTATATGGCCTATAATATTCTGAATAACTTTTACTTAAAAATCATAACAGTAAGGAAATTCGGCTCATTCGCCAAAATATGGCACAAAAATTAGTTTTTCTCGAAAATCGCTAAATTTAAATCGCTGGTACGTCCGAAATTCCAAAAAAAATACTCTACTGCAGGTTTATGTGTGTTTATTGCGAATACATTTTCTGGCTTTTCTTCTTATGCCTCCCATTAATAGTTGCACAACTTTTCTTCCCACTTCTACCGTTATTCCAGCATATTTGTTCCACTTTGTTCTCATCAAAATCTGGTTATTTACTGCACCTGCACTCTTTTTCAATTTTCGTTTAACAATTGCCCAATATATCTCGATTGGACGAAGATTTGGTCAATTTGTTTAATTGATGTGTTTTGGTATAACATCAATATTATTATCATTATAGTTGTATTTGAGTAATGACAACTTGGCTGAAACTTTGTATCAGATGTGTGATGTCTTATAAATGACAGCAATCGATTTTCCAAACTCTCTTTTTATAAAACATGTCTGAAAAACTTGACATAATACTTTTTTTTCAATCTTACGTATTCATATTTAAAAGCCACACAACCTCGAGCTATCGAGACCAAAAATTTTTGATCTAATATCGGCTGAAAATCTGATTTTGGCTATCTCATAACCCGACAAAGTCGGATTTTCTAGATATTTGTGCACAATTTTTTCTCTAGCTTCTTGTTTTTACCGTCCGAATGGAGCAACTACAGCGACTACGCTACGGCCAAGATTTTAATGAAATTATTTAAAAAAAGTAAATGTCAGAGATTTTAAGTGTTTTATTTAAAATTGAAAGCCAAAATTTATATGAATTTTAATTTAAACTTATTACTTTAAATAATTCTAAAAAAACTTAAAACGTTTGCGAACAAATTTTAAATGTTTTTGAACTTAAACGAAAATTTAAATTCATATATTCAATTCACAAGGTCTCCTATCAGTCATATTGTCATAATGTCCTAATATTTCTCAAATTGACAGCTCGGCTTAAACGACTCTTAGGCATTCGGCGCAGGTCTCTGCTGGTAGGTTACGATAACACAATAAACATAGCATACAGAGTAGTATTATTTTAGGAAATTTTTTGCTTGAAAAACAATAAAAACTATTGTGAAATATTAGGACATTATGACAATATGACATGATAGGAGACCTTGTGAATTGACCAATTATCTTTTCGTCGTGACAGAATTTCGAATAATCGAATGATTCCATTATATCCATAGATTGTTTCGATTCTAGCTACCGATAGTCAGTTGAAAAAGAAGCATTATGGTTGAAATAACCGAATTTTTGTCAGTCAACAGCAGAAAAATTTAGTCATTAAGAATGAATCAAATTAAAATTTTATGTTCTTAAAGCAATTATTAAGGTGCTTATCATTCTTACTTCTAAGGATATTTTGAGTAAATTATAACAAAATATCACTTTCGAAACGAACTACGCCTGTTTTCCAGATTATATACCGATTACAACTATGAATGTGACAACACCGGTAAAATGCCGCCATTTTATTGGGTGAATGAATTAAAAATCCCAGTTTTTGTTTTTAATAACTAATTTGTAATTTTGAAGGGTACATATCAATCATTTATTCTCACTTAGTTATAGAAACAAGTGTAAGCAACAACATTTTTTTTTGCTTCAAAAATGTATGTGCCAACAAAGCGTCATATGCCAGAAGTTTAGCTTTACTTTATTAATTTGAAAAAAATAGTGCCGCTGAAGCACACCGATTGCTCACCAAAGCTTATATTGATTGTGTTCCATCGATTTCACACTTCAGTTCAGAAGTGGTGATTTTGATACGGAAGACAAAAAAGTTTGAAGTTCAAGAATTGGATTCCGTCGAAACCAGAGGAAATATTGGAACTCCTTCGTACAGGAAATACTGACATCCCAACATATGATTGAATGATTTCCAGGGTCTCCGAATCCGAAGGCGGATGCAGAAGCATCACGGTCATCATGAATCAGGAGTCCTTAGCGCCTCTTCGAAAGGTCTACTACAGTTTTGAGTCGTTCTTTTTTCGAGTTTACCGAGGGGGCGAAGAGGATAAACCTGAAATGAGACTATTCGTCCTATTTTTCAAAAGGACACCGTCTCTAACTCTGAGATGGAGGATGAACTTTTTGGATGATTGTACGATGTACTTGACGAGGACGGCTTCTTGTATTCGGACCAAGAGGACATCAACGTCACAATCGTTCCCAAAACGGAGATGGTGAAGGTCACACAAATTAACCTTCACCAGTCCAAAGCAGCTTCGGCTGCCCTGCTCTGAGAGAGGGGAAGCGCTCTCACTTATCCAAGAACCCTGGATACATCGTGAAGAGGTTCGCGGACTTGGTGGCAAAGGCTATATTCTTATGTACATGAAAGGCACTGGTAACATAAGATCATGTATAGTAACCAGCCATAATCTCAATATCTTCATTCTTTCTGATTACAGAGGTGAAGATAGTCTCTCAATTTTGGATCTTTCTAACATAAGTAAATGAACTACTTATCGTGACTGCTTCAAATCAAAATTATCTTGTGCATATAGTGGCTTGTATAACCTATGGGCATAAAGATAAACATAGACATATGCAACATCTTATGATCAAAGTAAATAAAACAAACAATATACTTACAAAAACATGTATTAGTAAAACATTTTGACCTTTTCCTGTTGTTATTTCAATAATATTTTCATGCATCATATGCAATACAACAGATACCGCAGCCCAGCGAAAAGAAATTTGTGAATTGTTTAGTGCTTCAATCGCAATAGTTGCGCACGCCTAGTAGTAAGAAAAATAACACAGAACTACTTATTTAAATGGTTCTTTGAGGATAGTGAGAAGTTTTTAATTGACAGGTCACGGAACGGTATAAGTACTAGATTTAAAATACAAAATTATTAATAAATTGTAAACTTTTTGGCAAATTTCAACAAGAATTGACACAAATTTCCACCGGAGATCGTTTGCTGCGTTAATCTGAGTCAATCCTGCTGCCTAAATCAATAACACTCTTTGCGGGGTTGTCGAATGCAAATCCGTGAAAGATTTAATAACGTGAGCATTTAATAAGAACGACACACGCCGTTGAAATTCAAAACAAACTCGTTACACACATTCCACCACAACAAACAAATAAAATACCTTTTGGTTCTTATAGATTCTTTTTCCGTTTCAGTTTTTAATTTAAGAATCTTGTTGGTTGTTGATTGTGATAAACTTTAACAACCTTCTTAAAATGTCATTGTGTTAAAACACCATGTTAAACAGTGTGTTTTGCCTTTTTCAGTCGTGTTTTTTGCACTTTTTGCCTTTATTTTGGCTTTAAACAACATGCGTGCCAATTTTATTGTCACTTTAATAATGACAAGTCGGACGCAGACGCACCAGAAGTGAAGAGAACGAAATCTTTAAAATCTTGAACACATTTCTTAAGGGCTTAAGAACAGAAAGAAAAAAATAAATGCTAACAAGTCTGAATACGTACGTATTTAAAATTATATGACTTTATAATGGAGTAAAATGTGTGAATAAAAGTCACTTTAATTTTCAAAACAATTTAAAGTTTTATACATACATATGTAGGTATTATTCTCTGGTAGGTATTTGTTTATTTTTGATTCTTTATGTCATGAATATCATAACCTACTTGTCAAATATGATCTGATTCTATACAATTTGACCTTATGTTTAGTAGGGTAGAAGGGGGACCATTCGACATAGGAGCACATCTGCCAACACCGATTTACTTGTAAACAGATCACTAGATTTTGTTACATTATCAACTTTTGTTTTCCTTTATCGGTCATATACTATCCCTTAAAGTTTGACAGTTTCATTTCACATATGATCAGAGACAGGCATAATTAATTGTTTTTTCTTGTCTTTTGTTATTCAAAAAATATATTACAATTGCGTCGCTAATTGGAACCAGATAAACGCGACATTTGTATTGATTTTCATTTAATTGGTTCCGAAATTCATAATTATAGCAGACATAATAGATTTTCAATAAAAAAATACCATTTTTATGTATTTTTGTTTCAGCTTTGTACAAACATTTTCATATTAACGACGCAAATCGAAGCACTAACGACGTACAGTGGAGCCCGTAGAACAAGTGAGGTTGCTAAAATCATTAAATAATCCTCTTTTACCATGATAAAAATATAGAAGGTAGTTTCAATCAAAATTTTTTTTTTAAAATAAGGTTTTTTGAAGTTTCCTTTTTTTGTGAGCATTATAAAAAGCGTTGCCACACTCCAAAAAATTATTATGATTTTCGAGAATTTTTTTACAAAAAATGTGTAATTTAATTTATTATTTAAATAAAAATGTATTATGTTGTGTTGGGAGTTATTGATTCAATTCCTAACGTTCGATTACTTATTAAAACACGTTGACTATTTTTATATGTATGCATTTTCTTCATTTTTTTTATTACTATGTAAATATTTTATATCTTTTAAATGGAGGTTTAATTATAAGAGACAAGTAGCACACGGAAGAATGTAGTTTCAAGATCTAGCCGAGCACTCTCAGAAAATATAAAAAGTCTTTGAAATCGGATGGAAAACAAAAAATAGCACGCGTTTAACAAATTTACATGTCGAAGGTGCCCTACTTTGGGTCCCATAGCGCCGCCATTGAAGTATTTGTGGGGTTCATTTTCAAATCTTAAACTCGAATATTCCTTGGGTACGCCGTTTAGAAATACGAAATTTATTTTCAAATAATTTCGATTCTACTCCAGTGTGCATAGTTAATGGATTATGATCGGTAATAATCGGTGATATATATCCCAAAATATGTTTACATAATAAATAGTATTTTGAAGTTACCTTGTGTTCATTGGGACAGCATTCATATCCAATCTCACACGCTTTGTTTTAACTGAAATATTACTTTTAACTAAATGGTCGGAGCACACCATTGGCTGTTTTGGCAAATCTTCTTCGCAAGCTTTACATATATCCATAAACTGTTGTTGTTGTTGGGTAAATATTTTTTCTATTTTTTTTTAATAATTTTCAAATTAATGAAAATTATGTATTCCCAAAGGGAAAATTTGAAATTGATATGGCATTACTATTTTAACGAAAACGTCAAAATCCTTATGCATGTCAGACGTAGAATTTTAAAAAATAAAGAGAGAATGAAACTACCTTCTATTTTTCTACTATGTCTTTTACAGTAAATTGTCCAACGAATTCAAGTATCGTTATTACAATCAGATTTTTGGTTCAGAAGATATAGCCCTTCAAAGTTGACTGATTTTCAGTTTTCAAAAAAATAGACCATTTTTAGGTAACGGATCGTCATTATTTTTGATTCTATGATAGATATATTTATTAAGAATAGAATTAACAAAAATTGTACTGTTTGCTTTGTATTTGTCCAGGTAAATCGATAATTACCAACTATCCATTTTTTCAATATTTCTCAACTTTGAAGGAAAATAAAAAAAAACTATCAATTTCTATATTTGCCATATTTTCAAAATAAGTTCTTTGATTATTCCTTTACCTAATGCAAAAACTCCCAGCTGCCCGTTCTTGCCCCATTTTTGCTAGAGTTAAAATTTTGAAAAAAGACATGGTTCCAAACATTATTTACCAACTATACATTTTTTTTAATATTTCTCAACTTTGCACAGTGGTTTATATTAACAACTGTAACCACAGTAGCCCTTTGATCTTTCAAGGGATAATTGGCTTTTAGATTTGTTTTATGAATTTTTGAAATAAAATATTTCAATATGAAAATTCGTTTGTTTTAAACAATTTTAGTAAATTTATATTCCATTTTAATTTAGTTGAATTATACACTGAAAAAAAAAATAAATTAAAAAGTTATACAAAGTTATATAATGCAATATGAGGTATTACTAAGTAATATAAGGTAGTAAGGTAAAATAAGACATTAATATATATTAGTGTGTCCCAAAAAAAGTTTTTTTTCTTATTTTCGTGGGTGCTCAAGCATAATTTGAAAGCTTATAGGGTAGAGTATTTTTGAGATTTTTTTTTCAGATTTTTCGGAAGAGGTTTAGAGGTCGCTCAAGTCGAGTTTTTGCCAAAAATCTTTGTCAAGACCCACGATTTCCATTACACAGTTTAAAAGAAAAATGTCCAGGTGAAAGGATTAAAAAAAAGAATAGTTTTCGGAACAGGATGAAAACTTAACATTTTTTGTCGAATAATAAACGAAATATCCAAAAAATTCTGATCTATGTATGGGTTTCGTGGGCGGTGGTCGTGACCGATTTTATTGAAACTCGACATGCGTTCCTGGTTTCAATAAATGTATGTACCAAATTTCTAAACTTTTGCTTGGATATAAACAATTTTACGCGAAAAAATCAATTTGGATTGTATGGGCAGTGGGCGTGGACTTTTTTGATAAAATTTCACTTTTTTTTTTAATTTAGTCCATATAATTCTCGGTGTCAAATTTCAATGCTCTACGACCACCCCTTATAATTTTTGCTCAAAAATGTATTGCATTTGGATTGCATGGGCGGTATGCGGTGGGCATGGCCGATTTTAATAAAACTTAGCATACGTTCTTCTTTTGTTTCAGAAAATATATGTACCAAATTTCTAGACTTTTACTTGAATAGGAAAAATTTTATGCGAACAAATCTATTTGGATTGTATGGGCAGTGGGCGTTGGGCGTGGTCGATTTTGATAAAATTTTATTTGTTTCTTAGTTTGGTCCATATAATTATCTGTGCCAAATTTCAGCGCTCTACAACCACTCCTTATAATTTTTGCAAAAAAATGTATGAAGCCATCCCTCTGTTGGGTGGGTTAGTATATTACAGATTACACGCTCATCCGCAAATTTCATCGCAACTAACTTCATCACTTTTATTATCTTAAGAATCAGATTAATACAATGAAAAATAAACCTATGGGGGAAACTTGGGGGAACACAACTAAAACTTTAAGTAAACATAATGAGTTTTACAAAAAAGTAACAAACATATAGGTTAACTAAAACATTAATTTCACAAGAATTACAATACAAGTTAGTTTTTATTATTTTCTAAAGATAAAATAAATACCTTTAACTTCAAAATCCATTGAAAATAGTTTAATTTTGTAGACTACAGCAATTGCAAGACCGTTTTGAAGTGCACTTTTGCTTTGAATTATTCTTCCAGCTTCGTTGCAGCGTTCAGCTGTGCTTTGCAAAAGAATATTTGCTCATGCTTTCAATTTTATTTTTAAAAAGTCCCGTTAGATTTCCAGTAAAAACCGGTTTGCCATTAAAAAGATTGGATATTTAAGAGACAATTTTTTTGCATTTTGTCTAAATATTTTGTGATCGTTTTATTTATTTTTGGCCTATGGGCGGAACCACTGTGCTTTGATGGAAAATTAAAAAAAACTATCAATTTCTATATTTGCCAAAAAAAAAAATTTAATCTATTCTGAGATAATTTTAAATCATAAAAGAATTTAAAAAGAAAAAGTAGGCACCTGAAAGGCGTAGAACCATTTTCAAACACTCATTTCATAGGCTGATCAATTATCTACCATTTGCTTTTTAAATTTTTTGATTACCTCATTTTGTTCAAAAGTTATGATTTTTGCAACAAAAAAACTCAAATGGCGCCACTGTGCGACGTAACTTCAAAGCCAGCTGTTGTTTTAATAAAATGAAAGGAAGTTCTCAGAAGTTTTCAGAACAGGATGAAAACTAAATTAAATATTAAAATTTTTTATCGAATGATAAACGAAATATTAAAGAAATTCTTATCTATGCATGGGTTTCATGGCGTGACAAATTTTATTGAAACTTCTCCTTTGTTTCAGAAAATGTACATCTTAAATTTCTACACTTTTGCTTGAATTGTACAAATATTATGCGAATAAATCGATTTGGATTGTATGGGCGGTATGCGGTGGGCGTGTCCGATTTTAATAAAACTTAGAATGCGTTAATTTTTTGGTTCAGAAAATGTATTTCTATATATCGACATATTCATTGCAGACCCACAAAAGTCCTTATGAAATTCTGTCTTTTGAAAACACGATACAGTCCAAACGAAAGAAGGTAGCTGGCTAAAATTTTCCACAATACTCTGTTGATAATTTTTTTAGTTCCTATTTAACTTTCCCTGGATTAAACTTTCTTCAAGATTGACTTTCCTTCAAATTTCAAAACAGTTGATTCAGTATTCATCTGTCAAACAAACACAAAACTGCACAGAATCACGTGGAATATAGTATTAGATACAATAGTTCTTGGTCTTGTTTGAAATTGAGTGGTCATAGAACTAAATTTCCATTTTCTATTTTACAACACTATCTTGGTTTAAAGGCTGACAAAATCTAACTAGTTCAAGAGTTGAAGCCGTCAGACTTGAATTTACATTTTAATTATACCTACACCACCATAGTGGGGAGGGTATATTGGGTTAGTGCTGATGTTTGTAACTTTAACACTTAACACTTTCTTAGTCGATTAAGACCGTCCGTCTTTCCGTCCATGTAAACCTTGTAATCAAAGTACAGGTCGCTATTTCAAAGATACCGCTATAAAATTTGGTACAAGCTTTTCTATTGAATTTTTTAGAATCGGTCCATTATTTCTCCTAGCCCCAATACGATTGCCCTATCTGTAAATAATTAAGCTCTCATAAATATCTTATTTAGATTGATATCCAAACCAAATTCTGCAAAAATAAGCTTTATATAAGCTTAACTCGCACCACAAAATTTCCATCGGTCCATAATTAGTCATAGCTCCCATATAAGGCCCACTTTCGAAAATCACTTTAAACATCATAAACCTCTTAAAAATTATGGTATTCCCATAATAATTAACACAAATAAGTTGTATATATACCAAAGTTATTACACCAAATTTTGTAACGATCGGTCCATAATTAGTTATAGTTCCCATATAAGACCCACTTCCGAAAATCATTTTAACAAGTAAAGATTTCTTAAAAATTTTGGTATTCAAATAAAATTCAACACAAATAAGTTTCATATATACAGAAGTCATGCCACCTAATTTTCAAAGAAAACTGTTCTTCTCGGTGTAGGGTATCATATGGTCGGGCTTAACCGACTATACTTTCTTACTTGTTTTAAACTGTTTCAGCGCCGAATGGAGATCGCTATGGGACCATGACAATGGACTTTTCGTGGGCTGAAATTGAAGTCACTGTTTTGGTTTCAGCACACACAGCCCGCGAAACAATGCACATAGGTCTGGCGAAGCACATTTTTTGGCCAAAACTCAAAACTCTTTTTCCTATATTTGTTGTTAGGATGTAGTAGCAAACACTTCAGATAAACAAAAAAAATATTTTGTTTTTACAAACTTCAATTAACCGTTATTCTATGAAGGGAGAAAGTTCAATGTTTTAAGTGCAGTGGTAAACTGAAACACGTGGTGTAATTTTTTGTTTTCTTTGAGTCACATATTACACGAAAATAAATAAACTTTTTAAGTCAGTTAGTTATGGATATTAATGACGATGGAAAGTAGTTAAATTTTTAATAGTGAAATATTCAATAAAAAATATGGTAATAAGAAATTACATAAAAAACTTTCATAACCTAAAAATCAGTGATTTTAACTTTTTATAAAAAAAAAATAGTATATAACTTATATAATTTCAACCGATTTCAACCAACCAAAAACGCACAAAATTACAGTGATATTTTGTGCTTACGAATCATCAATAACTTTCTGCTCGTTTTTGCTTATTTTGAAGAAATCAATTTTTGTTTCAGGATACTTTTACTTCAAAAATTGTGATTTACTCATAATTATATAATGTATATAACATACATAATTTCAACCGATTTCAACGAACCAAAAACGCACAAAATTACAGTGATATTTTGTGCTTAGGAATCATCCATAACTTTCTGCTAGTTTTTGCTTATTTTTAAGAAATCAATTTTTGTTTCAGGATACTTTTACTTCAAAAATTGTGATTTACTCAGAATTTGGCAGAGTGGAAGTAAAAAACAAAAAAAAAATTAAATTATTAAAAACTTAAAAAAAATTATGTTTTTTGTTATTAATTGTATCATTTGTATGAATTTATGTATATAAGTGAATATTTTAGTTTTGGCCAAAAAAAGTGGGTCGCCAGACCTATGTGCAATGGCTTTATTGAGATATAATGAATGACTCAGATTGTTATTTCGGGCAGATTTAAAAAAAACACCTCAAAATTAATCACCTATAACGTTTAAATATTTCTAGACCGGAAAGAGTCTCCAGTCAAAAAGACAATTAAGTACTCCAGGAAAAACTGCATTAGTTTCAGAACTAATGATTGCTGTTGAAATTACCATCTGCCACGGAAACTTTAAAATACCTCTTGGAGCGGTTCAGAAACCAGATCTTAGACTAAAACTGTCACCTTCAAAACTAGCTGTAAGGAAGAGCAATATACAAATACCCGTTCTTTAAAATGGGTTTAAAGTAGTTTTTCCAAAAAAATAGAATCCATTGAATATTTTTGGACAGATGTTGAGGTTTTATGCTTCATAAGGATCTACAATAATCAAGATTAGACCGGAATCATTGAATCAAATTTTCTGTTTATAAGGATACAAAATTTATAGTCTATTTGGTTGTGAATTCAAATGTTATTGTTGATGATTTAAAGGAAATTCGAAATATTGAGGTTCATTCCGTCTAAATATTGCATATTTAGATATTCATGGTCACTTAAAAAACACAAATACTCGTATTATAGAATTTATCACTTTTTCTCAAAATGATTTTTCTCTTGACTGATTAGACCAGAATTAGCTTTTGATCATATAAATCAAAGATAAAAATCACGTAATTTGTCATTTTATTGTAGTGATGTGAAGCCTCTTTTGTCTATTTGACTAAAAGGAACTAATGACAATTTGTCAAATCATTTGTGTCAATTATGTCATAGAGTTTTGAGAAAACAATACGTTTAATAATTCTATTATATTTTACTTACATTCATTCATACATACACGTACAACGGCACATAAACTTGGTGTTGATCTAATGAATTGTTGTCTATTTAAATGACATACAGTCATTATTTAAACAAAAAAAAATAAAATAATAAAAAACAAATGAACAAAATTCATACAATAGAATAAAAACTTTGAAAACTTTATTAAAATGGTATGATTAAATAGGTTTCTTAGTGTATATGACAGGCATTTTTTAAACTTTTTAATACCAGTTGCGGATGTGTTTTCATTTAGAAACATGAAAAATTGCTTCAATAAGAAAAATGGTAATAATAAATTTAAAAAACTGCTCTATACTATCTACCTACTTTTATTATAGTATTTCAACTTTCTACTTAATTTTTGACAAATAGATTTTGCAATTGAGTGGAATTCTCAAAATCATTGAAAACCAAGAATTTTATGTAAATTAAAACCAAATAATTATTTAATTTGAAAAGAAGTTTCTGAAGATATGTTATTTTGTAAAAACTAAAAATTATTTAAATAATTTTTTCAAATTTATGTTCAAATGCTCAATATATTAATCGTAATACAACTCAATAATAACATAAAAATCCACTTTTAATAAATAAATACAGTTTTTCCAAAAGAAACTAATTTATAGCACCAGTTTTAGACAGATAGACCACCCAAGTCGCCTATACTCCTAGCACCAAAATGTAAAAAAAAACAAATAAACAATTCTGTCTGACATGATCATTAACATTTTTATAAACTACAGTTTATTTTTTGTTTGGTTCGTTTACTTCCTCCCAGTAAAAAAAAATCATCGTTTTTTTCTCATTTGGTGTCTAAAGAGTTGATTAGATTTTCTTGCATTTAAACCAGGCTTTAACATTAAAACCACCAACATCGAAAAATGTCATAAAATTTCATTTCAATCGTTAAGATGATAAGAAAAGTGAATTTCAATTTCCATTATTGGTTTCTTCACTCCTCAGCAACACAAAATAAAAATAGAAAAAAAACATTATTAAATAATCTTTATAAAATGGAGCACTTATTGACAACTTCAGACTGACCCATCATCGACCACAAATTTAGGTTGTCGTTGTCGTTCTGTTACCTGCACAAGTAAATTTATAGGAATTTATTTTATTTTTTATTTGTACCAGCATTTCTTATTTTTTGGTTTTTGTAATTTATAAACTCTTCTAATTGGAATGTGTAAACTTAATCGTTGCACACATTTGAAATGAACATTTGAATCGATTACATATTTGATGTTTGTAGCATAAATGCATCAAATAATACGTGAATAAATTGTTTATGTCAACACTTTTATTGACTTTTTAGCGATTTTTATCTTCCCACCAACTGAAACTATTTAAGTTTACATATGTTTTTTGGGAGGAATTCACTTTAAATTATCTCATATATTAGTTGCTAGCGGTAAAGCAGTTTTTATTATACGAGTATATTAAGTTATTCGACAAGGCCTATATATTATAGAGCTGTATACAATTATCATCAAACGAAGAAAAATAATCCTTGAAAATTGTAAAAATTGCACTGTCCAACAGCTTTTTTGGAACAGAATAGCGACCCTATAATTCTGAAACTTATATTCCAGCTGGTCTGAATTTTTAAACAGCGGGTCAAAGTTTTAATTTTTTGATCGAAGGGAGCATTATACTAAATGAAAAAAATGTTGTAAGTTAATGTCTGAGAGAATTCTTATTGGCTGAATTATATTGTGGAATTTGATGGGGATCATTTTTTCGGAAGATCTTAACCCTCTAGCTCCTCTCTTTAGGGGTCAATTTAATCCTCTCTCAGACATTAACTAACAAAATTTTTTCATTTAGTGTAATCCTCCATTCGATCAATAAAAAATTAAAACTTTTATCCACTGTAAAAAAAATTAGACAAGCTGACCTACCCAACATGCCCTTTCAGAATTATAGGCTCGCTATTCTGTTCCAATCAAAAAGTCTCAATTTGTTGGACAGTGTTATTAAACAATGGAATTTTTTTGTTTGTTTTTTTTTTAAATCTCCTATTTAAATAATATTTTTTAACCCTTTAATGGCCATTGGATAATTTATCATGTTTTCCTGTGTAATTCAATGCCCTTGTTTTCAAGTGTTGTAGCCATTTTCTGAGCAACACTCTAGCCTATGCCGACATCACTCTAGCCTATGCCGACTAATTTAAAAAAAATTGTATACAATTTGGAATTGATTTCAATTAAATTTAATTTTATTGTTTAGAAAATTATATTATCAGTCATATAAATAACTTTCTAAACAACATTTTCGTGAGCGATTTTCAGATGTGAGTATTATATGACTGTTTTGTCCAATTATATACCGATCGTCATCAAATTAGGTCATGTGATTTATTTCTATATGAAACTTATTTCTGTAGAATTTTATTTGAATTTAGGTTATTTGTTCCCAAAGCTGGGAACCAACAATGTATGTAGTACAATTTTTAAATTCCCCAATGTGTTCTGAATTCACCATCTCAGCATCTGCTCAAATAAATAAATCCAACATCCTAATATCCATCTCCTATAAATACAAACAAAGGCAGTCCTTATCTCCTACACAGAAAAAAATATATTTCAATTCAAACATTTATCCTATATTGAACTGGTGAGGAAGAGGAGAAGACAGTGTAACACCTACGTTTTATTTGCCATGCTCTATACACAGAAAAAACTAACTATAACTATACCGTTTCAATTCAAATATTTGTCACATATTGAACTGGTTTCAATTATTTCATAATTAAATCAAGTATTCATTTGCTCAAAAGCAAAATTTCTTGATATTTTCTATTGAATTTTGAGTTTTGAATTTGATTATTTTGACAATTGAATATACAATTTTCGTTATTGGTTGAATTTCAAATACAAAAATTATTGAATAGATAATTTCGTAATTGAAACACAAAAAATAACAAAAATGTGTTTTCAATTACGAAAATTATCTATTCAATAATTTTTTTTTACTATTCAAACATTTTTTTATAATATCAAAATTTGTATTACCGCCAGGTTCAGAGCTTTCCGAGGTAGTCCTATTTTTTTGTAAATTTCAACTTTATGCCAAATTTTTTCTAATAGCAAAGCTGTTCTCAAAAAATTAAAATCTCTTTTGTATTCAACAATATGTTCTTAAACATTTTGCAAAGATAATTTATCTTGGTAGAGTCAAAACTAATATAGTACTTATTCAGCAATGCAGTGATCACTATTTTGGGATTTTGAGGCTCCGCCACACGATATTTGAAGTCCTAATTAAAGGGCATTGCTACACGTTCAATATATATTGTGATATTTGGATCGCGATCCATTTGGATCACGCAAAATTAGGTTATTCTACGATTTCGATCGCGATCCATCAATACCGCATGCTACACGTTCAATAAATATCGCGATACTGGATTGCGGTCAATATATATTGAACGTGTAGCAGTGCCCAAAAACTTAAACTCAACTACACCTCCTCTATATCCAACCTCTATCACTTTAGAAGTTACAAAATTATTTCTACTTTGTTTTAATTTCCCCAACTGTGCAGTGTATGACTATATATGATTTATCTATACTACTCTTTCACTCAATATGTCATTCTTCTTTTTTAAACTTGTATAACAATGTCAATTTACATACGTACAGTCATAAGATGGTCGCCATTCATTGATCTATCGTCCCATCAAAAATCTCCCTTGGTATCGAAGCTACCCCACTGTACATGATGTGCGTTGGTATTTAATAACCTAACAATATCACAAACCATGCTATTTGGAAGTTGGTCCCTATAATCTTGAGCTACATACTTGGAAATCACCAGTATAGTTTCCTCATCAATCTCGCTGTAATCGGATAGAATGTATTGATGAGAATGTATTGAAATAGAATAGATATTGAGATTGATTGCGGCTACTATATATTGTTACGAATTTGCATCAGCGATTTGAATTTATGAATATTTCAAGCAGTCTGTAACGACTGCTTCAAACATTCATCATGTTTATAAACATTTTCATCAGTAGACATTAAAGCTGCTAAAAGCTCTAAAAATAGAACATTCTAGTTTTGTCCGTTAAAATAATTCATGGAGCTACTGGAAGGAAGGTGACGCTGTATATGAATAGTGGCAGCGGTTGCTGTCAGTTTAGTTGATCATAGGTGCTGTTAGAATTAACATCAATGGTATTACCTGTGTATTCTTGTACATTGTAAAGTGTGTGTATTTAAATAAAATAACTATTTAAATTGTTGTGTAAAGTTGAATAAATAATGAACTGCTTTTATTTGCAATTAAAAGACAAGTAAGGAAGTATGGTCGGTCAAGCCCGACCATATAATACCCTACACTAAGTAAAAGAGCAAAAACATTTTTCTTTTAAAATTTCAATAATTTATATTTTTGAGTGATTTCGGAAGTGGGGTTATATGGGGGCTATGACCAATTATGGACCGATCACCATGAAATTAGGTCGTGTGATTTATGTCTATATTAAAGATAAGTATGTTGAATTTTGTGTGTGTACCAGAATTTTTAAGCGATTTATGCAAGTTAAAGTGATTTTCGGAAGCGGGTCTATATGGGAGCTATGACTAATTATGGACCGATCGTAACAAAATTTGGTGACATGAATTTTGTGTATATAAAACTTATTTGGAGCGGAATTTGTGGAGATACATATATAAATTAAACATTTATGACCGCTAAAGTACAACTTCGGTAGGACATTTGTATGGGGGAAAGGTGAAATAGTGGACCGATTTCAGCCAGTTTCAATAGGCTTGGTCCTTGATAATATGTACCAAATTTCATCGAAATATCTTCAAAATTGCGACCTGTACTCTGCGCACAAGTTTTACATGGACAGCCAGCCAACCAGACGGACGGACGGACTCAGAAAGTGATTCTAAGTCGATCGGTATACTTTAAGGTGGGTGTTAGACTAATATTTTTGGGCGTTGCAAACATCTGCACAAACGCATAATACCCTCCCCACTATGGTGGTGTAGGGTATAAATACGGGGTATTTAAAGGAAATAAACCACCGTTTTTAAAAGTTAAAACATAACAATATGATCCAATCTTTTCTTACCATTTTATTTACAGTAGTTTGTAGCTTCTAGCAGGCTCCATACTAGATTCAGTAGAATCTTGTAATTTTTTTTGTGATCATTAATTGTTCACTGTTAATATTTTATTTAAATAAAACTCTAATTTAATTCTTGTACAGTACAGTTTTAGAAGTTTCAAATTTGAAACATTTATTATTTTTATTGTAAATTTTTCATTAAAGACTTTTCTTTTTTTAAGACTTAAATTATACAAAAAGATCAAAAATAGAATCAACATTAATAACTTTGTATGTACGAGTATAAATTTTGTAGAATATTTAGAGTACAGTATAGAGTTTAAGCTGTTTGTTAGTTTAGTTTTTTTCCATTTTTTTAATCTAAATATAGGTATATTTTTTCGTTAATACAATTACATATATAAATGATTGAAAAAATAACATTATTTTAATACTAAAAATTAATAAAATTTTAGAGTTTTTTTAGATACAGAAGATTGTTAAATGAAAATAAAAAAATGCAGTCAATGACATAAATTAATTAAAATATTTATAGTTTTTAAACTTTAGAATACAATTTGATTTTTTTATTTGAAATATATGTATAATTTCTGTTTAATTTAATTATATGTATGTAAATATTTGTTAAGCTTTTCAAGTCTTTTAATTTAATTTGTTTATTTGTAGGTTTTTTTTAAATAATTTTACATTTATTTTTGTTTTTCGTTAGTTACTACAAGAAAAATAATTGAAGAAACGGCAAAAATTATTTTGTTTTTCCTTTTTATATATAATTTGTAAAATCTTTAAGAAGGAGTTTTCCTTTGAGTTTAAATCATCCAATATTAATCGAAAATTATGGGTAAACGGAACCAAAATTCGACAAAAAAAAAATTTGTTGGCCTTACCAAAATTGTGTAATTATAATAAAAATATTAATTGGCAAATTAATAAATGATTACTTTGTGTGCAATATTCATTTCTTATTGATTAAAAATTAAAATATCTGAAAACTATTTAGGAAATTTAAAACTTAATCATTGTAACTATTCTATTATGTATCTCTGTGAAAACTGTTAGTTGCCTTAACAAAAGATTGGTAACCACAACTTAATAAATTGAATATGGAATGTTAAACATTCGATTAGTAAAATAATGTTGGTCGTTGAAATTAATCGGTTAGAATTTGTTTAAATAATTTATCGATTAATATTGAATATCTTTCGATATTTTTGTTTATATGTATTTATTAATTTGTTTTTTTAATTGCTACATCCAATTTAAATATTTTATTTATTTTTTATTTCTCAATATAATTACAACAATTAAACATTTATTAAATAACTCTATCTACAATAAATATTTTATTATTAATTAAATATATTTGTTTAAAATTATTACTATATTTTTTTAAATTTATTTATTTATTTAAGCGCTAAAAATCATCAACGAAATAAAATCGTAGACATGCAAATAAATTTGCGTTTTTGCATTGCAATAAAATGGAATTAAATCGAATGCATAAAACATTTGCTAATTATGATTTGCAATAATGGATTTTTAATTATTTTTCTCACTCTAACTAATTGTAAAGTTGTTTCTTATATATAAATTTAGTAGTTTGTTTAAATATTTAAAAACAAAAAATCTATTGTATTATATACAAATTAAACTACAGTTGAGAGCAAATCTTTAGTCCACAAAGGAATAATTTCGTTGAATATATGTTTAATTCCAATAACTGTAATAATCTTAGTTATTAGAAAATGTTTCTTACTAATTATTTGCTCTTAACTGTTGGTTAATGCAATTGTTTTCATTTAATAGTTGGAAGTAAAGTTACACCTATTTTTTTAAATTTCATTTATTATTTAAATGTTTAGTTTTGTGTGTGTTTTTTTATTTATTTGTTTGTTTTTCTTTTTTAATATATTTTTAATATAATTCGAAAAATATTTTTCTTTATTCATCTTTTTCATAAGTTTTGTCTTGTTGCGGTTTAAAGGCCAATAGAACCTGCGTTTTATTTTCTTTTTACTATAATTTTAATGATTTTAGACAGTGTTGCCAGAATACCTTTTGAAAATTTCCTATGCTGATTAGAAAAACTCCCTTTTTTTCCTACACCAAAAAATATTAAAATTTATCAGTAAATAATTGCTTTTTTCTCAAAATTGTGTTTATTTGTTATAATTTTTTGTAGTTTATTTCAATTAATTTTCTTAAAATGAACAGAAAAGTAACTACACCCAGATAAAAAACAACTTAAAATCAATGAAAACTATATCGAATTAATAAACTCTAACGGAGGTCTAGTAATATTGATTTTTTTTATTTCAATATGAAAGAATATTAATTTACATGTGAAAATTATTCAGCCTAACTACAAAAGCCTTAAAGTCGATTTTAAGTCCATAAAGTTGACTATTATTTTAAATTTCGTACCATATAATAAATTTCAAATATAATTTAAAACATTGTTTTATTATTTTAAAATAAGCTTTTTGTTTTGAACTTTTATATACATACATTTATTACATATTATGTACATACAAATATTTTCATTTATTTGAATGTATTTGTTGAAAATGTTTTGAAAGCTATATTTCTTATGGTACAAAAAAAAACAAAAATTCTATTTTAAGATAAAGTCGACTTTAACAAAAATTAACTTTAAAATTTCTTTTGTAGTTAGGGTGATTGATTTATTGTATTTCAATATAATTTTTCTATTATAATGAAAATTATTGAATTAATATGACGCGATCTTATTTATAAGTTGTTGTGTTTTATTTAAACTAGCTTTTTTATTAAAATCAAAATTTTCATAAAAAGTGGACTTAGCACTTTTGCACACTAAGCTATCGTTATGCTTTATTATATTAATTTGTGTGTTCAGTTCAGATGTCAGCTGAATTTAATTTGTCTTTACTGGAGGCAAACTATATTGAAGCATTTTCTAAAATAATTTGAATGAGAATTTGGTGAGAGGCACACTTTGTTTATGGCATTATTTCTGTTCACATTTCTGGAACTTTCAATTTGCCATATCCAATATTGGTAAAATAAAACAAGCTTTACTACCAATTACACAGGTCAACAGCAAAAAAGGCTTGAATACCCACTGTATGGATTTGATGCGAGATTTGATTGATGATTGAGAGATTTTTTTAAAAAATATTTTAGTAAAATTTTAATTTTAGATGTTTCTCCACATGATTAATGATAACTCAATAAGGGTTAGTCCGACTTCATTAACTTGAACTTAGAAAAGTTGAGATTTGCATAGCCTTTAATCTGTTTATATATTGCGTTTCACTCGGCTAAGTAGTTTCAGGAGTCATAATAACAAATTGAAGCAAAAAATATATTTTTAACGTGAAAATAGCAAATTTTTTTATTTAAAAAAAAAATCATTAAAAATCGAAATCGGCAGAAATTGTTCAGATTTATTGCTTTATCCCAAAGCCACATGTAATGTGAACAAAATGAGGTATTGATCTTTAAAATTGATGGATTGTTTTCGTATTTATTCACAATTAAGTGAATTCGCTATTTTCACAAATTTTGGTTTTTGTTTGATATATATAAAATTCAGTAGCTAATGTTCTTCTTCTGAATGATTGAATTTTGAAAACATTTTCCTAATGCTATGTACACATTTTCATAAATATATTTTGCGTTTCAATGGACTCAGTAGTTTCGGAGTTATAATAACAAATTGAAACAAAAAATGTATTTTTTATGTGAAAATATTAAATTTGTTTGTTTTAAAAAAATCATGAAAAATTGAAAATGGTAGAAATTGTTTAGATTTGTTGCTTTGTCGCAAAGCCACATGTAATAGGAACAAAATGAGATATCGATTATAAAAATCGATGGATTATTTTTGAATTTATTCACAATTAAGTGAATTCACGTATTTTCTGAAAATTGTCAACTCAAAAATTTGCTATTTTCACGTAAAAAATATACATATGTTTCCTTGTTAATAAAGAGATGAACTAAAAAAATCCCTATTAATCGACATTAAACAAAAAATCTGTTCCTTTTCCCTACATTTAAAAGTTATGCAAAGAATCCTCACAAAAAAGTAGAATATTTCCTACATTTGGCAACACTGTTTTTAGTTAAAATTAAAAATCTTTTTATTTTAAACCCAGAATTTCGAAAAAAAATTAAAAAAAACATTAATTTAAATATCGTTTTTCTTATTTAACTTTGACTTGATCCTTCTTAGTTTTACCGTTTATTAATCGAGTTGAGCACTTAGTTGAAATCAAGATTTAATTCCGGATATTTTTGTGAATATTTTCTGGACAAAAGCAATCATTGTTTCAAGTTGAAACTTTCAACATATGAATTGTGTTCTGTTTTATTTTTGCTTAAATTTTTATATACGCTTTTCATCGATCATTTTTTGCACGAATATAGTAGAGAGTTTAGGTGTCCTGAAACCATGTCCTTTTATGATTTTTAACATTGCGATCTTTGATGTTTTTTTTATATCGGCGTTCACATAGATTCTCCCTATTGTGTAATTTTAAAATATTACCTTGATTTCAACTAACAGTTTATGATGTCAATTTTATGAATTTCAAAATTTATTTTAACTATTTTGCCAACACAAATAATTAAATTGACATAAATTTTAAATTAAAATATTTTTCGTTGTATCAGTATTTCTTTTGGAAATAAATAACTGAACTTGTTTACATATTTTGATTTCGAACAGAGGCATTTGTTTTTAAAAGTGTTTTGTGTTAAATATTTATAATATTAATCTAACAGATTTACTTTGCACCATATTTATTTAAATTCATAGTTTTAAAACTTATGAATGATTAGTTTTTTGTTTTATTAAAATTTATTTAAAAAAAAAGTATGATATTGTTAAATAAAAGCTGTAATAAAATAAGTATTTGCTAAAAGAAATAATAACTATGGTTAAACTATTCACGATCTTTAGTATTATTAGTATTGTTAGCATAGTTTGCAAATGTGCTAAGTCCAGTTTGTAAATAAAAAATTTTGAATTCTGTTAATGCAGTTTTATTACTTATTTGCTATGATTTATAATGATAAATAATCACAGTTTAGAAAGAAAAGTGCTTTGGTGACTTCTTTGGAACTTGGGACATTTTCTATAACTTCTTTTGTAATTTTAGTGGATTTAGCACATTTTCCTTTAACAATTCTTTATTTTTTTAGTTTATTTAAATTCTATATTGTCTGTAACGTTGTATTCAAAAGTCAATGAAGCAACGTTTTAGATATCAGTAGTCGATATTATAATAAATTTCGAAATTACCAAATATTTCTTTAAAAAAATTATGATTTACGTTTTTTGCAAAACGTTAAAAAGGTAACGGTAACGTTTATTTGGATTATTCTGGTGAAGGCGATTTGCGGTAACAGTATTTACTATTATTTCGTATAACGGTATTTTCATGATAACCGTAATTTGAAACTGAAATTATTAATAAATTTTACTAAAATTAAGTTCACAAATTTGATATTTTATTTCAAATTCTGTAAATTATTAAAATCAGAAATTTTTATTTTTACAATTTCAAATTATTTATAGAATATCGGTAACGGTAATTACGATTACATCGGTAACGATAATTGCAGTTATTTCGGTAACGACAGCTAAGCGGTAACGGTAGCCAACCTATGTATTTTTATTCATTCTAGCGTTTTGTATTGAAATCAAATTTTGCATAAAATGTGGACTTAGCATATTTGCTCATTAAGCTGAAGATATTAGTAATACTCGGCTTAAACTACAGCCACAGTGGGCAAATATTTTACGAAAAAAGCTGGAACCCTATTTTAGAAA
This sequence comes from Calliphora vicina, assembly GCF_958450345.1. Lineage (NCBI taxonomy): Eukaryota > Metazoa > Arthropoda > Insecta > Diptera > Calliphoridae > Calliphora > Calliphora vicina. The sequence continues at coordinate 56,177,051 of NC_088780.1, read as the reverse complement.
AATATTAATACAAAAAAAAAATTTTGTATCATTTTTCAGTTTCAGCGATGTGAAATTAACAGATTTCAGGAAAAACAAAATTGTTACTTAACTTATAAAAAATATATACTGGAGATTTTACTGAATCGAGAAACGGCATCCTTTTCAACACGAGGTTCAAATTATAGAATATTTTGGTTTTTTTAGGTGAAACTTCAAGAAATATTTCAAGAGGACAATTTTAAACAGTTTGGGTTAAAATTCGTCAACAGTTCTATTATTATTTCTAAATCTATTGTATTTGAACATTTTACTGAAGCTCCTTTAAAATCCACTAACAAATACACAACATTTTAATGAAAAGTCGCAAATATTCGTAAAATTTTTCTTCGACCTCGGTGGTAAATGGCGCGAATCCAGGTGGGTGAAAAACGGAAATTTTAATATAAACAACGACTGTGCCGTATTCTACTTCTACTTCAAAATAAAAATCTTAAATATTTTTAGGTAATCAAAATTTATTTTTTTTCCAAAGTTGTTTTTTTAATTTTTTTTAAAAAAATTTAATTTTAAAATTTAAAATTTTTTTTTTTTCAAATTTAAAAAACAAAATATTTTGTTTTTAAAATTTTTTTTTGGTGAAAAAAATTCGGGTTAATAAATATTTTTTCTGATTTTGATCCATTGTAGGTCCAACTTACTATGGTCTCAACTTACTATAGTCTTATATTTACCTCAAAATGGTTGACCAGGATCCGTGACCTTGAGCATATTTTTTCTATGGATTTATTTGATTAAAACAGAGGGTGCGATGACACGATCTGCAAATTTTTGCAACAGATAACTAAATGATGCTTTGGTTGATCAAATTCGCGGCATCACGGCCAACAATTTGCATTAAAAAACCTTTAACATACAATTTGTTTTGTATTTTCCTTGACATGTGTCCTGAGTTACAGATTTTCCAATCGATTTTTTATTTATATATCTTTTTGGAAAGATAATTCTGTATAAATTACGTTTACCTTATAACTAAATCCGAAATTTAAACAAGTTAGAAAGTATAGCCGACCAATCCTGAACATATAATAACCTACACTGAGTATATGAGCAAATGATGATGGATTTTCGGTAGTGGGTCATATATGGGAGCAATGATCAAATATGGGCCGATCATAATGGAATTAGGCTGCTTGATTTATTTCTATATGAAACAAATTTTATTTGGATTCCATTATTTCTATGAGATTTATGCTCATTAAAGTGATTTTCGGTAGTGGGCCTTATATGAGAGCTGTAACCAATTATGGACCGATCGCTATTAAATTAGGCCTTGTTAAGTGATTCTCGGTAGCTATGGTCAATTATGGATTGATCCGGAAAAAATGTTTGCTATTATTGTATATGAACTTATTTGTGGATAAATTTGTGTTAACAACTATATAAATCAGACATTTATGACAAAAACGTCAGATTTCGGGAGGACATTTGTATGGGACGGATTTTAACCAGTTTCAGTAGGCTTCGTCGTTAGACGGGAAAAAATGTGAACAATTTTATTGAAATATCGTCAAAATTTCGATCTGTGGACATGGACAGCCAGCCAGACGCACGGACGGACAGACGGCAAACATTAAATCGACTCTAAAAGTGAAAGAGAGGTATTGGACTAATATTCTTATGAATTTATAATATGTGTGGTAAATTTTATTAAAATCGAAAATGTATAGTCAAAAATAAAAGTTTTCTGCAGGTTTTGCAATGGATTCTCCATAAAGTGGGTGTTATGAAAAATAATATAGGACCTGGTATTTGTGTAATTTATATGTTTATTTTCATATCATATTCGAAAAATATATACTAAAAATAATAAAGACCGTGAAAAGTCTTAAAATTAAAATTTTTATCTGGAAATTTGTTTTAAAAATGTGTGTTTTTTGTTTTTTAACTGAAATTAAAATAAAGAAATAAAACAGCAAAAATTTAAAATTTTTTAAGCAATTGTTATATATTTTTGTGGTTGTTTTTTGTTTTATAAAGAAATAATAAAAAAAATAATAATTTATAAAAAAATAGTATAAAAATAAAACAGTTTTTGTTTGTCTTAAAACAATAAAATAATTAACAAAAGAAAAATGTTATGATTTTTTTTTAAATAAATGATTTTATCATTTTTTATAAAGAAACAAATTTAAAAAATAAAATAATGGAAGGGATAATGAAAAGGTATAATTTAAAATGTTTAACAATTTATTTTTTTTTTAATATTTTTAGCTTTTAAAAGCTTTCAAATGTTTTTTTTTATTTTTTTATAAAAAATTTAAGATTTTCTTTTTGTTTATGTTTTTTATAATCTGATATGCTAAATATAACAATTTTTGTTTAAATATATTTATAAAGTGTTTTTTTATGAAAAAGACTTATTAAGCTTAATTTGTAGTAAATTTAAGTGTTAATTAATTTATAAAGATTTGTTTGTTTGTTTTGCTTAATTTGTATTGAAAAAAAAGAAAAAACTTAAAAATAATTGGGCTAAAATCATTTATAAAAATAATAATAATTTTTTGTGGGTAACTTATTTATAAAGATTAATTAATAGTTTAAAAATTGTTTAGGTTAATATTAATAATTATAAGTATTTGTTTTGTTTTTTTTTTTTTTTTGTTGAGAAAAAAAATATAATTGTCTAAAATTTAATTTTTGCTTTAGAAAAAATTATTTTAAATTATTTTTAATATTTTCTCAAATAAGGGAAGAATTATTAATTATTTATTACACATGAGATCACAGTATTAGAGATATAAGTATGTTTTTTGTTTTTTTTTTTTGTTTTGTTTTAAATTAATTAATAAATTAGTTAATAATAATTTTATAAATTAAGCTGTAGTTTTTTAGATTTTTAATTTATTTATTTTTAATAATTTTAGTAAGGTTAGCTTTGTTTTGTTTTTGTAGTAATAATTGTTTTAAACAATTTCTCTTTTTCTTGTGGTTTTGTTTAATTTCAAATATTTACATGTTTTTTTTTGTTTGTTTGTTAATAATTTGTTGTAATATTTATTATTATTTTTAGGTTTTATCTAAATGTCTTAAGTTTTTGTGTTTAAATTTATTTATTTCTTTTATAATTATTGTTTTCCTGTTTTTAATAGTTCAGCAATTGTTTTGTGATTTTTATTTTTATAAATTTTTGTTACAACCTATTTTTATTTGTTTTGTTTTAAGATAATAATATTTTAAAATTAATTAATTTATATTGTGCTGCTTTCCAACATCATCATCAAAATCCTATAGAATTTTTAAATTTACATTTTTGGCTCTACTGAAAAATTTGTATTGTGTGAGTGTTTTTTTTTCATTATTTTTCAAAAAAATAATTATTGGCACATAAATACAGCTCTGTGTTTATTTAGGTTTTCAATTATTTGCATTAAAAGAATTCTGGTGTTGAATTAAAGGAAACTCTAACTAAAATTTTAAAAATTAAATTTTACTAATTTTTCCAATTGGGTTTATGAAAACAATGTCCAAAATGAGATATAACTGTCATAATTGTGTTTTTTCAAATCTGTTACAATTTTATAATTTAAACTAGTTTTACCATTTGTTGTCTATTTCTTATCAAACACGTACATATAACTGTCATAAATCCATTAATATTTCTTTTATTGTTTCCCTTACTCTCTCTATCTCAATCCGCTTAAACTTTGTAACGGTTAATTTAATGGCAATTAGCTTTGATACTCATAACAATTTCTTGCTCAATTGATATTGTCAGTTAAGTACTCCCAATTTATGTCTATAGGGGTGTTTTATATATTTTTAGTAGAATCGGTTAATGTTTGATTTTACAGAAAGAATATTTTGCCATTGATTTATAATTTTAATATATTTTTTGGAGAGATTACGATTTCGTTAAAACTAAATTTAATATTTAATAACAATTTGTCTAAACTTCAGAGCCGATGCATTACGGCTGCATATTAACCTCATATTTTCAGAGTTGAAATCAAAATTCGCCCCCAAAAACGTAAACACCCTAATATAGATTGTTTGTTGTTGTAGCCTGACTGACAGTTTCTAATTTGCAATTTCTTTTAATTTTTGCTCTCGCTCTTTGCTTTTTTGTTTGTTTGACAGATAAATGTGTTTTATGTTTAAATTTAGCAAATACTTTATATTTTTTTTGCATAAAAGTGTCATAAAAACTTGTTATAATTTAGAGAATGTTAGAGAAACAAAAACAAAATCATACAATATTAATGGCGACAGCTACTACTACTACTTTTGTTAATGACTTGTCTATCTTTCTTTTTTTGTTATGTCTTTTTTTCGTGGTATTTCTTTAATAATTATTAAAATTTGTTTAAAAGTGGGAGGAGTTTGGTATATAAAAACCGCCCACTTTATGAAATGAAAACAATAAATTTAAAACAATTAGTAATTTAAATTTGCTAAAATTTGACAGCTGTCACACTTTTAAAGGTGAAAGGTAATTCTTTCCATTAATTTAACACTAAAAAACTCTTTTAATTGTGAATAATAATCGCTAACGTGTATGTGTGTAAATTTTTTGAATAAATCAATTTGTTCAACAAGAAATTAATGTTTTAGTTTTTTTTGTATAATTCTACTATTTAAGTTTGTTTTTGTTTTATTGTCTTTTATCATATTAACTGATTTGTTTTTAGTTGCATCACTCATTCACTCTCACTCCCTTTAAACTTCTTAACTTATTCGGTAAGGAACAATATGACCATTTCATGATTACTATTACCATCACTGTGGTGACCACCACTTACTAACGTTATTTGATTATCCTTGATGGCATAGGTGCTTCTGGCCACACTGGGCTCCAGCAGTTCGCTAACAAAAAACTCACATTCATCCTCTTCGTCTTCGTGCGAATCTTGCTCCGAATCCAATTCCATTCTTAATGGGGAACTGGGATTGGGGGGAGTAGTATTTGTGGCCTTGTCGTTGTCATTGTTGGCCTCCAGCATTGCACCTGTGTCAGCATCCAAAGATGAGTTGAGTAGGAAATCGGGTTCAAAGACAAATTGCCTGCGTTTGTCTCTTTTAAGCGATAGTTCTGCCGTGGGCATAGTGTCTAGGGGTGTCGTGGGTGAGAGCGGGGAATGCCATACTGTGGTTAGATCTGGCTGCATCAGTGGTGGTAGTCTTTTTATTCTATAGGATTCCAGCAATGATGATTTCTTCTCGACCTACAAACTAGTAGCACTCGATGATACTATGGAAATATCGGAGGAATGAAGCATATGAGCATGAGCAGCCGACTGATGATGGACATGGACATGTTGCTGTTGTTGTTGCTGCTGCTGCTGGTGATGTTGTTGCTGAGCTGTCGTCTGCTGTAACTGCATTTGTTGCTGTTGCTGCTGTTGTTGTTGCTGCTGCTGCTGACTTAATTTCTCTTTTTTAACTCTCTGCTTAAGATGAACCTTGGCATGTCTTTTCTTCTCGTCGGAACGGGCAAATTTACGGCCGCATATATCGCAGGAGAAGGGTTTCTCGCCAGTGTGAGTGCGTATATGTGTGGTCAGATGATCAGAGCGACTGAAGGAACGCATGCAAATGCGACATTGGAATGGTTTTTGACCGGTATGAATACGTATGTGGCGGGTGAGCTCATCTGATCGTGAGAATCGTCTATCGCAATTCTCCACCGGGCAGGCATAGGGCCTCTCATGAACAGGCGTCTTGCTGGGACGGTTAGGATATTTACGTGGCTTAACCGGGACTAGTTTCAAGGGCATGGCACTTTGTTGATAGACTTGAGATAAAATCTCATGACCCTTGCTGGTGGAGGGAGAATATTCTGCCAGTTGGACGACCGAATAACCGGTTTGAGATCCTGACGCGGAGGCGGAGGGAGTCGTTTGCATATGATGAGTGGGTGTGTGAGTAGGCTCGGCATAAGCTTCCTGCTTGGGTATAATGCCACCGCCCAAGGCCGTACTAGAGGAGGCCGAAGAAGGTCCGGGCAAGACCAAAGTGGCGGTTTGCTGGCTACCCGCTGCATATTCAGCCGGTGAATCTAGCCATTGATATTTGGGTGTGGATACACTCATTTGCTGGCGATACTGTTGCAAATCATGGGAATTTTGAGCTTGTTGCATATCGGCCAAGGTGGTGAAGGTGCTGGCGCTGCCGTAACTGGGCGGTGCGGCTTGCTTAAGTAAAATGGGCGAACAGTCCATTTGCAGGCCCAATAACTCTACATGGCGAGAGTCTTCGTAGGCCGCTGCTGCAGCATGCATATGATGAGCGGAGGGTGAGGGCGTAGAGGCGGGAATGGTAGTTTGATGCTGTGTGCCATAGTGAGCCTGGGTGGCTACCGCATTTTGAGGTCCTGGACCCAAAAGACTAAACATGGGTGGCTGGAATAGAGTCTTGTCGGGACTGGGTAGACTCCAGCTGTTGCCCAAACCAGCGGAAGGAGGAGACATAGGACCAGGCAATACCGTTAGAGAAGGTGAATGCATTTGTGTTTGATGCTGTTGCTGCTGCTGTTGTTGTTGAAGTTGAGAATGCTGCTGCTGCTGTTGTTGTTGCTGATGCTGCTGTTGTTGCTGTTGTTGTTGTTGCACACCAGCAACAGCTGTATTTAGACCACTCATGGTGGTATTACCTGTGGTAGTAAAAATGCCACGATATGATATTTTACCACTACTACTACTACTTGTATTATTATTGTTTGCATGCTGGGATTGTTGTTGCTGTTGATAGGGATGATGATGGTGGTGGTGATGATGGTGATTGTGATGATGTTGGGGGTGTGTTTGGTGTTGTTGTTGATAGTGTTGTTGCTGTTGTAGGTGATGATTGTGTTGATGTTGCTGCTGTTGCAGATGTTGCTGGTGTAAGTGATTCTGATATATTTGGTTTTGTTGTTGGTCATGATAGTGTTGCTGGTGTTGTTGATCTAGTTCAAGTTGTTGTGGTGATTGTTGTCCTGTTTGCAGGTGTTGCTCTTGATGATGTTGTTGCTGTTGTGTGTGATGGTGTTGCTGTTGTTGTTGTTGGTGGTGATGGTGTAAAGGTGTATTGCTTTGTGTTGTATTTGTATTGTTTGTCCCTAACGTTGCTGTCGTTGTTGGTGTTGTTGTCTGACTTAGTTGTTGATGTGTGGTAGTGGTGGATGTAGGATACATGGTACAACTATTATTACTTGTTTCTTCCTTAACAATTGTCAATGTGGGCGGGGTACTACGTTCCTCCTTCAATGGACTGCACAATACCGGACTGGCCACTGACTGAGGTTCCAACGACAAATCTTCAGATTCAATGGAACCTGCAATATGACACAAACAAACACAAAATTCTAATAAATAAAAATCATAATTAAATTATAAAGTAATTAAAAAAAAATGTGCTAATATAGGTGAGTAAATATGAAAATGATGAATCTTAATAAAAATATTTTTTTTTTAATCTGAAAATTTAGTGTAAAATTTATTTATTTTTTTGGATAATTTGAATACAATTTTATATATTTTTTATCTAAATTTTTGCAATAATTCAAACAAATTCTCTATTTCTATAACTAAAAAAATCAAATTCCTTTATGCAAATGTCATATCATCTTCAGTTGCTTGCCACAAATCCAGCCATAATACATCAAGTGTTTTGTATTGAATGACAATAAATTCCGCGAAGTTTTTGTGCCACCAAAGTGACAGTTTATGTCGGTTTTATTGACAAAAAATCAGTTAAAAAAAAGCAGACGACAAAAAACGTGCAACAACATGAGCAACACAAACAAATAATATAATTTAAAGTGGTGGCTCAGCAAATGACTGCACAACAGCATCTCGGATTAAAACAAACAACCAGACAAAAAAAAAAAAACAACCAAGATGTTGCACATGTTCAATGGTTTAGTGCAAAACGAACCAACCAACCAAGTTTTATATAGAATTCCTGAGAAATCTCAACACGGGAGGTCGTTTATGCAGCTCCAAAACTCCAGTTCGATCAATTACGTTCTCAAGAATAAAACAAGTCAAGAAACAGCAAAACAAAACACAAACTTTAGAACAATCAACATTTAAAGCGAGAAGAATAAGAAGAAATGAAAAAAACAGGAGCTATTTGGAAGGCATCTTAAACTCTCTGTCCCTCAAAAACAGCTGGCCAGCCATAAAGCCAGTATTTGCTGGTAGCTGAGACGACAACTAACTGGGATAAGCGCAAGACAATACAATGTTAAACATTTGCAACTGACATTGCATTAGCAGCAATTGTTTATGTTATAAATACGAGTACATACCAACATAGTGTGGCAGTTGTTGTTTTTTTTTTGTGGCGCTGCAATGTTAATGATGCATTTCCAATTCTTCACTATAAGTGTAACGTATCATGTTATTGCAGTTGCAACTGATGGATTGTATTGCTGTGATCTTAATGTGAGGTGACATCAATCTCTCCTTTGGCTGTTTTTTTTGTTTATGGACTTTTATTGCATTCTACATGATTGTTTGTTTTCTGATCTCTGTTTGTTTTTAATGCCCAGAGAGAGGAGCTGCTGTCCAATATTAATGATGACTTTATTTATATGGTTTACAAGTTTATTGACATGCTCAATCACTCTAATCCAGTCAGTGGCAATGTCATTGAAATTTTTATACTAAATATTTTATCGCACATTTGTTTGTTTGTGTTTTTTTTTTTTATTTTTTTGTTGCAACATATTATTGCGTAATATTTAGATGTCATAAAGTAATCAGAAGAGGAAAAACAATAGGGGGGTTTTTTATGGCAAAATATTAATGAGGGAATGAGTAAAGATAAGGACTGGGTAAAAGCAAGTTCTTGTTTTATTTACTAATTATTTGCAAAAACACTGAATTTAATATAAAATAGGAAATGTAATAAAATTTGTTTAAAAAATACAACAAAAAGAAGCATCAAAAATATTGAATATAGAACGTTTTACATTGAGTCCTGTACCCCGTTTCTATAACTTGTGGGAAGTTATAGAATCCTCAAAACTTATTTAATTATTAAAAATTTAAAAAAAATATTCAAAATTGTTTACGCAAAATTTAAAAAAAAATTTAAAATTTTATTTTTTATAACTGAAATAAAACACAAAAAACCGAAATTTTACTAAATATAGCAGAAAAATACAAATTCATAAAAAGTTTAAAATCTTAAAACCTTAATGAACTGTTGTTATCCGAACTATTTTCATTGCGCCATGGATAAGTTTTATCCGTTGTAAGCAAAACATATATTTTTATATTGCAAACTAGTTTGGCTTTCTATTATAAATTTTGTTTAAATTTTATTAAAAAAATAATTTTTTTTTTGGAAAATTAAAAAAAAAATTTCAAAATTTTATTTTTTATTCATAAAATCTAAAATAAAAAACTGTAATTTTCCTAAATTTAAAGGAAAAATACCAATTTATGAAAAGTTCAATATATTAAGCAGTATTTAAGAAATTGTTATCCCAACAATTGTCATTGCGCCATGGATATTTTTAGGTTTAAAACAAATGTTTATTTCTATGACAAATTATTTTGACTTAAAAAAAAAATAAAGCACAAACCAAAAAATTAATAAAATTGAAATATCATTATCCAAACAATTGTTTTTAAGCCAAACATAATTATTATCCGTTTTAATTTTCTGATAGATCATGAATATTTTGTGGAACATCTTAAATTGTATAAACAGTTTGTGTTTAAATGTTCAATTATTAAGTGTTTGTTTTATGAGTTTGTAATTTTCTTTGTTTATAAGTTTTGGCTAATAAATCATAACATAATTACCCAAAATGTTTATTACTTAAATTTATTTTATGACTGTGTTTATTATTTATAAAAGACCATTAAAAGAAACAATCACTACTTACAAACAATATAAAAATGTACTTGTTATTAAGATGATTTAAATAAACCATAAATGAGAAAGACTGTTTGGAATTGGCCAAAATATGAAAAAGACACAAATAAAACTATAAATCCTTGAAACAGCAAGTCCTCGCTGTAAAAAAACAAATGCATTTTAAATTATGCTCAAATGAGTTTATGGCAATATGCCGAAATTGTTGAGCTAATTTGTTTGATTTCTTTAAGGAGTTTTCTTGACATTTTATTAAAATATTGTTACTCGAATTTGTATTATGAGCCATGCCACCATGCATGTTTTATTCATTATTACGCATGAGTTAAAAGTATTTTAGTTTATTGTTTGTCTTGTATCTTTGGAGGGTATTTATTATGGTGATTTTGGTACAAACAAACCGTTTTTGTCATTTTGAAATAAATGGCTTTTTGTTGCCAAAATCTACGATTAAAAGCTGATTTATCAATGTCAAATAAAAAATTAAAAAAGCCAACAATAAAAAGAACTTTTATATTTTAATAATAATGTGAATAATAAAACGTTTGTTTTTAGCCAGTCGAGAGACAGTTGACTGTAAAAATATTATATTAGACATGTCTCATAAATTTATTAAAAAATATTAGCTGTTTCTTTTTTCATTTGGTTTGTTTTTAAATACTAAAATATTTTTAAGGAAAATATTAAGTTATATTTAATTTAAATATCTTTATATCAAGAGACAAATTTGTTTCAGTTTTCATCTCTAGAATTTTGGTTTTGCGTGGGCGTTTCTGAGTGCTCCATCAGTTTAAATTTAAAAAATTTTATTCATTTTGGATATGTTTGTTTTTATTTATAAAGACAAACTGAAAAAAATATTTAAAATATTAAATTTGTAAGGAAAACCCAAAAATGTAAATAAAACTATGTTTATTATAGCCTGAAAGTATGCTTTAGTTCAGTCAGCAGATAAATAGGCTATTGAAAAAATCGTTGAATGTAAAGATTATACTTTAATATGTTTAAACTGCATTTTGAAAATAGTATTAAAGAAAAAGAAGGAAGAAAGGGAATTATGGCCACTAGAATTAATTCAATTAGGTTCAAAAATATAAATTTTAAGCCTAGCTAAGCAGTTGTATAAGAATCGATCGATCGAATTACTGATCATACACTCCAATACATTTCAGATTTTAAATTTCGACTACAAAAATAAGATAATTAACTGCTTTATTTTTTCAAAACTCTCCATTTGGAATTAAAATTCTTAATACGAAATAAATTTAAATTTAAAATATTTTTAATGATAATTTTCTTTAAAAAAAAATTGATTGCATTTAATTATTTGAATTATAATGGGGTTGATATCATTTTGAATTCTACTACAATACAGACTCAACTTTAGTTTCTGTTCATTAATTCAATTAGAAAATTACTCGACACATCCATCAACAACTATACTCGTATTACACTGAATATTTCAAGCTAAATATTATTTAATTATCAAAGATTTGTAGTTTTGTTTTTGTTTATTTTTTTTTGCTGCGTTTTTTTTTATTATTTTTTGTGCTTCTAATAATTTAAAAAAAAAGAAACCATTTACTGGCATTAAGAACATGATAAAGAAGCAGGGAAAAAACGGCAGTAAATAGTAGTAGTTCGTTCGGTGGCAGTAGTTTTTGTTTGTTCAAATAAGAAACATTGACACTGAACGGAAATGTTTAATAAATGATTAATTAATTGTATATTTAGTTTGCATGTTTGTTGTTTTAAAATTTATTTTAATCAAATCGAAATTTTAAAACAAAAGTCATTAACTTGAATTAGATTTATTTTGAAGTTAATTTAAAATGGTTAACAACAAAAAGTTATTAATTGCAAAATAATTCAAATAATTTGAAAAGTTAAATAAAACAAATTTAAGTTATCTAATTTATGAAATTGTATTCAAAAATCTATACAGTTTTAAAATGTTAATGAATGAATTGCAATGATTTAAAGTGAAAAAGAAAAACTAACCTGTTATTGGTGGTGGTTCGACAACGGTCGAAGGACCAAAAAATGATGGTATATCACTAGAAGTGGTAACGGGTGTATTCAAATCTCCCTGCTGAGCCTCAATATGCGAATGTTTGATATCTATGCTGTCGCCTACGGACGACACGCTGGCACCACCCACCGGACTATGTTGCGTGGTATTCAAGAGACTCAAATGAGAAGCCGAACTGCGACCACTTGTGGTGGTTGTGGCAGCGGTATTAATACTAACAGCAGCACTGCCGATCGAAGGACTATTATTGTGTAGAGGAGAGTTCTGCTGTTGTTGTTGCTGCTGGTGATGATGATGATGTTGATGCTGAGTTTCAGCTGCCACTGAGATGGAACCCAAACGTGCGTTATTGTAATGGCGTGATAATGCTGAATTCGATGAGGGTAAACTGCTGAGGGAGGACGAGGAGGCGGTTGTTGATGCAGTGGCGGGCGATGATTCGGCTGCCGACGATGAGGGTGACGTGGTGGAGAGATTGTAATGTAAGAGGGTTTGTGAACCCAAATGACCTCCGCCAAAGGAGGAGGGTGTGGTGAGATATGTAGCGCCGGAAGACACCGCTGTGGAGGGACTCGTCTGAGCGGTGGTCTTAAACAGGCATGTGTCAAAACTTAAAACATTGAAATGCGCCGCAGCAGCTGATTCGGTAAGTAGGAATGTGTGATGCGATGGCGCCACTAGGGTTTCAAGCCCTTCCATGATCATGGCCGCTGATGGGGTTCCAGGGGCTACGCCACCTAAAATGACAAAGAATAATTAAATAAAAATTATTAATCTATAAATATTAAACAACATAATTTCAATAAAAAAGCATTTATTTTGCCTTGTAATCTTCAAAAAATATTGTATATACAAAATCTTTATTTTTTAAAGACATAATAAGAAAACAAATTTCACTTTTTACACTTGACTTCAAGAGCCCTCAATAAACATGCTATAGTCCCATTATTACGGCCATCAAAGAAATATGTTTTTTTTATTATTTATTATTTCATTGTTTTTATTTCGTTTAGTACCTCATCATAATAGACACACAAAAAAGCTGCCAGGGAACAAATCACAGAATGAACAAAAAAAAAGTTTGTTAAAACAACAATTAAACGGTAGTGATTTTAGCGCATAGATGCTGTCATTAAGTGCACTTAAAATGCAAAAACAACAAAACACAATGAACAACAAAATTTTTTTTTTCAAAACACAAAATATCTAAATGTTAAACATTTGTAAAGCAAACTAACTCATGTGGCAGTAAAACACACTGAAAAAGAAATCAAATTTATGAAAAATTTTTAAAAAAAAAATCAAAAAAAATAAATAAATAAAATAAAACAACAAATTTTGAGATGACGCCACAATTGAGACAAAGTTGATTTTAATAAAGTTGAGTGTTGTTATTTTTCAACACTTCTTAACAAAAGTACACGGACACACACTCACACACACTCTCATACAAAATGATTTTCATTCATAATGAAGATCGTTTAGAAACCGATCATAATGATGAGGTTGTTAATTAAGTTTGTAAAGTTATTGTCTTGTGAAATAAAATAGTGGCTTGTATTGGTTTTAAATGGAGGTGATGTCGCAGATATTTGGCACGGTTATTTTTTCTTTTTTTGTTAACAATTTCAGTTCTTTTGAGTGGAGTTATGGCTAAAATATTAGTGTTGGAGTGTGTTTAAGTGTTTGGACCAAAGCAGACAGCCAGAATGTAGAAATGTTCTAAATTATATCAGATGTTCTCAAATATTATATTTTTTTTTAGAAAACACTAAAGATTTAATTAAATATATTTTGTTTTATTTAGTTTATTTTTAAACTTAAGACCAAAATTCTGGAAATTTCAGAAATCTGAAACCTTTTAAAAATTACGTATTGTACAAAACTATTATCTATATGCAATAAAATTACATTATTTTTAAAATATAAAAAAATTTCTTAAAAATTTTGAAATTTTGTCAAGACAAAATTTTAAAAAATTCGCAAAATTTTAAAATTTCATATTTGTATATGCAACAAAAAACCGAAATTATTAAAAATTCAGCAAAATAATACAAACATACAAAATGTTACAATTGTATAGCCAGATCTGCATAAAAGTTATCTTAAGATTTATCATTGCGCCTCACTCAATTTTTAACCGTTTTCAAAATATTATATTTGAAATCATTTAAAACATGTTGGCTAATTAAGTTTCAGAATATAACGATATTCTTTTAAGATTTGTTTAAGAAATTTTAATTTTAAAATTTTTTTCTCAAACAAAAAAATAATTTTTGACTTTTACACAAAATCCAAATTCTATTATAAATTGTAATTAGTTTTATTTTAAATTAATATTTGAGAACCTCTGGCCCATACACAGACATACACTCACTCTTTATTAATGTAGCGTAAAAATTCATTATAAAATTTTTAGCATAAAATCATTGACAATTTCATGCTCATCTCCATGGTTTAGGAAAAAAATATATTTACATATGAGTGGATGTTGGTTTATAATTTTATGTCATATTGGTGGTGGTGATGGAGGTAAGTGTTCCCAACACCACACCACACAAGACCAATCATCATTTTATGCAAATTACTGTCAATACAAGTGAAGCTAATAATGATGTTTAAAGTTTATTATAATACCAACATACAAATACAACCATATTTTTGCGCATAATTTTACGAAAACAGAAAATCACTTCAATAAACATTTTTAACATTTTCAGAAGAAAAAATTCTACATATACGGAGACAACTACGTACAATATTAGTTTTAGAATCTAATAAAAAATAAGATATAAAATTTAATTAAACGGAAAATTAAATTAGAAATTTTACTGGTACAACATGTAATGAAACTATGAGTATAAACATTTTTATGATGATTTTTAATAAATTAACACGAAAATTATCTTAAGCGCAAAAAATTGGCGCCAAATTTGTTGTTTTTGTTTTAATAAAAATAAACTTTTTCAAAATTCTTGTGTTAAATACTAAATGAAAATCTCTCAAGAAAGATGTGGGTATTTGTTTGGGTAGTGAATGTGTATGTGTTTTTCCCACCATATGTGGGTCAGTAGTTGATTCTTTGATTGTCTGTCAATATTTTGTGTATTTTTGCCCCACAAACCTCAAATGTACAATACGATCGTTTATTTTGTAATAAATACTGTGGTATATTTATTTGTATTTGACCATCATGAAAACGTTTAATCGATTTTAATTTAATTGTTGTTTATGTTTTGCTCTTTCCTCTCTTTGTTGTGTTCTCTTGTGTGGCTGTGTCATTGACAGCTGTCACTTTTATGTTTAATATCTTGGAAGATCTTTTCGATTTTGAGTGGGTGTTGCTGCTGTTTTGTTCGTTTTGTAGGCTTTTATTGTTTTGGGAAAAAACATTTTTTAATTTTTTACACAAAACATGTCATTTGATTGTGTTTAATTTATAGAAATTGAAAGTAATTTTAAGCAATAATCAAAAGTATAACAATTAAGTAATTAATTTTGTAGCAAATTATTGATAGTAAATTAAAATTAAATTTTCAGTCAAACTCAAGGTTTTAAATTTAGAGACTTGCCAAATAACCAAATTATTGGTTTTTTTGATTAATAGAATTCAAAGCTTGTGTTAGAAACATAATAGACTTAAAAAGTCTTAACTTGTTTGCAAATACTACAAAATTTATTTCCCCCAACAAATCCATTATAAAATTTTTGTGTATTTTGAACCTCAACATGATATTCATTCATTACAAATAATAAATAATTAATTTATGTAAATTGCCTTTACGTTTAGAAGACTTTACACAAAAAAAACCACAACAACACCTTAAACCAAATTAAAAAAATAAAGAACCAACAAAAAAATAATGTAAAATATTGTATTTTATTACAAGACACCAACACCACATAAAACATGACACATAAGCTGTCAAAAAAAATTCATTCATAAAAATTTAAAACCAAAAAAAAAACAAATTTTAAATGAATAAAAACCAAAAAATATAAAATTGTTTAAGAAACGAAACAAAAAAAAACTACAACAATCATTACAAAACAAAAGATAAAGCGGAAAAAACGATGGATGAGTATTTTTTTTTTCAGCCAAACAGCCAACTTCATTCATTCATTCTTAAAGATTTTAAAAATCAATACAATAAAACCAGAAATCTTGAAATCAGTTTTTTTGTTCATACATATTATAAATGTATGTATTTCTGTTCATATCTTTAGACTTGTTGTATATAATTATTATTATTTTATTTTATATATTTTTTTGTTTAATAAACTCAATTGACACTCCTTTAAACTAAACTGAACGAAGTAAGTCCAAAAAAAACACTGTGTATAAAATGTTGAAATTTTAAGAAGAAAAAAAAACGTTTTTTTTTCAGAAATAAACTTAAAAACTTGTTTTTTACGGTGTTGATTTTATATTGAACTTGTGTCTATTCTTTGGAGAATTTAACAGCACAAAAACAACCATATAAAAATTGTCTTTTATAGGATGTTTAATAATGTTTGAATTTTTATTCTAGATTCTACGTTTTCATTCATCTCTGATGGCTAGAAATATCTAAAGATTTTTATTTTATTTTTTGCATATTCAAAACTTATACTCATAACTTGTTGGTTGGTAGTAACTATGAAAGTGTGTTTGCTATACATATAAGGAAATACAGTGGGTGAGAAAAGTTATGTGAAAGTAAATATTTAGTAAAGATCGCCCCTTAAGTTAGGCTTTGTTTTATAGCACAAACATTAATCTTTCTTTTTAATGGATTCGATTAAAACTCTCTCTATTATTTCCTCTTTCATAAAATAATCTCAATTAAAGCCAAGATGAATCTCTGAGAGGATTTTTTTCATCACATGATAAACAATTTTCAAATAATTCAGATCTCTATGCAAGAGAGAGCTCGAATTTAATAAAAATAGTCTTAGAAATGGGTTTGTTTCGGATCATATTTTTACTAAAATCAATAGTGGAAAGGTTAATAAACCTCAAACCACAAAAAAATACACATAGAGAGGAAACTCTGTTGTCAAAAACCTAAGTTGTGAGAAAACAAAAACAACACTCGTATGTCTGATTAGTTTCAGCATTTTTCTAGTTTCTTTTCTATGTATACTTATCTATGCTTATGGTTTCTTCATGACAGTTAGTGGAAATAAACTGGAATCCTGATTCCTTAAATAAAATAAATAATTATTTTGTTTCCCACTGTTTACTAAATGCTTGTCTCATTTTTTTAATTTTTTATTTCTATTAAAAGAAAATCTGTAAATAAATGTGTATACAAATTTAGCATTTCAATTAAAATATTATGGTTTTTTTTGTATTTATTCTAGAAGATGAAAGAGAGAGAATAAAAAGTACGTTCTTGATAAGAAATATTAACAAGAAACTATGGTTACTAACATTTTGAGCAAATTAAAAGTACATGGAGAAAAAAGAATTGGATTTAAATGTGTGTTTAAATAAAAAAATCTACTTTTGGAAGAGATGTAAAAATAATCATAGGAAAGCTTCTGAAATGAGTTAAAAAACGATGGTTCTTCGAAACAGATTTTGGAAACCATGGTCCTTCGAATCTGTCCAGTTACATAAATCAGTCTTAAAGCTACTGGTTGCTGGCTGGACAAAGAAGCTGAAATTTTTACAGAGTTAGTGTTAGAAGTAAATGGTTCGAAAATTGTGGTGCGAATCAAATCAGTTACTTAAATCAGTTTGTTATGGGTGAATAAAGAGGCAGTTATTGTGTGAGAGAAGGAGATATCTATTAAAATTAGCTGAGAACTGTGGTCCTTCGAATCACACTTTTTCCAAAGACTGCAATTTCACAAAGCTTTTGTGTGTGAAACGTGTAAATTAGTCATAAAGCTGACCTGGATGGATAAAGAGGTTTTACAGAGTAATTGGGAGAGAGAAAGAGAAATATGCGGAAATGAGTTGAAAACTGTGATCTTACGAATCAGGAATATGTAAAGGCTGCAACTTGTGTGAGGCAGAGAGAAAGCTACTGAAATGTGTGGATAACTTTGTTCCTTCGAATCAGCCCACTGTCATTATTGATTTAATCCAATCAGCCTGCCCTTTATTAACTATTTCAGATAATTTCGGGGCTCACTCTCGCATTGGCTTAAATTTTCTCAAACTTTTATACTGTGATACCTGTAGGAGTTGGGAACAGCATCACATTAAACAAACCCTATCCATTGACTCAAGTGAACTGGTGTAACTGACGGAATTTATAACCTAAAAAACCAAATGAAGAGAAAATCTATTGATGAAGTACACAATTTGGGTCCTTTGAATCACAAGTTATATTAAGATCACTCCACTTTTTTAACAAATTTCTCTTTGTCGAAAATGTAAGCTATTGACCGGGAAGATACAATGCCCTATCTCCAACCTTCTGCTAATATATGTTGCTATATTTCTAAAACATGTCGCTAAATATGTATAAGCATGAATAAATTTAGATTATGTTCTCCATTTTAGTTTTTCATTATTTCCAGACTTTTTTCTTTCAGTGTTGTAAATTTGTTTCCCTCTAACGAAGAAGAAATTCAAACTTATTATAATTGCAAAATAGATTCTTATGTTGGTCTCTAGGCAATTAGTACTTTCAGTTGGTACCACCACTATACAGTTTGATTTGATTGAAACATTTTATTGCAAACAAGTTTCTATTTTATTGATAAAAAAAATAAAACTGCACAGAAACTAACTACAATATATTTCACTATAAATCATAAATAACAATTATTATAATTTTTTTTTCCTACATTTTTTCTACTTATGTATAAAATTATTTATTACGAGTATTATTTTGCCAACCGTCTGAGTTTTATTATTGCGCCCTCTCTGCAGCCTTCTTAAGCCATTATTAAATAAACATTAAGATTTTTTTTGCTGTTTTCATTCTTCATAAGATACGATTTCAAAATGTAGATTGTCTACTTAATGGCTCCAATAGTGTCAGGCCATTGTTGTTGTTGCTGTTGTTTATTTAAATATAAAATGTTTAAAGGAAAAAATATATAAAGTTTAAATATTGTAAAGTGTCTAATATTTTGATTGGATTTATGCAATTTGTCTGCGACTTTTAGAGATTGATTTAAATCGTTTGAGGGGCAAGCGAAATACAAATATAGATATATAAAAAAAAAATAATTGAAAGGGATTATATAAAATGTATAGAGTTTAACTGTTAAATTATAAGGTTTTAAATTTAAATACTTATAAAGTAATTAAAGCAATAAAGGCAGTTAAGTATTAAATTAAATACAGTGGATAATAAAAGAAAATGCCTTGAAAATCAAAGTTATGGACCTATAACAAATCAAATATTTCAGAGTTATTTAGCCATTATTTTTCATTTCTTTATTCTAAATTTATATTTAAAATATATAATTTGTTAATCGTTTTATTAAAACATATCTATAAATTTGTTTTCTTATTAAACACCCAGTGACGCGTTTTTTCCTTAATTTAAAGTCAATATTTTTGTTTGTATATATTTGTTTAAATGTTTTATAAATAATGTTTTTGACACAAAATGACCTTCATGTTAAATTATAAATAAAATAAATATATTGAAATAAAGACAACATATTTTTCTTTTCTTTCTAAAAGAATTGGTGGCCACTTATAATAAATTATTGCTTAAAAAAACACAAACATTCCAAATTATTTATTTTAGTTCAACAATTTAAAAACATACATTTTTTATTTATTTATTCGAAAGTGAAAAATAAAACAATAATAATTTGAAAATTATAAATAGTTCAAGGTGTTGTCGTAGACAACAGCTGATAATTATTCTATATAGAACTTTAGTTTAAAAAATATATTCTGGCAATATGGTATGAATCTTTAGCAAATGTTTTGTTTTTACCAACATTTTGTTGCTACAACCAAATTACTTATTTGCTCAGCTGTTACTACCATCGCAAAACCTTGTTAAACTTGTAATCTGACCCTTTAATTTTTTACTTTTCTTAGTTCGCTTAAAAATTCCATCGAGTTCTTTTTCTTTTCTTATTTATTTCTATTTATCTCCATAAATTTTAATAATTATATTTATTTTGTATCTATATTCTTGTTGTTTTTATGTCATTCATTAGCAACATATTAAAAATAATACATATTTTATTCAGCATATATTGAGACATTTTTATTAGTTTATTATTGAGGAAATATAAATCTAAAAAATATGTTCGCGCTCTATAAAAATGTACAAACATTTTTATAACAGAAATAAGATTTAACGACTAATTAATAGAAAAAAATCTATATTAAATTTAAATAATTAAAGAAATTTTACAAAATGTTAAACAAGAACTTTACAATTTCAAATTCTGCTTTAAAAAAATGTAACCAACAGACAGCTTATCTGGCAATTACTTTAGGTTTTGAGATATTATGACTTCGATCAAGGCAAATGAAAGTTATTTCAAACGACGTCGGGATTGAAACTAAATACTCTATATTGAAAACTTTCGTTCGAATGGTAAAGTGTAGAAAATATAGAAACCGAATCGAACCGAGTCATCATTTGCTGAAAGATGACTCGAACGGTTTCATTCCGAAACAAAGCGAATGAAAGCATTTGTTCGTTGGTTTATCTACATAATATTGCAAGTTTGGCAGCAACCGATTCGAAATGATTTCTAAGCAACTTTAACGATAACTTAGATTATTTCGGTAATAATATGGAATATTTCGGTCTGGCTGAAAGTAGGTGTTTTTATATTACTTTTTATCTTTTTACCGTTGCCAGCTACTAAAGCTGATTTAAAACAGCAATTTAATGGTTTTCAAATACCAAGATGTCATTAAACTGATATTTTCAGATCTCAATTCATATAGTATGTAAAGATAGCTTTAAAGCCAGTTGTGTGAATTTTGATTTTAAAACCTTTTATTTATTTCAATACCAAAGTATTCTAAATCATTTTTGATACAAACCTTTCCTCATCACCTGTAAACAAACCGGAACCTTAACGTAATATTTAAATATTTATGGATTTTAATTTTATTAAAAAAAAGATAAATACCAAAAAAAAAAAAACTTAAGACGACAGACAGACCCAATGAAAACAGCAACACTTACGACAACAGCAAAAGACAATCAGTCACTCAGCAGGTCATAAATGTTAAATGGTGGCTATGAATATGAAACGTCACACCGTTTCATGACAACAACAACAACTAAAGCAACAACCACAACAACGACAAGCAACAATCACCTCAATACAAACATTAAAATGAAATGTCAGTTTTGAAAATAAAAATGTGTGACATTTATTTTTAAGCTTTTTGATCTTTTTTTTGTTTTCAGAAATTTGAAAATATTTTTTATTTAAAATTAAAAAAAAAATGGTTAAATTTTTTGTAAAAATATTTTTTAGGTAAAACTCATTATGGTAAAGAGAAATAAATTCTGTTTAGGCCTAACATACGTCAGTGTTAGTTGTTGCAACAGACATTTTGTTAGGAAATGTGAAATATGGTTAAAGGAATTGAATTTTGTTGGTACAACAGACAATTTGATTGCCACAATAGAAAACAGATTTTCAATATTCATATTTTTACTAGTAAATGCTTGAAATCTCCATGAATAAACTAAAATATGTTTATAGCTAATAATGTTTGTATCCAATAAGCACCAAGGACCCAAAATTTCCAGCACTTGAACATTTTGTTTGAATTTGACTTGAATGCAAGTGTAATGATGTTTTAAACTTAAAAAATTAAATATTTTTCTAACAAAAAACTAATGGCTTGAATTTATGTTTGCTTTTTACTGGATAATGCTATTGAAATAAAGTGTAATTCAATTGCTTGACTATAATTCAAGGCTTGATTTACACTTACTTTCAACTTGAATTCCAGTAAAAATGCTTACTTTATCTACCCTTAAACTCAAATATTAAGATTACATTTGAAAAATTTGTTTACTGAGCTATGCAATTGTCCAGCAAGTTGCTGGTCACTCTGAGAAAAGTATTATAATTTCAATAAACATTTCTAATGAAATCTCCAACATTTTATTAAGAAACTGTGTATTTTTATTTATAGCTTTAAAGGTTTCTATACTCTTCTGTCTAGCCAAATATAATCCCTGACCATTTGCCTGTATTTTCTTAATTTTCAAACAAGTTTTTCTATTAGTTATAGTTAAGCCAACTAATTAGTTTGTTTATCACTGCCTATATTTATTTCCCCACTTAACAATTCCCATTTAGTTACCGACGGCTTTGTTCAAGTTATTTTTACTTTTTTGTTGTTTATAATTTGACAGTTTTTAAAAAGATTTTTTTTTTAATAAAAAATTATTATTTTTAATCTCTATTGTCTGACATGGAAAAAAATAAACAATTTTTTAATAATTAAGACTACAAGTGCTGTGTTTTTTTTGTACTAGTATTATTTAATACGTTAAATTACCGAGAGCTGTATAAGTATAATGTCGCCAACAAAACAAAATTTTACACCTAAGTGGGGTGTGACTGACTGATGTGGACACAATACAGCAACTACTGCAACAATTTCAAACTCTTAAATGTTCCTCCTAAACACACAAAAAGCTGGAAAGTATGAAAACGTTTATTTAGTTGGTTTATTTAGCCCATTCATCTTAAACAGCCACAGAAGGCTTTAGATGATCAGTTAGTGAGAGTATAGCAAAGAAGACTACGACTACTATACATGCATCCAGTTTTCTAGAAATCATCCTAAATTATAAAGATTATTACATTCTCGCTGTTGATGTGTTCAGTAGCATTCAGTAGTTGTTGGCATTAAAATATTCTATATTAAATATGATTTATTTTATGGCTAGAATGTGGCCAACGTATGTAAATATGTATATAGTGGCTGTTATTTGTGTTTTAAATGTTTCTACTCATCTCATGATCTTTAAATTTATTTAACCATACAAAATAGTGGCATTTTGTCATGTAATTTTCTTTTTCATTCCACATTTTCTTAAATATTTATTTATTTTTTTAATTACACGACTACAAGATTAAGTAATTTTCTTTGAATAGCAGACCATTAATAAGTGTATATGTGAGTGGCGTATGAAGTAGCCGCCATATTTATTTAAACAATTTTTATACTTTTAGTGGTTTTTTTGTTTTAGTTGAAACAATGTAGATATGTATTGTATAGGAATTGATTTAGCACCTATAAAAGGTGCTGACTTTAACACCTAAATAATTGAAACAATAAAATCGATTTATGAAAATTCTGTTATAAATTGTATAAACAAACGAAATTTTACACCTGAATTTTAATTTAAAATTTAGCTTTTGTTTTCTTGAGAATTAGGTAAATTAATAAAAAATTTAAGAGCCATTCCAAGCTAAAATCAGACTCATTTCATTAAAAGCTTTTCTGAAATAACTTTTTGGATTCAGATCTCAGATTATATTTAAAACTTAGCTAAATTATAACTTTGTTACAACAAGAAGATGAAAAGGATACAAGTTGCTTTTAAATTTCTAACTATTCTAGATTAATTTAACCACAAGCTTTTCTTTTTTATTTACAAGTCCTTAGCATTTGGTCAGAGCTTTGAATTGCCTGAAGCTTTATATGATTCACAACTATTGCAATTAATTTGCTATGTTTTATGAAATTCAAAATGAATTCGTTTTTTGATAAGAAAATTTCAAAAAGTATTTTTTGGAAATTTTATTAAAACATTTAAATTAACAGCAACAACCTGTAAATAATATAAAATTTCAGGCAACATAAAGCTTTTTCCTAAAGCTGCAATTAATTATATAAAATTAATAGTAAAATGTCACTTTAAGGCTGTTAGAAGTGTTTTTTAAAGCACAACAGCTTTAAGCTTTACGTAGTAAATATAATAAAGCATTAAACAAACTTTAAATTGGTTAAAATATTTCTTAAACTAAATTTCATGTCGAAAGCTTTATACTGGAAGAAATGCTTCTTTTTCCAATATTTAATAAAAATTCTAGAAGCTTAGTTTTTAAAAAATTAGTTTAGAAATAATTACAATATTGGAATGAAATCTCTTGATATCTTAAACAAAAAATTAATCTTTAATAAGAAATTGAAAAATACACAGAGAAAATAGATTCGTGATAGCAACCGAGTGTGTTGTCAAATGAATGATTCAACCTTAGGAACCGAATTTCACAGGTGTGCCTATACAATTTTAGAAAGGGTAACAATAGGTTGCTGCAATCGAAATTCTTCTTTCGAAGAATTGGTATTTCTATGTGTGCAACCGAATCATTCGATTGGCAACAAATTCAGTTGCTATCACGATTCTGTTTTCTCTGTGTAATTATTGTAGCAATTTTTATTTTCCGATTCAAGCTTTTGGAAAACTAAGCTCGTTTCAAGTTTAAAAGCTTTATACAAGTATAAATAATCCTTATGTATTTATTAAACTATAAAAAGAAATATAGTTTTTTTTAAAGTCTGTTTGTTTACCTACCAGTTGTACTATTTTCCAATATTTTGTTTAGTTTTTGAATTAAAAATTTCCAAAGCTAGTAAAAACTATGAAGTAACCGAAAAGACTGTTAATTTTAACGCTATAATTAATACCATAATATAAAATTATAAAGCTTTAAAGTTAAACACATCAATTAATGCTCCAATTGTTAATCTTATACGTATTTCTAAGTTTTGGGAAAATTAAGTTCGTTTTAACTTTTAAGCTTTCTAGAATAAAACAAATCCATTTCGAGTTGTTAAACTCTAAAAAGAAATATAATGTTTGTATTATACAATTCTCGAGAAAGCTTTACAAAGTTTTAAACTTTTTTGAACAATTTAAGTTTAAGACTGTAATTTACACTTTAATGATATTAAATTTAATTTAAACACAAATTAAAGTTACTTATGATTGGCGAATAGCTTTTTGCCATTTGAAAACATTTTAAATAACCTTTTCTATAGTATGAAATTAAAAAAACGTTTTCTTTTGTATTTTTTTTTTAAAAAAAATTTAACTTGATGAATAAAATTCTTTAATATTTTGCAAAAATTTAATAAACAATCACTTGAATGAAAAAAACTTATCTTGGCAACTTGATCTTTAGAAAAAAAAATTAAAAAGTTTTGATTTAAAATGATTTTTAAATGTTAGTTTTGATTTAAAATGATTTTTAAATGTTAGCCACTTTCATTTCAAAATCTATAAATTTCGAATCATCTTCTTCAGCCTCAATAATTCCAATTGGAAATTAGACAAGACTAATGGATAAACAAAATCCCTAAAGGATATTGTAAAGTTGGTTTTAAAAGTTGGTATATTTGAAATTTGGTTAGCATTGAAACAGAAAATTAGATCGTTAATGAT
The DNA here is from genome assembly GCF_958450345.1 of Calliphora vicina. Classification (NCBI taxonomy): domain Eukaryota; kingdom Metazoa; phylum Arthropoda; class Insecta; order Diptera; family Calliphoridae; genus Calliphora; species Calliphora vicina. The sequence goes on along the minus strand of NC_088780.1, from coordinate 56,151,815 downwards.
AACAGTGAAAAAAAAAATATTTTTTTTATTTATTTGAAAATCTGTGGGCCAGTTAGTCATGGTACAATATAATGAAATAATTAATATTGGTTGACAGTCAACATATACCAAATGAATTCGAATAAATAATAAACGATCTGATAATCTAATGGCTATAAAATTTTGAATTTATTTTAAAAATAGTTTGACAGCAACTTGATGCAGCATACCAATATTTAAAGATCCATAGCATCTTTATTTTAAAACAAATCTTTAAAATTAAATGTATCCAATTCGATTTCTTAAAGAAAGCTTTAACTTGTTGCAGACAAAAAATATAAATTTGTCTATTAAATTTTGTTCACTGCTTATTTTTAACTATAAAATATTGCCAGCTTATAGACATCTGAATTTCTACTATTTTATAATAAAAAAAATGCATATAATTTTCAAAACACCCACCTGGATATAATTGGCACGTGCAGAAGTTAGATCAGCAAAGATGTGAAAAAAGTGCCGGAAAAAAAGAAATCACAATTTTGTACTTAAACTGCGATTTCTTTGAGTAGGGCAACACTGTTTAATAACACAAACATTTAAATTGTTTTTTTTTTTTTTGATAAATTTTAGTTAAATTCTATATATTTTTTTAGATATTTAGTTTAAATTAGTGTTTTTCGTAGCAGCCAAAAAACACTAAAATATAAATTATGATTTTGTTTGTTTTTCACCAAAAAAATTTAAATTGTAGTTTAGTTTCTCTGTGTATTTTAAGCTCAAAGACGTAAGAGCACACAACTAAATAAATCGATAAAAAGTATATATAATGCAAATATATATAAATATATACGTATGTATATATGTAGATGTTTTTATTGTATTTTTTGCACAAAATAAAATACGTCACAATGTTTTTTTCGGTTTTTTATCTTGCTGTTAACGTTATAGAGAGCTTTTTTTCTCACTAAAGACTACAAAAATTCATTCATAAAAAATTAAACTTGTAGTAGTTGAGTTTAGGGTTTATTTTTCTTATTCAGCTGTTGCAAAATTAATCCTTTTGTTTAAATTTTTCATTAATTTTCACTTTCTTTATTACAAAAGAAATATCTTTAAGATACTTTTGTTTGAAAACACTTTCTTATTTGATTTAATCCAATATGACTTTATAACAATTATTTTCACTTTTATTTAGACTTATTTTTTTTTTGTATTAAAAACTTTTTTTCTTTTCAAATACAATTTGTTTTTTAACCATAGATATCTTTGGGCTACTTTTTTTTTTAAAAAAAGATTTGACAGTTCACATTTGTTTATTTATTTTATTATTTTCTAAAAATATTTCAAATTAAATACTTTTTTTCTTTAACTGAGTGTCTGATTTGAATTTCTTGTGATAGAGTATAATAATAATTATATAGAGAGTGTATTATAGTGTAGGTAGTTGGTTAGACCGTCACGTTAGCTAGTTCGAACACAACTGAAGCACGAGATGAGTACTCAATTGGTTTTTATGAATGAAACCGGCCAAAGCTTATAAGATACATTTTCAATTTCAATCTTATAGTATGCACAACTGAATCTTACCAAATGGCCCCTTCCACCGAATAAAAAAATAAAATACACTCGCTCACACAACAAATTTCGAACATTCGAAATTTCCCCTATTCGAGCTCATGCTCTCTCTCACACTCTGCATTTATCTGCTCCCTATTTAGTTGCGAGAGAGAGAATGTATCTGTAAAGGTTTGTGTATCCAATGGTTGTTTAAGTCAACTCCCCGTTATGTAGCCATTTTCAGGCTGTTAGGCTGGCGCAAGCGCATTTAAACCAATCAACAGTTTGTTTTCAAAACAACAATCTCTAAGATACATTTATTGTGCTCTACCTGCTGGTCATATAATTATATGTACTCACCAGTTTCTGGCGCAAATATAAAAGTATCTGAGAGTATTTCTTCTTATTATTATGCTTCTCCTCAACTCATTTTCATTTTCTTACAAAATTTAAATTTCGCTTTTGCCCCTTAAATAATTTTTTGTTGTTTTTTTGTATATTATATATGAATATTAAAACATTAAATTTCATTTTTTTCTTTAGCTTCTTGAAATAAGGTAAAAATAAACCAACAGGTATGTAAAATAAAAACACAACACAAACATTTTTTTTGCACTTTACAAAAAAAAGAAAGAAAAAGAAATTTTGCCAAATAAATATTTTAAAAATAAATTTTCATATCATACACAAAACTACGTCATTAATAGCAGTTGTTGTTATTATTTTTGTTTTAAAAATTTTAAACAAAATAAATTTTTTTTCTTCTAAGTCTCATCATTTGTAGTATTTTTAATCTAAAGCAAAACATTTTAGCTTTGTGATTCATTTTTGTAAGAAAATTATTTAATTTTTATTTGGTTGTTTTCGATCTGGTTAATTTTATAGGATTTCTGGTTAGTTGTTGTTTTTATTGAAAGAAATTATGTTATATGCACAATTTAAATTTCGAAAAATTGTTAACTTTTAGAATTATTTATAATTTGTAAATACTAGTATTCAAACCGGGTCTATACTTGACAAATAAGTATTTATCCCAACATTTAATAAAGTTTGTTATTAAAGCTTCAGCTCAGACAATTTGTATTGGTAAGCTGTTGACTTAAAGCTACCAATATTTGAGTTCTCATCAGAGCTAAATGCGTAAAAATCAATGCAAAGTCTTCTCAATCTGTCAACATTTTGGAAATTAGCTGCAAATACAGCAATAAGGTAAAATGCCAGAACAGCATGGGCATTGTAGGTGTCGTCAATATGGACATTCCATATTATCGAGTAGATCTAACTATGTCCTACATTTCTTTTGTAATTGTGCGCACTGGGTGATCTATGTGCCAGGCTTTTATGTGAGTGATCCTTTAGTTCCCTCTCCGGGTTATCTTTAAAAGAACTAAAGGGCATAGACGCCTTTATTAGGGAATGCTGGTAGTTGATAAGACCGAACATGCAAATTGCAACTCATAGTGACCCATCAACTGTCCCATGATGGTCTGCGTTAATCGAATTCATTGAATTCTTAACCTCTTCTCCTCCTACTTCTCCCAGTTTTACCTATACTTCACTCTGACTCAATTTATTGACTTCCCCTTTCTTTTACTTATATTTCTCTTTTCTTTCTGTTTTCATTTTCTCTTCGGGTACCACAAAGTGAACTGTACGAGATGAATGTTTTGGACGGCTGTCTGATTACCTAACCTAACTATTTCAATGGAGTACACCAACTAGAGAACTTTATCTAAATCTTCACTGACTGATTAAGATCAGATAACAAGGTCGGCTGTGGTATCTATTCTGACCACTTGGATTTCAGACATCCCCTTATACTACCAGATTATAGGAGCGTAATTCAAGTCGAAATGATGGTTACAAAAGTTTCCGCCTAACAACTTCAAAATCACATCCACATATTTAAGCAAAGTGACCATTAGCACCCTACAAAATGTGGATATCAAATCCACAAATACCGAGCGTATTTAGACTCTAGAGGAGATAGCTAGATATTCATCGGTTACTCTTGTATGTGATCCATGACATGGGGACATTAAAGGAAACTATAGAGCTGATGCACTTGCTAATGGTATCATCATAAATTTGAATGAATTCAATCGTGATGTTGGTATTCCTCTCTTGAGTAAACAATCAATTTCACCCAAACTTCATATCATTGCCAAGGAAAGATGAGCGAGACCACTTGCAAGGAGACTAAAACCATCTGGCCTTATTCCACCTATAGAAGCTCATAGCGATCCTCAGTGGCCACTGGCCTCTAGATGCACACGCTCAAAGGCTGCGAATCGCTTACATCGACTTCTGTAGATGTTGAAATTACGAGGAATGAGTGAAAACAACGGAACTCCTTCTCTGCCATTTTCCGGCAGGTGCATTATCGCAAAGTAAAATTGTTAGTCTATCCTTCGATAACCGTCTTTCTGGAGCACTAGTTTCTCTAGCGTGAACTAACGTTGTATCTGGTAGCATTTTCTAATAGAGACTAATTTCATTTGCTTTGAGAAAAACATCTGGAATTAGATTGTGCTCAACTATAACTGTTTGCAATTTTTTTTAGGGCTGAGGGCTTTAAAAAGACTTTCACCGTATCATTTTTGAATACTATTATCCAACAATCACTTGCATGAAATCCACCATTATAAAGCCTTTTTGTATTTTTATGGCTCTGGTTTTTAAAGCAATTCAATTAACTGGAATGTGTTTTTTTTCTGCTCGAGAAATCAACAATAAAACTCCTTTACCACACACCATTCTTTAGAGATCGGCGATATTTTAAGCCATTCTTGATAGGTTGATATTATTATCAATGTTAAAAATTGGATTGTTCTCAACATTCGTTATGTCGAGCACAACATTTTCGTTAAAGTGAGATTCGTTATACAGGGATTTTACCGAACATTAAATAATATATTGAGAAGAATGGGCATAAATAGGGCGTTCCTGGATTTCCAGGATTTGTAAGTGTTAGCTTGGAAGAAACTACGAATATTTTGAAAAAAAACAAACAAAAAAAAATGTTTTTTAAATCTCCCGGAAAGAACAAAAAAAGAAGAGTGTTAATAAAAACAATTTTATCCTCCATATGAAGTGAGTCGCTCTAATATATATATATTGAGTATTAAATTTAACATTTTTTGATAACTGTCAGACAAAAATATGTACTACATATATTAGTCTTTTTCTACCGTGTTTTTCACATAATCTTCATAACCTTTTCAACAGTTAATGTTTAATAACAGCAAATTTTCTGATTTTTAACCTTGACATCATAAAGTACATTGCCTAATATTTATATCATTAAAGTCATAATGTCATCCGTAATAAATTTTCCTGGAAATATTTAAGAAAATATTTGAAAATATTACACTCAGTAATGTTTATTTCTTACCATGAAATTCATTATGCCATAAATGTGGATATTGTATAGAGGTTACAGTCTGCTAACTACAAGGAGTTTCCAGCTTAGAGAAAAATTAATTAATTACAAAATAAGGAATTAATACTTACATGATTAGCTAAGCGTATAAAAGTGATATAAATATAAATGGGAGACTAACAAACGTTTTAAAATTATTTATTTCAAATAATTTTTTAAATCTGTTAATGACGTTTTCATTTTAATTTGATTTGGTTGCTAATAACAAATTTCTCTGACCCCATTCAGAGGTTTCTAAAGCCTTTAAAATTGGACTAGAAGGTTTCACTACACGTATATAACTAATCGCGTTCTGTAACTCTATGAATCCGGAATTTTGATTAGGAATCATAGCTAAATTTCTCTATGTTCTGAAAATCTTGACCTTTATTGGTATTTTGATGCCTAGTTCAATATTTTATCAGCGTCATGACAAAATGAATGTAACTCCCTCATGTTTTTGGTGGTGGATTGAAAAATGAGAGTGAATTAAAAGTACTTCTACTGAGGCACGTGTCAAAAACAACTTGTTGATACATTTTTTTTTTTCCATAATTCGTTGTACCGGAATGTTTGTTTGAAAACTCCCAAACAATATTATTTCTGCTGACCCACACAACAAACATCTATTAGTAAGGCTGCAAGCCTCTATAAGATTTTTAGTGTGTGTTTTTTTGTTGTTGGTATTTATGTGGCATGTACTAAAGATATTAACCGAAATGATTATCTTTAATGTTTCTATTACGTTAGAGTTATAATAGCGTCGGAATGATACAGTGAGAAGGGGGTGTGTTAGTTGAAGATTTCAGTAAAAATTATCATGATGACAGAGTGTTTATGATGATGATTTTTCTTATAGTTGTTTGTTTTGTTTTTATTGTGATGAGAGTTGAACATGCGAGCGGTAAATTGAAATATTTTCAATAGTTTTGCGGCGATGATACAAGCGAAAAATTTGCACTCAAATAGAAATTTTAGTAACATTTATAATTAAAAGGTTTCAAAATAAGAGAAATTGGTTTAATCTACAGTGATATAAGGTATAACTTACTGGTTCTATTTATTTGCAGATTTCCGTAAAACTAAGATTGTCAAGAAGCTGTAAAAAGATGCTTAAAGCTCTCAAACAGCTTTGATTTTTTGCCAGTGCATACTTATTTGACACACCTTACTGTGTATTCATAATGTAAGCACAACTGATACATAATCTTTCAGAATAAGCAATATTTTGCTGGATAGAATTAAACATGCAACGATACAAATATTTAAATGTTCTTAAGAAGAAAACATGTGTACATTTTTTTGGCTATGCTTTTTTCATCAAATAGTTGTTTAGATAATAGTTTAATAGAGTTTAATTGTATGACCTTGGGACCAAAATGATCCGAACAATTGTTTGGCAAATTTTGATCTAGATTGCATAACATGGTAAATTTATTATTTTATTCATAAAAATCCATAATAAAAAAAATTAAGCGATTTTTAAAAATATGCTTTTTTATCCCATGTACATCAAAGGGTTAATTTGAACCAAACATTTAAGATTCACACCTCATGGAATATTTTACTGAAATTGCAACAAAATATGCTAATAAATACAAACTAATTTGTTACCCTTATGATATATCTTTAGCTTAGTTTGCAAACGTGTTAAGTCCACTTTTTATAAAAATTGAGATTTAAATATAAAACGTTAGAATAAGTAAAAATAATGTGTGATATGCAAACGTACTAAGTTATTTTCAAAATTTCATAATTATTATCTCAGTCAAATGGAGTTGAGTATAAATACGTTATTAAATATATAATAGACACTGAACTAATTAATGTAAGTCTAGAAGATGTTCAGAAAATCATAAAACTTAATATTAAACTAAAAAATCTCTGGGTTATGATGTAATAACACTTTCCATTATGGGAAACCTTCCAGATGTTGATATTGTTAAGCTTACTGTATTATTCAATGCGATCTTGTCTCTAGGAGGTTTTCCGAATGATTGGAAAATCTCCACAAATTATAATGATACCCAAGCAAGGAATGGATTTGATATTGGCATTATCCTACAGATCAATTGACTTATTAACTTGTTTGTCTAAACTATTTGCGAACTTAATCCAAAGAGAAATTTTAATATTCTTAAATAGTCAAAACATTATCCCAGATCATAAATTTGGATTCCGCGATCATCACGGACCAATTGAGCATGTTAACCGCCTAACTGGAGAGATACGAAAATCTTTCGAACTAAAAGAGGATTGTACGGCAATATTTCTAGCGATCAATTCTGGTGTACTAACACTGTACCTATTATAAACCTCTGATTGGCCCGATTTCGAAGAATTAACCATTTTTACCTTTGCACAATTTGTTTAACAACACATTAAAAAGTTAAAAATTGGAGTTTTGAAAATGTTGTAAGAAAATATACATATTTGGGCACTCATCTCAATGGGTAAGCCTTATTCTAGTTAGTCAAAAATTTAATTCAGAGTTTTTATTAATCTTAGAATGGTATTCACCCTTATTCTACTTGGCGTCTACTTTTTACATCTTTTTATACTTTTATAAGTCGGGTTAAAGTACAAAACGCTGTCAAAAGTTACCAATTGTTATCGATATCGGCGTAACATCTACCATTTTTTGACCCAATATTGACGACGATGTCGACGACGCCAAGTAGAATAAGGGTGATTATAAAATTTTCCACAACGAGAATAATTTTTTTCTGCTTCTCTTAAAATGTAATCACAAACAGTTTTTGCCCTCTACTGAACATTTTAAAATTTTGAGTTAATACAGTATTGTTGAACGAGTGCGATATCATTTTAGGGACATAGTTACTTCAAAATTTAAATTGAAAAACAAGTTGTTTTTCTCTTGTAAACGCATTTTACGATTTAATTAATCCAACATTTTTCTATGAGCGTATTCAAAGATGATTCTTTCTTTTAGACCGCTAAAAAATGTCCATGACCATTTTAGGTTACTACAATGATTTGTTTACGTTTACGTTTTTTGCAACTTCTCTGCCGAAATATAAAACAAAAATAATTCAAAAACATAACAAAAAAACAAAACTTTAATACACATGTAGAACAAGATTTTAGGAAATGCCTCCACTAACCAGAGTATATAAAACCACCCACCTAAAAAACTAAAGAAATCATGAAAAAAAAAATGATGCATGATGACGAGTATCTTGAGAGAGACACTCGTACTTCTAGTCAAAATTTAATGGGGGTATAATCAATGTTTTGTTGCGGCAAGAAGCGTGTGAAAATTGTTGCAAATAACACATCTTTTTGTTGATTTTTACTACAAATACTCACTCGTATATTAGAGGGCGTGATGTTTGTAAATAACAGCAATAGAATGAAAAAATAAATTGTATATTTTACCGGTAAATCGAGTCATACCCACATATTTTGACATGTTTTTGTTTTGGTTCTTTCTACATACAAATGTAGTCAAATGTAAATATTTATTCTTTTATTTATTCATCCATATGAGTTCTGAGTTTAAAAATAATCACACAGTTTATTTTAAGACATTTCAAATTCATACGTTCATATATACATTTCATGATGAACTTTTCAAATGCTATTTATATTGAATGCGATGCTTGACCTGTTCTTACTACGAGTAATATTCTATATACATATACAGTTTAATAAAAATTCTGCAAGTAAAGTAATTTTAGGATTCCTTTAATATTTCTTAAAATTGTTGAAGCTTATGATATTAAGACATTTACTGAAATATTCGCTTTAATATAATTATCCAGCTAGAGCCATTGTTTGCTACATCACCATTCTTATATGAGAATATTATCACCCATATCATAAGAATGTATATATTCGGATTTTAATTTAAACTCAGAAGATGATCAACATTGCATATTCTGCATGTTTCCGAGTTGCCCAATTTTATATGTCAATCATCCGATTTGACCTCTTTGCATGAAATCAAGCTTCAAATAAAAATATGAAATCAAAGTATTAAAAAAATAAATAGAAAATATTCTAAAATGAGATCAATGTGAATTAACTTAGACAGCGATCGCTTGACTTTTTACACTTAGGCCCTAATTTTGTAAATCACGTCACCAAAGTGATGTTTATGTGCAAAGCAAAAACAACATTTCACACATTTTAAAAATTTGTTTTTGTTTTGTGCACATAAATATCACTTTGGTGACGTGATTTACAAAATTAGGGCCTTAATAGAATAAAATAAAAGGTCCAAGGATAGGATAATTTGAAAAATATTGAAGATGTCCTTAAATTTCGAAGATATTAAATGATTTCTTACAAAAACTAGAATGAAGGTATTTCAAATGACCTAAGGAAATGATATACATAAATACAAGCAAAGGGAGTCAGATCTGAAAAATAAGATAGTGGAATAGTAATCAGTAATGCCAGAAGCTCAATAGTGGATCCACGTAAGTGGAATCGACGGAATTAAAGGATTGGATTCCGTTAAAGCAACGTCAAATCTCTGGTTTGATCATGTAATGTCTATTAATGATCGTCAACCTATGTCGACCTTTTGATCCTTTTTTGTAATTTGCAGATAATATTAACATTTTCCATTCATAATCATGGAATTTTATCCCACTATTATTTCAATTATGTTTGAAGCCATCAGATAGACTTAGAAAAACATATTTACAAACTCAATGTTGTTCGCTGCTACATACATATATTGATTTAAGAAGCCCATGATATTTTGGGAATTAAAAATTCTAATGTTTAATGTATAGGTAGATACAAGTTATTTATTTGTATGGATCGAATTGTATAAAATATTTTAGAATTTTTTCTGTGATATAAGGACTGAGATCGAAAAACCAAAGTATTATTTGTTTTTATACCGGTATACCGTAAAGTATACCGATCGACTTAGAATCACTTTCTGAGTCGATTAAACGATGTCCGTCTGGCTGGCTGTCCATGTAAACCTTGTGCGCAGAGTACAGGTCGCAATTGTGAAGCTATTTCGATCAAATTTGGTACATATTATTTTTTGGGCCCAAGGACCAAGTCTTTTGAAACTGGCTGAAATCGGTCCATTATTTCACCTAGACCCCATACAAATGTCCTTCCGAAATTGGACTTTATCGGTCATAAATGTTTAATTTATATATGTATCTCCACAAAGTGTGGTAGATTTTAAACGGAGATGAACAACCTTTAGGAACAAAGTCACAGAAAGCTCTATAAAAAACTTAATGGAAGGGTTTCCGTAAAAGGTTCATAAATTCATCACTATTGATTAGAACCATAAAAATAATATTTTTTGTAAGTTGTTATAATAATTTCAATCAAATAAAACAAAATCAAATCTGCAGGTTTAGTGGTTTCTTTTTCATTAACATTTATGTAAGTTAAGATTTTTTCGATCTCAGTCCATAATACAGCAAAAATACGAATTTACGATACTTCCATAGAAAAAATAAATATCCAAAAAAAAATTTCGCTTAAAAGGATTATCAAATTCGGATAAGGTCCTTTTTAACAATCTACTAGAAATGACGGATTTTAATTTTCTGAATTGAAAAGTTTCCAGTTTCGCACAGTTGTAACTTCTTTACACATAAGCCGATTTTAATAAAATTTCCCATGGCTATAGAAGAGGTGTAGCTACGCAGCAAAAATTTTGTGCATTTTGGTAATGTCAACTAGTTACCACATACATTATATTGTAATGAGTGGTGGTTATCCAGGCACATTATTTTATTTAGTAGAGTAGGTTTTTATTTTTATACAGGTTGGTAATGAACATTTGCAATTAGCACAGCTCTCCAGTGTATTTGACTTTAATCCGGAACGTTAGTGGTTCGACAACACCCAAAGCCACCCATTATACCCTTCGTCATGAGTGTCAAGGGTAAGTTTGTCTTTCCGTTTGTAATTTCTACATTTATCTTTTGCGACCCCACAAAGTATATATATTCTAGCCATGTCCGTCTGTATGCTATGTACATATGTTATGTACATACATGATTCATATATCAGTATATCGGGAATTCTTCCGGCTCGGCTGCTTTTTAAAATCGACAAAATCGACCCACAAATGGCTGAAATATAAGGGAAAAAAACGGGACAACCTCGATTTTTGACCTAACCTAATGATAGATATTTCAAAGTCCATTGCAACGATCTATATAAGGCTATAGTATGTTGGACCTACTTTGGGTCAAAATCGGGAAAAATATTTTTTAACCAACAAATTTATTTTTGTCATAAATTCTTTTTCCAATAAAAAAAATTTTTAAAAATTAAAAAAAATTGAAAAAATGTTTTAAAAAAGAATTAAAAAATAATTTGGGAAAAAAAATTTTAATTCTTTTTTCGTTAACTTACGATAAAATAAGTAAATTTTAGCTGAGATGTTATTAAATATTTTGCAAATAAAACCAAAAATTAAAAAAATAAAAGTTTTTTTTTGGAATTGTGGGATTCTCAATGAGAATTTCTCATAACAAATTTTATTTTTTGTTTTTTGTTCAAAAATGTCTACATAAACGCAATTGCATGTTAAAAATGTTTCCCTTATTTTATAGTCTTCTATAATTTTGTTAATTCTTAAAAATGTTATACATTACTGAAATATAATTGTAATTGTTTATCATCTTTATAATTGCCATTTCCTTTAAAATTCTTGCTGTCACTGCATTCAACGCAATTACTATGAAATTTCTCTGAGTGTATGTTTTAAAATAAAATTCTATTTCTTTTACATTTTTGTTTTCGCATAGTTGTTTACATTTGCGGTATTGTTTTTAAATAATTAACTTATTTTTAAAAATATCTATTTTCCCAAGAATTTCAAAAAGAAAATTTTTACGTAAATCTGTATTTTTACAACCAACACAAAATACGTCATTAATGTTTGGCAAAAACATTATTAATACGAGTATTGCCAAAAAACAAAATCGGATTTGTTTATAAAAAAACCTTTTAGGCATATTTTTTCTTTATTTTTCTTTTTGTTATTCTCAAGAAAATGTACAACAACAAAATTTATTTTTAAATCTATAACGTAATTGAGATGTGTTTTCAAAAATTGAAGAATTATTATTATTATTTTTGAATATTCATACTCTGCTACATACAGCAACAGGTGTCCATTAACGTTTTCTAATTGTGCAGAAAATATACGAATTATTCGAGATTTTCTAATATTAAAGAGATGAATCAGTTTATTTGTTTGTTAATGAGCGTTTGCCCCTCTTTTTCATATTTATTTTTAAAACGTTTTTAATGATCTTGTTCAGTTTTCCAACTACAGGTGAAACAAATAATTATATTTGAACTCATACCCGTAAAAGTGGCTGCAAAAGTACGTGTGAATTTTTAATTATTTTTTTGTTTCATTTCATTTCGATTTTTTTCTTATTTGATTTTCAAAATTACTCACCTTCACCTTGTTTTTGCAATTTTGGCTTCATAAATATTGAGATTTATTTGTATATGTATGTGTGTGAGTGTGTGCGGATTTGTGTGCGTAACATGTGTTTAAAAATTTATGTCCGATTTTTAAAATAGAGATGTTTTATTTTGCTGTTCATTTTCCCGAAATCTTTATTTTGTTTATTTTCATAAAATTTCTTTAGATTTATTAGATGCTGTTGTGTATATTTCTTAATGTGTGTTTAGTACAATTGGAATTTCAAACTCGATTTGACGTCAACATTTAATTAGCTGTAGATAATGAATATTTATAAATTTAATACAAGTACTAAGTAAATATTTTTCTTTCTTGGAGAACTATTTCTAGAAATTTGCTGTATAAATTCCTTAGAAATTAAATTAAACATGTGAATAAATTCTGTAAAAGATTCACAAAAACGGAAATATGCCAGACAAATAGACGCGAATGCAGGTTGAGGGGCAAATAATTCTGTTTCAAGTACATGAAATTAAAAAAAATATTAAATTGAGAAAAAAAAACTTAGGAAAATATTGCATTAAGTGGCTGCATACTATTGAGATAGTCAACAGGAATCCTGTTGATGTGTGTTCAAACCATATTCTGGATTTGATCTTCTCAAATTTTTTACCTCTGCGATCAGTAGTTTAAAATTTATGGCCCATAATCATAGTCAAACACTAAAGTCGGTTCTTTTTAAAAACAACTTTAAAATAAAAACCTGCTTTTTATTAATTTGCAATCATAGTCAAAATTAAAGTATGTTTTAAATTGAACCGACTTTAACTGGGTGCCACCGCAAATGTAGAAAATGTTTTCATACAATATACAACAAAACACAGACAAGTGGCAACGCTGAACAGCTGACATACAAAATTAAAAAAAAAATCCAAAAAACGTAAACAATAAAAGTAACCGGGACATTTAAAGAAAGAAAGTTGTTTGTTGTGGAAAAATGGAAAAGATAAGATTAATATCATAATTACGATATTTTGGTACTAATTTTTTGATAACTGTTCAATAATTGCAAAATCTCTACCAATATCTTGTAACTTAAACATTTTTTACTTTGTGACGAACTTTTTTACTCGGCGAAGAACATCTGATGCTGTTGTTAAACGAGTTAAAAACAACTTCAGCTAGTTTTATATTTAAAGTCGACTTCAGCGTCAGAAGTATACTTTAACTTGTCTATGATAGACCTAAAGTCCACTCTTAAGTAAAGTCGAGTTTAATTCTCTTAAAATGTACTTTATTTTTTACTATGATTATGGGCCTATGTCTTTATCCCACATATTACAATTAACTTCATTGATCGTGGAAATATTTAAATTTTAAAATTTCGACAAATTTGAAAATAGTTTTTGTTTCAACAAAACAAATTAAAGCAAAAATATTGTTTCAACACCTTAACCCTTTAACAAAAATGCAATTTCTTGTAAAATCTGATTTTTTTACACCATAACAACTACAGACTTTTTATTCAGTATAAAATACCTATCAACCGGTACCAGTTTAAACGCGCTCAATAAATAAGTTTGGCAGAAATAATAGGTTCAATCTGAATTTTAGTGAAAAAATACAAAAAAAAAAATTGTGCTTTTGTGAAAATTCTAATTTAAAAAAATATAGTTTTAATGTACTCTATTGACTTGGAAATTTTTTTGGTAAATATTTGAAATGTAAACTTTCATATTTAATTAATAATTTGATTTGTGACTGAACATGAACTCAAAGCAAGAACCATCCACATAATCGTGTTAATATTGTAAAAAATCTGATACTCATATGTTATCAACTAAGTGTAATATAAATATTTATGTTTTTGAAAAGCAAATAATTTCTTTAAAGAATACCGTATCAAAGCTTAAGGCTATTAAAATTAAGTTTTTTATCCAGTTTTTAGCAATAATTTGAAATAAAATTGATAATTTTTGAAATTAAATACATATAACAACTCTTTTATACTTTTTGTTTCGTTAAACCTCTTTTTGCTTTCCAGGAGCATTTTTTTTTGGCAAATAGACTTCAAATTCGTGCTAATCAGCCCAAAAACATACTAGAACCAACATTATTTTAGCATTATTACATTTGTTTCAATTTCAGGTATTTAAGGGTTAAAACGATTATGTGATGTCCATGCAAACTTTGTACTCGCAATTTCAAAACTAAATCGACGAAATTTGACACAAGTTTAAATTTACCCCAAGAACTAATACTAGTTATAAGCTTTCCATAATTTCTAGTAGTCGCCATACAACTGTCCTATCTGAATAAAGTTAAGCTCTCTCAATTATGTAGGTATCCGAATAAAATTCAGTAAAACTAATTTCTATATAAGCCAGGATCCAGGTCAACCATTTGAGGAAGGAAAATAAAGTAAATTTTATTTAAAATTTTCCTTTTTTTCCTTTTTTATATTAAAACTTTTCACCGTCCTAGATACGCGCCTGAGCTAAGAAGCTCCATATATGGAGCAAACATCTCTGAAATATGTCAGAATCCAAATAATTGAACACAAATAAGTTTTAGACACAATCCAATCATTCCAGCTAATTTTATGATGCTCTTTTGTAATCAACGATATTTGGATTTCAAAAAAACACAAGCAGTAATTTCCAAATCGGGTATTATAAGATTGCTTCAAAATGTTTGATCTAATATTTTAAGAAACTAATAAATAAAATTGTTCCATTAATTGCTAAAGAAATACAAAATTGATTTTTAAATATGCCTTGTCCCCAGTTGACGTTTATTTAAAGACATATTCACAGCCTGTTATCACAAAACAAATAATATTCTCCTGAATAATCTGTAGGCGAATACATAAGAAAATGTATTTTTAAAAGTCTCAAGAATTTCTATAAGTATTTTTTTTTCAAACGGAAGTTTGGAATTTTTGCTATAAATCATGTATTAAATCTTTTTCGTTGTTTTGTTTTTGTCATTTGATAAAAAAATATTGTTTTAATTCTGCAAATGCAGTGAAAACGCAAAAAATAGATGGGTATTATTAGTCTAGATTCCTCAAAGGTCTGCTTCTGTTCTTCAGTATCTTGGGAACTATTGGAGATATTGTTATGAAATTTCATATGGTTTGAGCTGAGGTGTTTTCGAGTTAATTTACTTTTGTTCAATTTAATACCGCTTATGGGGGCCAGTGCTTAGCCCCTCAAAGTTGGTCTCCTCTGGTATCAATATTTTTTGTAGACACTCTCAAGGACTATTTATATTCAATATTTCAGCTCATTCGGATCATAAATAAATTTTTGCCAATTTTTTTAAAAAAAATTTGATACCCATAGTGACCAACTTTGAGGGGCTACGCACTGGCCCCCATTAGCGGTAGGATGCTGAACAATCGTAAATCAACTGGAAAACACCTCAGCTCAAATCATATGAAATTTCATAACAATATCTTTAATAGTTCCCAAGATACCGTATTATTTCCAAAAAAAAAAAAGTTTCTAAACCACTGAGCTATGGTTTATAGCTAATGAATATAATCTGACAAGATAAATGCTGCAATGATTTCCAACAAAATAAGATAGAACAATTTTGTGGAAGCTTTGTAAGACTTTGGGTCAAAGGGTTTTTTTGATAATGGACCTATTTTTGCTGAATTTCAACACAAATATTGACAAACAAACATTTTATTTCGCAGTGTTAATTTGAATTTCTTGATTTCAATTTGTATTTTCTCAATATTAATTTGTTGTACTCAATATCAATTAGTATTCTATCAATTTCAGCTTGAATTCTTTCAAAATTTCCATTTGTCTTTAAATAAAACATGTTTATGGCGATTTTTATAGATTTATATGCTTAAGAGTTAAAAGAAAATTGGGAAAAAAAAAACTTAAATTTTAACCACAATTATTTGTCTAAGACATTACACGAAAGATCGCACGCCAGCTCGCATGATCCCTCTGATATTACCCTCTCAATGGAACATAAAGATGAAATTATATGTCACGTATGATGACATGAAATTGTCCTATTGATAAAAAATTACTGTATGACGAGCAAACTAAATACCTCCTAAATTGAATTACAAAATAGGTTGAACTCACTACATTCTAGATTACTTAGGGGTACTAAAGTGACAATCGACTATAGCTAGATTACCTGGAATGTATAACTCAACCACTTGACTTTAATAAGATGATATAGGTGCTAAATGAACTTAAAATATGGGAAATTTCATGTCAAGTGAAACAAATTTTGACATCGATGTCTTCCGATCGAGTTGAAATTAGCACCAAGGTTAGTTCTATTGGAGTGTAATTAAGACACAATTTGTTCAACAAGATCGGTCGAGAACTCTCTGAGTTAGTAAGTTATTACCTATTGTTCTTAGCAAAATGTGTCCCAAATAATTTAGATAGCTATTTCTACAATCTTTTGAAAAAAATTAAAAAATAACATATTTTTCCATTTTTTTTTACGAAATCAAAAAAAATTTTGACATTTAAAGAACTCGAAGAAACTGCTTTCAAGTTATTCTTTCAAACCAATCTTTGATATAGATAGAGTATTTAAATTTTAAATTTTTCGAATAAAATTAAAGCGCTTCTCCCTTGTATTTAGACATTTGACGTTTTTTAATTAAATGAAATTGTTTAATTAAATATATTTTTCTTATGTATTAAATTTGACTAATAGACCAAAACAAATTTTGATAAATGTATGATAAATTTGTAATATTTTAAAAAAAGTGTTTCTCTAATATTTATTAAATTATTATTAATAACTTTACATGAGTTTTTAATTATTCATTTTAATATGCATTTAAGAAAATAAAAGGGAACTATTTTTTTGGTTTGTTAATGATGACGATTTTTGTTTATTGTTATTTGTGTTAAATATTTAAATAAATTTTAAAAGTATTTAAAATATATTTCTTTATTTTTATTTTTTTGTTTAAAAATTTTCTGTTCAAGTGAGTGGGCATTCAAGGCACACTTTTATTTAATACAAAACAAAAAAAAAGAGCCAACAGCCAACGTGTGGCTAGGAAATTTTTACGAAAATATATAAGAAACAAAAAACTATTATGAAAAAAAATATTATTTAAAAAATGAAATTAAATTTTAAGCGTAGGGTGAAAACATTGTACTGAAAATGAGAAAAAAAACAATAACATAAAAAATAGATGAAATTATTGACATCAAAAAGAAATATTGACAGATGGCACGCGTCTTTCAGGTTTTGTAGCAAATAAACAGCCATGAAGCTGAAATGATGAAAGATCATCATCATCAACAACTTCATCGCCAGCAGTAACATCACCACCAGTACCTTCAGCTTCATCATGATCATATTCAACAACGTTGAACAACGTCTTCTTCGTTTTCATTATTATCAATCTGATAGTTGGCCATTGTAAGTATTTGTTTCACCAATACTATTATTACAAAACCAATACTTCGATCACTGTATCTTTAGAGAGCGATCATGTAATACACTTACGTATGACACACACTCTCTCATAAAATCCGAATTCAGATATGAATGAATTTATAAAGTGTTTTTATTTAAGGTAAAGTCTACTTACCTTAAATGGTGAAACACACATCTTAAAGGTAGTTTGTGTTATTTTCCTCTATCAGTGGTACAAAACTAATAAAAGAAACAACAATAACAACAACTACATTACAACTACCACATACGTGCAACTACCAATAATAATGTGAGTAGGTTGTAAGTAGAAGTCAAGATAGTTTCATTCATTTATGTGTGTCTGCTTGTATTTGTAATTAAAAGTATCGCAGCGATACCATCATATTTATTTATTGTCTTTGAAATAAAACTACATATGAAACTCGTTTAACGCGGCCTAAATAGCAGAAAATTATGACAAATATTACTGATTAAGAATCAGTATCTTGCAATATCAATTATTATAATGGAAGATGAAAATATAGGAACCAAATTAAAATGTCGATCCACAAAAATTTCTTCAGGACTCAAGTCCTGAAGATGCCTTTCTAACATATTAAAAACCCTTTTTATCAGGAAGAGGATAATTAGTATGATTGTGAACTTTTATTTCATTAAAATTTCTCTATACGTTGGGAAAAACATCTTAAAAATTGGATATAAAATATCACCCAATAATAAAAAACTTGAAAATATTAATTTTATAAATTTTGTATATGGGGGAATTCATGTCAAAAGCTCTTAAAGGAAAAGACCTAAGCTTTCTTTTGAGCAAAAGAAAAATTAAAAAAGGGCCCATTTTGTAAAAAAGTAAAAATTTATGTTTTGAGTTACAAAACATTTATTTTGATAGATATAAAATTGGTATCCCACTAAGAGACCAGAAAGTTCTACAAGTAAAAGACCTAAACTTTGTTTTGAGAAAAAGAAAAAAGTTTTTTATTTTGGAAAAAAAATAAGAACAATAGGTAATAAGTTATATGAATGAGAAAAAATATCAAATTTTGAACCCCTCTAACTCAGCGAGTTCTTGACCGATCTTGTTGAAAAATTTCATATTGATAGAACATATATATAACGTAAGTAAATATACTGAAACTTTGGTTCATAAGCGGTTAGAAATACATAAATACTTGGAATTGAGCGATTATATACAATTCTTGAACTTCGAACATCGATAAGAGAGAAACAGAAGCGAATTAAAATGTTTCAACAAATTTGGAACCGGACCATAGATGCCTTGTCGAATTTTTTGATTCCTCCTTATAGATTTTAGCCAGATCATCAGAAAATAGATTAAATGCATACATATTTGATTTACATTTAATGTGTAATTTAATACAATAAAACAATTTACAAAATTCAATTAATATCTTGTATATTTTAAAAATAAATTAAAGAATGAATAAATAAATATGTAGTTATGTATGTGTGTATTTAAAAATTTATTTATTTTATAATTTAGCATCATTTTGTAAATGTTTACTTTTATTTTTATACAGAATCTGTTCCGCATGCCGCACTATCATTTGCATTCGCATATTTTTTGAAAATGTTCATCTAAATATTCTATAAACAATTTAAACAAAACCAACAAATTTATGTTTATTTTTTTCATAGACAAACCAGATCTTGACATACAAAAATACTCTTGCCAACCGACAAAAAATTAAATTTAATGCCTAAATATTTCTATAGAAATAAATTGTTTTCTAAATACAGAAATATATTATACGAACATGAGAGTATAAGGCCAGTCCACAGATTCAATTAACAACTTTTTAGAAAAAGTTGTTAAAAAATTTGAATGCGTTAATTTTATGTTGAAAGAGTTGCTTGTGCATATTAAAAAAATTTCAAATCTATCTATCTAAGAAGAACATTAACTACTCAATTTTATGTACATCAAACAAAAAACTAAAATTTTGAGAAAATGAGCGAATTCACTTAATTGTGAATAAATTCGAAAAGAATCCATAAATTTTTATGATCACTATCTCATTTAGTTGCTATTATATTTGGGTTTACGATAAAGCAATAAATCTAAACAATTTGCTATTTTCACGAAAAAAAAAATACTTTTTGCTTAAGTCCGAAACTACTGAGCCGATTAAAACGCAATATATGTATATGGGGGATTTCACGTCAAGTAAACAAACTTTTAAAATCGATGTCTTCCGATCGGGATGAAATTTACACCAAGGTTAGACCTATTGGATAGTAATTCAGACACAGCTTTTCAATAAGATCGGTCCAGAACTCTCAGAGTTAGAGGGGGTCAAAATTTGACATTTTGGCCAAACATGTGATTTTTTTCATCCATGTAACTATTACCCATTGTTCTTAGCAAAATGTGTTCCAAATAGTTTAAATAGCTATTTCTTCAAACTTTCGAAAAAAAATATTTAAAAAAAATAAAAAATTTTTTTTTCCGAAATCAAAAACTTTTTTAACTTTTTTTCAAAATAGGCCTTTTTTTTCTTAAAATAAAGCTTAGATATTTTCCTTGAAGACCTATTTGGTCGCTTAGTCGGATGCGAGTTTGATATCTATAAAAAAAATGTTTTGTAACTCAAAACATGCAATTTTTACTTTTTTTGCATAATCAAAAACTTTGTTGACTTTTTTTTTTCAAAATGGACCCTTTTTTATTTTTTTGCTCAAAAGAAAGCTTGGATATTTTCCTTTCAGACCTATTTGGTGGCTTAGTGGGATGCGAGTGGGATATCTTTCAAAATAAATGTTTTGTAACTCAAAACATGCTATTTTTCACTTTTTTTTCAAAGTCGAACTTTTTTTCCAAAATGGGCCCTTTTTTAAAAATTTTTTTTTGCTCAAAAGAAAGCTTGAGTCTAGTCCTTTAAGATCCATTTGTTCGCTTAGTGGGATGCGAGTGGGATATATAGCATAATAAATGTTTTGTAACTCAAGATATACAATTTTTGATTTTTTTTTTGGCAAAATCAAACTTTTTTAAATTTTTTTTTTGTTCAAAAGAAAGCTTAGGTCTATTCCTTTAAGAGCTTTTTGATATCTCAGTTGTCAAACAATCGCTTGTCTCAAACTAATTTTATTTTCTATAAATATTTTTATAAATTCTATTAATGTTTTTGTTTGATTTTTATTTTAATACGACACTTGGGATAAAATAACAAAACAAGCACTTACTCGTATTATGTATTCAAACAACTTTTTTATTTAATTTTAAAAATTTTTTAATTGAAAAAATATTGGTATTTTCAATAAAATGTTTGCAAGGTCCTAATTCAAACAAAATTTTGTCTGTATTTCTGGATTGAATCAGAAATTTAATGCAATAAATTTTTTTTTGCAGTTTTCGATTTTTCATAATTTTTTTTAAATCAAAAAAATTTGTTATTCAATTTGTTATTACAACTCTAAACTACTGAGCCGATTGAAACTCAATATATAAACAGATTAAAGGTTATGTAAATTTAATTTTTTCTAAGTTTATTTTAATAATTTCAGACTAACGCCTTTTAAGTTTTTAAATTATGTGGGGAAACGTCTAACAAAATTTATAATTTTAATTAAAATTTTTTTAAAAAAAATCTCCCCATTGAATTGAAAAATTTTACCATTTCTGTACTTAGGTAGCCATGGTGCATGAAATCTGTGTAGTGGTTGTTCAAGCCTATTTTTGTTGTTGACCTGTGTAATTGTATAGTTGTAGATGTGAAATATTTATAGCATTTTTCAATGTGTAATATTAATTTATAAATAAGCTATAATAATATCAGTATCTGTTTTTACATAGTAAAATTAATGGAAATAATGAAACTATTTTTTAATCCTCGTCATAGATATTTAAATCTAATATTTACTAATATTTTTTTGAAAATAACAACCAATAACAATAGATGGCTTCAAACACTACTTTTCACCAAGGTTGCCAACTCTTCAGCTCAGAAAATGTCTAGATTTAGAATTAAAAATGGCTAGAAAAGGCTAAAAGCCAAAATAACAATACAAATTCATAAATATTTGGGTTATTCACACTGTCTACTATTTGGTCATATTGTAATAATGTCCTAATATATTATGATAGTTTAAACAAATTTTTGTTGTGTTTCAAACAAAAAAGTTCTAAACTAGTAACACTATTTGAACTATGTTTATTGGTTTGTTATAAAATAATACTTTGTTTTGTTTAAAACACAACAACAACTATTATAATATATTATGTGTGAATATGTGAATACCCCAATTGTTTTTTTATTTAGTGATATCGACTTTACTAGTATCTAAAATACAGTAATTTTGACTTACCTGCCTTTCATTTAAGAGCATTTTGCATATAAGTGCACAAAACTTGTGTTTTGTATATTTATTTACCAAAATCCATATAAATTCGTTAATTTAAGTGCATTATGCACTTATCTTAAATGTGCACGTATGAACACGTGCACATTTAAGATAAGTGCATAATTTTTGGAAGCTATAACTGATTTTCATGAAAAAAATTTAATTTAGCTGCCTAATACAAAATTAAATCAAAACAAATAAGAAAAATACGATTTTGAATGAAAAAATATGTTGTACACTTCTTAATAATTTTTAAAGTAGCTAAAATATCAATTTGACGTTATTTTTAGACGGAAAAATCACAAAGCTTCGTGTAAATTATTTGCCGTTAAATGCACTTACCAGCATCAATGAGCAGGTAAGTGCATTGAGGTTAACTGCATTTTTAACTTACCTGCACAAAATATCGTGCAAAGTTGATTGTGCAGGTAAGTCAAAATTACTGTATTACATTTCAGCAGATTAAAAATTGTAATATCAATAAAAATGTTTTACATTTTGATAAATTAAACAAATTTCTGGGCACTTATAAACAAAATCGGATCTTCATAAAACCAATAATATTCTTATCAAACCATCTACAGCCGAAAACCGACATAACCCTTTCAGTCCCTGCCTACATAAATGTGTAGGTAAATTTTTTCTTAATGTTTTAAATGTCTCAACTAGAGTGGTCAAACCGGATTTCGAATTATTCGAAAAACCGGGTTTTTTCCAATTTTCCGGTTTTTTTAAACCGGTTTTTACAAAAGGACGGTTTTCGAGTTATTCGACAAACCGGGTTTTTTGTCTCGAATTATTCGACAAAATCGAATATTTTTTTATTTATTTTAAGATTTTGCTATTAACTTTAATAACTAGCGATTATTTAAACAACATTATGATTTCATGTTAAATGCCATTAACAAGTTATATATGTATCAAGACCAAGGCGCTGTCTCAAAGTTGGCCTGGGTTAATTAACAACTCGCGCGTCATTGTCATTATTTCTTAAGGGCAATCAGGCTCGTTTTTGTTTTTTTTGCCTTCGAGAATTTTCTCGTACTGTGTATGATGTAGCTTCGTATAACGGTTCCTTTTTTAAACAGTCCCGAGCTAAAAGAAAGTTCATCTGATTTAGAATATATTGATAGTGACTCGCAAATTTTAGAACCTCAGCTCAGTTTAACATCAAATGAAGTTCAAAATCCACACATAAGAACTAATATTGCAACAACTAGCGAATATTTGGAAAAATTTTAAGTCTTTTATACAATGCAATTTTAACAGTTAATTCCACTTCAACTATAAGTGAACGTGTTATTTCTGTTTCTTCTTTAATCAAAAATAAATTAAGGAATCGTATATCTTCAAATCATTTAAGTTGTATTTTCTTCTTGAAATAATATTTTAAAAAATACAACTAATAATACTAGTATTATCTAAAAGTATGTATTAATAATATTCATTTGTATGTCTATTGAGTAAATTTAAAGTTAAATGTTAAATTAATTTTTAAGAGACTGGATGATTTTTTAATTACATAGTTTTAAAAATACAACGTTTATGCTTAATTTATACCTCAATTCATAAATTGACAAAAAAAAAACCGGTTATTCGAACCGGTTTTTAAAAATTACGCTTTTTCGAATTATTCGAAAACCGGTTTTTTGTATATGTCGAATAGTTGATCACTCTAGTCTCAATATTATGTGCTATTTCTTTTTCATTTTGTAATATGTTTTTGTGCGATTTACTTTAGTATTTTGTGTACGAGTGCAAGAAATTTCAGTTCACTGAAATCCGCAAATTTTGAAATTGCTTGGGACGGAAAGAGATGATAATTTTTTTTAAAAGACTGTTTCTTTGTTATTTGATAAAAAAAATATTGTTTTATTTTTAAAAAATTCGAAAAATGTTTAAAAAAGTTTAAAATAAAAAAGGCTAGGACAAAATAAAATGGCTAGATCTTCCGGCTAGATTAATGGGTTAAATATAGCCATTTTTTGTATGGCAAAATGAAAATAAAATCGCTAGATCTAGGCGGAAATTGGTTAAATTGGCAACCTTGCTTTACACATTGATAGATATTTAAAGAAACTCTCAATTTAGCATTTGTGAAATAGTCTTTTAAATGGCAGAGTAACAAACTCATACAATGACAATTTCATTAAAAAATATTTAAAATTAAAAAAAAACCATTGAAATACAAAATGAACAATGAGTAAAGAAAACAAAAACAAACAAATAAGTATTTAAGTACGTATGAGTGTTGTAGTAGTTATTAATGTTGTTTTTGTTGTTATTGTATGGTTATAGTCATACGATTAACAAACACAAGAGAGGTGGAGTTATAACAATTGATGTACTTTGCTGTTGTTGTTGTTTCAGTAGAATAACAATCAAAACAATTGAAGTAAAAAAATGAATAACAACAATAAAATAATCATTGTATCTCTTTTCTTATTACAACAACGTCATACATACAAAAAAAAAGAGAATGAATCTGTTTTTTTAACTTATCTTTAACTGACAGTCATCGAAAATAGCAACAATAACAACATGATAAACACAATCACAACAACAACTACTAACACCATGAGGCATATCAACAATTTATAAAAATTGATCTTTATTTCATTTTTACAATTATGTACCATCCAATTCTTGTGAATTTTTTTTATTTTTCATTTTCTATTGCGTGACCACAGATCTAAAATCGAAGATAATGGACAATGACAACAACAAGTAGTTCGTAGACAGAAGAGTACTTGGTCACAAGTACATATACATACATGGAATCAACTAACTGAACCAAACAAACAACAAGAAACCTCAAAAATGGATGTAGTGCTGATGCTTGGAAGTACTTGTTCATTCATATACATATGTTGATGTTCATTTATTGATATTAATTTGGAATAAAAATTATTCGAATAAACGTGGAAAAAAATACATATGGAGGATTTCACGTCAAGTGAACCAACTTTTAAAATCGATGTCTTCCGAAGTTAGACCTATTGGATAGTAATTCAGACACAATTTTTTAGCAAGATCAGTCAAGAACTCTCGGAGTTAGAGGGGGTCAAAATTTTACATTTTGGCCAAACATGTGATTTTTCTCATCCATGTAACTTATTACCTATTGTTCTTAGCAAAATGTGTCCCAAATAGTTTAGATAGCTATATCTTCAATCTTTCGAAAAAAATATTTAAATAAAAAAATTTTAATATTTTTTTTCCGAAATCTAAAACTTTTTTTACTTTTTTTCCAAATGGGCCCTTTTTTTAAATAAAGCTTAGATATTTTCCTTGAGGATCTATTTGGTCGCTTAGTGGGATGCGAGTTCGATATCTATTAAAAAAAATGTTTTGTAACGCAAAACATGAAATTTTTGATTTTTTTTTGCAAAATCAAAAACTTTGCTGATTTTTTTTTCGAAATGGGCCCTTTTTTTTTGCTCAAATATTTTTCTTGAAGACCTATTTAGTCGCTTAGTGGGATGCGAGTGGGATATCTATCAAAATAAATGTTTTGTAACTCAAAATATGCAATTTTTGATTTTTTTTTTTGCAAAATCTAACTTTTTTTAAAAATGGGCCCTTTTTCAATTTTTTTTTTGCTCAAAAGAAAGCTTGGGTCAAATCCTCTAAGACCTATCAAAATATCTATCAAAATTAATGTTTTTTGGTTTCTTAGTGGGATGCTCTAATTCGAGACTTCTTGACCGATCTTGTTGAAAAATTGTGTCTGAATTACTATCCAATAGGTCTAATCACGATGCAAATTTCATTCCGATCGGAAGACATGGATTTTAAAAGTTGGTTCACTTGACGTGAAATCCCCCATATATTACTTTTATACGAATAAACAACTCACAACTTTATTCCAAATTGGTTACATTGAACATTTTATTAGAATAGATTTTCAAATTTAATTATTCAACCGATTTTGAATTAACACACCAATATCAGAACATTATGAAACTTAAAAACGAAATCCATGTGACTACTAAAGACCTGCAGTAGAATTAAAATGATTTTCCGATTTATAATATTGAATATAGGTATATTGTATTTTTATTCATTTTCAACAAAAAAATTATTAAAAATGTTCTGGTTTTAAATATATTTTATTAAATTATTCGTTTGAATAATCGAGGAAATTTTAAAAAATTAGTCGATCACTCGAATAATAAAAAAAAATATGAACTTTTATTCGATTAAAATATTTAATAATTGACAATCCTAATATACCTACACAACAGAGCTGTAAATGAATCATTAATTTTTGAATTAATTCGCGAATTATTCATGCACTAAATTATGAATTGAATGAAATTTGAGTCAATTCAAATGAATTTGGTAAAAATTAATTGCAATTCATTTCTAATTCAAATGAATTTGTCAAAGTGGATTGCAATTCATTTCCAATTCATTTGAATTGAATTGATTTTCAATTAGAAAATATAATTAGCAATTCATTTGAATTGATTGCAATTTTAACTGATTTTGTAATTAAATCTACAGTAATCACTGTTATTTGGCTATTCAACAAATTTTTTATGTAAAAGAAAGCAAGCATTACTCTCGTTTTGTATATAACCAAGTATAGTCCAAAGACAAAAAATTCTTAGATTTGAATATTCCATGATATACTGGAATAGTCAGGTAGCAGCAGAATAGGAATTGAATTATTCGGTATCGGCGAAAATCCTACATATCAAAATGGGAAAATTTTGTTTATTTGCTAATAGAAACATAAATTTTTATTTTTCATTCCCCCTAGATCTGATCTTGAATTTGTTTGATTTCATTGATTTGAATTGCAATTCACTGTTCTAATTCATTTGAATGAATTAAAAATAAATTCAAACGAAAAGGAAATGAATTTGAATTGGAAACGAATTGCAATTAATTTTACAGATTCATTTGAATTGAAAACGAATTGTAACTCCTTTTTACAAATTCATTTGAATTTCGTTTGAATTGCTTCAAATTTCATTCAATTCTATTTTGCTGTGAAAAGAATTAGTTCAAAATTTAGAGAATTAAAATAAAAAAAAGGAATGATTCATTTACAGCACTGCTACACCCATAGCATATTTATTATATTTATTTTATGTGTCTTCAACAGCAAACATATTCAGCCAAATTATGAATAAAAATTCCCCGGGAGTTTTTTCCCTTTTCTCATTTTTCCTATTCAAATTCAATGGGGAAAAACTTCCGGGGAATTTTTTATTCATAATTAGGCTGATTTACTATTTCTATAAGACGATCGAAAATATCAGTTGGAATATTTGCTGGAAATACTGTCTTTTCGTTAATTTTACTAAAACATACAGATAAATTAAACTTTGGCATTTATGGTTCGATTTATGGCCTCGGTTTCTCTGATTTATACTTTTTCCTCTCTTAAGTTTATATCATTCAATTGTTAAAAGGAGCAAGAAGTCCTCTGGGATATCTCCAACTGCATTGGGCATCAAATTTCTTGTGTAATACATCCGCTAAGGAGAATTTTTTAGGAAGCTCCAATATTTAGTTGATAAATTTGATAACCTTATAAATGGTGATTCATTTAGATATTTTTTTAATTTTAATTTAAAATAGAATTGGAAGTCGAAATCATTATTACGACCCGAAATGACATTTACGTTTAAAAGATAATTTAATTCAAATTATTGGCAGCGACTACGTGAGTAATTACTTGAGTAAGTGAGAATGTAGGAAGTTAAAGTAAATTGTTGTTGTTTTTAGTGGTATTTCTAGAAACGTAAAATTATGCCCATTTGATTCTGACTGAATAAGGAACCCATAAAGGAGGATTTACTGATACTTTTCGATTGTCCTAAATAAATGCTTCAAATGCAAAATATTTCAGAATATGTCTGTCATAAAAATAACACTTTCACATTATATTAATAAAATATTTAGTAACCAAAAAATTGTGACAAAAAAGTTGCACAAAAACAAAATATTTTTCATTATTTCATTCACAAATTCATGTCATTGAAGCACCTACACTCGAAAAACGAAATACCAGCAGACTTAAATCAATTACTCGCTTACAATTATGGCAAAAAGTATTAATAATATTTTTGAAAAACAATGAAAACGCAAATAAAAATTTCTATATTTGGAAAAATAAGTTTCGAGATTGACAATAATCATATTTAATACTTAAATAAAAGTAATATTTACAATAAGAAAAAATGAAAACTAAAAACAAAACAGCTCTAGAGAAAGTGGGTCAATAAATTGACATTAATTACATACATTTTGTTTTTATTTTAATATTGTATTCAAAAAATAAACCATAAATTGTAAATTAATTATTAAAAACAAAACAAGCTGACTCAGTTATTGCAATTCTTAAGATAAAATGTAAACAAATTGTTTATTAATAAATGTACTTATGGCTAAAAATATAAACAAACAATTTTTAATAAAATTGTCATAAATTTATGATGAACCACTGCAACAAAAATAAATCTATTCTATATTTATTTGCCGGCAAAAAATCATCAAATAGTTTCAAGATTACGACGACAAGAAATCATCTGAATCTATTTTAGTTGCTTTTTCTGGCTAAAAATAAATGAAAATAGATTTTCAATTTAATCTAAATTTAAATTGAAAAAAAAAACTATATAAATCTAAATTTAGTTTATGAGTTTTGAACATTTGGTTTGTGTTGTTTTTTTTTCTTTCTTTACTGTTGCTCATTTTTGCCTCTAATCAATAAACGGGGCTAAAATAATGAAAACACATCATTTTAAATAGAGGAACCAGCAGTGAAAACCCAAAGATTCTTGCAACTGCGTCATGAATTGTTTTGGTTGTTTTGTTGGATTGAATGTACGACAAGACGGTTAAAACGTAAGATCTGTACAGAGAAAACTGAATATAGATGGATTGGCAGCACCGCCTGTGTGCCCCATTAGCCAAAACATTAAATACAACACCATCATGACGTTGCTACATTCATTACCAGATGATTATGTTCATCATCATCATGACGGTGCTGGTGATCATTATGCCGTTTGTCCAAACAGCCTGCCATGAAATAATATTCCTTGCATTGATCCATCCGTAAAAAAACCCAAGCAAAAATAGAAGAGAAACAAGAACATGATCAGCCAAAACAAAATATTTTGTTTTCTTTTCTCTTGGTGAAATATGGCAAATATATAGCAATTTTGTCTAAATTTAACAGGTCGTCTAATCATACTTTGTTTGTGCTTGTTTTGCTCTTGGCCTCCTCCCTCTATTGACCCCTCTTGACAATTAACCCATTTGGCAGAAACTGCAAACATTAGAGAACTAGCAATATGTTCGTCAAGGTTCATTAATATAAAATATTCAAAAAGTATCATTGAGTCAACCTTCGCCCGTCATCAGTAATTAGTAATTAACCCCCATTCCAACCACGAGTCCATGTAAATACAAAACAACAATTTGCTAATTTTTACCCTTTTTGGTACTTTTTCCGCATTGGAATACAAATATTATTCAAACACATTTCAGTATAAGATCTGAAAATAGTACCAAAAATTAGATAAATTTTCAAACTTTTGAAATTTACAAAAAGTACCAAAGACATATTGGTGTTTTTTGATAAGTGTGCTTGAATATGATTTAAATTCAATTAGTATGTTTGTTTCTTTAAAGGATACATAGAGTGTTAGAATCCAATCTGTATACAGTTTTTACACTTTTTTCCCTAATTTTTTAGAAAAAGATCCAAACACCATCATTTATACCCTACACCACCGTATTGGGGAGGGTATTATGCCTTTGTGCAGATGTTTGTAACGCCCAAACATCTGCACAAAGTATACTGAAATTTTCTGAAAATCAGTGGGGCCTCTAAAAAAGGTGTCATCAGTTTTTGGTTAACAGCTAATTCAGACTTTGTGATACGGCTTAACTTTATATGACAATAACATAGCTAAGAGTCCGCCAAATAAATTTTGTTAAAATTTGTTTCCAAACAATAGCTTTTTCGTGCACTTTTGTTGAAAAAATATAGGAAAAAAAATTTTTTTTTTTACTTTTTTTAGAATAACTTCCAGTGACTCCTAATTTTTCAATAACAATATTTTGCAAAGTTGTAGCTACGGTAAATCTGAATAACTCTTGTGAACATATCAATGCAATCGGAACATATCTAGGCATTCTAAATAGCTGTCAAAAAGCACTTTGTAGCTTAAAAATTTTAGTTTTTTACTATTTTTTTACTCTAAAACTAAAATTTTTTGTTAAAAATGTATGTTCGAGTGTATACTTCTCTATTGTGCTGGAATAACGAAGAATGGGCAAATCATTATCGGTATGATTCGGGCGCATCACTTTATCCAATCTTGATCACGCAAGACCGGCTTGATGCAAGAAATGAAAAAACATCAAAATTTTTGAAAGTGGGCAAGGTTTGTGGAGCTTCTGAAGAGTAAATATAAGCTTTTTATATAAGTTTTTGATATCGGTGGAAACCTTATGACATTTTAGTAAAATGAATAAATTTTGTGTTTTTTCGGACGTATTTTACCTTAAAAACTAACTATATTATAAAATGGTGATTTTCCATCAAGAAAAATAAAAACTTTGAATTAATGTAAAATTTGAACAGTTACAGACATCACAATAAAATTTGGAAGTAATATAGATCTAAATGTTCCTAAGTCAACGGCATCGCTAATGTTGCCATTCTTTGTTTTCAAACATCGAAATTCCTAAAACGGGGAAAATGTGTTCCAAAAATTGAGTTTTTTTTAGAAAATTGCCCACTTTGACGTTATTTACAGCATGATAGTAAAAAGGTTTTGTATGTATATAAACAATATATAGGGCTATAGAAATATGATGAGCTTTTGAGGATCGGTGCTTTGCGTTTTTAGAATTTTTTACTCAAACCTAAAATTTTGTTTAAAAATTGGCCAAGTTTGGATAGGGCTGGGGCGTACTATGTCCGCTTAAGTTAGTCAAATTTTACTTTATACGTTTTTGCGTTAAGTTCTCTTTCCAGATCATAAAAAAATGTATATAGCCACGAAGAAAATTAGTTTTTTATGAAAGAAAAAATATGTGGACTTTTTTGGGAAAAAACTTAAAAAACACACGCATACAAAGTTGAAATATATAAAAAGATGCTTCAACTTTGGATGCGTGTAACTTTTTATAGGGACGAAATAATTGTTATCAGGTTTATTTTATTTTCTTTAGAATTTTATCGCAAATATACGTCGTATATAAAAAACAAATTTCGACCTTTCATAAAGTTAAGCCGTATCACAATGTCTGAATTAGCTGTTAACCAAAAACTGATGACACCTTTTTCAGAGGAGAAAAAAAAATAGGTCACCAAAATGGACAAAGAGTATAGGGTTTTACTACCCTTTGGTAGTAGAGTCGAACCTATATAGTCATGACCGTGTGTTTTTTTCACTGTTGCACTGCGTAATTAGTCATAGCTCCCATATAAGGCCCACAATATCTTTAAAAAATATATTTAACGATCATAAATCTCTTAAAAATTTTGGTATACACATAAAATTATACACAATAAATTATTGAAATTTTTAAAGAAAAATTATTTTGCTCATTTACTTAGTGTAGGGTATTATATGGTCGGGCTTGACCATTATTACAAAAATCTGTTCTAAGTAGATCTTTTTGTGGATATACGAATCGATCGTCCAAATTCCATGTTCTTTATTCTAACGGTAATTTTTGAATTTTCAAAATTGAAGAACTTATAAACATAAAATAAAATGACATATGATCCTGAATATGTGAGAATCCAGAAATTCAATAAAATTGAATTGGTTATCGGAATCGTTATTTTGGCCCGAATGTACAATTTCTGATATTTATTTTTTAATGATAATTTCATTCATTCCTAACGATATCTCGCGAATTACACGATCTAGGCAGCCAGTTGACAAGTCCTGAACGCGAGACCTTGTTGCGTTTTAAGTCTTTCAATGTAAGTCGAACAATACCAAACAAAATATCACAGTATAATATCATTCGCGCGTGATCTGATAACCTCTAAATGTTAATTTTTTAATAAACACAAACTGCGAATTGTTTTGCTTGTCTACATATACACGCAGAGTCTCAGGTGGGAATCGGACCCGCAAGCCTCAGATTGGTAGTTCATTACACTATCGTCTAGTCAACCGAGGCACCCAAATCGACGACACTTACTATTGCTAACCGAAACACAACAGGATTTCAATGCCATAATTGGGAAGACAAATGGAATAAGTCTTATTAACTAGTCTGTGATTCACAATGGGTTAATGTAAATTAATGAACATACTCGTAAAAAAATAAGTACATTCAAATACTCATACCGCTTCATAAAGCACCAGAGTAAAAACAAAACCAACAACACAACAAAATAAGAGATGAAATACATACAAATACAAAAAAGAAAAACTATTACCGGCATCATGCCTAAATTAGCCGCACGTCGTCATAAAATGTCGATTCCTACAAAATAGCGTAACATTCATCTGTCGAAATCTACATGCACCCATCCATACACTCAAGCAAACTATTATTCAGCATTTGTTGTTGCTGTTTCTAGATCTAACTAGAGGTCCATGGATGGATAATGATGATAATCATCACTATTATAATCACGATGATGACGTTGATAGTTCATGTTGTATGATGCCTATGTATTTTCAAAACCCAGCAGGTGATCGATGCTCTACAAATCTATACTCTTTTGGCGCATCTCCATAAAAAGAAATGTTCAGTTCATAAAAAATGAAACCATAAGCAAATAATAAAATTGAAAATATAAACAAAGTGCTTGAATTAAACACTAGATGGCGCTTTATGATCATTATATTGTTCAACAATGATGATGTTAAAAGTATTGATGTCTATGTTATAATAAAAAAGCTGCGGTAATAATTTTCGATAATGAAAAAAAAACATGAAATTAATTGCATATTTTTAATTTTTTTTTCCGATAATTACGTCAAAATACCAGTACACACCACCAACCATGAGGATTGTTTACACTATTAAATATTTATGTAGTTTTGCTTGTTTCACTCCCTCTTTTGGAATTGTTCGTAATAATCTAAACAATTGCGTTAAAAATAGAATTTTCACATCATCACTTGCCGGCATTTCGGTTTTATTAGATGTTTATTTGGCATTTTGTTGTGTATAGATTTGAATCAAGTTCAAATGTTGTGTTTTCTTAAAAAAATATTACATTGCTTTTAATTTGTATGCCCTACACCGGTATAATGCGTACGTCTAGGAATCAACACAAACTATACTCAACTGAAAAATAGTATGGCCAAGTTAGATGCTAGTGAAAAGGAGTTCTAGTCACATTCAGATATCCAATTAGATGACACTTACTACGTTTATACGTAGCCTATTCGCAAATAAAAATAATTTGTAATTAACTAACTCTCTGTTTATGTGTGACTTTGGTTACGGAAAATTCTTATTTTTTTAAATGCAAAAATTAAAGAATTAAAAATTCTTGTTTGTCTTACAAATTAATTAATGCAAAAACGCAATGAAATATTTAAAAAACGAAAGAAAAACTAAAAACGTTAAAAAATATGACAATGTTTAAAATCTTATTTGCAAATAGTATCGTTAATCAGGAATTGTTTTCGTGAGTTAGCTATTTCCAAATAAATAATTAATTCACTGTTTATACGGCAAATTTTTCTAATTACAATATTTTTATTTGCGAATAAGCCTTACGTATAAACGTAGTAACTGTTCCACGCTGTGTCAGATATATCACGTATGTTCCGAAATCCGTATCTCAAGAAATGAGAGCAGACATTCACGGTTAAGATAAAAAAACAGTCAAAGCAGCTATGTCAGTATCTGTTGAAGGGAAGTACGAGTCTACTGGCTTGATTACTGATTGCCTATTACATTGAAATGTCATTTGGGTTCCTATTCAGGAGTTCTGCGTTTCTACAAAATTTCCAATTGTATTGCAGAATTGAATTTCAGAAATTTCCAATTATATTTCAGAATTTTCTAAATTCAGAATATTCCAATTATATTTCAGAATTTTCCATTTGTATTTCAAAATTTTTCAATTTTATTTCAGAAAATGCAATAGCAATACCAATTGAAATTTCAGAAATAAAATTAGAAAATTTTGAAATACATTTGGAAAATTCTGAAATACAATCGGAAAATTCTGAAATACTTACAATTAGAAACTTAATAAGTATAAATTAAAACTTCTGAAATACAAATGGTAACTTCTGAAATACATATAATTGGAATATTCTGAAATTCAATTAGAAACTTTTGAAATATAAATAAATACGCATTGAGAACATCAATAATTATTTTGAAAATATGAAGTAGAAAAGAGGAGAGGCTATTTCAAGTTCAATATGATCTAATTATTTTGATTGAACTTGAAACGAAAGCAGGGTCTGAACTGTATCAGGAACCATTTCATTAATACATGAATATGCTGCTGTAAGTTCGCATGGATGATACCATGAGGATGTGGAGATTTAAGGAAATGGAAGTTTCTTACTGCGAATTATGCGATATCCAGTGATCTGAAAATTCGTGATATAATATGCATTATTATCTTAATTTTCCCTAGACTAAAAATATAACAAACTATCCTTGATTGCGAATGAAGATAAACAACCTAACTTAATGCGAGGGCTTGGAGTCCATTTTGTCACAATGGTACACTGATAAAATCTCCAAAATAATTACGACTCATATGGAACTGAAGTCACAATTCGCTAACACAGTGTTCGGAAGGATATACGAGAAGGATGATGAGACATTGCAACATTTTCTCTGTTAATTGGATTTCGAATACATGACAATGGTAGAACCATCATAACAAGGTTATTAGAGCATAAATTAGGAGCACAAAATTCACTTTATCTAAGTAATAAATCCATTCGTAATATTTGACAAATTAAAATTTCCCCCATAGGGATATTAAGTATTCGACTCTAATTTTATAAATATAATAAAATTTGTATACTGAAGCTCTCTGCTCTCTTCTTTATTTATTTGTTGTTCGCTTTTCGTGTAAACAAAATTTGCATTACCGTAATATTGAATTAAGTAAATTAGAAATTTATTTTTGGCCCGATTAAATACACAATACATACAAGTTAGTATTTTCTCTTTTAATCTCTTCTCATTTTTGAAATTTATTTGATGTGTTGTTATTGTTGTCGGTATTGCTGCTGTCGACAGAAATTAGATAAATGTTTTTGCATTGATTTTGAACTTAATATTTTGAAATTTGTTTGTTTTTCTGATGTTTTGTATATTTTCTTTCTAGTTCTTTGGTCTTGGCGAGATGTTTGAATTTTGTAGTGTTTTCAGTATTTCTAAATTTAGAATTATGTTCGAATATTGAAAAATATTTTTAAACATTCGGTCAAGGTATTTAATATTATGCTAACAATGTTGTAGTATTTACTTTTTCTTGTAAAAATAGATATTTTCAAGCAGGTAAGAATTTCACACAGAGAAATTTATAGTTAATTAAATCATTTACTAAAGATTGTTTAAAATTCCAACAATAGATTTACAAAGGAAAATTTCCTAAAGCATAGGTTTTATATTATTTTTTAAGTAGATTTTTAGTATGTATCTAAATTGTTTAAACTTGCCAAAGCCAATACAATATTTTATAGAAGCTATTAAATTTATATATATAAAAAAAAACTTTCCATAACATTTCACATACTTCACATCAATAGAATAAATAGAAAAGGGCCAACATCTATCGTAAAACTTGCTGCTGCATGTCTTTTGGAGACATTTTATTTTATTTGGTTGCTCCCAATGCCTTCTTTGTGATTTTATGTCTTTTATTTTTTTGTTTTGCTTTTTTTTCTTAATTTTATAATTTTTAATGTTTATTAAGTATTTTACAGTTTGTTGCTACAATATTTATTATCACAGGCCAACAACAAAAATTACAAACTAAATAAAAAAAACAGCAGTATCTAAAAAACAAACAAAAAAGAATGTTGCATGGAAATACTTTCGTCTCGTAAGTTGTGGGCGTATTTTTGATTATGATATACTGGCGAATTATGTTGTCATTTTAATTTTGTATTTTTTTTTTATTTTTCATTTTCTTCTTGTTTTTATACAATAGTATTTTATTTGTTGTTGTAGAAAACATAATGCAAACTCTTGTATTAAAAATTAAATGCAGCCAAAAAAGACAAATAAAAATATGAAATATTTGCAAATATTTAATATACGAGTGCTGTTATTACAGATATCTAAACATACACTCACTATTTATCTTATATACATATCAACACTCAGAAAACCAATTTGGTTCAACATAACGAAATTGATATTGAGTTTTTAATACAATAAAGAAATGGTAATAACCTGAATTTCAGTAATTCCCCAGTTGAAAAAATCTTCGTAATCGACATTGTCTTTGACGATTTATGCAAGACATGTCTTATATCAAAGACAATTGATGACAATATGAACGACAATGTCTTCAATGTTGAGCGACATTGTCTTGAATGTTAACTTATAGCCGAACTTTTCATTGTTATTGTGAAAACGACAAACTGAGCGACATTGTCTCTCTTTTAGTCGTGCACGATTTTCGCGACATTTGTTCGAAAAAGTCGTTGACGATTTGTTCTGCCTGTCCCTCATATGTCGTCGACGAATATACATTGCACCTATCATTGAGGATGTCTTGAAGACGTGGCCAACTTTTAAAAATAATTAAAACTTTTAAAAAAAATCCAATATGGACTTTAAGAAAAAATAGCAAAAGAACTGAAGGTTCATCGTCACACTGGTTCAAAGCCATTAAACAGTCGAAGAACTCTTTCGAAGTCCTCAGAACACTTCTACACAGAGAAATCAGATTCGTGATAGCAACCGAATTTGTTGCCAATCGAATGATTTTACCTTAGTGAAATCTTAGTGGCTTGAAAATTTTAGAAGGGATAACAATAGTTTGGTTGCTTGAATCGAAATTGTTCTTTATCAACTAACTTTCTGTTTATAGAACCGAAAAATTCTATGTGTACAACCGAATCATTCCATTGGCAACATATTCGGTTTCTCTCTGATTCCTTATGCTAATTATATAAAAAATACAGCTGTTATGTGATGAAACTTATGTATTGGCAGACTTTTCACAACATGATAAACACAGAAATATATATTACGGAGTGTCTACAAAAACGGCTTTTACCTTTCTCAAAAACAGCGCACTCTGTGTGCCTTCATATTTCTGGTCGAATTAATAATAATGTAAATTTTCTACCACGAGAGATAATTTCGGCCTGTGGGAAGGTATTGGGCTCTTGTGAACCACCTCGTCCAAAAATGTAACGGAAGCAACTATAAAATCTTTAATTGGACAATTTCCAGAAAAAGTGGATAAATTTATAACTACCGAGTAATATGCCAATTTTTAATTGTTTAATACATTTGTACATTACACTATGCAACAAATGAAGACTTTTGGAAAAACACAAGATCATGACAGTATAGGTTCGACTCTACTACCAAAGGGTAGTAAAACCCTATACTCAGTTTGTCCATTTTGGTGACCGATTTTTTTTATGGGCCACCAAAGTTTCTGAAAATCAGTGGGGCCTCTAAAAAAGGTGTCATCAGTTTTTGGTTAACAGCTAATTCAGACTTTGTGATACGGCCATATAAATTTTGTTAAAATTTTTTTCCAAAAAATAGTTTTTGTTTTTTTTTTGTTGAAAAAATATAGGAAGAACATTTTTTTTTTTACTTTTTTAGAATAACTTCCAGGGACTCCTAATTTTTCAATAACAATATTTTGCAAAGTTGTAGCTACGGTAAATCTGAATAACTCTTGTGAACATATCAATGTAATCCGAACATATCTAGGCATTCTAAATAGCTGTCAAAAATGACTTTGTAGCATAACAATTTTAGTTTTTTACTATTTTTTGACTCTAAAACAAAAATTTTTTGTTAAAAATGTATGTTCGAGTGTATACTTCTCTATTGTGCTGGAATAACGAAGAATGGGCAAATCATTATCGATATGATCCGGGCGCATCACTTTATCCAATCTTGATCACGCAAGACCGGCTTGATGCAAGATATGAAAAAACATCAAAATTTTTGAAAGTGGGCAAGGTTTGTGGAGCTTGTGAAGAGTAAATATAAGCTTTTTATAAAAGTGAAAAGTGAAATGAATAAATTTTGTGTTTTTTCGGACGTATTTTACCTTAAAAACTAACTATATTATAAAATGTTGATTTTCCATCAAGAAAAATAAAAACTTTGAATTAATGTAAAATTTGAACAGTTACAGACATTACAATAAAATTTGGAAGTAATATAGATCTAAATGTTCTTAAGTCAATGGCATCACTAATGTTGCCATTCTTTGTTTTCAAACAACGAAATACCTAAAACGGGGAAAATGTGTTCCAAAAACTGAGCTTTTTAAGAAAATATCCCACTTTGACGTTATTTACAGTATGATAGTAAAAACGTTTTGTATGTATATAAACAATATATAGGGCTATACAAATATGGCGAGCTTTTGAGGATCGGTGCTTTGCGTTTTTAGAATTTTTTACTCAAACCTAAAATTTTGTTCCAAAATTGGCCAAGTTTGGATAGAGCTGGGGGGTACAATGTCCGCTTCAGTTAGTCAAATTTTACTTTATACGTTTTTGCATTAAGTTCTCTTTCCAGATAATAAAAAGTGTATATAGCCACGAAGAAAATTAGTTTTATATAAAAGAAAAAATATGGGGACTTTTTTGGGAAAAAAACTTAAAAAACACACGCATACAAAGTTGAAATGTATATAAAAAGAAGCTTCAACTTTGGATGCGTGTAACTTTTTATAGGGACGAAATAATTGTTATCAGGTTTATTTTATTTTCTTTAGAATTTTATCGCAAATATACGTCGTATATAAAAAACAAATTTCGACCTGTCGTAGGCCCATCATATATAAAATACAAAGGAAAGATCGAGAAAAATTTAAAAAAAATTTAAACTTAAATATCTCTTGAACTGAAAGAGATACCTACAGATATTTTTGTAGACCTTCTCAAGGACTAGCTACATTTTAAATTTCAGCTCATTCGGATCATAAATGGCTTTTTGGCGATTTTTTTTTAAATGTGTGACATTGAAGGTCCACTCACTGATCCCCATTCCGAACACCTCAGCCTAGTAAATAATACAGCACAACATAGAAGTGTGGACTTGATCATACTATTTTAAAAAAAAATCTTTGTTTTAGCGTAATAAAATAGTAAAAACGAAAATTTTTAGGTACAAAGTGATCTTTATGTGCTATTTAGAGTGACTAGACAGACACGTTCAGAATGCATTGATTTGTTCTCAAGAGTTGTTCAACTTTACCGTAGCTACAACTTTGCTAAATATTGTTAGTGAAAAATTAGGAGACCCTGGAAGTAAAAAAAAAAATTTTTCTTCATATATTTTTTAAACAAAAGTGCACGAAAAAGCTATTTTTTGAAAAAAAATTGTAACAAAATTTATTTGGCGGAATCTTAGCTATATTATTGCCATATAAAGTTAAGCCGTATCACAAAGTCTGAATTAGCTGTTAACCAAATACTGATGACACCTTTTTTAGAGGCCCAACTGATTTTCAGAAACTTTGGGGGCCCATAAAAAAAAATCGGTCACCAAAATAGACAAACTGAGTATAGGGTTTTACTACCCTTTGGTAGTAGAGTCGAACCTATATAGTCATGATCGTGTGTTTTTTTCACTGTTGCACTGTGTTATTTGAATAATTTTACGTATTTTTGAGAATTTTTATATTAAACGGGTTATGTTTTATTTAACTCAATACAAGTATAAGTATTTTCTGGCACACTCTTTATAGGTTTGGTTAATCTATGGGTCTATTGTGATACCGCAAGACGCAGTAGAACCGAAGTACCAGCCCGAGCTGGTACTTCGGTTGCGCCAATCAAGGCTCTCAACTACAACGTAATTAGGACCAAATATCTTTTCAGTTTCATTTATTTCTTGGTCCAGCTTGGACAATACCTTGTTGAGGTAGTATGAGACATAAGGTTATTCGTTTAAATTATAAGAAACGGATCGTCCGTGAACAAAACCGTGGCGCAAAAGGACATTCATATTGCCTAGGTTGGGATATCAAATATGACTGGTCACTACCTGAGTTCTTGGTGGCCCCCTTTAAAGAATAAGTTCCTGGTGGGCTTTGAGTTCCGTTTATTCTACCTCTTGTATAGTATTAAAAATGCTCGTGCTCACTCTGGCAAGGGAAAGGACCCGTACCAGAACTCGATTAGTAAGAACTCGACTGGACTTCTCATGGGTGTACTACAAATAGAGGATTTGCATCACAGAACTAAGTAATCCGAGAGTGAAAAAAGTACTATGTCAATATTATTTTGTTACCGAACAACAATTTCGATTTCCATCCCAGCTTCATTGGTTCATGTACTTCGATATAGGTGCTTCATAGGTGCAGTAGTGTGAGGATAAAATGATAAATCGGTCACTAACTCCTAGCAACCAGTCGTATAACTAGTTCTGTGATAGTATTTCTTCTTTCCAGGATAGTTCACTTCCCAGTACTAATAAATAATAAAAGGCAAAAACTAGTAAAGTATTTCGTATAAGCAGTTTTCAATGGTTGTCCAATGTTGGTTCAAATTATTTAAAGAGTTTATAATAGAATAGAGGTATTTTACTGCTTGTTACACTTATAATTTCAATCGATCAAAATTCAATAATGTCTATATTTTTATTGAAAGATTTAAAAGGTAAGAGTAAGATAACATTTTTAAAAAATGGGAAGTAGGTTTCCCGGTATAAAATTTTCCGAATTTGAACCATACTACAAGCTCTGTTATTTTGACAAATTAAGCTTGAGTGTCTATAATTCTCATTCACTCTATAGTTTTATTTGTACAGTATCTTTAGCTTTTCTAAAGTCTTTGAGATAAGCCCTAAGCGAGATCATCAGGTAAAGACATTGTTCCCTGTGTACCGATAATTATAATTACAATGATTTTTTATTTGGATACATATTTATTACATAAATTTTTCTTTGGGTGTTTCAAAAATTGTATCGTAAGTACGTACTACTTACAACAAAATTCTCGTACTTACATACATATACGTACATTGATAATTTAGTGTGGCATAAAGTTTAACATAAATAATATTGTTGTATGCAGTTAAAGGGATTTATGTCATTTTTCGAAAAGACAAAAAAAATAAAACGTCAAGAAATAAAGACTGAATGAACAAAAACAGCGAAATTGAAAGAAAAGCGAGAAAAATAGTATTATTTAAATTTATACAAACAAAACAAAACATACACACTAACTACATTTAATACAATATTATTTAATAAGATGCACTCACTCGTATGTGCATTTGCAACAGAAGAACAAACAAAAAACCAACAAAGTATTTTGAAAGAGGAGAATTGTCAACTTGTTAAAACTTTAAGAATTATTCATTTGGACATTGCAACATGCGTCACAATGTGGCATAATACATGCAAAGAAAACAGCAACAGCAGCAACACAAATTATAATAAAAATGAAACAAAACATTGTTGTTAACAACAAAAGTACATTCAAATAATAAGTAAGAGTGTTATATTCGGCTGTGCCGAATATTGTACACCGATCATCAGGTTCATATAAAACTTGATTATGTCCAATTATATAAGTTTGGTACTTTTTGGAAATTTGAAACCTTAAGGGATAAAAATTGTGTTTATTTTTGGTACTTTTTCATAAAATATGTTTTTCTATAATTTGACATAGACATACGAATATTTTATTATGAGCTCCCACCACGATACTGAAATTTATTTGAATTAAATTTTAAAAAGGTACCAAAAAGGGGATAAAATCGGGAAAATACATTTTATTGAAATTATTAAGCCAATTTTGGCCAAATCCGGGCAAACAGTTTGGTACTTTTTTTAAAACATATTTTTTCGTGGGCACATTAACACAGATTTTAATATTTTGAGACATGTCTGTAGCATAAACAATTTTAGCAAAATGGAATATTTTTAAAGTTCGAACTTGATTGTTTCAAGGAAGAAAAGGGAAATTGGTACTTTTCTCCTGATGGTACTTTTTTTTAATATTTTAAATTATTTCACTTATCGACATTAAATTTAGCTGATGTGTATCTGAGTGAAGTTTGTGTTAGGCATAGGGTACAATATTTAGGTACCAAAATGTGAGAACTGAACTATAGGTACTTTTTTATTCATCTAATGGTACTTTTTGAATTTTATATGACAATGGACTTAGAAACATGAAATTAAGCATATATGGTCCTAAGTGAGTGTGAATTTTAGGGGTAGACTTTTTGGTACTTTTCTTTAATCGAATGGTACTTTTTGTAATTTCTTCACCAATGAACCTAGAAACATGAAATAAAGCTTACATGGGCCAGAGTGGGTGGGAATCCACAAGTGTCTGCTTTTTGGTACTTTTTCTATATTATAATGGTACTTTTTGAATTTTCTATAATAATGGACCTAGAAATATGTAATTAAGCGTATATGGTCCTATGTGAGTAAAAATTCAAGCGGATACTTCATGGTACTTTTTCTTTATTATAATGGTACTTATTTTAATTTTGTATAACAATGGACTTAGAAACATGAAATTAAGCATACTCGGTCCTAAGTCAGTGAGAATTGTAGGGGACACTTTTTGGTACTTTTTCTTTATTCGAATGGTACTTTTTGTAATTTCTTCACCAATGAACCCAGAAACATGAAATAAAGCTTATATGGACCGGAGTGAGTCTGATTTTGGTACTTTTTATATATTGTAGCGGTACTTTTTTGAATTTTCTGTAATAATGGACATAAAAATATGAAATTAATCGTATATGTTCTAAAGTGAGTGAGAATTCTAGGGGGAGCCTTTTAGGTACTTTTTCTTTATTCTAATGGTACTTTTTTAATTTTCTATTACAATGAACATAGAAACATGATATTTAGCATATATGGTCCTAAGTGAGTGAGAATTCTAGAGATAGACTTTTTGGTACTTTTTCTTTATTTGACTTTTTGTAATTTCTTCACCAATTAACCTAAAACCATGAAATTAAGCTTATATGGGAGTGAGTGGGTAACCACAAGCGGTATCTTTTTGGTAATTTTTATATATTCTAATGGTACTTTTTGAATTTTCTGCAATAATGGACATATAAATATGAAATTAGGCGTCTATGGTCCCAAGTGAGTAAAAATTCAAGGCCATACTTCTTGGTACTTTTTTTTGTTCTCATAGGTATTTTTTTGAATTTACTATAATAACGGATCTAGAGTTTCCAAAAAACCGAAGAATTTCAAAACCGCGGTTTCGTTTTTTTCGGTTATGTGATATTTTTTTTAATATTAATTATTATAGAAACAAAATTAGTTGATAATATAGGAAAGGCTATACAAATTTAAAATTCAAACTTGACGGGTTATGGTTTAGTGAGTGCGAATTCAAAAGTGATAATCAATGGTACTGTTTGTTTATTGTAAT
Organism: Calliphora vicina; assembly: GCF_958450345.1. NCBI lineage: Eukaryota > Metazoa > Arthropoda > Insecta > Diptera > Calliphoridae > Calliphora > Calliphora vicina. The sequence goes on along the minus strand of NC_088780.1, from coordinate 56,108,095 downwards.
GGTACTTTTTGAATATTTTATAATAATAAACCTAAAAATTTTAAATTAGGCACACATGATTCTGAATGAATTTGAATTCACAAAAGGTGACTTTAGTGGTAACTTTCTTTTGCATTATCTATAATAATGGACCCAGAAATATGAAATTAGACATTTACAATCAGATTCACAAAGGGAGACTTAATAGTACTATTTCACTCTTCTAATTGGGGTGGCGAAACGCACCGGGTCAGCTAGTTAGTTTATAACTTTTTTGTTTGAAACCCAACAGAAATTTGTTTATACTAAAAAAATATTTTATGACAATAGTACCTAATAGTAGACCGTTTGAATCCCCCAATTATATATTTGGCAATCGGTATTTTAATATAATCTGTTAACAAATAATATAGAAAATATGGATTGTGCTTAAAATAATTTTACACAAATGGACACTATCTAGTCCATTCTATAATATAACTAGAAAGAAGCCCGAACCATATGATGAAAGAAGCCCGAACCAAATGATGTTACTTATTTGGATTATTCGTTTTTTTAAAAAATTAATAAAGTTCAATTTTATAAAAGTATTCGACCTGGACATGGCAAAAAGTGAAATTTATTTTAAACTTCGATTTTTTGAAGAAAGGAAAAAAAAATGCAGCAAAAAAAAACTTTACCAGGAAAGAAGAAATATAACAGCCAAAAAATACGAAGACTTGCAATTTTTAAAAACCACTCTACCAAAAGATTATCATAAATTTTATGACGATTTACCACACGAATAATTAATTTTTTATATTTAATATTACAAAAATATAAGATTTTGAGTTATTATCCTTTACAGCAATGAAATAAGACTGTTTTTTGTTATTTATTTAAATAATAAAAAATAATAAAACCAATTTGTAAAATAATAAAACGAAAAATTAAAATTTATTATAAGAAAATGTGCTAAGTCCAGCCAAAAAACACAAAATCATAAAAAATCTAAGGAGCTAAGTCCCTAAAAATGTTCAGTTTAATTTTAAGTAATTTTAATTATTTTATTTTTTCAACTGATACTTAAAGCCAACAGATCATAGGAGAGAACTGCGTTTACGGATATAAAGAATATTGATAGCAAAAAAAGATAGAACGTTTTTTGTCTCTCCTGTAAAATTAAAAAAAATAGGACTTGGCACGTTTACGTACTATGCTAACGAAATGTTGCTCTATTCTCGCCATACTTTATAATTTTAGAATACTTATAACTAATTTGTGCAAAAATTTTATCAGGATTTCCGGACAATCAACATATTTATGACTGGTCAAACAATATTACGGAGGACATTTGTATGAAGGCTAACTGAAATCATAGAACGATATAGCCCATTTTCAATACCAAACAAACCTTATCTACAGAAAGTTCGTCTTAGAATCTTTTGAGGACCCAGATTATATATACTAATTGAGGTATGCACCAAAAATATTTGTATGTGTTACAAACTGAATGATAAAATCAATATAATACCCATCATTTTTGATGGTAGGTAGGGTTTTTAATATACCTAACTTTTTGGATTCCCGGGAATCGGGAAATTTGTTTTACGTATTCCCGAAATATATAACAATAATATAAATTAGTAACATTATAGACAAATTTCATAACATTTTTATATTCATTATTTAACATAGTTTCGAATTAATTAATTCAATTTGAGCTTAATTCACTAAAATTTGTCAGCCTTTTATTCCATAAATCCATTCCCAACATCTACTTAATAATTTAGCTTCATTCAAACGATTTTATTGAATTTGAAGTTTACACTGTCCAATAGCATTTTTGGAACAGAATAGCGACCCCATAATTCTAAATGGACATGTTGAGTAAATCATTTTTGTAGAATACACTTATAGTCCAGCTGGTCTGAGTTTTTTTTATAGTGGGTCAAAGTTTTATTTTTTTGATTTTTGGCACTTTTTTAAAAAAATATGTAACTCAAGGTGGTGTATTATTTTGCTAATTAAGCGTAAAAAGCATTATTTACAACTTTGGTGTCTTTTGTCACCCCCACTGAAATTTTCCGACAAAAGAGAGGAGCTAGATGCTTAAGATCTTCCACAAAAATTATCACCATAAAATTCCACATGATAACCTGACAATTAGAATTTTCTCAGACATAACTAACAACATTTTTTTTCAGTTAGTATAATGCTACCTTCGATAAAAAAATTAAAATGTTGACCCACTGTAGTTTTTACAAATAACTTTTCAAAAATATAATGAGGTAATTCCTAAAGATGAAAATTATAAAATTATTATTGATTGATGGGTATTATTCACAAAATAAAGACGATTATGAATTTGCATAGTACAATGTCTGCAAAACTCACTCATTATAAAGATCTCCCAGCACTTGACTGGTTCTATACAAATTGCGTTGATATAATTCTCATACAGTTTATTTACATTTTGCTTAAATACAGATATTCCATGTAACCTAGCATAAAGTCAATTGTCAATTTAGTGTCTCTAATTAACCTAGTAGCCATTTTAAAAATTTATTTTGCACTGCACTTTAGAAAGCACTTATTTTACCCACCAGAAGTAATATATTGGAGAGTAGCCGGATTAAGATTTAATAGCCAGTCCTTATTGGACTGGCTATTAAAGGTCAATTAGCACATGCCAAATGTCCTGAACACGGCTTCATAGGACGTACAGGAAAACGGTTTCCCTGCTCATGACATTATGACATCCTATCCAGCAATATACATAATTATTTGTGCTGTTGTACCTGTGAATTGTAAAAGTATCACCTTCAGTTACGTTCTTAGTGATATTAGTTCCAATTACTTAACAAATTCATCTAATCAATTTTACCTTATAATCATTTCAAGATGATTATATCACTTTAACTTTTTCCTAACTTAATATGTACAATAAATGTCTACTTAATAAATACATTTGCTTATTATTTACCTCTATTTGTGTATCTGTTGTTAACATGATTTTTATCTTAAATTGTTTTATTGTCTACATACATTGTTAACTTAACTTATTCAATTACAATGGAAATTTCTGTTGAAAAATTCCAAAACAATGTTGTAATTAATATAAGAGAATAAGCCAAACCATCAAACAATCAATTAAATACATTTTGATTTGTTTTTTCTTTGATTTAACAAGTATAATTTCATTTGAGAGTTTCATGTAGTGTCATTGTCATTAATCTTAGATGTCATTCAATCGTAACCTCCGGCTAAAAAAAAAAATCAAATTTCTTGTAGCAATTGATGTTATGCTTAACAAACAATTGGTCAATTGAAGTGACTCATCTTTAAGTTTTTTAAAGTTTGAATTGAGTAAAAGTACAATGGATTGACTCATTAAATGTTGTTTATAAATATATTTAATCTTGAAATGTATCAAGTCTAAAATAGAGCTTCAAAAAAAAAGAAGATAATTATAATTAAAAAGATAATTTTTAATTACTTATATCGTGAAACTTCTGAATTGTCAAGAATATATCGCACACCCAGTTCAAATTGTCACAACTCAAAATTAAATTGTCGGGTTATATAAACCCGAAAAATTTAGTTTAGAAAGTTTATCTATACAAAATATATCAGTGTATTCTGTTGTTGTTAACTGTGACTAAAAAAAACACTAATGTCTTTCATTATGTTTCAATTGGTATATATTTATTTTCGATTTCTGAAAATTTAAAATTTTGAGTTGTGTCACTTTTGAAATGGGTGTGCTTGGATTCTAAATTCAGCATATCGAAAATTTAAATCAATAAAAGGTATTTTTAAAACATTTCCAGCAACGTATCGTCCGACTTTAAAATTTTACTCTAACAATTGTTTTGGGATCCAAAAATTTTGTTCACCTAATTACTAATTTGAAAGGCCTATATGCTAATGTAAATTAACGCATATTTCTGCCAAATCGAATTTTCCTATTTTATATACCGTGTACTTTGGTCTATTTAATATTTATCTGTAAAAAAAAGGTTATCCAAATTATTCAATTCGTTTGTTCGATTAAAACAAATTATTCGATTTAAACTTGTTACACTACTAAAGTATATATTCAGCAGTAAATATTCGTAAAGTCTGGAAATTTTGTTATTGATAAATTTAAAAATTGTTTAAGCATATGGGGGATATTGTTTAAGATGATATTCTTCATATATTTCGATGTAATCATTATGAATGTCATCCTCAATGTCAACTTCGTAAAAATTACATTTTTATTAAAAAATATATTTTTGTGTTTGAAACCCATGGATATTTCAAATTAAGCAACAAAATCGAAAAAATGTTGGAGGCTTTTTAAACCACTACACAATTTTGATGTGTTGTGGTTCCAGTAGTACAAAAATGACAAAATTTTTTAATTCTATGGTTAGACTTTTATTTAAAATTTTTTTTTTCTAAAATTGTTAATTTTTTTAAATGTTTCTCCACATAATTTATGATAACTCAAAAAGTTCAAATTTACATAACCGATATATATTGCATTTTAATCAGCTCAGTAGTTTCGGAGTGTTAATAACAAATTGAAGCAAAAAATATATTTTTTACGTGAAAATAGCAAATTTTTGTGTTTAAAAAAACTTATGAAAAATCGATAACGCAGAACTTGTTCAGGTTTATTACTTTGTCTCAAATCCGCATATAATACCAACAAAATGAGATATCGAAGACAAAAATCGATTGATATTTTTCGAATTTATTCACAATTAATCTTCTTTCGATTAATTGAATTTTGAAAACATTTTCCCCATGTTATGTACACATTTTCACATGTATATTGCGTTTTAATCGGTTCAGCAGTTTCGGAGTTGTAATAACAAATTGAAGCAAAAAATATATTTTTTATGTAAAAATATCCAATTTTTTTGTTTTAAAAAAATCATGAAAAATCGAAAACGGCAGAAATTGTTTAGATTTATTGCTTTATCGCAAAGCCACATGTAATAGGTACAAAATGAGGTACCGATCATAAAAAGCGATGGATTATTTTCGAATTTATTCACTATTAAGTGAATTCGATTATTTTCAGAAAATTGTGTGTGCGTACAAGCGTGTACTTTGAGTATACATTTTACATGTGTTTTGTTTTTGTTAAACTTTTTGTTACAATCTGGAAATAAACGGTAGTTCAAATCGCAATAAAATTTGACGCTGGCATAACCAAGGAGTATAAAATTTATATTTTAGTATAAAATGTCAGAACCATTGCTTTTGTTGAATAAAATGTTAAGAAAATTTATTCAAATTTTTTGGTATGAAAAAGTGCAATATTTTTGAAGGTCGGAGTTTTAAAGTGGCATATTTTTTAATCTAATTGAGATACTGGCCAAAAATTAACTTATTTAAAGAAAAAAAAATAGTTCGGAATAAATGTAATTGAAATTTTTCCTAATATTTACAAACCTATTAAAATTTTGATACAAATTTTTGTTTTTGAAAGTCAATAAATATGTAATATGTAATAACATCTTTATTTATTAACAAAACTCAATGAAATTTTCAATTTGTTTTAAATCTGTCATTCTAAATAACAATGTGTAAAAAAACTCGACAAAAGGTCAAAGGGAATTCCGCAATTCCTAAACATTGGAGCGAAAATCCCTAAAATTGTATTTTTTACAATTCTGCCCATAGGGTCCACATTTCCTTAGGGGCTGCGAAAATATTTGGGCATGAATAGGGAACACATTCTAAAATGGCTTTTTGTTTTCTGATCCCAGCTTTGCCATTTTATAAAATGTGGCCCAAAGTTGAAATTTTGATAAGAAAAAGTTCAAATTCCGAAAGGCGTAGGGGCGAATTCTTTCAAAAAATAGGACATGTTTTTTATACCAATATATTCTCTGTAAAGATTACTTATAGAAAAAAAAGAAAGTTAAGTCACCTTTTCGCCAAAAAACAGCAAAAATCTAATATTTTTTGAATTTTTAAATTAAAAATCATTTATTTTTGGATCCATAATTGTTGTTGCTTTGAAATCTTTTGGTAATTTAGTTGTATAACAAACAAAATTCAAGTCCATTCGGTCCAAAAGTACGACCTATATTTTTAAAAGAGCGGACCAAGGTATGGCAAAATTAAAAAAAAATTAAATTTTGAAATGCCTGTAACTTGGAAATTATAAGAGATAAATAGCACATGCAATAGCCGATTGTTTCCAAAAATATAAAAATCTTTAAAATCGTATGGGAAACAAAAAAATGGCACGTGTTTAAAAAATTTCCTGTCTATGGTATCCTAATTTGAGCCGCCATATCGCCACCCCTGAAGGATATGTAGGTCCCATTTTAATAACATACACTCGAATACGCCGCGTCAAATTTTATCCCGATCGGACCAGACGTTTAGAAATGTCAGATTTATTTCCAACAAATTTTTGATTCTGCCGAAAGAAATAAATATCCCAGCAGTTAAGCAAGTAGTCAATGAATCCCTTATAGGCAGTAATTCTCATTAATTTCTGATCACTTGGCTGACTCGAATTGATCGGTCATTTGACACGTATGTTTTTTTTTAGTGCAAAGATAAGTCAATTGTCTACTTTATAGATCCTATGTAATCTAATGTGAAATCAGTTGTCATTTTAGTGTCTCTAAGTAACCTATAGTGAAGTCACTCTAAACTTTTATTGTATACTGCACTTTAGAAAGTAGTTATTTTACCCAGTAATCGATTTTTGAACTGTCTATGAGATGTCTTTTTAACTAGCTATTTGAGGTCAATTAGTTTCCGCTTGTTCCGTATATGTTAAAATAACTAGTAATGTTTCTGATCAAGTAAGCAGTTAGGTAACTAGTAGGATGAATGACTGATGTAACTACTTTGGACCAGCTAATCCAGCTCATTGTAATCCAAAAGGGCCAATTGACGCCCTGCTTAGGATATGTACGTATTAAAACGACTAGTTACGTAGCTAGTTAAGTAAGTAACTAGTTGTCACCCTAAATAATATGTAAAATCACTAGTTCGAAACAGTCTCCTAGAACTGCTATGTAGTGTACCAAAAAATCTATTTTATTCCGCAAGAGCATCAAAATTACTTTTTGTAAATACGAGTAGGTAATTCGTTTTAAAATAATTATAACAAAATTTAACATGAGCTGGAAGTATACTCGAAGTAGATGTGAGGGAAGGGGGCCTGACCAAGTTTCATACTTTATTTTCTATTTTTACTCATTATATGCTAACAAATTTATTATTATTCAATTAACCTTTAACTTATGACGTGAAAATTTTTGACATAGTCACAGATGTGGTGTAAATTTTACACCTTATAATTTTTGCAAAAAATTTTACTTTAAAAAACATTTTTTCGTTAAAAAGCTTTTTAACAATAAGATACAACAATTTTAATTTAAAAAAATTAAAAAAAGAAAGCAAAATGTTATTTGAAACAAAAATGCAGGCACTTTATTTCGCAAGCCTTTTTGATAAAACTTTAAAAAAATGAAGAGAGGGTGTAAAATTTACCACCACCTCATAAGTTAAAGGTTAATCGCTATTTTTGCGTAATTCAGCACACAACTTGTATTTACATGTGTAAATGCTCATAAATAACATAAATGTTTTATTATTTTCCAATTGTTATGATGTAACAATTAGAACTATTTATAGAATTAAATGTGCGAAAAGAAGTTATTAATAATAATTATTCAAGTCAATTGAGTGGCATAAAATAGATAAGCGATTCTCTATCATCCCAGTAACCCAAATTGCGATAACAAAAAAGTCCAAAGAATAAACTGATGTAATGTGACGATAAAATATGTCAACGTTAGAAAAACTCATGACGTCTATTGCGTGAAAGCTGTTATTTGCTTATCTAAGAATTTAGTTTTTCAAATAAAACACGCAAAAAGTTGTTGTATTCAAAATATATGTACTCGTATCACTTATTTCATTAAATAGGATATTATTTCAATAGGTGAAAAAACATTTATGGAACCACATCTAAGAAAAAAACAATTCTTTCTCTTGTCACTTCCTAAATAAATTTCTATAATTTACATCGCTAATAAAGCATTTTTCAGTAACAAATTTATGTTATTCTTGAACACAGCAACATTGTATTGTAATAAAATTCAAAAGAAAACATAAATTTATTAACAATTTATAAAATTTTATCTCCCATAATTCAAATTAAGAAAAAATAAATTAAAACAAAAAAAATGTTGACCCAATTTTTTGTCTGTTTTTCGGGCAAATGAAAATTTACACGGCAAGAATAGAACATTTGAAAAACAAAATAACTAAAAAAGACCTTGTCGTTTATTTGATTATTAAAATTAAATACAAAATACCGTAGAGTAGCACTAGCAACAGCAGCAGCGCAGCATTATCATCAGCAACATTAAAATGTTTTGTATTGTATGAGTAGAGATTTTGGTCATAAAATCTCATATATCCATAAATACACATTCTAGTAATTGAAAATGAAAAAGAATTCCCTGACACACTTCCGTTTTAATACTGGTGGCACACTGAAGAGACCCCGAATAAAAATAAAAAAACAAAATGTAAAAGAAGATCCAACCAACTAAAACTATTGGCGACAACAGCACTAAAGTTGAGGTGTCTTTGGCGATTCGAAGATTTTCTTATATTTAATGACAAATCGTGTATGTTGTGTCATTTTACAGTTGTTGAAACACAACATTACAACAACACACTTCGAACAACATTTTATAGATTTGTATACGAATTTTGGAATTTATTTTTTTTCTTTTTCGTCTCTTTACATTGCGTTATGTTGCGTTTACATTTTTCATTGTAAACGAATAAGGCTGTTCGTGCTAAAGTTTACAGAGATGTATAAATTGTGAGCAGTTGCCTTTCAATGGTTCTCTAGTAACCACATATATTACTTTGTAAAGAGTAGTCGTTACCCAGCTCATGAGTGGCAAGGGTATATACTAGGGTATTCATTCGACTAATGATCGTTCGATTAATCGAATAATTTCTTACGAATAATTATTCGAACAATTTAAAAATGGCCATTTTCGAATAACTAATAATTCGAACAATTTTATTTAGAATAATCCAATAAAAAGAATAAATGTTTATACATATATATTTAAATTTATTAAATTGCTTAGAATTTTTCATAATTCAAATTTAAATAAGTAATAAGACTCACAAAAATTGTATTGTTTCTGAAATTCGACAAATAACTAAAGACAAATGGACTTTCGATCACTGTTGGAGTGTTCCGATAGCTCCTTCTATAAATATATAAATATTACTGCAAGTAGTTACAATTCTAAAAACAAATATTTCAAAATGTTTAACTTAGGACTTGAACCAATGAAAATAAAAGGTACTGAATAAAATGTTTGTTATTTAGCTGGCGAAATATTAGAAGAATCGCAATTAACAATCAAAATTTTAACTTAGATTAAAGTAGAGTTGAATGTAGAGTTTCCAAAAAAACGAAGAATTTCAAAACCGTGGTTTCGGTTTTAAAAAATTTAAAACCGATCGGTTTCGGAAATAGTACTATTTCTTTATTGTAATAGTACTTTTGGAATATTTTATAATGTTATCCTGAATTATTATTAATTCACAAAGGGAGACTTAATAGTACTATTTCTTTCTTCTAATTGGTATGGCGTAGCGCACCGGGTCAGCCAGTAACTAACCCCCATATGCATAAACAGTTTATAAATTTATCAAAGGTTTAGAAAACAAATTTTGTATGAAGTCAATTGAATTTTAATTGTCAGGAAATACTTGGATGAATTATTTGGAGGAAAAACTTTGTTACTCATTTCTAAATTTTTAATTTTTCTACTGAAAATATATTAAAAGTAAAAACCGAAGAATAATTGTCGGCTTCTGTTTTAAGCTTTGAAAAGCCGCGGTTTCGGTTTCGATTAAAACCGACCACGAAACTCTAGTTGAATGTGATGGAGAAAGTGATTTTGAAACTGTCGTCGAAAATGATATTGAGGATGACATTTATGATGATTGCATTGAAATAGATGAAGGCCATGATCTTAAAATATATGTATAAAAGTGTTGCAAAATATTTCATAAATCGAATGATAAACACAAATATTGCAAACTATAGTTTTATTGCAAGAAAAGCATGGAGTTCGTCTTATATATGATTTTGAACATCGTTGAACATCTTTGTCTTACATGGTAATAAACTTTTTGCGTATTTATAAATGCGTCAATCATGCACTGCCTGGCTTCAAATTAGCCACGTTCACTGACAATGATATTAAACTTTGAACAGATTCCCTTTATTGTGTAATTCCCCAAGACCAAAGGTTCGGCAACGTTGATAGAGCTTGATGTATAATACAATTTGTTATAAATAATCTAGAAATACTGAATAATTAATTTACTAAAGAATTAGTTATTCAATTTAAACCCCGAATTAATGAACGACATAAAAAAGTTCTTAATGCATTAATATTGTATTTGAATTCAGGATCATGTCCAACTAGCTCAAATTTTTTAAAGCATAGTCCAAAACGGAAAGTAAAGGGTTTGCTAGTCAATTGTTTTGTAGATTGTGCGGGAGTTAATCTGATCAGAATATTTCTGTTGAAAATTTAATGATGGACTTTGTTTTTGAATGTTTTTTAACATTATCGTTACATGAATTGTTAACTTTAACGTTATTTTTAGCTTTTCTTTAACAATAAAATATTAAAAAAAAACCGACATCAAAACTTCATTCTTTACTTTTTTAAAAAAATTAAATTATTCGAATAATTCGATTAATTTTTTTCGAATAATTCGAATACCCTAGTATATACATACAAGTTTGTCACTCCGTTTTATATATTTTACATTTTTCATTTGATAGATACCCAGTAAGCACCAAAGCTCCAGAAATTCAAGCACTTGAACATTTTGTTGGAATTTTATACATGAAAAATATTTGAAAATTTATTTATTTTTCAAACAAAAAACATATGTCTTGAATTTATGTTTCCTTTTTACTGGAGAATGCTATTGAAATAAAGTGTAATACAACTGTATTTCAATTGCTTGACTATAATTCAAGGCTTGAATTACACTTGCTTTCAACTTGAATTCCAGTAAAAATGCTTATTGGGTAGCTAAAAAAAATTAAAAAAGGCTCCATTTCCAAAAAGTTTTTAGTTTTGGAAAAAAATTCAAATCTATTTTTTTTCGAAAGATTGAAGAAATAGCTACATGTGTATCTAAACTGTATGTATTAAGAGATATCATTTTTGAATTTTTTTACTAAATAAAAAACTTTTGAAAAAAGTCAAATTTTTTTTTTTAATTTTTATTTCGGAAAATTGAACAATTAGCTAAACTATTTGGGACACTTTTTGCTAAGAACAATAGGTAATAAATTACATGATGAGAAAAAACACCTACATATTTGGCCAAAATCCATCAAGAACTCTCTGAGTTAGAGGGGCCCAAAATTTGACATTTTGGCCAAACAGGTGTTTTTTCTCATCCATGTAACTTATTTATTATTGTTCTTAGCAAAATGTGTCAAATAGTTGAGATAGCTACTTCTTCAATTTTTCGAAATAAAAATTAAAAAAAAATAAAAAAATTTGACTTTTTTCAAAATTTTTGATTTAGTTAAAAAAGTCAACAATTTTATGTCTTGATATACAAAAAAATTATTTGGATAGATATCCCACTCGCATCCGGATAAGCGACAAAAAAAGCTCTTAAAGGAATAGACCTAAGCTTTCTCTTGAGAAAAAAAATATATACGAAAAAAGCACCCAATTTGAAAAATTTCAAATAATTTTCAAAATTTGTATATATTGAGTTACAAAACATTTATTTTGATAGATATCCCACTAAGCGACCAAAAAGTTATTAAAGGAAAGCTTTCTCTTGAGCAAAAACAAAATTTGAAAAAAAGGCAACAACGTTTTTGATTTCGTCAAATTCATAAGTCAAAAATTGTATGTCTTGAGTTACAAAACAATGACTAGCATCCCACTAAGCGACTAAAAAGTTCTTCAAGGACTTCTCCTTGAAGAACCTTGAACAAAGCTTTCTTTGAGAGAGAGAAAAAGGTACATTTTTGGAAAAAAGTCAAAAAAGTTTTCGAATTTGGAAAAAAAGTCAAAATATATTTTTTCTAAGAACAATAGGTCACATGGATGAGAAAAAACACTCAGAGAGTTCTGAGTTAGACCAATTTTTCAATAGAAAAATTGTATATAAATAACTATCCCGATCGGAATACATCGGAAGGGAAGAGATTTTTTCCAAAATAGTTTATAATCCATATTTCATATTATTTATGCCGAGCAAACTTTAAACGCCTATCAAGTGTCAAGAAAAATTGAAAATCGTTTAGATAAGTTTGGGGTTCTATCATAAAGTATATAAAAACGTTTTCTTAGCTGGAAAAAAATTCCTGTAAACATGTAAACTATATTCGACAAAATTGTAGAATTCAGTAGAATAATTAATGGGAATGTGAAAATTTGTTATCAAAATAATTAATGAGAATCTAATTTAATAAACACCTCGTCTCAAATTCAAGTGTAAAACTAATTTAAATTCAGTCGTAGATACATACATTCAAATTTCAAGGGTGGAAACACACTTGTATTACATTTTTTCAATAGCATTCTCCTGTAAAAAGGAAACTTGAATTCATGTTAAACATTACACATTCAAACCATTAGAATTATGACCTTGAGTTACAATGCAATATAGTTTAATTCAATAATTTAAATATTTTATAATTCAAGTAAAAACTAATCAGATTCAATTCAAAACAAGTAAGAGAGCTATATTCGGCTGTGCCTTTCGCAGATCACATCTTTGCGAATATTGCGTTGCGAATTGTACAAAATTTAAATGACCTAGAATCTGAAGGTAGACAACGACAATTTTCATCAAAAAATAATCTTCGGCGATGAAGCTCATTTTCTACAAAATTGTCAAATTTGGGACGATACCAAGCCACGTCAAATGCAATGCTCAAATCCAATTCATCCCAGAAAAGTCACTGTTTGGTGTGATAAGTATATCATTGATAACGACATCGGTCATGCCTTCACTATTAACGGTGAGTGCTATATGTCAATGACTACCAACTTCTTTTGGCCTGAGCTTGATGATATGAACACCAACGGCATGTTGAAACCAGAGGACAACAGGCTACCTACCGTAAAGCTCATGCCACATGCTTAATGAAATACTCTTTATTTTTTTCAATCAGGGAACAACTATAGTTTATAGGCGACAAGCTAAAACCTTTGGAAAAAAATTTTGTCCGGTCATATTTTCCAAGATATAGGTCTCCTAAGTTCAAATATTGGATATAATGTATTTTTGTTGTTTATAAAACTGATTTTGTATGGAAATTTTGTTTTATAAACCTTTGATAAATTTATAAACTGTTTATGCATATGGGGGTTAAACTTTTACGATGCAAATATAAAACCTCTTCATATAAAAGTAGGAACTTTCGTATTTGTGCCATAATTTTCTTCCATGTTGTTCATGTTTCAATGATATTTAAGTATAAAATCACGATTATTTTAGAAAAGATAAAATAAAACTCTAAAGTATAATATTGATTTGGCTACGCTAAATATACTATTAAAATTTAGTTGTTTCTACATCTATCCATCTGTCTTTACGTCCGTCTGTCCCAATGATCTATACTCATTTATTTTGGCCATAGGTCTATAATATTTTCTATTCCTCTAGTATTTATTTCTCCTTTTAGTTTTGTCGGCTTTTATCATGGATGTTTTACTCAAACACATCTAGTTCTTTTATCATGGATGTTTTACTCAAACAAATCTAGTTCTTTAAAAAAGTTTTTGTAATTCTATTTGTTTGGAATCTATTTTCTATGAGACATGGTGTGTAACAAATTAGTTGTGATTTCTTAAAGTTGTATCATTAATTTTTGTCACATTTTGTTTTCTTTTATTTTTCTGTGTTTTCGGGATGCAATAGAAAAAAACAAAAGTTTAAAATGTGTTTCTATGTTAATCATACAGTTGTAGGAAAGTGTTTCGTTTATGTGTTTGCCACAGATGCAAAAGAGTGGAAAAATAAGTGTTTAAAGATATTTTTTATTTATATAGCTATATAGGTATATATTGTTTCTAATCTATACAATATTGTAGCCAAACTTTTAGATAAACCAAATTTCATGCCAAACGTTTAATTCAATTTTATAAATAGATTTAGATCAGTTGACAAAGATAAAAATTACAATTGAAAAATTTAAATTGTTGTCAACCTATCTAAAAGTTGTCTACAAATCATTCTAACTTACTTTATTGCTTCCAGTTTAGTTTTCTGAAAGCAAGGCTTTTCTGCTCTAGGAAAATATAACAAAGTTTTTTCATTAAATATATATTTTTTGCTTTGAATTAATTCATAAAATTGATGTATGTCTCCTGTTCATTTTGTATCATGTTGCCTGTCATAAAGTGTCTTTTGATTGACTACAAGTTAACGACTTGTTTTATCTGTAAATGGCGTTAATTTAAATTAGCAAATCAACCTCATTCATTTTACAATTGTAATTTTAGACTTGTTTTATTACTAGTCTTATAATATTTTCTATCAATTACAATATTTTAGTTTTATTTTTTTCACCATTAATGAATATTTTTACAGTTGGCGATACAAATTTACGAATATGAAATAACGCAACTTCATAGGTGGAAGAGAACAGATCCCAACGGTTTGTTATCAAAACGCGTCGTAAAGCACCTCCAAACGCGCTAAGAATTATGAATATTGTTTTAATAGGAGATCCTTTGTTAAAAGTAGGGAAATGCTTGTATTAACACAATTATTTGTAAAATAAACTTAAATTGGAAACATTTATTAAAAAATAATTCGAAAATGTAAATTTTTATGGACGATTTGGAACTCTGAATCCGATTGGCGAACTAGGAATACCGAATTAATATGTTCATCTATATTCTCCTACTTTCTGGAGTAGGGAGTTTAATAATAGCTAACCGACTTTCATACGATGGTGGATTAATGTTAGGATTCCATGAGAGTTTGAGGAGACACAATAAATGAAATTGTTTTTGGACGGATTCAATTTTATTTATATGGATTTCATACCAGACAACAGAAGCATATTGGTTTCACGTGAATAATCGAATGACGTGAACATTTTCTTTGTGACATAACGATCATAAAATTCCATTCCCCAGCGCACAGTTGTATAGAAAAGCAGAGGGAAATAAATCTGTAACATCTAAACGATTAGTCTGGTTTATATGAAATTGCAAACTGTTGTCGAGTTCAAGACTTGAAATTGCATCTCATGGGCCCACCAGAGTCGTAGCCAAGAGTCCCCCAAGTAGGACCCTCGGGTATGTCCGAACTATATTTACTAAAACTCTCCCTTTATAATTTGGTAGATACATTTCTTTAAACCTTAGAGAACAGCATTAAATCGTGAGTTTGCAATTATTTGCATTAAACCTTAGTTTCCCACGAACAACTATATGTAGGGAACTCCTTTATAGGTTGTTATCCATGGGAGTTCTACTCCACAAAATACGAAAACTCATTATACATCTTCCTAATTTTTTTTAGTTAACTAGTTAAACGAAAAATCTTTTTTTTTAAATTCAAATGCATATAACTGAACTCAGTCAATATTTTTAAATAATTCTTTTTTTATTTCACACATACATACATTTGTTGCTAGTTCAATAAAGAAAAATAGAGAAAATCGGGAAATATTTGGATCCCCTGTTATAAAAAAAACTAGAGTATATTGGGTAAAAATGTTTAAAACTTAATTTTTAAATGAGAATATCTCCTAAGCTATAAGAGATAACTGATAGCTACGACGATAGATTCTATATATTTTGAAATCGGAACATAAGCGAAGTTTTAAAAATTTAACATACCCGAGGTGTTCCACTTTGGGGACTCCTGGTGGGCCCATAAAGTCCAAATTCAAAACTTATTCAAACCGTTTAGAAGTTACGGATTTATTTCCCTCTTTTTCTTCTATACCACTGTTCAGAGCTTGATGAAACCAAATACCTCTTTGACCTAATTAACAGTTTCCTAAATATGAGAATTAAAACTTAATTTATATTCATGTATAATCGAGTATATACAGAGAACTGGACTTCGTCTGTAAAATGTCATTTGTTTAATTTTTTTAAATTCAGATTCACTAAATTTATATTACTCCATATTGCTCTATGATTCCATTTCCAATTTTTTCGGAAATTTATCAGAAATTGGATATGGATAGTTTGACAATTGATTTAGGTCCATATTTGAATACAAAGAGGAGAATAAATCAGCAAATATGTCATAAATCTCCGAATTTACTGAAGATTCAATGTCATCAAATTTCATCATAGATGGATATCCAGAAACTCAACGTCTTCACTTTAAAAAAGATAATTATTGCTACACTGGATATTTGCTAAATTGTTAGCTTATCTGGATATTGAGTATATCAAGAAATCAGTAGATAGACCAGATTTCCTGTATTTCCTAAACTTACAGTTTGACAGTTTTGATTTTTTTTATTTGATTGAAATTATTATTTCAACTTACAAAAAATATTATTTTTATAGTTCTAATCAATAGTGATGAATTATGAACCTTTTCCGGAAACCCTTCCATTAAGGTTTTTGGAGTGCTTTCTGTCATTTTGCACACTTTTGGACACTTTTTTGTGCTCTTCAATTCTCTTTTAAGAAGTCCAAAAACTTTACATTACTGTTCTTGTACCACTCAAGACCTTGCTTATCATAGTGACAGGATGCCAAAACAGGCCAAAAATAAGTGGACACATTAAGAAGTCTTATGAATGGAAGCATCCTTTTTGTAAACATTCCTTGACGTAAATTTCGGTATTTATAGAGCCTTTTGTAATAAATGTTTAACTTCTTTTGACGCAACTGCATATTGCTTGGGAATTGGGATATTGCACTTTTTGGGAATATTTTCTGCTTATGTGTACTAAACTTTTGTACCGCAAGTTGCGAAAAATTTACCATACGTACGTTTCATCATTCACCAGGTATATTTTTTTGCATAAAATTTTACTTCAATTTCCATGCTCTGACTTTGGCCTCTAAATTTTTAGCAGAGTTTCTGGATGTGTTGGGAACTACCTGAGTCAGGTTTTTTATCTACGGACATTGGAATATTGAAATCAGTTTGACGGCAGACCTTTGATTGTTTGGACGTTGGATTTTGTTGAAAATATTTAATCATTTTAGTACGCACTTTTTCTTAAGATTAACAACAAATGAACATAATTGGCATTAAACATAATAACTGACATGCTTTACAAAGGTAACTTGATCAAAACAAAAATCAAATAATACTTGAGTTAAAAGTTTTAATGAAAAACGTGTGTTAAGTTTTTTTTCGATCTCAATCCTTAGAATTAGATCAATATTATGGGGAGTTAAAATATTTATAAGGATAATATTTGAACAAATTATCTGTTGAGAGTAGGAGATTCAATTTGAAATAATCTGCCAAAGATATTTTCCTCATTTACAACAGGTTTTACCGATATTTGAATTTTAACGAATTCATCAAATTCAAGAGTAGGGTGTTCTTCTGGTGCATCAATGAGTTATATATTAAATTCATTATGTTGATTTGCAAACTCTAAATCCAGTAATTTTGCTAAAATATTTGCTATTCCATTTATTTGAAAAAGTGCCAAATCTGCAATGGAATCTAATAGGTCTATATTTGATTTAGAGCTTATTTAGGAATTTAAAAAAATATAATCAGGAGTTTTACATCACATTATGTTCAGAATATTAAAGTCCCCAGAAAAATAATCATATCGTTAGGTTTAGATAGTTTTACTACGGGCTTTATCGCTATTGAGACTAGTTAATTTACTTGGGTGAAATCTTGACGCAGTAGGAATGAACGAAAAATTGATAAACATGGTCCTAATTTAGTTTTGACACATGTTTGGATATCATTAAACATTATTTCTTCTGAAGGAAAAAGAGCTGAGACTGCAATCAAAACTCCTCCACCTTCCTTTCCTACTCTATCACGTCTATAAATTTGGAATCTAATGCATATTAATCTGGAATTGTGGATCATCTTCTCAGTTTTATATCGGAGCTACGTTTCAGTTAGGACTATTATGTTTTGTTCAATATGAATAAAAAAAAAGTTTTGACTGTGAGTGTCCTTCGGATCAAGGTTGGCTACTACTAATTCGTTCGGTGTCAACCATTAATATTTCCAATATCAGCATTGATGTAGTACTTTTTTCAAATATACATATATAATCGAAATTACTTAAGATTTCTGCTGTATGAAATCTTATATCCCCGACTGTGCAGACAATACTCATGTACCTATGTATAGTATATTTTATGTTGTTTCTTTTAGCGATATAATAAAATATGAATTAAATATTTAATTTTATTTAATATTATTATTAGAGATTTAGTAGCATGTAGTTGTTGTTGTTATAGTATTTTTGCATAAAACAACATCATGCTGCAATAGAAACAAAAAATCGAGCGTAGGCTGATTTTATGGTTTTCTGCTAAAGTCTGGTAGCGTTTTTATCATTTGTCTCTGCTTAAATAAATAAGTAAAACTCAATGGAGAAAAATATTAAATAAATTAAAGAAATAAATAAACTTAAACTAAATGTATAAAATACATTCATAAATATAAGTAAGTGTACAAAATCTTATTATTAATTTTTATTCATATTTATTTTATTTCATAAGTTGTATTTTTTATTTTTTTCTTAATTAATTAATATGTAAATGTTTTTTTTTCTGCTTTTATAAATTATTAAACAATTTTCTTTTATTTATTACCACAATTATTTTGCTTTCCAAAAGCAACAAGAAACACGAAACACTCAAACCCCGGGAAGTCTTTGTTAGAGACACTTTGACAAGTTTTTAATTTGACACATTAAATAGAAAAATTGTATAAATTATTTATCACTTTTTCATAATTATTTAATTAAAATAATTAATAAGTTTTCTGTTTTCAGTCGTCTAAATTATGTAATTTATTTTCAAAGTAAAAGTCATAAATTTATTTCAGTTGTTTCTAACTTTTATTCAGATGAGTATATGGAAATTTATTTTATAGTATTTTTTTATTTTATTTGAAAAATTTTTTTTAGGAACGCGCGCAAAGTTCCGGGGAAAAGTGAAAAACAAATTCAGTTTTTAATAGTTTAATTTATGGGCCAAAACACCCCTGTTGAGCAATTTATGACACCACACTACTGCCATACGGTCTAATCCAATAAAATCGGTCAACATTTTATCTATTATTAGATGAGATATATTTTCTTATTTTTCACATTTCTGTTTAAGACAAAAATTTTAATTTTTATTGGGATTTGTGTGGAATTTTTCTCAAATGATTTTTTCTTAGGAAAATGTTACAAAATATTTGTTACTGTATTTCCCTCAATATATGCTATATTCGGATATTATTACTAAATTAATATGCAAATATATGTACAGTGGTTTAGAAACCAGTAAAGATATCTTAATGAAATTTAGCCAATTTGAACTGAGGTGTTAAGAGGTATTTGCATTTTTTATTAATTTTTGGCCGACTTTTTTAGATTTTTTAGAGGTGACGAACTTACTTATGTTATTTTAAAAATATTAGCTGTATTTGTGACATAACGCAAATAACTGAGAAATAAACATTGACAAATTCTAAACAAGGCAAAATGTAAAGAAAATCGTATCTAATTTCGCTCTATATGTAATTTAAGGTGCCTTTAGACGATAAGACTTTAATTACGACTTTACTGAGTGAAAATAAAATGAAAATCCATCGGAGTGTCCAAAATGTGCGATGAAAGTCGTTTGACGAATTACGTTTAGACGATCCCATATGGGATCGTGCTTCAGAACATTTTGAGAATTTCGACATCGAAATGTTTGTTGTATATTTTGCCCTTAAAAACATATTTTTGCATTTATTAGTTTTTATGAGTTTTTTTATACATTTGTCAAATTTTTTAAATTATTTATTTTCACCAAAATTCAATTTCACAAAATTTTTGATCGACTTGTTCTTTTCACTATTATGGATATATGAGAAATGTTATTGTTTGAATTATTTAAAAAATCTACTTCTTTTATTGAAAAATTGTATTGCTTTTCTTATTTTTCAATATACAAATTTTGTTAATAAAAAATTGTACTGAATTTTTAATAAAAATAATTTTCTGGCTTTAAAAATACCGTCCTCAGTGAGACTTTTTGATTGTAATAGAATAGCGACCCCATAATTCTGAAAGGGCATGTTGAGTAGATATTTTTTGTAGAATAAACTTATAGTCTACCTGGTCTGATTTCTTTTTACAGTGGGTCAAAGTTTTAATTTTTTGATACTAACTAAAAATAATGTTGTAAGTTAATGTCTGAGAGAATTCTTATTGTCAGAGTTTTATTGTGGAATTTTATGGGGATCATTGGAAGATCTTAATGAAAATTTAATTAATGTACAATTTTAACGGTTAAAGATATTATAAAAAAATTTGAAAATAATGTACATGTAGCTTCAAACGTCCTTAAATCAATGGCATTATAATTTTTGACATTTTTTATTTTCAAATACCAAAATTTCTAAAGCGGAGAAAATGTGTTCCAAAAACTTAGTTATTTTAGAAAAGTGCGATGGTAAAATAACTTGTCATGTGTTTAAATAAGATATAGGATTATACAAATATGGAGCTTTTTCGAGGATCGGTGCCTTGCCGTTTTAGAATTATTTCTCAAACCTATAATTTTTTTAATTTGGCGAAGTTTGAATAAGTCTGGGGTCGACTAGGTTCGCTTAAGTGAGCCAAGTTTACTTTACACGCTTTTGCATTTGGTTCTCTTTTCAGATCATATACAAAGTTGAGACAGTCCCGAAGAAAAAGTTTTCTACAAAAGAAAAAATATATTGGAAAAAAAAAATAAAAAATATCTTGAACTAAAAGAGATAACTATGCATGCATGTTTTTGATTTTTTGATATTTGGCGATTTTTTTTCAAAATATCAGGCCCGGGGTAAAGAGCTTTATTTACAACTTCGGTATCTTTGGGAACCCGCACTGAAATTTTCCAGCATAAATTTTCGGGGAATATTTTAAACACCTGAAATGTCCCTTTTTAAAGGGCTATTTTTGATTTTCTCGAACAAAGGGTCATATTGACCCGTAAAGAGAGGAAGTAGAGGGAGAAGATCTTCCACAAAAATGATCCCCATAACATTCCACAATATAACTTTGACTATAAGAGTTCTCCCAGACATTAACTTATAACATTTTTTTGAGTTAGTATAATGCTCCCTTCGATCGAAAAATTAAAACTTGACCCACTGTAAAAAAATTCAGACCAACTGGACTATAAGTTTATGTTTAAAATCGGTAAACTATTTTTGTTATTTATGTATGTATGTATTTGTCGAAAAAAAAGTTAAGGTAAACAAATGTTTTGGTGAAAAAAAACTTTGACCCATTGTCGCTTTGAATTACTATGACGGTATATACTAGGGTAATCGAATTATTCGATTTATCTCTTGTTCGAATAAAACGAAGAATTAGAATAAGAGATTTTATCTTGTTCGAATAATTCGATCACACGTTTAAAATTAATCAATTTTTTCCAATAATTAAATTTTTTTTTAAAAGTAAAGAATGAAGATTTGATGTCCGTTTTTTAATATTTTATTGTTAAAGAAAAACAAAAAATAACGTTAAAGTTAACAATTCAAGTATTGATAATGTTAAAAAAATAATCGAAAACAAAGTCCATCATTAAATTTTCAACAGAAATATTCTGATCAGATTAACTCCCGAACAATCTACAAAACAATTGACTAGCAAACCCGTTAGTTTCCGTTTTGGTGATATACTTTAAAAAATGTTAGCTAGTTGGACATGATCCTGAATTCAAAACAATATAAACGTATTAAGAACTTTTTTATGTCGTTATTAATTCGGGTTTTGAGTAACTAAATCTTTAGTAAATTAATTATTCACTATTTCTAAATTATTTATAACAAATTGTATTATACATCAAGCCGTATCAACGTTGCCGAATCTTTGCTTAATAAAGTAGTCTTGGGGAATTACACAATAAAGGGAATCTGTCCAAAGTTTGATATCATTGTCAGTGAATGTGGCTAATTTGAAGTCAGGCAGTGCATGATTGACGCATTTACAAATACGCAACAATTTTATTACCATGTTAAATAAAGATCTTCAACGATGTTCAAAATAATGTATAACACGAACTTCATGCTTTTCTTGCAACAAAACCTTAGTTTGAAATATTTGTATTTATCTTTCGATTTATTAAATATTTTGCAACACTTACGTACGCTGTTAATAATATCACTTATATACATAGTTATATTTTAAGATCATGGCCGTCATCTATTTCAATGTAATCATTATAAATGTCATCCTCAATATCACTTTCGATGACCGTTTCAAAATCACTTTCTCCATCACATTCAACTCCACTTTAATCTAAGTTAATATTTTGATTATTAATTGCGATTCTTCCAATATTTCGCCAGCTAAATAACAAATATTCCGTACCTTTTATTTTCATTGGTTCAAGTCCTAAGATAAAATTTTGAAAGATTTGTTTTTAGAATTGCAACTTCTTGCAGTAATATTTGTATATTTATAGAAGTAGCTATCGGAACACTCATATACAGTGATCGAAAGTCCCTTTAGTTATTTGTCGAATTTCAGAAACAATACAATTTTTGTAAGTCATTATTACTTATTTAAATTTGGAATTATGAAAAATTTTAAGCAATTTAATAAATTTAAATATATGTATATGAACATTTATTCGTTTTATTCGATTATTCTACATAAAATGGTTCGAATTATTCGTTATTCGAAAATGGCCATTTTTAAATAGTTCGAATAATTATTAGTAGGAAATTATTCGATTAATCGAACGTTCATTAGTCGAATGAATACCCTAGTATATAGGTCGTTGGAAAGGTCTTTCAGTTGGTTACCATATTGTCTATATTAGTGTCATAGTAATCCATATATAGATCAAAAATGTATCAAGAATCTAGGTAGTCGTGTTTTTTTATACCGGGACTATAGCTGATATATTAATTAGATATATTAATCATGTATGTGAAAGTTATTTGTGGACTTCGGAAATTTGATTTCAATATACAGACAGACATAGCTATATCGATAAAGATCCTGAATATATATACTTTGTAGTGTTGCAAATTAAAAATGTAGAAATTACAAACGAAATGTCAAACTTATTAGTATATAACCTGACAACTCATGGTGAAGGGTATAGAAATTGCAAAGTCGTTTTTTTTAAATATTGTTGCTTATCGGGTTACTGCAGCAAGCCCTTAATTCATTTATTTTAATCAACTTATAAACTAGTATTCCATTAGAAATTAACTGTCTGAAGTTTTTCCTCATTATATCGAGGTCCAAACATCATCATAAATCAAAATCGGATTCAGTTAGAAAGAAGGAAACATGTTTATAGCAATAACTGATTGTAATTTTATGTAAATTTCTTATTATTCATAATAGTTTATCATTTTATTATATTCTGTATGTCTCTAATTGATTAATTTAGTTGCGGCTATTAAACGCGTTTTAATTCATAATTTGTTTTTAAAAAAAAATACAAGACAGACACACAAAACAGCTACTCCACTTTATTCAACACCAAGTTTTTAAATCGTTCGACTGTTTATTAATTAATTCATTTGTTTAGTCTGCTCAATATTTAGTAATTTTGCTTTATATATTTTTCTTAGGAAATTTATTCATACAAAGTTCTAATCATCAGCAATTTGTTGAGAGTCTTTTAGCTTTTAACCAAATTTGGTCATCTATCACAGACAATACTTTTTTGAAAACAGTTTCAATATTTTTAATGAATTCACCAAGTTTTTTGGCCAAAAATGGTCATAGTTTTTTGTCGTTTGCTCCTCTTAAGTTTAACTTGAATCATCTTCTTTCTGGTCGACTAAAAGTTGTTTATCAATTGTTAATTGGTCTTAATTTTTTTTTATTTTAAATCACCTGTGATGTATTTGACTATTTTTAACAAAATTTCTTCATTTTATTTGTTTATTACGATGCTTTTTTCTTCTATTGTTTTCAATATTTTATTGTTGTTGTTGTTCTATCTAATGTTTTTTGTTTGTGTCGTATTTGTAGGCGCCATGTTTTGTGGTTTTTGCGGTTAAATTTTGTTTGTTTTATTTGATTTTTGTTGCGATGTATTTAAATTTATTTTGATTTCACTAAATTATTATTAAAATTGGATCATGATGTTTATTTGACAAGTAAATAAGACCACAAGCTGAGAGAGGAAGACTATTTACGAGTTGTTACTGCTGTTGTCGTAATATCAATAAATAGATGCAGACAAAAAAGGTTGGTTGCTATTTCCGGTCGAAAAATTTAATTGAATTTTAAGGTTTAATTTTTAAAGTGTGCAGCGCACACTTTGACATTGCGGTTTCCATTAATAATAAAATTTGAATATTATTTTGATAGTAATTTCCTCTTCGATAATGTGAGACAGGTTGCGATATATTAAAGTTGTGTTTTTAATTAATTTGTTAAAGAAATTATTTATTTTTCTATATGTGAGCTAATTAAGGGTCTTAGTGACCATACATCCCGCTTTTTGAAGGCTCATTCCGCATAAATTTTTTATCCCGCTTTTTGCTGTTTCAGTCTTTGACCATCAAAACTTTGACCATCAACCGCTTGTGTAATTATTTGAATCTTATTTTGCTTTATTTTCTAACAGTTTCCATAACTCCTATATACACGTTTAAGTTCCTGGTAATGATTGTCAGTCTTCGTTCTTGTTCTTAAATCAATAATTGATTGAATATTGAAATAGTCTCCAAGCTTTACGAAAAAAATTATTTCAAATAGTGCCTATATAACACAGGTCAACAGCAAAAAAAGGCTTGATTAACTATTATATAGATTTGATGCGTCATGGTTACCTAAGTACAAAAATGGTAAAATTTTTTAATTCTATGGATAGATTTTTTTTAAAATTTTTTGTCTAAAGTTGAGAATTTTTTTAGACGTTTCTCCACATAATTTATGATAACTCAAAAAGGGTTAGTCCGATATTATTGAAGTAAACACAGAACAGTTCAGATTTACATAACCTTCAGTCTGTTTATATATTGCATTTTAAGCGGTTCAGTAGTTTCGCAGTTATAATAATAAATTGAAGCAAAAAATATATTTTTTATGTGAAAATAGCATTATTTTTTTGTTTAAAAAAATCATGAAAAATCGAAAATGGCATAAATTGTTCAGATTTATTGCTTAATCTTAAAGCCACATGTAATAGGAACCTAATGGCTTCTATTCGAATTTATTCACAATTATATGAATTCGCTCATTTTCCCAAAATTTTATTTGCTTACAAGCGTGTTCTTTGGGTGTAAATTTTACATTTGTTTTGTTTTTGTTACAATAACAAGCGAATCGAGCTAAAACTTAATAAAATATGAAGACCTAACTAAGGTAAATTGTTGGGAGATGCACGGTGGATTGAATTACAGATAGAAGTCAAGGCGTTAGGTTCATAAAGAGATATACAAACACGATTTTGCATGTGCGCAATGATGTTTGAACGGTATAAAATAAAATCGAATTACTTGCGATGAAAAATGAATCCATTATGATAACACGAAGCGTAAGAGATCGTACTTATAGCCCGACCAACCAGCCAAATCGATACCAAAGCCAAATCTCCATGGCGCTAAGGTAATGCTCTGTATTTGATGGGACCAAAAAAGTCATATTATGAGCTGCTGGAATCTGGCCAGACCACCTCTGGGAACCTGTACCAAATTCAACTGATTCATTTGAAGCGAGCATTTGCCGAAGAACGCCCAGAATATGCGGCCACACAAGAAAACGTATTACTCCATTGTGAGAACACTCGGCCACATGTTGCAATATTTGTTAAAAATTATTTAGAATGAAGAGGTTGAGAAGTTTTTGCTCACCCGCTTTATAGTCCAGACCTTGCCTTGTCCGACTACTATTTCGATGCAGAACGCACTCTCTGGAATACGCGTTACTTTGGAACAGATTATCCGATATTGGCTTGATTTTTTCATGGCCTCAAAAGATGAGCAGTTCTTTTGGCTCGGAATACATAACTAACAATGGTCAATGTTTTGAATAATTTATGTTGTAGAGATGTGTCAAAATAAAAGCAAAAAATTTAAAAAAAAATCCAAATATGCCACAGCACCCTCATAATCCATGGTTATAAGTGTTTATAAAAAACTGACTTTTTAAAAAACCGGTTTGTCGGTTAACCGAAAAATGGCCTTTTTTAGAAAACCGGTTTTTCGGTTAACCGACATCGAAAAAACCGGTTAACCGTCATATATGTGTCGAAAACATAAAATGTCCAATAAAGTATATACAGCTTTAAATTTTGTAATTTTTAGTAGTCAGAAATCGTTTATATTATTAAATAACTATAAATATACAAAGGTGCTAAGTCCATTTTATTTTGTAAAAATTTCAAAATATTATCTGAGTCAAATGGAATTGAGTATAAATATATTACTAAATATATAATACTTGTTTTAATTCTTGGTTTATTCATTACATTTCAATAAAAAAATGTAAATCAATTTGTTAATTAAATATTTGATAATTTTTAAATTTATTATCAACTCGACTTTCTGACAAATAAATTGGTGGCCACCACTTTTTTTCATCAACTGAATTTTAAGTGCGATAGAGCCCAAATAAAAGGACCTCTAAGGGTATGAAATTTATTATTAATGTTTCTAGTTTCTGAAAAATGTTTGGAAAAATCGGTAAAACATATATGGACAAAAATATGTGGAAATACGTTGACCCACCTCAGCGAACATCCGCTGTTAATAACATGATATGACCGAAACTAATGGAACTAAAAATACGAAATTTGGTCCAAATATTTCATAATGATATAAATGTGAGAAAATATGTTTATTTAAAAAAAAAAAACTTTTTTGGTCAAGTTGTAGAAAAATTTTATGTGTTCGTGGTGAGTATTTATGAATTGACACAGTCAAATAAAACACACTTGTGTGTTAAAACAGTCCTCATGCATACATAATTGTGGAAATATTTGAAAAAATAATTGACAATCACGTGGAATTTAGCAAACAATTTTTGTCTTAAATTCCTGGCCACCACTGTATATAGGATGTAAACGCACTTCCTCTTAGCTGTGATTTTTTGTCATTATAAAAAACTCCATTATCAGATTTCATAAATATTTCAAATAATGGAGTTTAGAATGTTTTTTATCTCTTCTGTAATATTTCTGAAATGCTAACAAAATGATTTATAAATTAAAATTTTAAGAACAAAGCACACTAATGAAGTCAAATTTATTGAAAGAAGTTATGCACATCAAATTCAATTTAACGTTTGGTAAGATCATCACTAAGTTTTTAATAAATCATTAGTAAGATTTAACCTAAACTTATAGAATTATGCGGAATTTAATTTTAATTTTTAATAGTTTCATTATGTGCAATTTATTCTGAAAAAATTTTTAAGTAAACTCATCATTCTCTGCTATTTAGAATCATTGTAATTCTTAAAAATATTAATCTAAAGAGGTTTGTATTGTAAATCATCAGTTTAGGTTTCAAATCAGACCAATAATGTGTATACAATGAATATTAAAAATGCACAAAAACGTGAGATTTATTAATTTTAGTCCCAAATTTTAAAAACCGGTTAACCGAGTGATAAAAACCGGATAAACCGGTTAACCGAAAATCAGCATTTTAAATTAACCGGTTCGCAAAAAACCGAAATTTCGAAGAAAAACCGGTTAACCGGTTATCCGGTTTATAAACACTAATGGTTATATATCCAATCAATTTGAAATCGTTTCAAATTTGGGGGCCCTGTAACATATCTAATTTATTGAAAAATTAAGGTCCATTTTTAGATTTCTAACTATAAAATATAATCTGTGTTCATCATGGACCTAAACTGTACATTGTATAATAAATCATTCTGAAAATTTTCCAGGAATAAACATTGGCATTTGTATCTGGTCTAGACACATTGTCGGCACTTACAAACATTGAGCGTGTAGCTAAAAAATTCATAAATTTTCCATATGAAAAAAACTCTACCTAAAATTCGCCAACAATTAAATTATTTTAATGAATGCTCAGAATAATAAGCGTCAGGCCTGCTAAACGTCATCAAAGTTATAAAAAACTTCTGGGAAATTCTGTACATTTGCAAAGGAAATTGGGAAAACTAAATAGAATGAAATAAGCCACCTGTTGCCATTTATGAGGTTTTTCTCTGCGTTATTGTTTTTTTTGCCAACAAATTCCAAGGCCAAACAAATATAATTTCCTTTTTGCTTTCGTCACAACTTTGCTTAAAAAGCTGCAGGGCTGCAAAATACCACCATCACTATGCCATGGACGCAATCAGAGATAAGAAACATCAGAAAAAAGAGAATGAATATATTTATATTATATTATATATAATACCAAAGTAAATATTACGAGACTTGGATTTCATTCAATAAAATAAACATTATACAAGATAAAGAGTTTTTATGAATGAAAATTATTTTACGCAAACTGTTATGCTTTTTTCCTCGACAGCTTGCGCATTTCAAATTACAGGAGATTAAGGTACTCGCTGTAAAGGAATTTCCCTACACCCTTTTGCAAAAGAGGGCTGAACAGGCCGGCCGGTACTATGACCGTGAAAAGAGAAAACCAGAGACCGGCGCTTAGCAGCTCAATCGATTTTTCGTGCAGTTTCGAGGAGGGGAAGTTATAAAAAAATGAGAGCACAACCCGATTTTTGAAATGTAACAGGAGCAGAAAAGCTTTTTTGTCTGCTTTAGCCGTCTACTGACTGCAAAGTTATGAGAGTGAAAGTTGTTTAATAAACTTGACATTGTGTCATAAGTTTTAGTATTAGTTAGAGACTTTTTAAGTTCATGGTTGGCTATTGACGTTATTCTACATGTGTCAGTCCATACGTTCGTACCTCGTCAACCAACCTTTTTTCCTACCCTCCTGTATTCACTACATTTTACATCACAACTAAAATAAATATTTGCCATATGTTCCCTATTTTTTTTTTGCTTTCTTTTGCGCTTTTATTTTACCGGTTTTTAAATAGAATTTTTTATTTACCTGGTACTTTAAAAATTAATACAGTGAAAACACACACATACCTGTAATAAAAAAAAGAAAAATATTAATTACTAGTTTGTTTAAGAAAAAAATTAAAATATTGTACTTAGTAAGTAATAAAAACAAGTGGGTGCAGGGAGTATTTTCTTGTTTGTTTGATAAATCTCCATTGTGGCAATCTTTAATTTGAAAATCATTTGACCCATTCAAGCAGAACAAAATATTGTAAGTTATTGAAATATTTAAATTTAAAATGTTAAAAGAAAAATAAACCCAGCAGTTCTGCATTGACTACTAAAGAAGTTATGTGTATCTTTGTTAGACATTATTTATACCCTACACCACAATATTGGTGGAGAGTATTATGCATTTGTACTGATTTTATAACGTCCAAAAATATTAACACTCATCTTAGCCCTTTGTCGACCGACGGTACTTATAAGTACCATAACAATAATAACCTTACAAAATGAAAACAACGATTTCACTTTTTCAACAGATTTCACAACGATTTCACATGTTTTTCTGTATATAAAAATCTTTAAGATCGCATAGGAAACAAACAAATTGCACGTGTTTAAAAATTTTAAATGTCGAAGGTACCCTACTTTAAGGCTCCATAGCGCCGCCCTGGACCATTTGTATGGCACATTTTAATATCTTAAACTCGAATACTCCTTGTCTACGCCGAGGACCAGCCGTTTAGAAATGCCAGATTTATTTCCAAAAAATTTTGATTCTGCCCCACTGTGGATTTGAAGCTTTGATCCAAAAGGGGTTGTTAAAGTATGCCGATCGACTCAGAATCATCAAGTGATGGAAGATAGATAACAAAGTCGCTCGTTAGAACATATCATGGCAGATTACTGTTGGAGTATAACACGGAAGAATTATAAATACCTTCGTCGAAGAAAATCTAAAAAAATTATTGAAATAAAATAATTATTTTTGTTCTTTAACCCCTGGAATTTCTCGAAATCTACACGTAACAATGAAAAATAAGTATACAGTTAGAATCAGGGTGTCGAACATAATTAAAATTTGTGTTAGTTTCAGGGGGAATGAAAACTAAAAATTTAAGATTCTTATAGCAAATAAACAAAATTTTCACATTTTGATAGGATTTTCGCCGATACCTAATAATTCAATTCCTATTCTGTCGCTACCTGACAATTCCAGTATATATATATGGGAAATTTCAAATCTAAGAATTTTTTGTCTTTGGGCTATACTAGGTCATATACAAAACGAGAGAAATGCTTGCTGTCTTTTACATAAAAAAATAGATTTACTTACAAAATCAATTCAAATTTCAATAAATTAAATTCAAAAGAGTTGGAAAGAATTTCTAATTCTTTTTTCTAATTCATTTGAATTAATTCAAAATCAATTCAAATGAATTGCAATTCATTCGAATTGGAAACGAATTGCAATGCATTTGACAAATTCATTTGATTTGGAAATGAATTGTAATTAATTTTTTACCAATTTTTTTTTGTGTGAAAAGTTAATTAAAAATTTGCATAAATAATTCGCGAATTAATTCAAACATTAGTTATTCATTTAGTTTTGGTGGCACCAGAATCATACCTAGATTTAAAAATAAGTCTTACATAACCTTCACTGCCAGATTTATCGAAAGTTCGCCGATATTTTAACTCAAAAGTAGCCAAGTGTCGATATGTCGATTTTTACTTCAAAAAATTTAAATTTTAAATTTAAATTTTTAAATTTTAAATCTATAATTTATTAAACACTTATAAAATACATTTAAAGGACAATTTGTTTATAAAAATTTTATTGAAAAAGAAGTCAAGGTCGATTTAATGAAATACAAATATGTGTATTCTTTGAAATGTTAATAGCATAAACAAGGTATTTCAAAGTGTTTTATTAACATATAACAATTATAATTTCTAATGAAAGACTTCTTATTTATTTGTTGTACTTTAATAGGTTCATTGTACTTAAAGATGTACATATTTAAAAAGTGGCCTTAGAATAAAGAAAAAGTAACTCACTTATGTATTCTCACTGTCTCGGAACCATATTGAGTTAATTTTGATTTAAAATTGAAAAAGTTCCATTAGACGGATGACTTATTGGATATTTGGATTTGGTATCCATTCGGCTGGCTGGCATCCGTGTCAAAATCACCACTCCTGAACCGCACAAATCTCTCGCACGTTGAAACCGATGGAACACATTCATTATAAGCTTTGGTAAGCAATCGGTGTACTTCAGCGGCAATATTTTACAAATTAAAGAAGTAAAGCAAAACTTGCCGCATGTGATTCTTTGTAGGCACACATTTCGCAATTTTTGAAGCAAAAAAAAACTTTGTTGTTTACACTATAATGTTCAATAACTAGTGAGAATAAATGATATAGATATGTACCCTTCCAAATTCCATATAAGTTATTAAAAACAAAAACCGCGTTCAAAAGATACGCCATCTATAAAGAAATACCAAAAATAAAGTTCGAATTTACGATGATAAGTAAATAATATGATTTAAAAGATACACATTGTGCCAAAAAAGTACCAAAATATATTTTTATCCGTTTTCTGTTATTTTTTAAGTACTTAAAGATGAAGTTTAAATGTTATATGTCTGTCTATTACAGAATAAATAAGGCTACAAAATTGACCGGTTCGATTTTAAAAAAGTCAATACTTAGTGGATCTACATGGGGAAGCAGGAATCTAGAGTCGAATTTGCATGTCTCTAGCTTAAGGCGTTCGGGCTGGGCGATGATAAATTAGTCCGTCACTCAGTAACGTAGCGCTCACAGATAAAAGTGATTTTAATATCATAGTTAGACAAAATTTCATATCCCATTTTTCTTTACATGTGATTGAGTTGCCGATTTTTAAACTCAAAACCAGCAAAGTGTCGAATGTAAATTTCAGATTTTATTCTATAATTTATTTAACACTAATAGGAAAATTTGTTTAAGAAATTTTATTAAAAGAGTGATTTAATGAAATACAAATATGTGTATTCTTTGAATTGTTTATAGAATTAACACGATATTTCAAAGTGATTCAAGACAATTAATGTTTCTAATGAAAATCTTCTTAAAAATAATATTTATTTGTTGAACTTTAATAAGTTTATTGTACTTAGATGTGTTTTTAAAAAAAAAGTATCTCACTTGCAAGCAGAGAAAAAATATATGTATATGTAAATGGTTACTGTGACTATAATATTGTCACAAGTTTTTTAACTATATTATAGTCACAGTAACCATTTACATGGTTGTGGTAACCATAATATGGTTAATTTATGATTCACATGATTGTATCAACCATATATATGGTTACAGTAAACAAATATATGTTTGTGACAACCATTCATATGATGAAGGACTTATCATATTATGTTGCTCTCGGCTTAAGGCTTATCATAATCTGAGAACAACATATTATGATAAAATTATTCATCATAAATATGGTTGCCACAAACATATATTTGTTTACTGTAACATATATATGGTTGATACAATCATGTGAATCATAAATTAACCATATTATGGTTACCACAATCATGTAAATAGTTACTGTGACTATAATATTGTTAAAAATCTTGTAACACTATTTAACCCGGCAATTCCCAGTGTCACCTAAAGGTGACAAAGATTAACGGTAGTTTTAAACATTGAAACAGATATCACTGATAAATATTGATATTATTTATATACAGACAAGATCCTGTTTTATATCTGATTTTATTTTGGCAAAGCCTAGAATTTTATTAACTAGGGGATTTTTAAAAATCATTAAGCTGTGTTTTTGATTTTAACATACTGGTGTGTGTCTTATGATAAATAAGTTGTTATAAAAATGCCAAACGGGTATGTATCACAATAATTTTTTTTAATAAATACTGCTAGATATTCAGGCTAACAATGTGAGCAAGTATTTTTAGAAAATTATTTTTTTTTTGCCCAGTGTCACCTATAGGTGACCCCGCTATAAAATCGCAACTAGCTATATTTTTTTTTATTTTAAACTTATTTATAGTGTAAACTAGAAGTATTTTTACTATTTTTAATAAAAACAAATTGTTTCTCCCTTTGGCGAGGGTATGGGAATTGCCGGGTTAAATGGTTACAGTAACCATGCCCAATTATATTTTTTCTCTGCGTGTGTGCATTCTCAATCACTCGTAATCATATAATTTCAGTCAGACCTTTCATAACGTATAACTTTTTTTACCGATCTAACATTTCCCCGTGGGCAGAACTCCCGCCGATCACTGACCCTACTATTTGTCGCATAGACTATTCGTATTTCTAGAAAACATATTTTATTAAAGTAGTACAAAAAATAAAGTTCGAATTTCCAATGGTTTAGAAAATACACATCGTGCCAAAAAAGTACCAAAATATAGCTTTTACTAGAGTTTCGTGTTCGGATTTAACCGAAACCGCGTTTTTTGAAGGCCTAAAACCGAAACCGACAATTATTCTTCGGTTTTTACTTTTAATCTATTTTCAGCACAAAAGTTCAATATTTAGAAATAAAAAACAAACTTTTTCATCCAAATTTCTCTAAAAACAGATCGGTAGGAATATGCAATGATTTCTTTGTATTTTTTAAATTGTATTACTATAATTGCTTCAGATGATGTAGCAGGCTACCTTTCGCAGACTCATTTAAAAATCATACGAGTATTTCCTCACTATTAAACTTCAAATGAATGCTTATTAATTTAATTTAAAAAAAATAATGCAAAATTTTTGTAAGAAAGACTTAGTTGTTTTCAAATATCTGATAAAAGTATGGAGTACCCAATTGGAAGAATGAAATAGCACAATTAATACTAATTCAGGATAACATGTCACTGGTTTCATGTTTATTGATTCTTTGTTATGTGGATTCTAGCTTATTCGGAACGTATTATTATAATAAAAAAAAGTAGCATAAAAACCAGCATCATGATTCTGGGTGCATTATTATAGAAAATGCTAAAGAAAGGTAATACCACTAAAGTCTCCTTTTGTGAATTCTAACTCATTCAGAATCATGTGTTCCATTTTGAAGAACGAAAAAGTACTCCTTAGTTTGGTTTAGTTCTCCTTTTTTGGTATCATAATACTATTTAGTCTCCTATTCTTGATTATTTCTTTAATGTACATATATACGATAACTAATTTAATATATTAAGAGAGTACCATTAAAATAAATTTTCCTTTATCTACTTGAACACCCGTCAAGTTTGAATTTTATATTTGTATAACATTTCCTATATTATCCACTGATTTTGTTTCTATAACACTTAATATTTAACAAATTAACTCAAAACCGAAAGAAATAAAACCGAAACCGATCAATTTTTTAAAACCAAAACAGCGGTTTTGAAATTTTTCGGTTTTTTGGAAACTCTAGTTTTTACACGTTAAAAAAGCACCAAACTGCTGTCTGCTCTTTTTAAATACATAAAGATGCATTTTAAATGTTCTATGACTAATATAGTGGTCTAGAAGAAATAAGGTTACAAAATTTATCCGTTTTTGCCCCCTCAACATTCGAATTCCAAAATATCCCCATATAGATCCACTTAGATCTATATGGGGAAGCAGTCGAAATTGCATGTCTATATCTTAAGGCGTTTGGGCTGGGCGATGATGAAGCAGCCCATCACTCAATAAAGTTGAGCTTTTATATACCTACGTTAAACCGACTTACAGAAAAAAGTGATTTAATTATCATAGTTGGACAAAAATACATATCAAATTTTTCTTTATATGTGACCTGGTACACTTAATAGCTGATGAAATTTTTCATAACTCGAAAGTTGTCCAACCGATTTTGACTTTTATAAATTTTAAGAAAGTTAATGCTGTATAGATTATGTTGCCATTATAACTAAATGTGAATAAAATGAATATTTGATAGCAAATTGTGGCTAAAATTAAAAAAATAATTTCTTCATTTTATAAACTCATATTTAAAATGCAGAATCACTTAACAATTATTTCCCTACTTGCTACTATTGCTTTAGCCACATCTGTATGCCACGTATATTTTGAAATAAAGATAAAATATTCACACACCCCCATACATGTGTGCATAATAAGTATTTGTTGTTGTTGCAATTTTTGTTGCTATTGTTGTGATTGTTTTAAATTGCAAATTGTTACCAAATTGACGACCTCAAAGTAGTTTTGATAAATTCTCGTTAAGCAACCCTCCCCCTCAGGTTCTTAAATGAGAAAAAAACACATATTCATTGTACGCATACTACAGTTCTGCCCCATATGTACATAGGTATTTATTAGGGTATCCAAATTCTTCGATTTTTCTTTTGTTCGGACAAAACGAATAAGTGATTTTAAATTGTTCGAACTCGATTACACGTTTTAAATTAATTCGATTTAAATAAAAAAAAATAAAGTTTTTCTCTATCCACCACCTTTAATAAAATCATGTTCTTCGTCTACTTCAACGTGAGCATCATAAATGACATATTCAATATTGTTACGTTTTAACCTTTTCAAAACGCTGGTTTATTTCCTTTAAATAAACCGGATACTTTTGATTGCAAATAAAAGCCGTTTAGTAGTTTAAAAATTGTAACAACTATTTATTTAAAATGTACAACAACAGAATTAATTAGTCACTCAAAGTTTTTTTTATACACGTTTATAAATTCGCAGAAATACAGACACACTTTATAATGTACACGAATTCACTTGAAGAACACATGTTTATTTCAAAAGCTTCTCTGATAAACTCACTAACGACTGCAACCTCTGCCACTATTTATAACACTACCATCTGCACACTAGATTGCTCTTTAACTGTCTAGAGCTTTCTAATACATACGCCATCTGTGGTGTACTTTCTACAATGTTCTTTAACTGAATATTCGAATTCGAATATACAACGCAGCAAACAGCGTTGCCAACTTACGATCAATGGTCAACTGAAAGCTTTTATTCAATGTTAATAATGCCCACAGATATGTTACAGTTTGCTATTACAGCACTGCTATTAGAAAGCATTATGCTACTTTTAAATCAACCGCTAAAATCATTATATTTGAATTCAAGTAGAATTTCGTAACAATATCAAACATGCGCCATCTTCTGAGTTAAAATTTATATTTTAACATAAATGGTATCAGAATGCCAAATATTACAATGTGGTAAATAAGGATATTTTTTATAGCAAATAGTTATTAATAATTTATATTTATATAGGTATCTGCTTATTAAACATGTCTTTTAATATTTTAAATAAATAACGCAGTTTACTACTAACCAATTATTAAATTTAGAATTATGAAGAATTTTTATTTAAAAATTATAAATTAAAACCAATATATTTATTTGTTTTATTCGTTATTATATATAAAATTGTTCGAAGAATTTTTAGTTATCCGTTTCAATTATTCGAGTAATTATACGTAAGAAATTGTTCGATTATTCGAACAAACATTGATTACCCTAATATTTACTAGTGCCACATGCACTATGTAAAGGTAAAACTTATGAATGAATTTAATCTCCTACTAGTATTTACATATAGATGTTTATTTGTTTGTGGGTCCACATGTCGATGTATTCGCGTATGTGAACATGTTAAATGTAGAGTATGTACTCGTCGTACTTGCTGCTGCTGCTACATTTTATAAGTGCACCCACCACTTGCGGTTTTTTCTTGTTGCTGCTATTTATTTTTTTCGGTGCTACGTCATCGCCACGAGCCACTTACGCCCACTGTGCGTTTTTACTCTACTCTAAATATTCTGTGTTTTAAACATGTTGAACTGAAATCAAGTGAACTGATCTAGAAATAGTAGATCAATGACCGTTACTTTTCATATAATTTTATGAAAAATACAAAAAAATAAAAAAAAATATTTATTTATTCTAAGAGAGAGACAGAACAAATTTATTAATTTAAATATGAGGGTGGGTGTGTATTAGTGTGCTAAAGCTTAATTATATTGTTTATTATACAATAACAAAAAAAAATCTAATATTACCATGAACTTTTAGTGGAAAAATAAACTTTTAATTTTCAGTTTTGAATTCGTCATATGTTGTTTAATTTAAATGTTGTTTAATAAGATTCTTTCAGATAAAACATTTGTTTTTCCTTTTTCAGCTGGTAAATATTATTTCAACCGAAACTGTATTAAGATTTTTTGGAAGACTTTTATACTTTTCATGTTTTTAATATTTGAGCTCAGGAAATTTCTTTTATTCATTTGTTAGATTTTCTGTTTTATTTAAAACATTCACCAAAAACGTCCTAATATTTCAAAGAATAGTCTTTGTAATTAGTTTTCCAATGTTTATAAACTAGCCTTACATAAATCGTATGACCTTCAATTATATCACCAGTGATGTTAACCGTACGGTAATTACCGTATTGTACGGTAATTTTAAAAAGTTTAAATATTTAAGAATTATTTCCGAAAAGTTATATTTCCATAATGTGTCTACATATGATATACATACATATTTCTCATTAAAATAATCATAAAATTTTGAGGATGATGATAACCAACTACCGCTAGACAAAATATATCTAGGCGGTAAAGTAATCGAAAGTCTTTCAAGTATGGATATTTCAACATACAAATTAGTATTAAAAACTGATTACAAAAAATTTTTTTAGTCAAATCAAATGCAATCATTAAAAACATTGACATAATAAATCCCCAATTGATCAATACCAATATTTCTGTAATTCCTTTAGTTTTGCATTTCCCAGAAGCTGTTAAAATGGATGAATTTAATGAAATTGATAAGGAATTTATGCTTATCAGGCAAATAAAAATGGCATTCTGCTGTTTTACAAACTTGGTCCTATATTCAAAACCCTCTATCTTTGAAAAAATTATTTGTACCAAATTTTATGGAAATATCTTCAAAATTGCCACCTGTACTTTGCACACAAAGTTTACATGGACAGACGGACGGACGGACATCGTCCATCGACTCAGTAAGTGATTACAAGTCGATCGATATACTTTAAGGTGGGTGTTAGATTAATATTTTGGGCGTTACAAACATCTGCACAAACGCATTATAGCCTCCCCACTATGGTGGTGTAGGGTATAAAAATTGCCTTGTATGGAAATCGAACCGGCATAAAAATAAGCAAAATGAGCTGGGTAACGACCACTCATTACAAAATAATTTCCCATTACCAAAATTAACAAAATTTTAGATAAAACTTTTTTGAATTGTATGCAATCATTTTAAGATGCAATAGAGGAAGCAGTTGGAGATGCAGTAGTCGTATTTATTGCTTCCAAATCAAGAATACTTTTATCTGGGTTCTTCTTGATTTGTATAAAAACCTAAAGTGCAAGTATTAAATCTTTAGAAATCATTTAACAAAATGTTTAAACGTTGAAATTAGGAAAGTGAAAATAGTTTTGTAATACAAAATTTCCTAAAAGTGTAAATTTCTTTACTGCATTTTTCATTCCTTTACCCGTTGTTGCAACAACTGATTTGTATGCAACATTCTGTACCAAACGACTGCATTTTTAAAAGCATTTATGTCGATTTCCCTAAATTGTTAAATATGTATGAAATCGTATGTTTGTATGTATGTATGAATATTTTGAAACCTTTTTGAAAGCAATTCATTTTATTCCATGATTTATTACAGTTTCATCTGTAAATAATAAACATTATTTCTTTTGTTGTAAATCTTGTATATTTTTCGTTAATAAATCTGCACAATGTTGCAAAATATGCAGCAATATTTTTGACTGTTTCGAAATCATACGCCAAGTAATAAGATTTTTATTGTCCATACAAAAGAATTGGACGAAAGCAAAAAAAGTCTAAAAAAAATCTTTCTTAACACATAAAAAGCATAAAAATTAATTTAAAGAGGCGTTAAAAATTAAAAACAACTGCAACTTAAGAAAAAAAAACAAACAAACAAATATTTAAAACCAGTTGATAAATATTTATTTTATTTTTTGTTCTCTTGGCCGTGTTGCATTCATATACTTTATGGTTTGAGGTACGAACGATCGAAGTACCAACGAGTACATTACAAATGATTAAAAATTAAAAGTTGCCAACATAAAAACTGATAAAAATGAACATTTACACCAGATCAACAGCAATAACAACAAATGTATAAATAATACAACAAACAGTTAAAGAAAAAAAATAAATAATATTTTTTTAAAATCATTTTCAGGTTGGCGACAAAAACCCAGCACGTCGCAGAAACAAATTAAAAATAAAAATAAAAAAATCAGAAAAAAAATAATGAAATGGAAACAACTCTTTAGATACACAAAGAACATTCAAACCAAGACAGAAAAATTGATGTGGACCAGAAAGCCGGAGGGCTACAGCGGATCTCTACCCGTACAAGAGCCAAAAAAAAAAAAGTATAAAAACAAAAATCAAAAGTACTTCAGTTTGGACTTTAGCAACATGGCGCTGCTGTAGCTGCTGCTGCAATTCATTAATAAATTTAAGTATGAATTTATATCTCATCATTTGAAGATTGAGAGCAAGTTTCAGTTTTATGGTTTTCCACCAAAGAAGGTTGTCAATATTTTTTTACATTTTTTTTGGTGTATTTTTTTGTTGTATGAACTGAGTACTTGTGCACTTTACCAGTTGTATGGTTGTTGGTTGGTTGGTTAGTTGGGGCTGTTCGCTTTGGTTTGGATTGGCTGCATTTATTGGACAATAACAAGTTGACATTTCTTGGGCAGCAGTCAACGAAGATAAATGTAAATTATTATGTCGTAAATTTGTCGAGTGCCATGTTAAATTTTCTTATAATTGAAATATTTTTTTTGCTGTTTTTTTTTATTTATTTTTTTACTTTTTGCAAAACAAAATTCTTTTGCAGGTTTTACTTTTTATGATATTGAATTTTTGCAATGAAAAAAAAACAAAATGTATTATCGTCTGATTATAATGATCATTATGGTTACATTTGTGGAAAGTTGTATTGATCAGAGATCTTTTTTTATACAGGTACGTATACACAACAAAAATATTCCATTTGAAATATCCAAATTACTAATTAATAGAATTTGACTGGACGTTTAGGCTAACAAAGGCTTATATATTTACTCTGTTGAAAGATAAAGGTTTGACAAAATGTAAATCATCTGCATATATGTATATAAAAATGGATGTATTGGAGGTCGCACTATTCGCGCTGTTATAGATTGGATCTCATCAAACGAGTTAAAAATTAATTCAGAGGCACCCCAAGGCTCCGTTCTTTCCCCTATTCAATTTCTTATATTTTTAAACGACCTTCTACGCCAAACTTCAAACATTATCTATTCTTTTGCAGATGACAGCAACATTTGTCATTCATTTTCATTAAATTATATACCAGGCCTAGCGGAGATTGGGGCAATAAGGCTAAACATAAATGACTCGATTTATGGGGACCTTGTGACAATCTCTGAATGGGGTTGTTTGAATAGACTCGACAAAAGCTCTTGATGTTCTAGGCATTAGTACTCAGTTTTATGTCTGATGGACAAACCACATAAAGTGCCTTGGTTTTCTAAAACAGTGTAGCAAATACTTAACAATTTACAATTTACACCACTTATATCCGACCCAAAATGGAATACAACTCTCATGTATGGGACGGTGCATAGTGTCAGATTTTGCAATTTTAGGGGGACTA
The DNA here is from genome assembly GCF_958450345.1 of Calliphora vicina. NCBI lineage: Eukaryota > Metazoa > Arthropoda > Insecta > Diptera > Calliphoridae > Calliphora > Calliphora vicina. The sequence continues at coordinate 56,067,235 of NC_088780.1, read as the reverse complement.
AAATCTGTATTTTGAAAACTATTAAAGGCAAAGCTACGAATTTGTGCACAAGTTATTATCATGAAAATAGAAAACTCCATTTTAAATTTTTTTAAAATTTTGTTAAGCTAATTTCAGAATTTTTTGGTCATCACATTGGCATTTTGCGATTTTCGAGAAGAACTAATTATTTGGCCATATTCTTGCGAATGATACCAATTTCCCTACTGTTATGAATTTTAAGTAAAACCTATTCATAATATTCAAAATTGGCAAAAAATATTTAAAAACAAAACAGTTATAATTGTTCAAAGTTAAAGGACATGCAGCGGGTAGAAATTGGATATTTATTTTCTATAATAAACACGACATTCAGAGCACCATTACTTTGTTTTGGTTAACATTTCTTCACTTTGATATGCATCTATTTATTATTTGGACAATTGTCTCTCATACTGAATTTAAACTTAAGGAAAAAACACAAACAAAATTTTGACTTTAGTCCCCTTAAATTGGCAAAATCTGACACTGTGAGGCGCTTCGAAGTCTATCTTGAAGTTACTCGACCGCGTGCAGGAGAAGGCGAAGGTATTTATCGGTGACAGTAGGTTATCCAACTCTATTGACTCACTGGAACATCGTCGCAATGTGGGCTGTGTTTCACTGTTCTATCGGTACTAAATGGAATGTGCTCTGCAGAAATTAGGGAATTCGTTCCCGAAACCCTTAGTTTTTTACGAGATACACGTTCTTCGGCAAGGGATCATCCATTCGTGGTCGACTGGAAGTGCCGTACAGTCCGTATGTAGAATAAGCTTCCTGCAGAAGTCTTTCCTGTCACTTTCAATATAGGAAAATTCAATTTAAATGTCCACAAACACTACTCTAGGGATGCCAATCCCTAGTGATTTCCCGAATCCCGGGATTTGTGAAAAACAATCCCGGGATTTTTCGGGATTAACAAATCCCGAAAATTACGAGATTTTCTAATATTTTAGGATGAAACCTAGAAAGCTAAATTTCAGCATACTTATACTACTAATATAAAACAAGTAAGAGTGTTATATTCGGCTACGGCGAATCTTTTATACCCACAATCAATATGTAGTTTTGGTCTTCTATGGGGACTTGAATCAGTATTTATGAATGAATGAAATTTATGTTAATATCATTACATACAAATTATTTATTGACAATAAAATATTTTCTGATATAGAGCTTATATTATTATGGACTGGTCCTCACAGAGTTGGTAGAAAGATTAATTTTCATATACAACTTGCTTATTCAATTTTATCACTATATTAATTATTATAAGACAATTATGAATGTTAAAGTCATTTTCTGAAGGGGACCATGTATGAGGACTAGGGACAAATGTAGCCCGGTTTCCGAAATACTTTATATATATTTTAATTCAATGCATTAGTTTTTGCTTTTTTATATTTCCACTTAGTGTATTAACGAAATAAATAGTTTTTATTGTTGAACTTGATGTTTTTCGACATTTAATTAAAATCCCGAAAAATCCCGGGGTCCCGAAAAATCCCGGGATTTACATTTCTAAAATCCCGAATCCCGCGATTTGTAAAACTCAGTCCCGTTTGGCATCCCTACACTACTCCCTCTATCCTCCCTCCAATAACCTATTTTCCTAGTTCCAACACATTCCATAAGTAGGGGTCATCCCCAGAGTGTTGGTCCAAGCAAAAAAAAACAATTTATCCCGCCACAAATCTGAAAATTGCAAATGAATATTCAAGCCATTGTCGACAAGGTATTTCCAAGTCTTACAACCAACTACCAAAATTCTGATTGGCTGTGGGAACATGCAATTAAGGCTAAAGTAAAAGATTTACTTGCTGTTATAAAATTGATATGTAAGTGCATACTTTTCTGATTTATCTCTTTGTTATTGGTGAGTGCAAAGGAATATAAAGAAAATTTGATATAAAATTATTTCTAAGGCAAGGTATTCAATTACTTGGGAAAAAATTAATTTTAGATAAAATGGAAAATAAATTAGATATTGTTAGAGAGGAGGAAAAAATAATAGAATCGCCCTAATCGCGATGAGACATATTTTTTTCCAAAATTGTATCAAATCTAAAATAGTAGTAGATTTGGTATTTTTTGTAGTGCCCGTTAGGGTGTCTAGAAATAGACATGCCATACTTGCTTATTATACCCTTCACCATGAGTGGCAAGGGTATATATAAGTTTGTCATTCCGTTTGTAATTTCTACATTTTTCATTTGCGACCCCACAAAGTATATATATTCTGAATCGTTATAGATAGCGGAGTCGATATAGCCATGTCCGTTCTGAAGCATACACGAACGATACATCAATATCTCCGAAATTCTTCCCGCTCGGTTGCTATTTAAAATCGAGAAAATCGGTCCACAAATGGCTGAGATATAAGGAAAAAACCGGGACAACCTCGATTTTTGACCTATTTTTGACCCATATCTGGATTACTAAATCATTAATATAGACAATATGGATATCTAATGATAGATATTTCAAAGACATGTGCAACGACGTATATAAGACCATAAGTTGGACCTACAATGGGTCAAAATCGTAAATAATAATATTTAACCCGAATTTTTTTTTTTTCACCAAAATTTTGTTTCACTAAATATTAAAAAAAAAAATAAAAACTAAAAAAAATTTTTTAAAATTAAAAAAAAATTATTAAATTTAAAAAATAAAATTTAAAATTTAAAAAAAAAATAAAAACAAATTTTAAAAAACAATTTCAAAAAAACAACTGGAAAAAAATTTAATTTTGTTTACCTAAAAATATTTAAAATTTTTATTTTAAAGTATATTTCGGTGAAGGGTATATAAAATTCGGCACAGCCGAATATAGCTCTCTTACTTGTTTTTCAATTGTTTTGTACTTTCGGTATACTTATCTCTTATTTAAACGTATTTTTAAATAGTAGTATTTTAGTACTTCTTTCTAAGGTTTTAATTTTGGTACTGTCTTTACAAAATTTAGTCCTTTAAATTATAAAAATAAAATAGTTGTATTTTTAGTACTTTTTTAAAAATTAATAAAAAAAAACGCACACTTATTTTTAGAAACACTTGTATGTAATTATCAGGGAAACCGGAAATATGCTCTAAAAAAAGCGTTTTAGGCGCTTTAAATATGCAGTAAAAACTTTAAAATATGCTCTTAAAATTTAAAAAATATGCTCTTAAAAAAACAAACTTTTACATAATTTTTAACCAAAAAAATTTACTTAAATTTTCAAATAAAAATCGTTGTCTATTGGATCTGAAAACATTTTTAAACATAGAAAATATTCTTTCGACATCAACTGATTAACACTTAGAACGGTTAAGTTTGAATTAGAACTAAAATTTGATATTTAGATGGAGCTATTATTAAAATAGTGCTTATTTTATATTAAAACAAGAGAGCTATATTCGGCTGTGCCGAATCTTATATACCCTTCATCTAATTATACTTCAAAATAAAAAATTTAAATATTTTTAGGTGAACAAAATTTTTTTTTCAGTTTTTTTCATTTTTTGGATAAAAAATTTTTCGAATTGTTATTTTAAATTTAAAAAAAAAAAATTCTGTTTTTTAAATTTTTTTTTTTTGGTGAAAAGCCATCTATTTTTCAATTTTGAATTTTAAACAAAGGAAGTAAAAACCTGTAACACAACAGCGAAAAATAAGTAAGACAAAATTTGTTTTTGATAAACTCAAAATATGCTATTAAACAGTAAAATATGCTCTAAAAACGCAAAATATGACATAAATATGCTCTTAAAACAAATATATGCAAAAATAGGTATTTAAGGGTAAAATATGCAAAAATATGCACTAACAAATCGATGCCAAAATTCTTAAATAGTTCTGAAACGTGTAAATATCTTATCCATGTGCTCATTAGACTCACCAGAAAAAACATGCATTTGCATATTTTGGTTTCCCTGGTAATTATAAATATTTTTCAAAATTTAAATTTATTTTAAAAAAGTAGTAGATTTAATACTTTTTCTAAATTTGAAATAGTATCTCACTAAGATATCTAGAAGTGGACAAAAGATCATACTAGCTAATAGAAATATACTTTCCTTACACTTATCTCTTATTTTAACGTATTTTAAAATAGTAGTATTTTTAGTACATTTTTTTAAGGCCATAATTTTTAATATTTCTTTCCAAAATTCAACAAATTTAAATGTAATAAGCCATATTTATCAAAATTTTAATTAATTTAAAAAAAGTAGTAGATTTAATACTTTTTCTAAATTTGTAGTATATCATTTAAGTTTCTTGAAGTGGGCAAAACATTATACTAGCAAATAAAAAATATACTTTCCACGTCTTTTGAAATAGTAGTATTTTAAGTACTTTTTTCTAAGGCCGTAATTTTTAATATTTCTTTCCAAATTCAACCAAAAAAATGATGATGTCAACAAGATCAATGAGCAAATTCAATTGAAACTGCTTGACGAAACAATGAAATACAAATCGATTGACACAGTAATGAACGCAGAACAAGCAGTCAATTATCCTACTGAAGTTTTGAATTCATTGCAACCAGCCGGATTGCCACCACATGTATTAACATTGAAGGTTGGATCATCGATAATGATGCTCCGCAACATAAACGCTTCAAAATTATACAACGAAACAAGAATGACCATCAAAAAATGTTCACCAAATTTAATTGAGGCAACAATCGTCGGTGGCAGATTCATAGGCGCAGACGTACTGATTCCACGCATACCGATGATATCCAACGTCTTACAATTTGAATTCAATCGGCTCAAGCTCAAACATTATTCCGCGGCGACATTTCTGTGGAGGCTAGGTGAAATCATGTCCAATTTCAGTAACAATAACAGATAAACAGAGAGTATTTGTGTGAAATTTCAGCCAGCTAGATCCTTTTGTTTGGGCCCGTGCTCTTATTTTTAACTAAACGAGGTTGGCCTATAAACATTAATCTCAATAAAAGAAGACATGATTGTTGATCAATGCCTGATTGGATGTTGTAACAGCACAGACAATAATTTTTATTTATTGTTTTATTGGGTTTAGGGTGGGTCCTAAGTGACATGAACATGATGTTTAGAAAGTTATGTACCACAGCCATCTTTTCTGGTTGTTCTTATTGACAAATCTGGTACTCTGCTGTTCTTACGCTCTGCGTCCATTACTTGTGACGATGATGTTTGGCGAGTTGGCTTATAATGCAAACTCATCAATATATAACACTGGTATTCCCGAAGATTTGATTATATAGAGTTTATAGCGAGTGTTAAAATCACCTAAGAACAGCAGGGTAGTGCTACTACTGCTGCTATCTAGTACGAGACTGATGAATTTGAAAATGAAGTGGAGCTGAGTCATCTATTTTGATTAATTCGAATTAGTTGACTGACCATTTTGACTTATGGTAAAGAGAAGATATGACTTGATATAAAACAATAATCCGGACATTTGTTGAACTCTAGATCACACCAAAATATTAAGAGCATCATTGTCGGAAGATCAAGCTTTTAATTGGAAACAACCTGCTCGATTCTGAGTTGGCAACTGGCATTATTCGAATGCGTATGACTAGTTTTGACATATTTTCATGTACGAACTAACTATTCTGTCAATTATTCACAGAATGAAAAATTATTTTCAAATTTGCATTTAATTAAATGCTTAAAATGAAATCAAATAGAATTTGTCCGCAAAACCAAACAAAAAATCCAAAATTAACAACCTCGACATCATTAAATGATATCTTAACAAATTGGCTACATTTTAATTAAACTATTTTCCATTAAACAAACAAAAAATTCAAATGAAATAAATAAAAATGAAGTGAATTCGATACTCGACAATATTGGGCGTACAGGTTGCCAGAAACGAAACAATTTATTTCTAAATACAGAAAGCAAAACGTAAAATCTGACAAAAAATAGTGCTCAAACAACAAAACAGGCAGGCAGGCACACGACCGAATAAAAATGACGACAATATCAAAAGTCAGTAGAAACGCCACGCCGTTAAAATCTTTTAGAATAATTTTCATATCAAACATAGTACAAACGAACAAACAAACGAACGAGAATATAAAATGACACACGCGAATTTGCGGCATGTCATTGAACACAGAAACAACAAACCACCTCAGAATAAAAAAAACGATCAATTGGCCACCAATACACCACTGCAGTGCATTTGTACGAACGGGTAGTAGTTGCGACTAAATAGCAAATTGTACATCTGTATGTGTATGACTATATAGAGGCGCCTCAGACGTTGATATCTACCATTTTTTAGACGATTTTCTACACAGACAACGAAAAAAGGCAAAAAAAGCAATATCGCCTAAAAAAACGCCAACGTTAATTCGGCGAAAATAAAATAAAAAAATATACTTATGTATGTAGCAGAATAATTTATATAATAATGTGCTTTTAATTTAAATTCATTTTATATATTTTTTAAATTTGTTGTTTGTTGTTGTTGTCCAACTTACTAGTTCCATTCATACAAGTATGAAATTTCAATAAATTTAAATTTTTGAAAACAAAAAAAAACCAACAACAACAAAAACACTTTTAGTTTGGTCCAGTAATGACAACATTCTCTACATACGAATACAATAAACACTTGTGTTTAAGCTGAATAAAATCGCAAAAGAAAAAAGTTGAAAAAATCGTAATACAACCACGCAAAATTTTGTGTAAATTTTAGTAACGAGGATTGTAACGTAAGGCCCCGGCAACAATTTGGTAATGAATTTTTATTCTAAATTAAAATTGTTATTCATTCGAATAAAAAATATTTAGTTGGGAATGAAGCCGACGTTCTTTACGATATTAGTTGCCCCGAAGGTCGTCATTTGAAAGCATTAGTTGTACTTTTGGATGTTTTGAATGAAGTGCTTGGAAATAAGAATGACACCGGAAATGTAACTTAGAAGCGGATCAGGTGCTCAATAATTGGTGGCAGAAGAACTTTAATGTTCGAACAGCACATTCACGAGGAATCCTTAGGGAACTTCAAAACACTGCAATGTAAGCTAAGTTTATTCATTGCGCCAATCAGTACATCATTGTGATTCCTGTAGTCATCATCATTATTGATTCTTTCTCTTGATCCAGCGATTCGGGAGCGATTGGCTTTAGTCTTTTGATATGCTGCTGGGGTGTCTCTGCAGCTCTCGTTGAGGAAGCACTGCGTCGGATTTGCTGAAGCCGTGATTCGCGTACTCATTCCGTTTCTGTGGCTCTAGACGTAGATGCTTTCGCGATTTTCCTAAAGACGTGATTCGCGTTCTCTTTCTGTTTCCGAGTCTTTAGAAGTAGATGCCCTTTCCCGATTTTTCTAAAGACGTAATTCGCGTTCCGCTGCTGTTTAAACTGCTCTTCTCTCCCTGATCTTCAGTGATTTGTTTGTGTTTTTACCAATGCTGTTTTTTTTGGTGGCATTTTTGTAATTTTTCGCATAAAATAATTTGAAAACTGATTTTATTCTTGCAAAAAATTCCAAAACACTTGTTACTTCCTAATTTCATTTAACTTATAGATTTTTAATTGATAATTTTTTTTGGACAACAAAAATTAATTTTTTAGCAAAATTTTGACATTTTTGTTTTTTACAACGACATAAAAAATGGGCAAATGAAGCTAAGATGTTAATTTTTTATGGGCACATAGAAAACAAAATTACAAACAAAACAAGCTCTAAATGATTAAAATCTATCCACAGCTTTTGATTTTAATCACAAAAGATAAAGTTGGGCAAATCTTCCCAAGCACATCATTCCAAATAGTTTTTAATGGGTATTGAAACATGTGGCCGATCGTTGTCATGATGGAATATTGCGGCTTCATGCCTGATCGCATATTCTAGGCATTTTTTGGCCAATGCTCGCTTCAAACGAAACAGTTACGTTCGATACAGGTACCCTGTGATGGTCTGTTCAGATTTCAGCAGCTCATAATTGATAGGACTCTTTTGCACTCACCAAGTACAGAGTATTACCTTAGCGCCACGGATATTTGACTTTGGTATTGTCTTTCAGGGTCTGTTATGGTTTTCCAAGTTATGTATCCCCCTTCCAGCACGGATTTCTAAAATAATGTTTAGTTACCACAAATCAGTATTTCTGAACTACAATATCAGACATACAGTTGGAATGTATTAACGCCTTTATAAGAAATAGTCATTAGTTACCTAAACTAAACATGTGAATGTCTTCGGGGTGACATAATACAGGTCAAATAACTGAAATGATTAATTTTCTCCTCCTCTGATATTTCCACTTAATCTCCTATACTATTTACTATGTCTTACTTTCCCCTTCTCTATTCATACTGCCTCTTTCCCATTCTATTCTCTTTTCAGGCAACACAAAGGGACCAACTGAATGGAACCAAGTGAGCTGTACATCGAGATTACTGTTTGCTAACCTAACCGAACCATTAATAAATTGAAATTTAAAACATCATTTCATCTATTTAGATTTAAGCAAGTAAGTTTTGAAAGTGTCCATGTATTATAAAAACAGACAACGCTTCAATAAATAAATCAAATCCGTGAATTCTTTGACATAAAAGTCCTCTTAAAAGTAGGAGAATGTAAATAAGTATACGATTAATGAATATTTTAAACCAATTTATATGAATCTGGATCGTAGAGATATCCAAAGGTATTCCAAGCAGTCTAGATATTCCAAGGTTAGCCATCACCCAGTTACTGAGCTGCTTACTATGTAGTCGCAGAAAAATTAGCCCAGTTATAGTCATAATGCACGTTATGTAACGTGCTTGCATACATATAGTTGGATGTCATTGAAATGATTAGATCTCTAAGGTTCTCTTGTGAAATAATATTACGAACTATTGAACTTATTTATCTAATCCTGACCGATAATTGACAGATCCATAAGGAAGCTCTCAATGCCGGACAGGAACGTGGAATATAATTTATAGTATTCTATGATCTGCGAACCAACAATGCTCATTGATAGACATCACTAAGTTACTAAGATGCACCCAATGTTGTCCAATTTGCCAATGTAATAAATTAGTAGGCTCAATGAACTCATAGAACTCTATCAACTTTCTATATGTAATTTTAAGCTTTATCGACATCACATCAGCAAAGCAGTTGGCAATAATATACATATCGATGCCTTGTAAGTCCAGATTTTCGTTTATTTCGATAAATGGATCGATCATGTATCATAATTAGCCAAAAAAAAAATTCAACTTAACAAAACTCGAGTTAGGGCCTTTTTATATTAAGGCATCGATATATTACTATATTCTATTAATAGTTTTCATGCTAATTTACAACGTATATCTGTCCACATCCACACTTCTTTACAAATACCGGAAATCTTAAAATGAGATAGAAAGGCTAATAGGAGGAGCCTATTACTATATCCAAATATATTACCTTTCTTAAAACAGCACAGAGTTCCTTCATGATAAAAAGAACCTTGAGTGGTATTCAAAAAGCGTAAGTTGACCACCTCGTCCAAAAAGTCAACAAAAGCTACTATAAAATCTTTATGGGAGGTTTTCCGGAAAAAGTGGATAAATTCATAAATACCGAGTAATATGCCCATACAACAATATATAAATAAAATAAAACAAAATATACAAGTACAACAAAACAACCCTCGTACGAACTTAAAAATCCAAATCATTCACAGTGGATTCAGTCTTAAGTGAATATAAATACCCGTACACCGGACGCCCAAACAAAGTTACAACACATTTTTTTCCATCTTCAGCGAAGCATCTGTAAGCGTACGAAGAGAATATTTTCGTTTGATGTGTTGACCACAACAGATAAAATGGGATAAAAATCTTGTAAGAACTTGAAAAAATAAGAAAATTCAATTGAAAACTACAGCGAAAAGTCAAAAAGCTGACTTGAGTAAAAAAAAGGAAAGAGTTGGCAAACGAGCAAAGTGAATGAATGCAGTAGCCACGCGTCATAATAATGTTGATGATGATGTTGAACACGCGCCAGGACAATCCCACGGAAATGCCATATATGACAATAAATACATGGTTTATTAATTACACCAATGTCATTGGCAAATGCCATTTTATAATGTATATTTTTTTTAAAGGAATTTTGCTAGAAAAAGTCGTTATAAAAATTTTCGTTGCAAATGTATTTCTGTAAAGTTTGTGGAAAAAAAATACGAATCAATACTGTGTGTGATGAAATTTATTAAGCCCTTGTCGCAAAACTATATAATTTAGTGTTTAAAGGCGTTAAGTACTTTAACATGCAAGTTGTTATTTCGATATTGAGTACAAATGTTTATTGCTTTGCCAATTGATAAGCAGTTTTTAAGTGAGATCACAAAGTAAATTTCCATAAACTACAAAATGTTTGGCAAATTTTTAAAAATATAAAAAATATAAGTCTTAACTTCTGCACTCCTTGGGTCAATTTGACCCAATTTTGGTTTTCAAACGCAAAATTTTTCCATTTTTTTCCATTTCAGGAACGAAAACTATGCTTTTAAAAGAAAATAATTAAATTTAAATTTTTCCTCACCCCTCCACATTTCAAAACACGATTTACAAGCATTTAATAGCCTTTGGGTCAATATGACCCAACAAGCGGTATTGCAAGTTTAATTCCACTTTACCATTTCTTTTCCTATTAAATATAATTTAATTTAGTTCATCTTCATTCAGAATCATCGATCAATAATTTTTTCAGCAAATAATCAATAAAATCGCTTTTATTGACTACGGGAGACTTGCTAGCCTTCCTATCGGAAAAGTGGTGTCATTCCATTCACCGTTTTGGCGAAAGTAAAGTGGTGGCTCTAGATATTTCCAAGGCGTTCGATAGAGTATGGTAGGGTGCTTCTTTTTATCAAAACTTATTGCTTTTGGTGTCGGTATTAACTTCTCTCGATTTGTATCGAGCTTTTTCAGAGATCGCAATATACGAGCTGTTATAGATGGGATCTCGTCAAACGAGTTCAAAATAAATTCAGGGGTACCGCAAGGCTCCGTTCTTTCTCCTACTCTATATCTTATTTTTCTAAATGACCTTCTATGTCAAACTACCAACTAGGGTATTCGAATTATTCGATTTTTCTCTTGTTCGAATAAAACGAATAATTCGAATAAGAGTTTTTAACTTGTTCGAATAATTCGATCACACGTTTAAAATTAATCGAATTATTCGAATAATTTACATTTTTTTAAAAAAATAAAGAATGAAGTTAAAAAATAAAGTTAACAGCTCAAGTATTAATAATGTTAAAAAACATTCAAAAACAAAGTCCATCATTACATTTCCAACAGAAATATTCTGATCAGATTAACTCCCGAACAATCTACAAAACAATTGACTAGCAAACCCTTTAGTTTACGGTTTGGAGCTATGCTTTAAAATATTTGAGCTAGTTGGACATGATCCTGAATTTAAATGCAATATAAACGTATTAATAGTAACTAATTCTTTTAGTAAATTTCACCATTTCTAAATTATTTATAACAAATTGTATTATACATCAATCTCTATCACACGTTGCCGAATCTTAGCTTTATAAAGTGGTTTCGGGGACTTACACAATAAAGGGAATCTGTCCAAAGTTTGATATCATTGTCAGTGAACGTGGCTAATTTGAAGTCAGGCAGTGCATGATTGACGCATTTACAAATACGCAAAAAGTTTATTAGACAAAGATGTTCAACCATGTTCAAAATCATATATAAGGCGAACACCATGCTTTTCTTGCAGCAAAATGTTAGTTTGCAATATTTTTGTTTATCATTCGATTTATTAAATATTTTGCAACACTTATGTACGCTGTTAATAACATCACTTACATATATATATTTTAAGATCATGGCCTTCATCTATTTCAATGTAATCATTTTAAATGTCATCCACTTTCGACGACCGTTTCAAAATCACATTCTCCATCACATTCAACTCCACTCTAATCCAAATTAAAATTTTGATAATTAATTGAGATTCTTCTAATATTTCGCCAGCTAAATAACAAATATTATTCCGTTTATTTTATTTTCATTGGTTCAAGTCCTAAGTTAAAATTTTTTAAATATTTGTTTTTAGAATTGTAACTTCTTGCAGTAATATTTATATATTTATAGAAGGAGCTATCGGAACACTCATCTACAGTGATCGAAAGTCCATTTGTCTTTAGTTATTTGTCGAATTTTAGAAACAATACAATTTTTGTAAGTCATTATTACTTATTTAAATTTGAAATTATGAAAAATTTTAAGCAATTTAATAAATTTAAAGATATATGAACATTTATTCGTTTTATTCGATTATTCTACATAAAATTGTTCGAATTATTCGTTATTCGAAAATGGCCATTTTTAAATTGTTCGAATAATTATTCGTGAGAAATTATTCGATTAATCGAACGATCAATAGTCGAATGAATACCCTACTACCAACCCTATATATTGTTTTGAAGATGACAGCAACATTTGCCATTCATATTCATTCAGTTGCAGACCAAGTCTTTCAAGAATTGTGACAGTGAGGCAAAACTTGAATGATTATCTTAATCGGGACCTTCTGACAATCTCTGAATGGGGTCGTGCGAATAGAGTCACTTTCAACGCTCTCAAGAATCAGTGTTGTATGTTGACACATAAACGAACGACAGACCATGTCGCTTAACCTGTATTTATGGGTGGTATCTATATTGTGGAATCAGACCCTCTTGATGTTCTGGGCATGAGAATACAATATGATGTCCGCTTGTCTAAACAAATTTTTCAAGTGTCCAAAGAAGCATTCAAGTGTCTCGGATTTCTGAAACAGTGTAGGAATTACTTCACTCCATCTGATCTCCTCACTATTTATACCACCTATATTCGACCGAAAATTGATTACAACTCCCACAAGCCGGTGCTTCAAAGTCTATTTTGGAGCATCTCGACCGCGTACAGGAGAGGGCGAAGGTGATTATTGGTGACAGTTGGGTATCAAACTCTATTGATTCGCTAGAGCACCGTTTCGCCAGGCAATTTCAATTGTATTTGGTCATTGAGCTTGTTAAAATCATAATTTTTTGGTGCTAAAATTGCACGTTCCCCTAGCCAATCCGAATTTTTGAAATTGCTTGTAAGACTTGGGAATAATTTGTTGACAACGGCTTGAATATTCATTTGCATTTGGCAGAAGTTGTGCAAAGAAATCTCATTTGTGGCGGTATCAATTGGAATTTATCCGTTTCCGATGTCCAACAATTGTTTTGAGAATGTTTCGGCAGAAGGGTCTTGATAAAGTTCGGCTTCTGTAGCTTAATTTCCAGTGGAATAAATTTGAAGGAACTTCACATTATCATTGGGAAGCGGGTGCAGTGATCCAATTCTGTGGTACATTTGGCCTTGAATTTTAAAGGTGGTCATAAAGCCGATGTCATTTGAAAGCATCAGTTGCATTTTTGGATATTTTGAAGAAAGTGCTTGGAAATAGGATTGGCGCCGGAAATGTAACTTAGAGACAGCTAATGCGGCTCAATATTTATGTAACTAACAAGAGATTTTAAAAAAAACTGAATAGTAACATTTTGATATTTGATTTTCAAATCTGCATAATTCGCTAGCTGTAGGAGGTTAATGGTCAATGCAAGCTCCTTTTTCAATTTTGGAAAGTTTAAAAAGGCTGAATGCTTATTCTGTGGAAAAACTGAAATTTTGTTGAGAAACTTTACAGTTCAGTTATATTTTGAAACCATGAAAACTCCAACATAAGCACAACAAGTTGTGATTTGATTACAGAATCTTAAATTTCATGTTAAACAAATTGTCACTCATAAAATTATCAACTAATAATAAATTGACATGTCTATCAATTTCATTCAAATACTGGTATTGTATTACAAAATATATACCACATAAATAATCTACAATAAAAAATTCTCAATATTTATGAAATGAAAGCGAGAAAATAAAAAAATTCATTCATAAAATCAAACCCCCAGAGATGCATATAAAACAACATTAATCTAATTTTAAGGAAATTCATGCATCAATCTCCATAAAACTGAAACACCTGTGACTGCAACACAATGACAGTGACTCTATGAATGAATGCAATAATGAATTGACAAGGCTAAAAACAGCGATAAAAAATGACAATATAATGAATCGTATTACAAGAGTTACAAACCAAGACATTGTAAAACTTAAGCCGCCTACTATTTCTCATCAGAAATCGTCAGTCAACTAAATCTAAAATGCAACTTACAAGTGACACCATAATTTACACTTTGATAAAAACATCTTAGGAAATTTCCCAATCACAAGAAATTTTTAACTTTCTTCTCAGTTTAGTGTAGACAACAAACAAACAGTTGAAATTAATAGTTGGTATCAGGTTTCTGTAGAGATTTAGTTCCGTCGGAACTGATTTGCTTTAATTTGTTTTGTTCTTTTCTAAGTAACCGGAAAATGTTTAAACTTTTGTTTATTATTAACTTGTCCGTCTGGCTATCTCTGTTTGTCTGTCTGTCTGTCTTTCTTTTGAATTTTATTTGTCTTTTCTTTGCTGGACCATTAAAAATACAAACAAATGTTCATTATTAACTGACAAAGCGACAGGCTTTAAAAATGTTAACAAATTAACTGTCAAAAATTTAACATAAATGTTTAACAATCCACATAAATACTCGTAAATAAATAAGTAAATACTAGTAAATGCTCGCATCAGAATAACACAAACAAAACAAAACGAAATTAAAGCTAAATTCAATATCAGTGAATGAATGACTGAGATGAATGAATTGCATTTATATATGTATGAGTGGAAATATATATATTTAAAAAAACAGCATTGATTTCAAGGTTTTAACAGAATCCCATTTACTTTATTCAGTCATTCATTTATTAGTTACCTACCAACAGTCATTAATACACAATTTTCTACAAATAAACCACAAAGTTGTAGTATTGAGAGTTATGGCCGATCTGTAAGGTTAACCTACAATATATAAAATTAAAATATGTTTCTTTAAATTAACAAATTTCTAGCAAACCCGATTGATTTGATTCCTAATGGTAAATGCGGTATAAGTTAGATTTCAGCTTTTAAATCGCCAAACGGTAAACATGGGTAGTTAGTTCATGAACGAACTAGTTCAATTTAACGATTCCATTATTTGAACTAAATGAACTAGTTCAAGTCGTTTGCTCGCCTAGTTCAGTAGTGCACTATGAACTAAAATTCTTGTTTTCGTTGTTTTTCCCAGCATCTTTCTATACGAATTCTGACATAATGTCGAAAAAATAAGGGTCATAATGGATAGAATCCATTCTCAGAATTATACGGAAACTGACAACAAATTAAAAACCCAAGGAGCATTTTAGTTCCTTGGTCCAAAAGTCAAAAAGAGCAATTGAACAGAAGAGCTACCCAGTTCATTTTTAAACTATGAACTAAAATGACAAATGTTATTGCTAGAACTTTAAATCCAGGTATCTTGAAAATCATTCGAAGATTTCTAGACATCTCAACAGTTCTTTAAAAATTTTGGATCCAAATTTTAACAATAACGTTGTATTGCTTTGGATAATGTATTGGTTAGTTAGACTCTTTCAGTACTTTTATGAAAGTCCAATAAATATTTGAATATTTAATTTAGAATCTACTTCAAAGTAAAAAAAAACCAACTTTATTTCTTGAAAAATGTTAAAGTTTTTTGGAGTTCTTTTTAAAGCATTTTTTTTTAATTTTAAGAACAAATTTTTCTGTTTTTACATAAAATCAAAACATTTTATTTACAAATAGAAAGTTGATTGTTTTACTACTTTATTGATATTTTAGATAAACATTTTGGCCCATAATCATAGTCAGAAATAAAGTATATTTTAATATAAATAATGTCGTCTTTACTTAAGAGTGGACTTTAGGTCTACCATAGACAAGTTAAAGTATATTTTTGACGTTAAAGTCGACTGTAAATATAAAACAAGCTGAAGCTGTTATTAACTCATTTAACAACAGCATCAGCTGTTCTTCGCCATGTAAAAAAGTTCGGCAAAAAGTAAAAAAAAATAAGTTACAAGAATTTGGGAGAGATTTTTCAATTATTGAACAGTTATCAATAAAATTAGTACCAAAATATTCCAAATATGATATTAATCTTATCTTTTCCATTTTTCCACCACAAAAAACTTTTTTTCTTTAGTTGTCCCGGTTACTTTTATTGTTTACCTTTTTTGGTTTTTGTTTTAATTTTCTATGTCAGCTGTTCAGGGGTCTGTATTTCGTTGTATATTGTATGAAAACATTTTCTACATTTGAGGTGACACCCAGTTAAAATCGGTTCAATTTAAAATATACTTTAATTTTGACTATAGTTGGGAAATAATATAAAGCGGGTTTTTAATTTAAAGTTGTTTTTAAAAAGAACCGACTTTAGTGTTTGACTATGATTATGGGCCTTTGTGTTTCGAATGTATAGATAACAACAGATCATGGGTAGACTGCAATACGAGTATAATCCAAGAGAATTGAGGGAGGTTCCACTGGTATTCCCAAAGCGAATAATGAGAATGACGTTGTCGTTGCTATTGATGTCTATATATTTCCATTAAAAATTTCAACATAACCTGAATAGTCGATGTCTAAAGCGACTTAGGGACCAAACAATGACGAACAGGAAGGAGAATATGTTGTAGAGCAGAATGATGAATTATAGTTTGGACATGGGTAATACCTCTACGGTTTTGGAACCTTGAATAAAATTCCTTTTGATATCTATTTAATATTGCATATGAAATCGGTTTGGGGATCAATTCGGCAAGGACAGAGTCGGTACTTTTTTTACCAGAAGATATAAAACCCAGGAATTTAGGTCTGCACTGTTGGATGGTGCCATTTTCGTGAGAGATCTGCTTGAAGCGTAATGCTGTATTTGTAAAAATCTTTCATAAGATACGTGTTCTCAAATATTATGGTGCACACTGGATGTAAAGAGCCGCAGGCTGATATCTGCACCGAATTTCAATTGGATATTTAGGACCAGAATATCGTCACGAGATGATAAGTCGGCAAACTCTGAGCTCCGGGGAGAAGCAATCCCAGTTTACACTGGCGGTTCAAAGACGGAAATGGGTACATGCTTGGGAATTTACTCCGATGAATTACGACTCTTGGTATCTTACAGACTGATAATTTTCTAGACTGGATTAATCTCGATGCAGAGATTAATCCGGGAATAAAATCATGAGACGTCAAACACGTATATCTGCGTGGACGGAGTGGATAGAGAGGTCGATTTTAAAATTATAAAGTTATCATAGTGGACCTAACGATATCTGAGTGTACTCGATGATGGTTTGTGATCTATGCAACCTAACATAACATGGTATGGAAGTGGAATTATGCACGCACAGAGAAAATATAGTTGTGCATGTTTACTGTAACCATTTCAACATTGTTACAAATTTTTTAACAATATTATAGTTACAGTAACTATTTAAATGATTGTGTTAACCATAACATTGTAAGTTTTTTTTTTCGAAAGATTGAAGAAATAGCTACATATCTAATCTATTTGGGATAAGTTACAAGGATGAAAAAAATCCCAGTTTGTCTAAAATGTCAAATTTTGACCTCCTCCTTGACCGATGTTGTTGAAAAATTGTGTCTGAATTACTGTCCAAGGACTAACGATCGGAAAACATCGATTTCAAATGTTGCTTCACTTGACATGAAATTCCCCATATGTATATTTTATTCGTTTAAATTAGTTAATAGATAAATGTGCATGATAAATGCAAGTTAATCTTTGAATTTAATATTTTTTATCGAATCTCTAGCAATACTTCAATGTGTAACAAACAAAATGACTATATTCCTTGTGGTTTAAATATAAATGTAAGAAATCAAAATACAATTCTGAACAAATCTACATCTAAACCATAAATACTGAACTAAAACTAATGTAGGGTATCAGAAAGATTAATGAAATCACATCACAATAGTAAAGAAAACATATTAAACTTCATCGAATGTTAAAGAAATTTAACAAATTTTTATGAATGAATTTTATCGGCAACGTAGTACGAGTCATCGTCATCAATTGATTAACATTTGAGCTAAATTGTATTGTGAACAAGGTACTAAATTGTAACAACCAACACCTAAACGTATCAAACTTGTATCAAAATCAAACATGTATCAAACAGTTATTGACTTCGTTGAGTACGAACAGAAACTCAGCAGGTACTCAAAGACGCTTGTGAATGAGCAAATGGATTTATGAATGAAACTACGAATGTTTGAATTCATATCCGAAAGAGTATTTTATTTATTGTTTTTGTTACAACAAACAAAACTATCGTATTTCATTGATAACTTTTTTCATTCATAAAATCCAAAACTACGTTACTCATCTGATTAAAATTGTACAACAAAAACCCAAAATTTCAACGGTTTTTGTTTATTTGTATGAAATTTATCAGCTTAAAGTGATAAAAATACAGATCACTAGTGGTGAATAGAAGAAGAAGAAAAATTATGAATTGAAGAATCATATTTAGTGGGGTTTGTTTTATTATTTTAAGAGTCTTAACTAAATAAAATCAAAAATTTTATTACTTTTATTGGCTGAAATTTGTAATCGCTTTTTGGAAGTCATTTTTTGTTTTTTTTTTCTGTAACAAATTTTATGGGAACATAAATTTTTTTGAATTTATACGACTTTTTAATATCAAATTTCATATGGTTTATTTGTAATTTGAACAAAATACTTTTGACAGCTTTCTTAAAAGAACTTGTTCCATTATAAAACGGAAATTGTGCCCAATCGTTTACAAATATTCGTAAATATTTGTTTAAAGAAATAGACTTTTAAACTTAATTTGAATTAGATCAAAAACTAGATTTATGACTTCCCGGAAAGGTGTAAATTTGCTGCATGTCAAAAAATAATATGCTGGTTGATACATTTAATTTTCATCTTATATTAACTCCAAAATCTTAAATTTCTTATCCAAATGCTTGGCTTGTGGCAAAAATTTGTTTGCGTATAAGTAATCTTGCGCTATTGAGAAAAACATTTGCAAAGTGACACAAGTTGAAAGCCTGGTTGAATATATTATAGAAATTTAGAGTAAAATAAAATATTGTTAGGAGATTGCGCGGCTATCCAGACAAGCACTTCTTGCATTCAAAAATATGCATTCCATCAGCGGTGGCATGTCAAGTTCAATGACCAGAAGCATAATGTCACCAAATTCAGAGGTTGCATTTAGTAATAATGTCCCGAGAAATCATAACAATGCAAATGCAAAACCAAAGTTTTAAACCCCAAATTCTAGCCGAAGTCCATCTATATATCACAATTAATTATTAGAGATTCTGTGTCAATCAGTATACTTAAAGATGGGTGCACAACAATTTGCATTTTTTTTTTACGTTTATTATAATATTATTCCTGCCTTTAATTTCTAGGCCTTACAATATGTAATTAAATCTTAAAACTAAACAATTATTGTTCTCTCAGTGGAGAATCATATTTGGAAAATTAGATGAGTGGTAAATCAGCTCTACGCAGCCTTCAGCTGTCTTGAGTTACTGGATGATGATGTAATTTTGATAAATAAGCTTCACGAGATTTTCTAAATTCATCTTTGACCAAGGGTACATCTAAGTCTCTGTGGATGTTCTCGTTTCTTATGTACTATGGAGCTCCCGTCATGGTTCTTAGAATTTTGGATTGTGCCCTCTGTATAAGATCTTTACTGGTATTGCTTGCTGTTCCCCATAATTGGATTCCGTATGTCCAAATTGGTTTTAAGACTGTCTTATATAGGATGACTTTGCATTTAAGGCTTAATTTCGATTGGTGGTGGATTAGCCAGTGTAAATTATAAGCTTTTAGTTTCATGTGGAGCCGCTTGGCTTCTATGTGCCGACGGCAAGTAAGACGTCTATCTAAATGAATGCCAAGGTATGTAACGTGGTCAAACTGTGGGATGTTCACACTGTTTAGTGTCACTGGTGGACAATTTCCTCTCTTAAGTGAAAACGTTATGTGCTTGCTTTTGATTTCATTCACTTGTATTCTCCAATTTTTTAACCACGTCTCCACGTGTCTGAGATAATTATCAAGGTTTCTAGATGCTACATTTAAGTCCACATGAGAACTAAGAATTGCAGTGTCATCTGCAAAGGTGGAAATGGTTAATTCTTCGGACTCGGGAAAGTCTGAGGTGTATAATAAGTACAGGGTTGGTCCTAGAACACTTCCCTGAGGTACACCAGCATTCATCGCATAGTCGCTTGTCACATAATCGGCGCATTTTATCCTAAACAAGCGATCCGATAGGTAAGACTATAGTATTTTGTGAGTACTAGAAGGCAGTACGCATTTAATCTTGTGTATTAGACCTTTATGCCATACCTTGTCAAATTTACATTGTGATCGATTTATCTGAACTTACTTTAACGAGAATGATCCATAAAGTAAAGGCACTTAGCACCACCAACAGAAGGATTTTTGTTCAGCCATTTAGTTTAAAATAACCAGTATATATTTTACAAAGGAAGCCTAAAATCCTGCTGAGATTGGTTAAAAATGTCTTATTGGGCCGCTAAATATTTTTATTTCATGTACCTTACGATGCACGTTGGGTTCAAATGGTATAAAAGTGGCGATTATGAAATTTAGAAATAAAGTTTTTATAACAAATTTTGGTATAGGGTAAAAGTAGATAATTCTAGATCATTAGCTGTAAAAACTAAGTTGTTTACATTCTTTTCAGTGTTTACGTTTTTTGGATTTTTTTTTTAATTTTGTATGTCAGCTGTTCAGCATTGCCACTTGTCTGTTTTTTGTTGTATATTGTATGAAAACATTTTCTACATTTGCGGTGGCACCCAGTTAAAGTCGGTTCAATTTAAAACATACTTTAATTTTGACTATGGTTGCAAATTAATAAAAAGCAGGTTTTTATTTTAAAGTTGTTTTTAAAAAGAACCGACTTTAGTGTTTGACTATGATTATGGGCCTATGTGTATATATTTTTAATATTTTTTTTTAAAATAGGTCCAAAATTGGTATAATTTCCGCATTTAATGGGCCACAAGTATTAAGTTAGTAATAGTTGAAATTAGTTTTATAGATTTTAGAATAGTATAGGATATCAGCTTATATTTAAAAAAAGTCCAGACAATGCCCGAACCTTTTTTTATTTTAATTTTTGTGTAAAAGCTCTGGTTGTCATTTATTTAACAATACCAATAAATGATATCAACGATGAAGATAGTGATGAAGAAGATTATAATAATGATGATGAAGATAATGATTATAATGAAGCTTATGATAATTGGGTTATTGTGGTTAATTTGAGAATGCAGAATAATACAAATATTTTAATATATTTTTTATTAAGAAGATAAAATGAAATCAAAGATTCCCCCAAAACTTTTAAATTTTTTTTATTTTTACTAATAGGAATACATATTACATATTAATTTATTCTTTAAATTTAATTTGATTTCAAAGTTGGAGGGAAAATTATATTTTTCCAAAATTACAAACATTTATAATATTCTCTTATGTGACTTTTTTGTAAAAAAATTTTAGATTTATAAAATTTTGTGAAAAATTAAAATTTAAATTAAATTTATACTAATATAAATACATAGAATAAATTTATTATCTGATTATTTGATAGCACATTACGTATGCTTTTATTTCCAATTTTATTCAATAATTTATCGCTTTCCATTCCAAAGTTATAGCATAAATTGTGAACAAAGGTATTTTTTTCCAAAAACAATAATGCGCTTAAAGGGTTAAACATTTTTATACCCTTCAGCTTCGTGAGAAGGGTATATATAAGTTTGTCATTCCGTTTGTAATTTCTACATTTTTCATTTCCGACCCTATAAAGTATATATATTCTGGATCCTTATAGATAGCGGAGTCGATTAAGCCATGTCCGTCTGTCTGTCTGTCCGTCTGTCCGTCTGTCTGTCTGTCTGTTGAAATCAATTTTCTGAAGGCCCCAGATATCTCCGGGATCCAAATCTTCAACAATTCTGTCAGACATACTTTCGAGAATTTTGCTATTTAAAATCAGCAAAATCCGTCCATAAATAACGGAGATATGAGCAAAAATCCGAGACAACCTCTGAAAATTTCATCAAAAAACACAATGTATTGCATGCTTTGACAAAAAAACAACAAAACGTATGGTTGGATGTGCAAGCTATGCGTATTTTGTTTTTTTTTTGTGTTTTGTTTCTTTTGGCGTTGTTGTTGTTTTTTATACAACTAACCGTTTGTTTGGTTGTGTGGATGTGCAAGCTTTGCGTATTTTGTTTTTTTTTGTGTTTTGTTTCTTTTGGCGTTGTTGTTGTTTTTTATACAATTAAACGTATGTTTGGTTGTGTGTTGGATTTTTTGACAAAAAATCAACAAATCGTATGTTTGAATGTGCATGCTTTGCGTATTTTGTTTTTCTTTTGTGTTTTGTTTCTTTTGGCGTTGTTGTTGTTTTTTATACAATTAAACGTATGTTTGGATGTGTGTTAGTTTCATTGCCTTGCGTATTTTGTTTTTGTTTTTTCTTTTGGTGTTCTGTTTCGTTTGGCGTTGTTGTTGTTTTTTGTGTTCTTGATAAATTTAGGATGCTGTACGCTGAAAGTGGGCAATGTACATACATATATACTAATTATAAAAAATAATAATGCATCCACAACAAAGGTGAAGGGTATATAAGATTCGGCATAGCCGAATATAGCACTCTTACTTGTTTTTTTTAACTTTTTTTTTCTAAAATGCTGTGTTTTTATGTGTTTATAATAACTCATCAAAAAAAAATATTATATTTTAAAACTACGGCTTCTATGAATTAATCGCCACTTCGGGTCCTATCGAACTAGGGTTCCTAATTTCCCGGACTTTTTTCATTCCCGGGAGGAAATTAAAAAATCGTTTCATTCCCGGGAATTCCAGGGAACTTTTTAGTACTAAATTAAACCAAAATCCAGAAATTTTTTTTCGAATAAATCCACTTAAACATTTTTCAGGGTTTTAAAAGAAGTATAAAATAACTACATATATTTGGTTGCACAATGTTGGTACAGCCTTTATAAGGGTTTCTAATTTAATAGTGGCATTTGATCGGTTGTGTCACAGTCATAGTTTGAGTCAGTATAAAATCGATAAATTCTTTGTTTAATTAAAAAACTTAAGAATTTCGACTTTGTTAACTCTATAGAACAAATCTGATTTTAAATAAACATATTTGAACCATTATTATTGTTATTATTTTCTCTAAATATGTATGAATAATATTTATTGAATATCCCTAAAAGTTGTAATGTTAGTCATCTTAATAATTCCTTTAAGAGCATAAACTTTAAATTTGATTCATTCTTAATAACCGAATTTTTCTGCTGTGTCCGGGTTACGGGTTTTTCAACCGTAATATTTCTTTGCCAACTGACTATCTGTTGCTAGAACCGAAAAAATCTATTGATATAATAGAATAATTAAATTAGCAACAAATTTGGCCATCGAAACGAATCTGAATATTGTTACTTTTAGAAGAAAACTTATGAAGAAATTCCCGAAATTTGTGCGATGGCCAATCTCAAAATACATTCTTCGACATTTAGTTTTCCAAAACACAGTAACCATTACCTTTAGTATTCTAAGGTTAAATTTATCGATCGGTTATAGCTTCCACGATCTTCCCCTTGAGTGAATGGGAAAACATTTGGAAAGCCTGAGCCCATATGTTCCACAGTGTGGAACTAACTCTGGCTCAACCCAGGAACCGACATTTCCCTTGCATAAAGAATATAGAAGCCAACAAAAGTTCAGGTAAAACAATGATACGTCGATCCTCCTTGCACAGTGGAGCACAAACAAAATATTTTGAAAAGAAAGAAATCTGCCATTTGTAACTGGCTTATGGGATTGACATGAAAGTGTTTATAGGAGTATTCGTGTTAAGATTTTGACGACGTAACCAACATACACCTAAGGAGTTATTATAGCAATATCTTGCTCTTGGCCTGTAGTATACTATTTATTTTATAAAGAATATTGTCTTAAGATCTACATTGGAAGATGAGGTTATCTCCAAATTGACTACCATGCATCTAGAAACCGTATCAGCACATGAAGCGTGAACACCGGTCTCAGCTTATAAATACAAGAATTCAAAATTTCCTTTGGTATCGTTCCAAATAAGAGATTGTCCTGGAACTTTAACATACTTTCGTAAATGTCTAAACTCATGTAGGAATTGTATGTTTGTAGGAAGGCCATAGTTAATTGGTTATTTGAGGCAATTATTAGCCTAGCTCTATATACAGAGGTGGCATTCAATGGATCCTGCCAAAAAGAAGATCAACTCATACCTTAAAAAAGTCTTGGGGTCTACTGTATTTCTTATAACGGGTGCTACGGCATTTCTTATAAGGCGCTCATTACCATGATTGGCAACATGCACGATTAGACTCTTGGCAGATGGAATCAACGGGCGAGAGGAATATTAGAGATCTCTCTCCTATCTTCAAAAGGATATTTAGTTTCGTATATGAGGGCCTCTCTGAAATCTCTTTATCAAGTGTATTTGTATTTATACTGGCAGCTCAAAAAGGGGAAGGAAGGTTGGGGAGTTTGGAATCAAGACTTCTTTTGGATTCATGGACTTCTTTTGGATTCAGGCTGAAATATCAGCGATCAAAAGGGCGATAAATTGGCTAAAGTACTAACGCATATCTGGCTTGAGATACTTCCATTAAAAAGCATTGAACCTTTAACTAAATTCTGTTTCAACTGTTTACAATAATTTCAGTACAAATTACAACTAATTTGCACATTCAGTGGAACACCTGCGATACTTCCCTAATTAATTCAAATTCTCTTGACGATAATTCCATGCATTTGCGAGCAGTACGAGTAATTGAACATGAGTCGTTTTTTCTGTTGTCTTTAGCTTTTGGTTGAATTTTTTTGCGTGGTATTTGAAACACTATGACTGACGGTCTTTGACGTTGTCGTCATCGAATGCTGCGCACGCGTAACAAAACAACAATATTTAGCTCTACAAAATCATAAGCTACAAAGACAACAACTTACATACAACATAACAAGATGCGTAGGTTGGTAGGCAGGTACTTCTTTTGTCAGATACTGGTATTTAAATATCTTTGCACATAAAATAAATCCATACATACATATGTATGTATCTACAAACATACATCTTAACTAAACTATGTCTTTGTCTTTTTGTGGATTTGATTGCATATTATTGTTGCAACCAACCAACAACTGTCGCATGTATAATAAAATTTAAAAATTTATTGCTTTTTTAGTATTTTTAATTTGTTAAGACTTTTTGTTTTATTAAACTTTTTTATTTAAATTACATACATTCAAATCAAATGTTGTCGCCTGTTCAGTAGTTCAGTTGACAATTGTTGTGGTCTTGTTGGTTTTGTTGTTTTCCTTCAAAATCATTTTTCATTCATAAAACAAAAACTCGATCAAAAACGTGATTTAAATGCAAATTATTTATTAGTTTTATTTAGATTAAATTTTCTTGATTATGATGACGAAACTATAGGCCTAATGATGGTGACTAAGCCCCGAGTGTTAACTAGTGTTTAAAGCTTTAAAAGGGTGTCTTAAAACAGCAACAAATGTTTAATAGTTGGCAAAAGACACACTTTTGTTTGTGCTTTGATGAACATTTTTAATATTTTTTGAGATTTATTCATAAAAATTTTTAAAAATAACGCTATGCAACACCAATGTTATATTTTCGAATACTTTGGACTCCTCATAGTATTCAGAAATACTTATAGTTTCCCTTGATCACTGCGTTTAGTACTTTTCTTTATAAGCAAATGTAGTAAAATATAGATATTCGTAATGTTACAGATGGTATGATCCATCCCAAATCGTAATGACAAATTCGTGACGTGCTCTTTTCTGTTCGCTTTGTGATTGATTCTCCAAGCTTAAAAAATCATAAGTATTACTATTATATTGACTTTGAAGGTATCGATCAATTGGGACTAATTGGCATACACCTGCGACTTTAGAAAGAGTCTAGATTGGTTAAATCACACGATATTGTGGCCAATTCATTCCGGTTCTAAGATAATCATTTGACGCCTACAAGATTGATCTGTACCGCTTGATGGCCTCACCAATGCAGCATTCTAGGAAGCGTGGACCAATGAAACTGGATACATTTCCACCAGGAAAACCTCGTTTGGTTGCCGTCGTTCCATATACTGTAATTTTTCTTGTCAACATAGTTGTATCGTTTATATTGTCATGATGATTTGGCATCTGTGATTGACTAGGGACTAGAGACAAAGGTTGCCCGATTTTCGCCATACTCTGTAGTATAATTTCAGAGTATTTAGAACTAATTTGTGCAACATTTTATAAGGATTGGCACACATTTGTATGTTGGCAGGGTGAAATCATGGACCGATATTGCCTATTTCCAATACAAAATACAAACCTTATCAACAGAGAGCATCTGTGGAAAATTTCAGCTAGCTAGATCTTTTCATTTGGGCCCTATCGTGTTTTCAATAGACATACAGATGGACGGATATAGTTACATCGCCTTAGAATCTTATGAGGACCTAGAATAAATGCGAAAAATGTTTTGATGTGTTACAAAAGGAATGATAAAATCAATGCATACCCATCTTTTTTGATGGTGAGTCAAAAGTTCCAGGAAGGGATAGAGAGAAATCGCTGAAATAAATTTGCAGAAGCTAGTGAGTAATCGTCGCTCTCACCGTCTATCTTAACTCTTTCAGCCACGCTTTTTTGTGTATAACTTTTGTGTTTATGTTTTAAAGACTATAGAAAATGTGGTTAGTAAAATGACCACCCAACCTCAAAGAGTTAAAGAAGACATGTTTTTTGTATAGTGAATTCCCACTTGGCTGCAGTCTTGTGTATGTTTCATTCTGTTTTAATCATAACTTTTGTTTTATCGCTTACAATATCAAAGTACTTAAAATCAGTTTTTTCTTAAATGCTTCCAAATGTGCAAAAACACAAATTTTCCCTGTTAAGACATATTATTCAGATCCTCATATTATTTGTTTTAGATCCAGTTGCACCATATTAAGCTATAGACCCTTTGAATTAAAAAAATACAATAGACTCCCTAATAAGCAAAAAGCATCAACCTCGGCTTTAAAATGAAATTTAAAAATGTAAGTCGTATTTAATGAATCTTTCTTAGTCTACTTCAAACGGATATTAAAACATTTTGTGACAATTACCAATTTGTTTAACAAATATCGCTATAGATATGAATAAATATTTCCCAGCATTTAATGTTTTCCAAATTTATTACAAGAATTTTTGGAAACAGTGCTGCATGTGAAATAAAAACAATTTACATAAATGTGACATAGTTGGCAATTGTATTGATATTAAACGAATTGCATGTCTCTTAACTGCCGTTTAGCCGCCAGCCTGCACCCATTCATAGACACATTCAGACACACACAAATTAATAAAAAAAAATATAAAATATATGTATATGTATGTATATTTATGATTTTATGAATGAATGAATTGCCTCAATATACGAATATAGTTACAATATGTTAAATATTAACAGAAAATCATGCACAATGGAGCCGTTTGTTTTTAAAAATGTTGAATCTCAACTGGTTATGCATTCTAAACATACATATTTCTAAGTCACATAATTTAATTTTGATCAAAAGTTGATTGAGGTAAATCGAAATTATTTAATAAAAATACCCATTTTCAGTTATATGAATGGAATTGACTCAAACGGAATCTCAAGAATCTAAAAAAAAATCAATCCTTTGTAACGGCTGACACTTCGAAACTGAAAATAGTTTTGCAACATGATATAATGACGTCAAACAACAACAATATGATCACTTAAACATGTGGGAACAATTTGTCAATGAAGAGGAGTTATTATACACTTGTATCCTTATCTAAATAAAAAAAATTCTTTGGTTTTAAAATGTAATTGGATACAAATAAAAAAATCCCATAAAAATTTAATATAAAGAACTGACTCGATTTCTAATTTTGGTTATATACAAGCCTGTCACCATTCGTCATTTGTACCGGAATGGCTTCAATTTCCATTAGATTTTGTTCTACCTTAATTCTGTTAATTCGCAAAAAATATTTTATTTTTTTAATTTGAATTGGCAATGTTTTGCTTATTAAATCAATAATTAAGTAAAGATGTTAATTAAAACTTGAAGAAACCCCAATAATATTAAAGAAAATTCAATTCCACGGAAGGTGGTTTTATTACAAAAATTTTCGTTTTACTCTTTGTGAAAAAGCAAAATACTAAAATAATTCTGTGACAGCCCTGAAAATTCACGAGTTTTTGGAATAATTTGAATAATGAACTTGTTATTGGTCCATTTAGGTTAGATCTTTTTTGTTATATGAATCTTCTGCATTTGTTTTGGAGCTTTAATCACCTTTTAGAGAATGTCATGTTCAAAACATCACATAAAACTAAGGAAAATAATTCCCGGGAATTCTAGCACAATTTCCCGGGATTGAAAATTTTGCGGAAAGGGAAATCTCTGGCCTCTTAACGAAAATGGAACTCCCTATATATACATATATAATACAGAGCTGATGAATGAAGATTGTTTATGGACAGCCAAAGCGAAGCTTTTCTATATTAAGGTAACGATATACTTGGTTTTAAACATTTTTAATTTCTTGTTAGGTTAACAAAGTGTATACTAAATTTTCATGTTTCATCTTTTATTGCAATTGTGAATAATTTCTTAGGAAATCAAAAGGTGGAAAATTACATGAAATTAGTTATATACCTTTTACTTAGCTTTAAGGGTCTTGGATGTACATTATCTGCACAGTCATTTCGACAAGATTCCCGAAAATCTTGGATGGTATAGACAAGAAAAAGGAGAACGTTTCTATCAAAATTCTATCAAAATTCAGTGATGGAAAATAGATACCAATGTCGATGGGATGAACATATGATGACAGATTACTGTTGGAGTATCACACGGGAGTGTCGTATGGAACTACATCGTAGGAAATCTAAAATGAGATTATGTGCTGATATTTGTAAAGTGCAAAAATTTATACTAGCTCCCATACAACAAATTAATTCAAGATTTCCGAAAATCTTGGATGGTATAGACAAGAACAAGGAGAACGTTTCTATCAAAATTCAAAAGTGATGGAAAATAGATACCAAGGTCGATGCGATGAACATATGATGACAGATTACTGTTGGAGTATCACACGGGAGTGGCGTATACAACAAATTAATTTGACATACCAATATGTAAATCATGTCACCAAATTTTGTGATAATCGGTCAATAACACTGTGACACAAAATCGAACTTTCTGAATCGGAATGGGATGAAACCAAAAGCAAATGAAAGCTTACTTTTTCCATAACAAAATCCTCAAGGCTTTTTTCTAGTTCAGCGCTAGATTTTTTTTACATGCATTTGAAGTTAGTGATTTTGGAACGCTGGCTAACAAGAAAAATTTATTAAAAATTTGATAAAACAATGACTATATATTTTTATTATCCCGGAAAGTTGTAGTATCATACTATTTTTGGGGTCGGGAATCCATTTCTGATATTTATTTTTATATAAAACTCACGCTAGAGGGCACTGCACAGTAGTGCAGATATGCGAAAAGAGGAAGTGTCAAATTAAAGTTTTCAATTAGGACCTCTTGGGCCCACCAAGGGCGCGGCAGGGGTTCCCTCGGGTATGTTATATATTTAATGCAATACTATTTCTTCGTTTGCTATCTGATTTAAAAGAAAACAAGTAAGAAAGTATGGTCGGTCAAGCCCGACCATATAATACCCTACACTAAGTAAAAGAGCAAAAACATTTTTCTTTTAAAATTTCAATAATTTATATTTTTGAGTGATTTTCGGAAGTGGGCCTTATATGAGGGCTATGACCAATTATGGACCGATCACCATGAAATTATGTTGAATTTTGTGAGTATACCAACATTTTTAAGCGATTTATGCACGTTAAAGTGACTTTCGGAAGCAGGTCTATATGGGAGCTATGACTAATTATGGACCCATCGTAACAAAATTTGGTAACATGAATTTTGTATATATAAAACTTATTTGGAGCGCAATTTGTGGAGATACATTTATAAATTAAACATTTATGACCGATAAAGTCCAATTACGGAAGGACATTTGTATGGGGGCTAGGTGAAATAATGGACCGATTTCAGCCAGTTTAAATAGGCTTGGTCATTGGGAAAAAATAATATGTACCAAATGTGATCGAAATATCTTCAAAATTCCCACTCTGCGCACAAGGTTTACATGGACAGCCAGCCAGCCGACCAGACGGACGGACGGACATCGTTTAATCGACTCAGAAAATGATTCTAAGTCGATCGGTATACTTTAAGGTGGGTGTTAGACTAATATTTTTGGGCCTTACAAACATCTGCACAAACGCATAATACCCTCCCCACTATGGTGGTGTAGGGAATAAACACATATATAGAATCTCCTCGTCCAGGATTACAAAAAACCTTGTCTTAGCTCTTATATAGCTTAAGAGACATTCGCATTTGAAAATTAAATTTTCAACATTTTTCCCCACCCTACACCAGTTTTTTGATAACAGTCCAAATATTTCATTATTTTCGCTATTATCTTTTATTGGACTAAAAACAAACGTATATGTGAAATAAAAGAATAATTGTTTTAAAGCATTACTGAGTTTAAAGTTATATGCATTTGAATTTGAAAAATAAAATAAAGGTAATTTTTTGCTAGTTTTTTGGGAAAAAAGTACTTTTTATCTTTTTAATTTATCTAAAAAATTTCTTCGAAAATGCATAAATAATTTATACTTTTGAAAAGCTAACTTTGCATCAAATATCTTAAATGAAAATAAAAATTGAAAATTGTCTATACCGAGGGAACCAGATTCATCCAAAATACGCCTATTTTTTATGTAAAATTCAAATTTATGGCAAAAATTCTCAAATCGCATAGTCGGTATTAAAATATAGTAATACATTTTAGATGGCCCAATATGTTCTTAATTATTTTGTTAAAGAGTTTCGATCTCCCCACCCCTAGAATGGATAATATAGACAAAAAACTAAAAATCCCATTTTTACGATTTTTCAAGACTTTATTGTGAATTTCGGGAATCCTGATTACAAATTTTAAAATTTGTTGCCTATCTAACAAAAATATATGTATATAACTTTCGACAATTAAAAAATTCATGAAATACTTTATTGAAAAATATGACAAAAAATTTAAATTTAATTTTTATTTATGAATATTTTTTAAATAAATTTTACAGTTATATATATTTTTCTACTGAAAATGGAAAAATAAAAATAAGTTTTGAAATTTTTAATACCAATCCCGCAATTCCCAAAAATGTCTTGAAAAATATCGTGATTTTGATCAATTGTTTCGGGTGTAGAGACCTCAATCAGGCAGTAAACCCCTTTTTACCATTGAAATTAATGGTGCAGAGTTGCCATAGTATTTATCAAGCTTAGTGAGGGATTGAGGTTAATGTTTTTTATCCGTAAATCCAATTTCTCCTCAAGTCACGAGGTAGTCTGTTATCAATGGTTGTCAAACAGGAGCAGTGTTGTCCATTCAGATAAGCCGGGCCCATATTTATTCATATCTCCCATGTAAATTTTAAAAGAAAACTTTTTATAATCATATGGTCGGGCATGATCGACTATACTTTCTTATTTGTTTTTCGCTAACTTTTTACCAAACATATTGCTTTTCCAACCCAATGTGTCAAGTAGTAAATTGCATATTTTATACTTATTTTACGTATGTAGGTACTAAACATTAGCACACATGCAGTCATACATACATTTTCATTGAATATTATTTTAATGAATTAATTTTGAGCAAAATTTTTAATTGACTTTATAGTTTTGACAAAAATAAATAAAATAGAGAAAAAACATATAAAAAATTATGATTTTGCCAAATAAAATTAGCATTTAATGCAAATAGAAACAAAACATGCATAAGAACTGTAAAAATCTAAAAAAAATCTCAATTAATTTTCCAAAAAACTAAAAAATTAAATTGTGTCACGCAAATAAATACACACACACTCTATCTAACACAGTCTTTCACAAATTGCCAGTGGCAGAATGGAAAAAAAGAAACAGAAACTATTCAACTTTAGCAGGCGAAAATTAAATTGAACTGAAATGATTTTTGAACGAATATGTATCTGTGTTTTTAAATATGTATTCGTATGGCTGTGTGTAAGTATGTAATACAAACCAATTCAGTCTATTGAAATTAAAATTCTATAACTTTAAGAAAATTTGCATTTCAAGCGACAAATGTAAAACATTTGTTTTATCGCGTTGACACTTAATTAGCAAATTTAGGTTAAACAATTCTTTCTTTGTATGTCTATGATCAACAAAAAATAAATAAAAACAAATTTTAAAATAAATTCTTTATTCTACTTTATGCAGCAGTACAAGTATTTGTCCAAAATATTTAAAAAAAACTACAAAAAAAAACTTTTCATTTGATTACTTCTGACACAGTGGAACAGATTTTCTCAACATTAGTAGTTCAGTTTATTTCACATATAGGGGGGGACTTGTGCATTTATTTTTCAACTTTTCAAGTGTTTTTTATGAGAAAAGTGTCTAATGCGTCTGTTAACTTGCAAAGAAACGTTGTAATTATAATTACAATATTGTAAACATTTTATTTATTAAATACGTGTACAAACTGAACTTCAAGGTTTTCCACTTCCTACATTATATTTGTGTATATTACAGCTCAGCATACGCGAACATTGATAAATGAAAGATTGATTAATTCATGGGAAATGTTTTAATTAAATATTGAGTTGACTTTTTCAATAGCTGTTTAATCCAATTTTTAATTTTAATGAAAGAATTTTAAATTAACCATTTTATTAATTTAAAATTTTTGAACATAATAATTAAAGGATGAATTTACTGCTATTTGTGCAGTTTGGATAGTAAAAATAGAGTATTAAAAGTGAAAACAACGCTATTTCACTGGTGAACAATATTTAAAAAATGTCGAAATTTTTTTTATTTTCGTCAACTGTGAATACTTAGAGTAATTGAAACAAGCAGTTCAAATGTCAATATAGAATCAAAATAAAGACCATAAATATATAAAGATGTTGCACTACCATACATTGTACTGCCAGTGAAAAATTTACCGAGGGCAGTACGGGCTACTGCCACTTCCTATACTCAGAGAAGTTCTTATACTCAGAGCACGTCCCAGCAGTTCTAGGAGACAGTACCGATCTAGTGATTTTACCCATCATTTAGGATGGGAGCTAGTTACTTCAATAGCCACTTGACTAGTCATTTTAACACGGGCACGTCCTAAGCAGAGGGTCAATTGTCTCTTTTTGATTACAATGGGACTGTCTAATAGCTGGTCCAAAGTAGGCAACGCATTGGCTTTACGTACTGGTTACATAGCGTCAGTTACCTTACTAGCTTTGTAACAGGTTACTTGATCAGCTACTTGACTAGTTATTTTAACACGTGCATGTCCTAAGAAGGGGGTCAATTGACCCTTTTGATTACAATGTGACTATCTGATTGCTGATCGAAAGTAGTGAACGCTTCTGGTGGGTAAAATAAAGTGCAGTACAAAAAAAGTTTGAAGTGACTTCACCATAGGTTACTAAGAGACACTAAAGTGACTATTGACTTCATGCTATGTTACATGAGATATCAGTATACTGAAGCAAAAATAAACTGTCTTCCTGTCGAAGTATTTCCTGGCCCTAGGAAAATACAAATCAAATGTCTACAAACACTACTCCCTCTATCCTCCTTCCAATAACCTATTTTCCTAGTTTCAACACAATGCATTGCATGAGTAGGGATCATCCCCTGAGTGCTGGTCCAAGCAAAAAACAAACTGTATGAGAATTATATCAACTCAAGTTGTATAAAACCAGTTTGTACGAATTACTTACAAAACGTTTGAAGTGGCTACACTCCAGATTACTTAGAGACACTTAAGTGAGAATTATCTTCACGCTAGATTACTTGGGATGTATAAAGTAACAAATTGTCTTCTCTCTGCACTACAAAATGCACACACGTGTCAAATGACCAAAATATATAAATTGGAGTCAGCCAAGTGATAAGACTTTTCGGTTTTTGTAAGACGTTTAACCGGTTTTAATGAAATATATTTTCTAAAGCTCATTCAAATATACATATTTATGAAAAACTTTGATACCATTTTTAAAAATATTGATTTATTTTATAGAAAATTATAGAATTTTACAATATTTCGTAAACGATATAAAATAATTGCATAAAGATAGAGCCTTAAGAATTCAAAAATGCTAAATATCCGAAGATTTGGAACACAATTCTTAACACATTTCCTATTAGCGTCCACTAATAAAAATAAATTTAAGGAGACAATTTTCATATTAAATAAAAATTTAATATAAACCGGTTAAGCGGTTTTTTTGAAGATAAAAACCGAAATAGTTTAACCAATTTTTTTAAAAGACAAATGGTCAATTCACAAGGTCTCTTATCATGTCATATTGTCATAATGTCCTAATATTTCACAATGGTTTGGTTGGGGGCTCTCTACATTAAGGTAACGATATATATTAATGTGTTAAATGTAAAAGTTTTCAAAGTACTATTCCTCATCTATGTAAGTTTTCACAGTTTCCTTGGGTGGATTTGGAATGATTTCCACCAAATTACATTATCATTTTGAATTGTAACATTCATCGTGTTTGTAAACATTTCCAGAGGCTTCTACTTACTTATGTTGATAATACGCTGTTATTAACATTGTTTATAAGTATGACAACATTCACAGAAAAAAAAATTCATAATTGGAATGAATTTTGTAATAAATATTATTAATCGAACTTGACTTTTTTTTCCCAAACTTATTTCGTTCAAAATAAGAACATGTTCATAAATATTATAAAATTTTCCATGACGGAAATTTTTGCTTTTTTTACTTAATTTTTTTAATAAATTGCATTATAATTGTATTATATAATGAATTAGTGCAAGAATATTTGCATAATAGCCATATATTGGCCAATATTTTAAGATAAAAAGGAGAATATCTGAAACTTAAAAATTATCATTAAACATAATAAAACATTCATAAATATAAAAGCATTTCATCCTCTTAAATCAATTTAATAATTTTCGCGCTTTTTATATCATTTAGTAGCTGAAAATCATAAAAAAACTAAAAATTTTCCATGAAAAATTTCAAACATTTTTGAACAACATAAAAATAAAAATGAAATTGAAATTATATTTTTCAAGCCTTCTTGATTTTATTTCAAAACATAAAATATTAAAAAAATCATACTATTTAAGAAATTATTTATAAATGTTATGAATTAAAATCAATGAATTCGAATCATAATATTTATATATATATGTGTTGGCTGTGAAGCAGCTTTAAAAGCTCTAGGTGATTGAGTAAATAGAACATTCTAGATTTGTCCGTTATATATATGGCGGTGTGTATACAAATAGTAACATCGAGTTAAGGTACAGTATATCGTAAGCACTGTTCGAGTTAACAACAACCGTATTACCAGTGTGTGTTTTTTCCATTTTCTTGATTTTTATTTTTAATATTTCTTTTGGAAATTCACACCTTAATCTAAATTATAAATAAAGTTGTTACTGCCAAAGTATTCATCAATAAAATTATATGGTTAAGTACAAGGTTTCCATTCTCCTAAGGCGTCAGCGACCCTCAAAGAATAGCAATTCCCGTTATCTCCACGCGTATTCTAGAAATATTGAGATCCCTATGGATGCTACAATTTCGAATGTACCAAGAAGCTCCAGTTATTACTTTTTAGAGTCTTGACTGTCTTCATTGTATATTTTTTGTTCCCCATAGCTGGATGGCATACTTTGAACCTTGTAGTCCAAGAGTTCCAAGAAGGCAGTGGATTTGAATAGACTTCAGTTTTATATGTGTCACTTTTGATTCAATATGGTGGCTTCATGTAAGGTACCTCGACTTACATGGTTTTGTTCGGGTATCCTGATATTGTTATTCTGTATTGAAGGGCAAGAAACGTGAACATATTTTGTAGCATTAACTTTTATTTTTCATTTGTGAAACCATTTATCCAACTTATTGATGTGAGACTGAAGCTGTTCAGACGCTACATATGGATCTTTGTGAATGCTTACATCGCGAGACTTTATGAAATACTTGAAAAATATCTATAAATAATGCAGAGCAATACTGTTTGCTTTCGTAGGCTTTCCTGATAAGTGTTGTTGTTCGATACACCTGTTCAATAGTGCATCTGTTAGAAATAAATAATATAAATCTCAGTGCTGAGTTAGGAAGGTTACTTATCATTGTGGAAGTAATTTTAGCTCTAAAAAAAGGTTTTCCTCAGTTGCATTATTCGCTCATTCGCCGTTTTGGAGACTTATTAGGGATACCTACGCAAAAGGGCATTGTATTTTTTCACAGCCTTCCACAACCTATCTTCTATGTTCTTAGTAGAATCTAAGTCTTAAAGATAGTTTCAATGATTTGATTTTTTATTAGCCTTAGGCGACATGTAATAATTTTTGGCACTGATTGAGTTTAAACTTCAGACTCGGAGACCGTAATTCAAGCCATTTGCGCCAGAGAATCCTTTGTCTCTTATAAGATAGTCAACATATTCAGGATATGTCTGTAACTTCCCATGCGGACTGTTGGTGAAGATACTTGATATTAACTGTGGAAATTTTTCAATGAAATTTTTGTTGTGCTTTAGCCAATTTTTTTTCTTCTTAGGGAAACAAGTACTATGGTTCACAAATTTTCTTTGAAAATTTTAATTATGTAGCCGAATGATCTGATAAAAGTTCCTGTAATGGGATTACTGATATAAATTCTCGTTTTAAATTCGTGATCACACCGAAGGCAATTACATCGAGAAAATTATTGGCCACTAGATATGGCGTCTAGTCTGTTAGACGATATTGGACCAGCTGCTATAAATCATGGACCTAGTGTTAAAAAATAGCCGAGAAACTTATCTCGACTAATATTATGCCTTGGAGGACTATATGTTGATGATATTGTGACTCTACTATCATGTATATGTATATGGTATTTTCTGTACTAATGGAAAATGTTTCATATTTTTCCTAACTAGAACAGCCGTCCCACCGCATGCTCTACCACTGGGATGCATTATATCATAAGTGTATTGCACTTCATTCTTATGTTGGCTAAGACAATTAGCATTCCAGAAACATATTTTTAGCGAGTTCATTGTTGGAATGATATTTTCAATAGAGCTTTGAGACTTTGTATCCGATATTGCTGAACACTATTTTGATGCATGAATTTATGAAAATAATCGAGAATTATTTCCATTATTCGATTTCCATATTTCGATTTAGGAATACTTTCTTATACTTATATCACTCTTAGAATGGGGGCATTCTAGGCTTTAATGGATGTCGCCACATCTTAAACAGACGGATTGCAATCTGCTCTAGTGTGACCAAATTCTTGACAATTAATGCATTGATGGACATTTGTGCTTGATAGGTTCTTCCAGCGCACAGTGGGGAAGAATCAAAATTTTTTTCCGATCGGGATAAAATTTGATGTGAGCGTAGCCAACGATTATTCGAGTTTAAGTTATTGAAATATATAAATACTCCTATGGCGCTATGGGGGCGCAAAGTAAGGTAAAGCACTAATTTTTTTGTTCCCCATCCGATTTCAAAAATTTTTCCTATAGGGGCAACATTTCCTTCGAGGCTGGGATAATATTTTGGCGATTAATAGGGCACACATCAAGGTGTCCAAAACTGCTTTCAGTGTTGATAAAAAAATAGGTCAAATTCCGAAGGGCTTCAAATTTAATCCCGATCGGACCAGCCGTTTAGAAATGCCAGATTTATTTCCAAAAAACTTTGATTCTGCCCCACTGTGTAGTGTGTTTTAAAGTGCGTAATATAATTATGTATTAAACGAGAGTGAATATTTAAATTGTTGTGTAAATTTTAATGAATGACGAGTTGCTACAGTTTCAAAACTATTTGGAGGTTCATTTAAAGGACATAAGCCACTAAAGGTAAAAACGTAACAATATCATAGAAATAGTAATACATCAGCTCTTCTTATTTGCAGGAAATTGAATCTGATGAAGGCCGATGTTCGATGTTTACATATTTATTTTTATCGCAGATATAATACAGATTCGTCAAAACTGACATTTACAAAATTATTGTATCAGATTTTCTTCATTTAATCCCATTGAAGAAAAAACTAAATTAAAAACCAAGCAAATATTCACATTTATGTAAATTTCATGCAACCCACAAACCTTATTTAAACTTCTTTAACATCAAATTATTTCTAATTAATAACAAATTATTAAAATAGAATTAATATTCATTGATGATGTGTTTTATTCATTTAATTTCCTGCTAAATGAAATCCAGTTTTTATTCGTATTTCATTGATTAATTTTAAATTTGTTTTTTCTACTCATTTCAGCCATTTCATTCATATGTTAGTTTCATTCAAAGATTTTTGCCTTAAAACTTGGCTTAATTAAAATAAAGTCATAGATATTTATTACAAGTTAATAATAAATTATCATGTTAAATTACAATAAAATAAACAACAACAACAATACAATACATTACAGTAGAAAAAAAACACTAGAATAGTTGTACTTGTAGGCGTTTTTACAATATTTTATTGTCATTGATTGTTTAAACATTAAATCGTGTTTATTTTTTTTTTGTAAGAAAACAGCGACAAACATTTAAGGTAGAAAAAAGGTGTGATAAATTACAATATTTTCGAAAAGATTTTATTTTGGTTGGCATAAAGAGTAGTAGTAATGCAAGGAACAGTGGTGCTAACTGCATTTTAACACTATTATATAAATACAAACCTTTTGCCAAAAATAAATAGTGGAACAAGCTAAACCTGCAAGCAAACCTTTTTAGAGTTATTTATAGATTTTGCTAAAAAAATCGTGTTAGCTTAAAAAATCCAATCGTTACACTGTGCTACTAAAACTTCAACTTTGCTTAAAATTATAAGTATAAGATTATATCTTGGTGTGTATTTATACCATTGAATTCTATATGAATTGAATTCAATTGAAATTATTAAAACCATCCAAATTGTAGTGTTAACAACACAAATTTATAGTTATTGCAGCGTTTTAACAAAAGACTTAACAACAAAAACCATTTATTTGAAAATTTCCAAAAGAAAAAAAAGCAACAAAAATTGACAGCATTATGAATTATGAACATTTTGTATAGTTAATTGCAATTATTTATTTGTTATTTATTGATAAATGAATGAATGTTCGGTTTAGGTCTTATTTACAATATCACAAACAACAGCAACAATTTCATTTCATGTGTTTTGGGATTTTAACTGACATGTCATAAATGACAGCCCACACACCGGAAGTTGCTACTTTATGAATTTCTTAATAATATGAAGATTAAAAATCATGATGATCAACATCAGCATAAATCCACAACAAAAACAAGCCTAACTTTTAAACACTCATTATTAACAAAGAGTTAAACTAAATACTAAATAAGATTTCCAATATTATAACTTCATCTTAAAATACTTAAGTAAGAAAAACCTCTACATCAAGTGCTAATCCAGAGTTAAGCCCTTTTATAAAGACCTTGGAATCAAATGATTTGTAGGTTTTCTTGACATAGTGTTCTTATTTTTAGATCATTAATCTTCAAAGGAAAAATAATAGATCATTTGAAAGTGTGTTTCCTAAAACTTATTTATTACACTCACACACACCTTTTTCTATTTTTAGTTGTTTTTTTTTCAATAAAATAATTTTCTATTATAAATTGTTCAATTCTAAAATTCGTTTAAGAAAATAGTGCTTAATCAAAATCACCAAAAAGTGTATTCTTGCATGCTCAAAAAAATTCAATCAAATTGAAATGTCTTTCATGCCCTAAATATGTTGCGGCCAGCCAGAAGAAACCTTTGGCACAAGCTAAATATATTAACGTAAAATAAAAATTTCAAAACTTGGTAATTGTAGCATTTTTGTACCTTAACTGTAGAAGCTAGAAAAAATCTATTTCTACAGTTTAAACAAGTTTTTAGGTAAACAAAATTTTTTTTTTTCGAAATTGTTTTTTAACCAAGAACTCCAATTTTGTTAGTTTTGTTGTTATTGATATCAAAAATGTTTTATTAAAAATTAAGTTACTATTTTTTGAAAAAAAATTATATGTTGCAGAAATGCAACATTGCAGCATATTGGTAGTTTCGGAGGAACGTGTTTAGGCGGACTACTACATTAGAAGATGCTACTGTAGACTTCAAATTTATATCCATATCTAGAAAAATCACATACAACAAACATTTTGTTTGTTGTATGTGATTATCCGGTAAATACTGTTTCAACACACTTCTAGCTTTTGTTGAAAAATTGTTCATCTATAGATAACTGCACTTCAAATGGAACTTTTTTGTTCAATTGCTCTATCAATGCCGAATTTTATACAGTCGTTCACAATCAACGTGAAGTAAAGTAACTGCCTAAGTGATAAAAATCGTTTTAACGACATTGTCTCTCGTTGGTATTTTTCTGAATAGAGTATAAATTAGTCTGGTCTCTTATGAGGTTGATAATGTTCCCAGTAAGTAAACAGGAAATACCCCTTTTCTAAGGGAAGTATTTCTGGAGATAATATATCAGATCCATGAAAACGTAGCTTCTTAACGTAGGTTATTATTCAAACTTTCCATGTAGTCTAAATCCTAAGCAAATGGCTAGACAACATTAAAACCTAAATCATTTGCAGTACTAATGCTCTAACTGATCGTGGATGCAGTTGATAGATTGTCAGTGGTCTCAAGTTCATTTTTTAAGTCAGGTAATGCCTCTAATTCCTCATCAGAGCTTTCATCATCATTCACCTCTACGTTGGATCAACAGCATCAGCGTCATCAGAAAAGCCAAGGACATATTCACTATCATCCGATTCTGCTAGCATATTTTCCAGGTCTTTAGCAGTTAGGTTATGCAATTTACGACCTATTTTGATATTGAAGTGGAAGCATTCACATTGGTAAATTAATACATATCAACACGCAATGTTACATATATGCAACAAACCAAAATCATTTGGGTTTGAAAAAAAAATAACATAAATGATTATTGAAATATTACCTTTCACTCACACAAATTTCATTCACCAAATATCAGTATTTCTTCAATAAATAATTTTTCGCAAATGAATTCGAAGAGTGCAAAACAGATTTATACACGTACGTCACTTGAATGAAATAAATACCCAATTGATCCTATATAGAAAGATTATTAGCTACTAAACCGTTAGAATGCTTTATTGACAATCTATAACATGGAGTTAAATTGTTATATCAACATATATAATATTTTTACACTTATTTTAGGGGTATGTTGCAAAGGTTTTTTTTTCAAATTTTTTTTTAAACATTTTTTTTAATATTTAATTTTACTTGTAAGAAGAATTTATGACAAAAAAAAAATTTTAATAAAAAAAAATTCGGGTTATAAAATATTTTTCCCGATTTTGACCCATTGTAGGTCCAACTTACTATAGCATCCATGGACTTTGAAATATCTATCATTAGATATCCATATTGTCTAT
This sequence comes from Calliphora vicina, assembly GCF_958450345.1. Classification (NCBI taxonomy): domain Eukaryota; kingdom Metazoa; phylum Arthropoda; class Insecta; order Diptera; family Calliphoridae; genus Calliphora; species Calliphora vicina. The sequence continues at coordinate 56,025,483 of NC_088780.1, read as the reverse complement.
ATTATTGACATAGTAATCTAGATATAGATCAAAAATAGGCCAAAAATCCCGGTTTTTTCCTTATATCTCAGCCATTTTGTCGATTTTAAATAGCAACCGAGACCGATACATTGATGTATGAATGATATATGTAAGTTGTTTGGGGGCTACGGAAAGTTGATTTCAACATACATACGGACATGTCTATGTCGACTTCGCGTTACCGAAATATAACAGCAGTAATTTCATCACAAAAATTACAATTAAAACTTTATTTAAGGTGAAAATAGTATAAAAGTAGTTCCGTATTTTGGTGTAATAAAAATAATATAATAATTTGTAGAAGAAAATAAAAATACATAGAGAATAGACATAGAGCGGAAACTCTGCTGTCAAAGACCTAGCTCAGTTGTCAGAAACCTAAGTGGTGAGAATGCATTAGTAGAAAACTATGTGAAAACAAAAACAACACTCGTATGTGTGATTATTTTGAGTAATTTTTTTGTTTGCGTTTTTTTATAGTTTCCGCTCTATGTTTCTCTATGTAAAAATATAGCTGTACTAGAATATATTTTATAAATATATATTTATGCAATCATTGAAATTGTTAATGACAATACTACACTACTAAAAAATTTTAATTCATAATGAAAGTCAAAGGCCCCCCAAAAAACAACAGATGCGCCTCTCCTGCTTTATTACATTGATTTTTCTAATAAAAATGTTAAAATATCGAACCATAAACTTCTATACAAAACAAATATCTTGGGGGCTTCACGACATGTACGAATATATTTTACGTACAACAACTTACGACATCAGCGGCAACAACCATTCGAATCGACCAATATTGTCACCCATAAAAATCTCAAAGGTGCCACAGAGTATCACTCCCCCCGCGTGTCTCTTAATTTAGCATCGTTTGCATGTCTCCCCCATCCTGTCGTATTGCTAGAGCTTTTTCAAGTTTTTGAGAATTTTCCAAGTTCCAAGATTTATGTTTAAACAAATTTTTATGGGAAAAAAACAAAATAATTTAAAAATATAAAAAGGCCACATTTAAAATAAAAGCGAACTTTTTTTTGGGAATATAAATTAATTTAATGTTCACATTTCTATTGTACGAATAAATAAAACAACAACGATTTTTTGTTTAATAATGAAAATGAAAACATTGTTTTGAGAATGAGTGGACAGACGTTGTTAGATTGGGATGATTCTACACCTAAAAATTTGTTTTTGTAGCCGTTGGAAAATGTGTGCCAAGTTTTTTAGGTTTCCATGCACAGCCAGCAAGCGATCGTCAAATACCAAACAGTTGTTGTTAAATTGTTTTTTATTATTTTTTTTTAAATTTTACTCTGGTGGCAATATTTAATGATCAATCATCATGATTATTGAGATGATCATGATCATGTCAGAGACAGAATCGCAGGCAGACACCAGAGGAGCTGAGATGAAAAAATAGATCGATTTGTATCGCTTAAATATAATGAGGTGGATCGTTGCGTTGTTTCTCGGTTTCGTCTACTTTGTGTTCTGTTTTTTTTTTTTTTTATTTTTTGGTGAAATGAAATGTTGATCCATTCATTTGACATGATTTAGTGTGAGCATGTTGTTTGCAAATGAATTTCGATTATTTTTAGATTTTCGGCATTTGTTTTTGGTTGACATTTTGGAAAACAGACGGAAACAATAGTTTTAACCCTATATAGAAGCAATCAGAGTGAATGGCATATTTTTTTACACGATTATTCTTTATTTTTATATGGAGGAAGCCAGATTATTTTGAGGAATAATCTGGCTTCCATTAGTGGCAAGGGTATATATAAGTTTGTCATTCCGTTTTTAATTTCTAAATTTTTCATTTGCAACACCACAAAGTATATATATTCTGAGCGAAATCGATATATCCATGTCCCCAAATAACTTACATACATGATTCATACATCAATATATCGGCTCGGTTAAGATCGACATAAATGGCTGAGATATTAGCAAAAAAAAAACGTGAGAACCTCGATTTTTGGCCTATTTTTTATCTATATCTGGATAACTAAGTCATTAATATAGACAATATGGATATCTAATGATAGATATTTCAAAGTCTATTGCAACGATGTAAATTGGACCTACAATGGGTCAAAATCGGGAAAAATATTTTTTAACCCGAATTTTTTTTCATACAATTTTTTTTATCATAAATTCTTTCTTAAAAAAAAAAATTTAAAAATTAAAAAAAAATTAAAAAAATTGGAAAACACTTTTTTTAAATTGGAAAACAAATTTTTGTTTAAATAAAACTATTTTTAAGTATAATTTTGTGAAGGGTATATAAGATTCGGCACAGCCGAATAAAGCTCTTTGATATTTGAAGTTTGTTGGCGGAGTATAATGACTCACAACTTGCCAGGCTGATTCAAGTAAGTCCCTACTCGATCTAAATATTCATATGGATCGCTTAAACCTTCTTAAAAAAATTTAAGAGTGGGACTCCTCCAGTAGCGATACGTTTATATGGGGCGAATTCCAAAACGTCTGTATGTAATGCAACCTTAAAAAGTCGAGCGATTCTTAACGCAACCGTGTAAACTTTGATAATGTTTCATATCGCAAAATGTACTACGCGTTTGCATGCTTTGTATTGATAAAGATATGACTGCATTGCATACAAACATTTTGAAATTCACCCATGATCTCCACCAGGTTCTATCCATAAAAACGAAAACGAAGAAATAATAACAATGATAATGACAGGTGAGTTTTAATTAACCCAATCTACATTGCAACGAATACTTTGTTTTCTAGTATTTTGCTTATTTATCATATATTTTGAACAAACTAAATTTGTACTTGTTTAGCTGTGCCGATCCTCTGTCCCCTCCTAATACTCCCCTGTATTTATTTGATTAAAAAACAAAATTTTATTTTCCTACAACACAAAATCGATTGTCAATAAATTTGGTAAAATAACATGATTCTAACATAACGATCCTGACCATTGTGACCTTAATAACTGCAACTGTTGCTGGGAAAATCCACCATAATACACATACAAATGTATGTACAATATTGGCATACGAACAAGTCTGCCATAAACATATGATGAATATAGACAATAACAAAGTTGTTTTAAGGAAATTCACTATTTAAAGAACAAAACACAGAAAATAAAAAAAAAACTATTTGAAAACACCCACTGTGAATGGCAGACACACTTCATTTAACGCCACTTAACCCAAATTTACATGCGGATACATGAATCCAAACTAAATTTAAATTGTACTCGCCGTTGCATGAGCGTAAATTAATGAAAGCAAATTTATGGGCAAAAGAATGAAGCTGGATAAAAGTGTATGTACTATAGAAAGAACTACTTCTTTTAGTAGTAAATAAGGAAATTTAGTAGTGCAAAGTAATAAATGTAGCTAAAAATTTACGGTTTACTTTGAAAGTCATACTAATCACATTACTTAACAAGTTTAGCTTTATTTACAAGCAGAATATATAAAAATAAACAGATTTAAGTCAGTTTCAAAACTAACAGCTCTAGAAAATTCAGTACTATTTTTAGATTTTGTAAGCCTTTTAACCGAAATTTCGTTTTTTTGCCAATTATAAATTGAATAAATTTTTTTGTTCTACACATTTGGGGGATTCCAACGGTCTCCTATTAAGTCATATTGTCAATATGTCCTAATATATTATCAGGGAAACCAAAATATGCAAATGCATGTTTTTTCTGGTGAGTCTAATGGGCATTTACACGTTTCAGAACTCTTTAAGAATTTTGGCATCGATTTGTTAGTGCATATTTTTGCATATATTTGTTTTAAGAGCATATTTATGTCATATTTTTGCGTTTTTAGAGCATATTTTACTGTTTAATAGCATATTTTGACTTTATAAAAAACAAATTTTGTCTTACTTATTTTTCGCTGTTGTGTTACAGGTTTTTTCTTCCTTTGTTTAAAATTCAAAATTGAAAAATAGATGGATTTTTTTAATATAAAATAAGCACTATTTTAATAATAGCACCATCTAAATATCAAATTTTAGTTCTAATTCAAACTTAACCGTTCTAAGTGTTAAAGAAATATTGTCTTTTAAATTTGCTCCTATAACATCAGTTGATGTCGAAAGATCATTTTCTATGTATAAAAATGTTTTCAGATTCAATAGACAACGATTTTTATTTGAAATTTTAAGTCAATATTTTGTAATTTATTGCAATAATAACCTTAATTGAAGAAGTGACATTATATTTATATAAAATATCATCAAAAAATACATCTCGAGGCCTTTTCTAACTTAAGTTCCTATTGTTTTTATGTTGTATTTATTTTTTGTTATACTTGTTTTAGTTCTTGTTATTTTTGTTTATATTATGTTATTTTACCTTTTTTAGTTATGAATTGTGTAGATTTTTTAAATAAAAGTATATTTTTTGGTTAAAAATTTTGTAAAAGTTTGTTTTTTAAAGAGCATATTTTAAAGTTTTTACTGCATATTTAAAGCGCTTAAACCCCTTTTTTAGAGCATATTTCCGGTTTCCCTGTATATTATGATGGATTGTTGTTGTTGTGCTTCAAAAAATTACAATTTTCAATTTTGTTTACTGGTGCATTAATAAAAAATGTCTATAAAGGTTTTATTCAAATAAAATTTGTTTTCGAAAGGGCATCTATGACTAGAGCCGCTCCCGAATGGCTCGATCAAGAGAAAGAATCGATTTAAAGTTGTCGGCATTTTACTACAATAAGAATGATGACCACAAGAATCACAAGGACGTACTGATTGGAGCAATTGCTTACATTGCAGAGTTCTTAAGTTCCCTAAGGAATGTGCTGTTCGAACGTTAAAGTTATTCTGCCACCAGTTACTGAGTCGCCTGAGCTGCTTCTAAGTTAAATTTCCGGCGCCAATCCTATTTCCAAGCTCTTCCTTCAAAATATCCAAAAGTGCAACTCATACTTTTAAATGACGTCGGCTTCATGATCATCTTTAAAATTCAAATGTACCACAGAATTGGATCATTGCTCCCGCTTCCCAATGATGATGCGAAGTTCCTTCAAACTTATTTCACTGGAAATGAAGCTACAGAAGCCGAAAGCTATCAACGAACATGTGTGTGCATTTGCTGCAATAGCCTTCTGGCGAAACATTCTCAAAACAATTGTTGGACATCGGAAATGGAAAAATTCCAATTGATCCCGCCACAAATGAGATTTCGTTCCTGAACTTCTGCCAAATGCAAATAAATATTCAAGCCATTGTCGACAAGGTATTCTCTAGTCTTACGACCAACTACAAAAATTCGGATTGGCTGTGGGAACATGCAACAAATTATGATGCTAACAAGCTCAATGATTGACACAGTAATGAGCGAAGAACAAGCCGTCGATTATCCTGCTGAATTTTTGAATTCATTGGAACCAGTCTGACTGCCACCACATGTATTAACATTGAAGATTGGATCACAGTATTTGTCCGACACTGTATATTAAAATCGAAATCGAGATGCAATATAAAAAGATGTTTTCTAAGGGCCAGCAACGCGAACCGGGTTCAGCTAGTACATCATAAAAATGGTTGCCATAAACATATACTTAATTACTACAATCATATATATGAATTCTAGAATCATGTGAATGGTAACTTAACATATTATGGTTACCGTAATCATATACATAATATTGTTAAAAAAAACTTGTAAAAATGGTTATGGTAAACATGTATAACTATATTTTTCCTCTGGATATAGTATTTATTAGATGATTTTAATTGAGTTTTTTAAGATAACTTAAGAAAAAAATTATGATTTTCCAGAGTTCTACTCAAGGAAAACCAAAAATACCGCTTTCTTTTATTGACTATGTTGTAGCCAGCATTGAGCTTAATTTTGGAACGGGTACCCTCTATGTTTTTGATATACATATATAAAACTATAGATAAATATAAATTTTTGTCTTTCTATCATGATTGCAACATTTTCATGAATGGAAATTAACCCTTAATAGCACTTGGGGTCAAAATGACTGTGTTTTTCGTGATTTTAACCCCAAGTGCTATTAAGGGGTAATTTCCAATTTTGCTGTTAATATAAATACTAGATTTTATATTATATCTTTCTTAAGATTCAGCAAAATCGGCCAAAAAATATATAACATGACAAATTCCAAATATTGAAAAATTTGACCTTTGACCTTCATGATTTAAGGGTTAACGTTTTCCGATTTTAGTAAAAGTTTCAGACTTTATTTAGAATTAAATGGACTATAATATTCTGAACAGGTTAAAGGTTTCCTACTAAGACAAAAACTCATATACAAGTAAATATGTATATATTTTAAGTATAAATGAGCTTTTATTTCAATATTTCTCAAAATATGTTAATTTTGTTCCTACATTTCTTGTTCTAGTGGTCTGAGACACATTAATTGCCTGGCGAATTTTTAATAACTTTAACATTTTTTAATCAATTTTTGTATCTCATTAGAACGACAATTACGTACACATTTCGATTATTTTAAATTAAATTGCAAAAGTAATTTTTTAATGGCAAAATTTTTACAAAAACTGAAAAATTGCATATTTTTCCCTTAAAAATGCACCTCAAAACTTTGAACGACGAGCGGCATGGGTTGCCCTTCTTAGTACAAGCTAAAAAAGATGTTTGTAGTATTTTAGGTCATTGCGAAAGTATTCAGCGCGTACCGTTTCAACATTTCAAATATTTAATGCTAAGGGACACTCTAATGGTCAGCTATGCCAAAGTATTTCATCTTACACTAACAATTATTTCACCACTAATGTAATATTTTCCGTTCTAAAATAGCCACTCCCGCTTACCAATCTTGAGAACTATTAAATCCACTCTGTGTAACACAGAACCCCCAGCTGAAAAACAACTATGAAAGTATTCTTGAATATGGCCAAACATACGATACCCTACACCAGTATACAGTTATTTTATACTTAAGAAAGTATTTGTTTCGTAAAAAAGCTCCTTTGTAAGAGTTTATAAGCTTTTGAAATCCATGTTGGAAATAAGGACTTAGAGAAAACTACTCGGGGGGCAGAGCAGCGCTGAACTGAACTATTGACCGATTCCTGATGAATTTTATAGAGTACAATTGTTGGTAAAATAACTTATTTTTGAGTAATTTTATCTTGATACTACACTAATATGTTTAAAAAACTATCTTTAAAACTATTCTCGAGAGAAGGACTTTAATAGTGTACGAACGCTATATTAAATGATCACATGCTTTCTGATTACTAGACTTACATCAACACTTAGAGCGGTGTAGGGGATTAAAAAAAAAACAAAATCGTAAACTATAAATGACAGTTATGATCCGTTTTTATATTTTGCTCTACACTTACAGACACAAAATGACAACCACCAACCAAGGAGCAAAAACACATCATGTTGTTTTTGCAACCAGGGAGACAAAAGCAAAAAAGGAGAATAAAAAATGAACGACCAAAATGAGAAGCTGTTTGTGGCACATACGAGGTACAACAAATATGACTGTTAAAATGAAAGATGACATAAATTGCATTTAAATATTGGTCACTGTAATAAAATTTTAACGGACATGTACACACTGTAACAACAAACACATTCTGCCAACAACAGCTGAAGCAACAAACTGTAATTTAATGTACGGTTGCACTGACAGTCAGTCAAATGCTTGTTGTTTGCTTGGCTGGATTGTTCGGTTAGTTAGTGGGTACAATTTAGTAGTGTGTAGTACTAGCAAAACGGATAAAAGAACCAAGGTATGAAATCATGTTGTTCTAAATATTGTTTATAAGGGAGTAGTTTTTCCGTTGGTGGTTAAGTTTATTTTACGTTTTCCAAAATCTTAGGTTTGAAATGATATAACGAAACGATCAGATATCAGAAAGTATAATATAAGGTAAATATACTAAATACTTTTCTATAATTTGTTTTTTTCTTCTTCTTGGAACAGCACTCAGGGGTTGACCCTACTCATGTTTTTTATACACCATGATCATGCAACTCGTTCTCAATTTGTCGTATCCAAGTTTTTGCAGGTCTGCCAGGTCTCCTATAACCTTGAGGGTTATATTCGACGGACTGTCTAGTTATATCGTTAGCTTGCTTTCTCATTGTGTGTCCCAGCCAACCAAATTTACGCGATCGTATACTGAAACCCAAAGGAACCTGATTCTTTCTATTCCACAATTATTGATTTGATATCGGAGCTGGCCAGAATATTCTAAGTATATGACTGAGGCAACGGTTTACAAAAGCTCATTTCGCGAATCGATATATTCCATGTTTCGCAGCCATATAGAAGCACAGATTTCACATTGCTGTTAAAACCATGACCTTGGTGTGTGTTGAGATATTTTGCGATCTCCAGAATTTGTTGAGCGTACCATAAGCTTGCCTTGCCTTACAAAGTCTATTCTGAATATCTTGTACCACCACTTTTTGAAACTATACTTCCCAGATAGCAAAAGCTGGAAATTCGTGTTGCACGCTGAATTTATGCGCATTGATTGGTTTTGTTGATATTAATTTGTAATGCAGCTTTAGCTGCACGTGTAGCAAATACTTGGAACATGGATTGCATACTAGAAAAGAGGTGGGATAGAAGACAGACGTCATCTGCATAGTCTAACCTAACGTGGAGGCCCCACGAAAAACCATGCTGCATATCTATAGAGTGGTTCATAACTACGTCAAGTACTATGTTAAACAATAGTGGAGACAAAACATAGCCTTGATGAACTACGACGTTTACTTTGATTGGTTTGCTTGATGAGCCCTCATGAAGTATAGAACAGTAGGAGTTGTTGTAGAACTCTTTAATTACCCTGATTATCTTCTCGGGAACTATTTTGCATCTTAGAGATTCCCATATCGCATTGTGTTGTAATATGTCAAAAGCACATTTGAAGTCTACGAACACTAATTAAAGGAGTGAGCGCCATTCTACCGACTGTTCAACAATTACCCTCAAGCTATTGATGTAATCAATATATGACTTGTTTGGCCTAAAGCCCGCTTGTTCTCGTCTTAGCTGTGGTACAATGATGGTTGAAATGCGATTGTGCAGGATGTGAGCTATGATCTTGTTTGCCATGTTTAAGAGAGTTATACCTCTCCAGTTGGAGCTCTCTTGCAAGTTCCCTTGTTTTGGAACTTGCAAATTGTCAGGAATTTTAAGAGAGTTATACCTCTCCAGTTGGAGCTCTCTTGCAAGTTCCCTTGTTTTGGAACTTGCAAATTGTCAGGAATTTTCTCATTTGACCAGAAACTCGAAATTAAGGGTTTTAGTAACATCGTTGTTAGGGTGATGTCTGCTTACAGAATCTCTGGAGGTATTCCATCAGAACCTGCAGATTTAGCGAGCTTCAGACGCTTAATTGCAGCTGTTATTTCTCCGGATGACGGTGTTGCGATGTTTATATCGTTGTTTACGTGATGCATTGGATCGCAATCACATATTAGAAATTATTACCCAAACCAAAAGGAATAAGTTTATTTTCGCCAAGACTGTTAATGCAACAACACCATTTTTAGAAAGACTAACAAGTCTCTTATAGAGTGTCCTCTACGGGTGCATTGCTGGATGCCAATAAATAATTTGTTGGTCACCATTAGGGTTTTTATCCCGGGAATTCCCGGGACAAATTTCCCGGGAATTTTGTCAATTTTTAACTACCCGATTCCCGGGATTTTTAGTCGGGATGACAAAACTACAAAGAAAACAAGTTAGAACTATATTTTTTTTTTAAAAAAAAGTGAAGTTTATATCTAGGAAATTTATTTGGGGTTTTTCGAATGAACATTTAAAGTATAGCATTGATTTTGGCCTTGAAAAGAAACACAGCAATAGAAATTTTCGAGATCAACATAAATTTTACCTCTTAACTATTCAGTTAAATGTATTGAATGATTAAAAGCTAAATAAAACTGAATGTAGAAAAAACATTTTAACTCAATATGTAGTAGATTTGAATCAACAAAAATTTAATCATTCAAAGTTTGAATAAATTCTCTTATTAATTAACTTCATAATTAATTCAGTTTAAATGAAGTTTTTTTTTGTTTTTTGTTTTCAATGGAATAGCGATATAAAGTTGCCACAAAATCGTACTTGTAGCTTAGGAAAATGGCCCTAAACACTTGGTAATTTTTTTTACTGATAGAGGACATCCAAGGCTACTGGACATAAGGAGGGCATTGGGGACTTCCACTCCACCCGTTTTCTAGAGCCATTTATTTTTGTATTATTATGTGAGGGCACCTCTATATATACGATCCACCACATGAAATTTTTTGTGTATATTTAGAAGTTAAAAAAGCAACTTTTAACAGGTATTCCAAAGCGATTACGAAAAAAAATAAACATCGCTCCACCCTAATATATTATGATTATAACCATAAGTTTTTATATGAAATTTTGGTATAATATTCATAGTTTACTTATAGATTTTTGGTAATTATTCGAACTTTTTTATATATATAATTTGAAAGTAAATTGGAATGCATTTTCTACCCTGCCAAGGGCATCATCAACATTCATAGCTAAATTGTTAACCAAAGGTTGACTACAGCAACACTAATAAAATGATAAATTTGTAATAATAAAAATACACATATATAATAAAAATATTTGAAATTTCGTCTAATTTACAAATAATATAAATATGAATTAGGCTTCCCATATTCTAATTCCTAATAATAGTAAGTTAAATAGATGATATTTACAAATAGACCTTGACAATGAAGATTGTTGATGACGCCCTTGGCAGGGTAGAAAATGCATTCCAATTTGCCAATTGTCTAAAATTTTAGTATTCAGTGATATTCTTTGAATTATTACAAATAAATTATAATAAAAATGAACTTAGGCCTAATTAAAAATTTACTTTCAAATTATTCATAGTTTACAGTATTATTATATATTTCGGGAATAGCCGGGTACCCGGGAATGTAGAGACAAATTTTGCGGATTCCCGGGAATCAAAAAAGGTCGGGAAATTAAAAACCATAGTCACCATATAATTATTTAACAGTTTACCATACATTGGAAAGTACAGAACAAATTGCTATTGGACGGAAATTCTCAGGGTTAGTAAACTCTCCCTTTTTAAGAATTGGCGTTACATTAGCCACATTTCAATATACAGGAATTTCGCCGGCACAGTATAAAGTACTGAACAATGTAGCTAATGAATGAGCTACCGTCGAAGAGAACGGCTTCAATACCAGTCACTTATTTACTTGAGATTCGATAAAACCATTTTAGCAGCACGAGTTCGAATTAATATACATAATACCCTTTCTAGTTTGGGCAGTGGTTGATCACTTTCCGGCAAGAGAGAATTACTTGCGAATAAATTATCTAAAATGTTAGCGAAACTGTGCAGTCCGTCTTTGCCATACCTAACGGATCTATCGTAGGTAGAAATTTGGAATATGAATTCATTCATTCGTACATCTGGTTAATTCGGCATCGATCCGAAGACAGAGATATGCAAAGGTCGTGATTGGGGAATTGAAATAATAACCTTTTCAAGTATCCTGAAGTATTTACCTTAGGGTGGCCCTTAATTTTGGTGAACAATGGTAAAAAAATCATCCTGAAAAAATTTTAAGTAAATCGGTTGGGGTTAAGACGTGTCGTGCCGCAAGGGGAAAAAAATGCAATTTTTTAAGTTTTTGTAAAAATTCTGCCATTAAAAAAATACTTTTGCAATTTAATTTAAAAGAATAGAAATGTGTACGTAATTTTCGTTCTAATGAGACATAAAAAACTGAAAAAGGTTAAAGAATGTTAAAGTTATTAGAAATTCCCCAGGCCATTAACGTGTATCAGGCCACTAGAACAAGAATTGTAGGAACAAAATTATAATTTTTTAAGAAATATTAAAATAAAAATTTCCTTTTTTGTGCTGTTATTATAAATACTAGACTTCATGTTACATTTTTCTTAAGTTTCATCAAAATCGACCCAAAAATATATAACATTAAGCTATCTTTCATTATAAATTCCAAATATTGACGCAGTTGAGGCAGATATCAGTGGTTTATTATTTACTTATAACTTAAATAGCCTGACACTCGTCTTATTTTTATACCCTTCTCCATGAGTGGCAATGGATTTCAACATTTTTCATTTGCGACCCCACAAAGAATATATCTTCTGGATCGTTATAGATAGCGAAGTCGTATAGCCATGTCCGTCTGTATGTTGAAATCAACTTTCCCTAGCCCCCAAGCACATAAATGGCTGAGATATAAAGAAAAAACCGGGACAGCTCTTGATTGTTGGCCTATTTTTGATCTATGTATATCTGGATTACTAAGTCAATAATATAGACAATATGGATATCTAATGATAGATATTTCAAAGTCCATTGCAACAATGTATATAAGGCTATAGTAAGTTGGACCGACAATGGGTCAAAATCGGGAAAAATATTCTTTAAACCGAATTTTTTTTCATTAAAAAAAAATTTTTTAAAAATTAAAAAAAAAAATTGGAAAAACTTTTTTTAAAAAAAAATTAAAAAACAATTTGGAAGAAAAAAAATTTTAAAAACTATTTAAAAAAAAATTGTTAAAACAATTTAAAAAAAAAAATTTAATTTTGTTTAAAAAAAAATATTTTTAAATATAATTTGGTGAAGGATATAAAAGATTCGGCACAGCCGAATATAGCTCTCTGACTTGTTTAGAACTATAAAATATCATAGTGGAGCGTCTTTCTACTATACAAGTCGAGATCCTTCATGATCAAAAAAAAGACTAAAAAATATATTAGAAAATAAAAACTAAATGATAAGACAGTCGTTTAATCATTTGTATCACACCAGATTCATCAAGCAAACATACAGAGATACTGACACGTCTCTGTTTTAATGATATTCCGAATATAAACCTGCAGGAATCTAAGAAACCATTGCAGAAATATGACATATATGAGCATTTAATGTATCTCTTAAATATTATTGACAAAATAGTGCCAATCTTCCTCGGAAGCATCACAGTTCCTCTTGTGAAATGCAGATGAAATAATTCCAATAAGAGAGGTTGAAATTGCTAACCAAAGGAATTTTGATATTTCCCAAAGTGATGGTGTTTCTAGTTTAAAGTCAGTTTAACAATTCTTATACAAATGAAGAAAGAATTTGTGGGAATAAAGATAATAATGAACGTAAATAACACCTTTATAAATACATCAAATCCTGTATTCCACATTATTCTTTTAAACTGCTCCTCATAATATTTTATTAGTATCTTTCTACAGTTTATCATTTAGTTTTTATTTTCTAATATTTTTTCTAGTCTTTTTTTTTTGGACAACAAACTGTTATGTTTAGTTAATGTTTTCAATGATCTCTATTCATAAGAAATAAATGTGTCTAGTAAAACTATTAAAAATACAACTAAAAGCTTTTAAAAGTCTACAGATAGATTATAGTTTTTTTTACTGTACATTTGAGTACGAATAACTATCTTAAAACAGATTGTAAAAGAGTAAATTTTAGGAATATTTATTTTCAAACCAATTCAGTTAGGAAAACTAGGGATATATAATCCTGCACTCAGTTTTCATAGAGTTAATGTAAGTAGTATCCAGAAGGACATGTTCAGATTTATACCAATTACGATAGTGCAGGGGCGGATACAGGTGAGCCATTTGGGAGTGGGGAAACAAATTAGCTAAGATTTTTCTGTGGCAATAAGCTCATGGATAGCTTGTGTTATAACTTGTCAAGTATCTCAAAATTTGCATATAACGACTTAATTCCTTCAAAGTTCTATGCTTAAGTACGTTAAAATTTTGGCACAAATTTTGTATATCACCACACAGATGTTTAAAAGTCTTTAAAACTTGGTTTAGTTAAATGAAATGAGTGTGTGTGTGTGCTAGCGTTTATATGGCTGTATTGCTGCGCTTGCTCATGAATCTTTAAGCCTTGAGGTTTTCTTGTTGCATGTGAGCAAAATTAATGAATGGGAGCGCCCGTCTTTTAGTTATTTTTTTATTTAACTTTTTCACAACACACGACTTCTTTTTCCTCTTGCCAAGTTTAGTTTTTTTTTTTTATTTATTTTTATTATTTTATACATATTTATTTTTTTTTTAATTTGTGTGGCTTTGATTTTAACTTTTTTATATAAAAAATAAAATTAAGAAAAAAGTATCAGACAGACGGACAATTAGTTTGAAAAGTGCATAAACCACCACCAGCAGCAACACTAATACTACTGCAGCAATAACCAACACTTCCCCAACATCACCACTACAATGGCAAGAAAAAACCAAAACAAACCGAAAAATGGAATGAAAACACCCTCACTTCTTGCTGCACCTTCTCCTGCTGTCTTGTGGTGCAGCAGCAGCAGCACCTTTAATGCTTTTTGTTGTCTGTATGTCTGTCATCCAGCCCTGCTCTTTGACTGCGTTTTTCTTTGCATCCGCTTTGACACTGAATGCATTTTGTTGGCTACAACCAACGTCTGCGTGGGCAGACTCATTCATAATTTTGTTTTTTTTTATTTCAATCTCTTTTTTTCCTTCATTAAACTCTTTTCATTGCTAGATGGTTGTTGTCGTTTTCGTTGTTAGTGACTTAAGTCTGATCTTTGTTGTTGTTTTTCAAGTATTAAATATTAAAAACAACAACTACAGTAACAGCTAAATTGTTAAGTTATAAAAATACAACAAATACATACGCAATTTCCTATAATCATATTTGAATTATCCATATGGGTGTTTCCATAGTTTTTTTTTTATTTTCATTACAATTGATGCTGTATTTACCTGAAAAGAAAAAAATATATGAATTAGTTATTACATATGTAACAAAATACAAATATTAAAATTAGATTGGGTCAAGACACTTAATACTCTATCTATTTAGATAAAATAAACAAAACAAACTTATTTTTCTTAAAATTGAAGGACCACTTTCAACCGTTTTAAATTGGATCTTTCAAGGCCCAAATTCGTATATATGTCACGGTAAATTTTATTGGGAACAAACTATGGATAGTAATTCCGTAGTATACGGTAAGTCCGAAGAAAATTTTTCATATCTTTAATTTTGCCCATTTTCAATACCAAACAATTCTGCCTCTAAAGGTTGAAAACTATCTTATATTAATATTTTGTTGCTCTAGTTTTATTTTTCACAACTTCATTGCATCTGCGGCTCATAGAATCAACCAATTTCCATGAAAACGTCGCACCCCCATATAATGATGGATCCACCTAATTTTATGATGATCGGTCGATAATTAGTCATAGTTCCCAAATTCCGAAAATTACTTTAACGAGAAAAAATCTCTTAAACATATTGCAATACAAATATAATTTAAAAACAAGTAAGATAGCTATATTCGGCTGTGCCGAATCTTATATACCCTTCACCATATTATACTTTAAAATAACATTTTTATATATTTTTAGGTAAACAAAGTTCAATTTTTTTTTTTTCGAAATTGTTTCTTAATTTATTTTAAAACTGTTTTTTCCATTTTTTTTTTTCAATTTATGAAGTGGTTTACAGACTTTCGTTGTGATCGCACAACCCATAGGTTGATGCCATAGGCATTTCATATGGCAGTGTGGTTTCGATTTTAAATGATCAGCTGGATTTAAGAAAGTTGTCTTCAAGATGGGTGCCGCGTTTGAATGAGTTTTTGATAATGGCAAAACTCTATGAATTGGACTACAAATTGGTACCTCCTCCGCCATATTCTCCAGATTTAGCTCATAGTAACTACTTGAAAATCGCTCAAGAATATAAATTATTCAAATTTTTCACCAATGTTTCTCAAATTCTTTTATTTTTTCAGTATATCTACGCTTCTTTGAGTTAATTTATTTTATTGGTCTTCAACACTTAAATAAAGAGTTGATTGAAATTAGTTTACTGTATATTAATAGTAAACTAGCATAACCCGGTGCACTTCGCTACCCCTACCCTAGTAAAATTAAAAAAATATGAATGGAAATACGAAAATAACACATACAAAATTTGAGAATCTCTCAATTACAGTTCACTTGATATTCGAAAATAACTAACTAATTTTGTATGGGAGATACCACTAAACTGCTCTGATCCCACCCATTTTGAAACCTTTTATGTAAATATCAAGCTTTACTTTAACTTTCCTTTAGGGAGGGGTCATTCCTACTAAGCCCATCATGCTTAGCTAAACATCGAAAAGGGATCAGGAATAAATTCGTTTTTAGCTAACCTCCTTAGAATGGTAATAAATTGTTTGATACAGAGTTTAAATTCTTGCGCCCTAACCACTAATGCAATCCCGACCATTTTCAGCCAATCTGTGTAAAATGGTAAGAACCTTGCAATTATTACTTTGTATGGTAGGTAACTCACCTCCTTTTTTTCCCCATCCCTCCCATTTTGGGTGCAATGCCCTCTAATCTAATTCCGTCTATATTCAGCTAAACTCCGCACAGTAATAAGAAATTAATTCGCTATAAGTTTAAACACTTTTACAATACAGTTCTACAGATATTCGAAATTAATTATATACTCTGTATAGGGTGTATCACGCACACTATTCCAATCCCTAACAATTTCAGCGAAACTGTGCAAAATTATAAAAGGGACATTTAGACTAATTTGAAGAATCTTGCAATTATAGTTCACAAAATATTTAGAAATTACTATTAACTTTGTATAGGAGGCGACTCACCATTTTTTCCGACCCATCCCAATTTTGATTAAACTTCATGCAGTGATAAACCGTTGAAAATCGTAACAATTATAAAATAACTATTTACTTATCTACAATTACATATTTACCCCCATTTGCATAAACAGTTTTTTAAATTTGTCAAAGGTTTATACAACAAATTTTGTTTTATAAACCTTTGATAAATTTAAAAATTGTTTATGCATATGGGAGTTAGAAAATAAAAAAAACACCTTCAAAATATATTTATTAAAGCGAATTTAAATTACTAAAGTCTTCTTCTTTGATTTCTATAACAACTCTCACTTAAAACAGAGCGAAATCATACTGATTAATTGTTTCTCTTATTTACAACAACAAATTGGACAAACATGCATTGCTTTGTTTACATTTTAGCTTAAGTTTCACATGTACACGTTTTTGCATATGTGTTAGTAACATCTTTAAACGCTTATAACTCCTAAAAAGCTGAACCGATTTCAATAAAATATATATTCTGCACTTCTGTGAATAAATCCCTTTAAAATGGTATATTTCTTGCCCAAATTAAATGTATAACGTGAGAGTAAAAGGGGTCTAAAGAAATCGACTTGCCTATTAATATTATGATGATATTGACCTTAAGCTGAAATATTGTGAATTTAAGATAGGATTAATATAAATATGGTCTAAGATTTGTATAGACAGCTGCATGATTCAAACCAAATGAGAATTTTAAAATTGTTGTTAATTTTTTTAAAATTGTAGAAGTCAATATCGTTCTTTAAGTTTTGTGCCGATGGGATAATATTTTATTGAGGAAAGGAAAAGGATTCTAATTATTTTCTGACCGCAATGTTGAGGTGATCATGCGTCTTTCGTGAATATGTGTTTGAAATTCAAATATTTTTTCTAAAATGTCCTGGTTAGGTTTTTCGTAATTCGGTATTGTATCAAATATTCAGCATTGACTCATTTACCCAAAAAATTCCAATTTTAAAACATGTGAAGCTAATTTTAGTCATTTAGAATTTATTATATCTCTATTAACCGTCCGACAAATATAGAAAAAATTCGTTAGACACGAACCGGATGATATACGTCTGAAACTATAAATTTAATGGAGAAAACTGTGTTTTCAGTTTTTCATTTCGTGATCCTGTGTCCTTTTTTAAGGACTTCAAAGTTTCAAAGAAGTACATTTTTCAAAAAATATTTAAAAATACTCCTGCTATTCCAACAATGACAAATTGTATGTCAAAACAACAAGAAGAGTTGTGAAATATTTTGTAATATCTTTATTTTATCCTGTAAGGATTAAAATATGTCAAAAATGTCCTTCAAAATGTTTATCCTTTAATATCCTTTAAGATTGCCAATAAATTCCTTTTAAAAAAATAGTGCGTTAAAGACCCAAATATTCTATACTAAATGTAAAAATTTCATCCTTTACATATATAAAGGTCAAATTAAAATATAAAAAAAAATTTATTAGTATACAAAAAAGTTTTATTAAGAAAAGTGCATGTTTATAAACTACACCACCATAGTGGGGGAGGTATAATAGGTGAGGGCTGTTGTTTGCAACATACAAAAATATTGTCCCAACACTCACCTTAAAGTATACCAATCTGCTCAGGATCACTTTCTGAGTCGACTAAACGATGTGCGTCCGTCCATCCATGTACACCTTGTAATCAAACTACAGGTCGCAGGTTTAAAGATAATTCGACAAAATTTGGCACAAACCTTTATATTGCCCCAAGGACAAAGGCTACTGAATTTGGTTAGAATCAGCCCATTATTTATCCTAGCCCCCATACAATTGGCCTATTTGAAAATAGTTAAACTCTCATAAATATCTTAATTATAAACATATTCAAACCAAATTCAGCACAATTATGTTTAATCTAAGTCGAACTCTCAAGACCAAATTTCGTGACGATCGGTCAACAATATTCCATTGCTCCCATTTAAGCAACATTCTCGAAAATGTCATTAATATACATAAATCTCTGAAATATGTCAGTATCCATATAAAATTCAACACAAATATGTTTCATATATTCGCAATTCATCCCACCAAATTTTGTGACGATTGGTCCATAATTAGTCATAGCTCCCATATAAGGCCCACTATCGAAAATGTGTGTATTCAAATAAGATTCAACACAAATAAGTTTCATATCAAAAGAAAACTCTTTATAATCTTATACCCGGTGTAGGGTATCATAAGGTCGGGCTTGCCCGACTATACCATTTTACTTGTTTATTAAAAAGTCTTCTTCGTTGCTTTTTACAACGGATTTTGTTATATTTTTTTCGAATGAAATATTAAAATAAAATATAAAAAATCAAATAATTCAAATTTAAAATATTTTTTAATACTTAAGTAGTTAATATAGAAGGATGAAATTTTGGCATGTTATACTCAATATTTGGATCTTTAACTCACTATTTTTTTTAAAAAAAAATTATTGGAAATCTAAAAGGATATTCAAGGATAAAAATTTGAGAGGACATTTTTGACATCTTCTGATCCTTACAGGATAAAATAAAAATAATATGAAATATTTTATTGCTCTTCTTGATCATTTGACACCAATATTTTAAAACATTTTTTTAAAAATGTACTCCTCTGAAAAATGCACACCTCGATATGCACAAAATCCAGTAGTCTGATTTATACATATTCGTAACAATTTTGTGTTAAATTATTTATCGTTATCAATCGTTATAAATTTAGGTAAGGAGATTTGTGTGTATATGAAGATTATTGATGCCGAATTTCAAACGATATTTGTAAGAGATTCTTATTTATGTTCGAAAACATTATTTTTATAAAAATCACATTTATGTGGAATGTCCCATAACAATTTTTAATATCTTTTGCATATAAAAAAAAATAATTGAATAATCTTGTGTTTTTAAGTATTTTAGAAATAACGGTTTAAAGGTGATATTAAGTTATTAAATTAATTGATAAAATTATCCTGCTCTTTAAGTATTAACTATAAAAAAAACAGTTAAAGGCATACGAAAATATTTAAAATGGATCGGTTAAATAAAATTACATAATTTTAATCGTAATTATAATGAATTTTAGTTTGTAGAATATGGACACATGACTAATAGGTAAATTTTCGCAAGAAATAAGCTTCACAATAATACAGATTGTAAATCACAAAATAATAAATATACAACTTTTAAATTTTAAATGATGAAGTTCCAGAACTTATCAAAAATATAGTTTGTTTCAACACTTGCTCCACCCTTTAAGCTCTTTTATTTATTTCGTTAGAGCTTTGTAACGACACGTTTTTCCGCTGGTTGCTGGGGTAGTCTCAGCGGAGTCCAGGGTCGTATTGTTGTCTTGATTGAAGAGAAGTTCTCCTATGTCGTCTCAGTAAAGAGAATAAAAGACGTAGTTCTCTTAAACGTTATAATACGTATTACTTTATTTTAATTTTACAAATAACACAAAAACTCAATCTAGAGAGTAACGCCAACTGTCTGGGTGGAGCCACGGGAAGCAAGGTAGCAACTAGTCAGTCGTGTTGAGATAAAATCTGCTGACAACGACGCTGTTGGGCTAAAGTAACAAGCGACTATTGGGACTTGCCTACACCACGTCGCTAACGTCGTAGGTGTCGGACAAGAGTGTCACAAGGTAGAGGTATAACCTCTGGATGTACCACTGGTTTCCCACTAGTGCCTCTTAGAATAGCCAATTAGTTGTACCCTGGTGAGCTAGATCAATAAGCTACTATTGGGACTTGCCTACACCACGTCGCTAACGTCGTAAGTGTCGGACAAGAGTGTTACAAGGTAGAGGTATAACCTCTGGATGTACCACTGGTTTCCCACTAGTGCCTATTAGAATAGCCAATTAGTCTTAAAATGCCTCTATTGGGACTTGTTTACACCACGTCGCTAACGTCGTAAGTGTCGAACAAGAGTGTTACAAGGTAGAGGTATAACCTCTGGATGTACCACTGGTTTCCCACTAGTTGCCTTTTAAAGCTAACCAATTAGTTAGTACTACTCGTCGCTAACGTCGAGTGGTTCTTACCGCTTGGCCTCCTGCTGGCAGACTGACTTCAATTTCACAGTGTGCCTTCTTTTATACCCGTGTCGGACAACTAAGTGACTACAACCATCGTTGGTAATGATCGTACTATGGTACTTTTATTACATTCTGCATGGTTGTATTTTGGGGTAGTGATATTAAATTGACTCTATTATTTACCAACAGATGGCGTACTCATATAAATGAAACCGTTAAATTTAAATACATAAAACAAATAAAATAATCAGATTAATACTAAACATAAAATAAAATATATATAAAATAATAAAATTAATATTTAATGGTGGCAAAAACGAGTCTACGACTTTTGTCGTCACATTATCCCCTTCCTTCCCCTTGTGGAATTACGGGTTGAGCGATCGTATGCGTGTAGGTAGCGTACTTGAGACATCAATATTCGATAACATTTGACATCAATGATTTCCATCAATCGTTGTTGTTTATGGGACTTCTGGACGTACAAATTCGTTTCAGGCGATCGGGAACCTGCGCCATACGTATTTGCCTGGAGCTCCACGGTATGAGAGGTGTTGTGGACATCGCTGGTGATTGTAGAATGGTGGGTGATGTCGATGAGTGATGATGCCGTAAAAGTAATGTTGGTATTGATGAGGTCGGCGACATTGATGAGAGCGATGTGGGTGATGAGATCGATGTAGTTGACGAGGTTGATGAGATAGCTGATGATGTTGATGACGTAGCTGACGATGGTGATGACATTATTGATAGTAAGGTTTTAGTTCACTAACATGTGCTTTGCGCATGTCTTTGTTTTGCATCCCGTAGATTTCTGCAATAACGGGGGACACAAATCCCTTAACGACATATGGTCCCCCGTACTTCGGTGCTAACTTGGCAGCAAAATTATCAATTGCTTTTGACAGTGGATGCTGCCTCACCAGGACTTGGTCCCCAATATTTGGTTTCCACCGACGACGACGTAGATTATATCGTTTTTGCTGGTTTTCTGAAGCCTTCGCTAGATTTCGTCTTACAATTCTGAACACTTCTTTTAGCTCGGTGGCTCTTTCATCGGGGGTTATATTTCGAGCTCCTGTTCCTATGGTTACCTCATCATATAGAGCCTTCGGCAGCCGCGGTTCTCTACCCTGCGTTAGATATGCCGGTGAGTAGCCCGTAGATTCGGAACTGCTGGTATTAATCGCAAGCATTATTTCTGGTAAGAGTTCATCCCATGTGGTATGTTGTTGACCCGAAAACTGAGCTATGATAGTTTTTATGGTGCGGTTTGCCCTCTCTGTAGGATTTTCCTGTGGAGTGTATGGGGCAGTAAACTGTTGATGCACACCAATGTCATTCAAGTATTTCTTAAATATACGAGATGTGAATTGCGTTCCATTGTCGGTGACCATCATCTTTGGCACTCCATAGCGAGCCACTATACGTTCACGGAAAGCTTTAACAAGGCCCTCTGAAGTTGCTTTTCTCATTGGTACTAGTTCGCACCACTTCGAAAAGTTATCGAAGAACACTAAGAGCATGGTGTTTCCGTGCTTCGTCCTAGGTAATGGACCCACAAAATCTGCGCAAATGGTGGACCAAGGTTCATCTGGTATCCGAGTGAGCATAACTCCGGCGGGTTGTTGCTGAGAAACCTTATATTTTTGGCAGATTTCACAATTGCGAACATATCGTTTTATATCCCGGGTCATTCCCGGCCAATAATATCGACTTGCTACCTTATTAATGGTTTTTCTAATTCCTAAGTGACCACCGGCTGCACAGTCATGATTTTCTTTTAATACCTTTTCTCTTAAGGGCGTAGCAACACATAACTTCCATGAAGTACAGTCTTCATCGTTGAACTGGCGTGAAAAGTGCTTGTACAGTTGGTCCCCTATTATGGCATAGTCTGCAAATTTATTTGGCTGATTCCGTACTTCTGCCATTCGCGCTTCCAGCCATGGACATAAAACGGGGGTTTTTGTTTGAACCATGTTGATACCTTCGACTGGCTGTCGTGATAGTGCATCTGCTACAATATTTAGTTTTCCTTTTCGATATTGAATAGAAAATTTGTATTGCTGTAGTTCGAGTGCCCATCGTGCAAGTCTTCCCGTTGGGTTGTCGATTGAATTTAACCACTTTAACGCAAGGTGGTCGGTCACGACAATAAATTCGTATCCTTCGAGATAGGGTCTCATTTTACGTATACCCCAAACAATTGCTAGACACTCTTTTTCGGTAGCTGAATAATTATTTTCTGCTCCATTCAGACGTCGGCTGGCATACGCAATTACATTCTCTGTGCTATCGGTAGTTTGTGTCAAGACCGCACCTAGCCCATAGTCACTGGCATCAGTTTGTAGTACGAACGTTTTTGTAAAATCTGGGCACGACAATACAGGCGCCGTTGTTAGTTTCTCTTTAAGGAGATCAAAAGCATTTTGTTGTTCTTCTCCCCACTTTCAGTGTTTGCCCTTTTTAAGCAGGCGAATCAGTGGGTGAGAAATTGTGGCGAAGTCGGGAACAAAACGTCGATACCACGATGTGACACCTAGAAAACGACGGACTTCCTTAACATTCTTTGGTGGAAGCATTTCAGAAATAGCCGCGACCTTATCTGGATCAGTTTTAATACCATTGGTGGTCACCACATGACCCAAATACTTCGTTTCGGTGTTAAAAAATTGGCATTTTTCTATGTTGATTCTTAATTTGGCAGATCGCAATCGTCGAAATACTTCTTTTAAGTTGGCCAAATGCTCTTCAAACGTGGACCCGATGACAATAATGTCATCTAAATATGCAAAGGCGTGGGGTTCCATATCTGCTCCTATTACGCTGTCTAACGCTCGTTGAAAGGTTGCGGGAGCCGAGTGCAAACCAAATGGCATCACCCGCCATTGATATAAACCTCTTCCGGTGACGGCGAATGCAGTATACTTTTTACTTTCTTCATCCATAGGGATCTGCCAGTAACCATCTTTTAAGTCCAGACTGCTAATAAATTTGGCATTTCGGAGGCGACTTAGTATGGTGTCTATTCGTGGTAGGGGATAAGCATCCGGTACAGACCTTAAATTTAATTGGCGAAAATCCATGCAAGTACGCCACCTTCCATCCTTTTTTTAACTAAGGTGATGGGGAAGCTGTAGGGGCTACATGATGGCTCAATACATCCACGGGAAATCAACTGATTGACCTCCGCATCGATGATAGCTTGCATCGCAGGATTTCGTTGCGCGTAACGTAGTTTAATCGGTCGGTCATCTTTCATAATTATTTTATGGGTAGCAATATTTGATAGCCCATTAATCTGCTGAAACTTCGGTAGTTCTTCCGCCAAGAATTTTGATACTTGTAGCCGTTGTCCGGGTGACAACGATTTTTTTTCATCACATTCAGTGGGCGTACATACAATTTTAGGTATATAAACAACTTCTCTTACCTGAAGTTCTTGACTTCTATTGCAGAGGTTCATATTGTTGTTTTCCGGTTTTCTACATCCACAGTTTACTTCAAGGCCGGCACAAGTGAGAGTGGTGTTGAAGATTCGTAAGAAGTCAATCCCCAGGATGATGTCTTCTGTAGATTCTTCCATAATTAGGAAATTACATTCTGCTGAAATATTTCCTAAGGTAACCATATATTTTGCAGCTTCCTTTATGAGTTTCTTTGACCCATCAGCTAGGAGTACATCAATGTCTAATGGTACATAAACAGGTTGGCTGGAAAATCGTTGTATTTGCTGTGGAGTTATGAAACTTCTAGTTGCACCGGTGTCAATAATGGTGGTGACAAAATTGTTTCCGATTAAAACAATGGCCTTTAATTTTTCATCTTCATAGAGAAGTCGTGTGCTGTTCATGGTACCTTTGTGACCTTGGACTTCGAAGTCCTTACATCGTGTGTCGTCATTACGGGAGTATGGGCTTTCAATAACCATACGATGATGAGCGCTTCGACTTTGGGGTGTGTTTGTAGGTATACTTTCTAGATCATCAGCTAATTGTAAGAGGTCATCGAGGGTAGTAAAATCCTTTCTTCGGATATACCACTGATAATCCGGCTGGGCATTACGGAAGATTCTCTCCAGTTTCTGCGCTTCGGATAGATCTGCATGTCGCATTAAATCTTGTAAGGCAAGGACATATTCCTTAAACGGTTCTCGAGCGTGTTGAGTTCTTTTACGGATTTCGTCTTCCAGCTTCTCGAAGTAGCGTGTGGGAAGGAAAAATCTATAAAAATCTTTCTTAAACAGTGACCATTTCGTCCAGTGTCGGTTATTGTTTCGTAACCAAACCAGTGCTTTCTCTTTGAATAGCTCCGGCAACACTAATGGTAACTGGTCCAGGTCGATGTTGTACATTTTTGCAAGTTCTTCCGCCCTTTCAATGAAACCTAATGGATCTCTGCCTCCATCGAACTTCAATCCCCATTTTCGTACCAGCTCTACGACCATAATACGGCTTTCACTTGGTGCTCGTTGTGGTTCATTATGACCCGGTAATGGTATTGACAGTATCATGGCTGCTTCTGATTTATCCACTGTTTTATTGGGAGTCTCCATTTTTACTGGTGACGTTGGCGGGATGTACGTGGCTGCGACAGGTATCTGTAATGTTGTGCCAGGGGATAGTGGAGCTGGATTATTTATGGCATCATGTTTTGACTGCAATTCCAATAGCTCTTTCATCTCATCCTCCGTGTGATCTGTGCTCAGGAATTTTGCAAACCTCTTCCGTAATTCATCTACGTTTCCTGTGGCATCTTTTCCAACCTGGGATAGATATTTCACTAGATCTTCCCGTTTTAGGGAGTATGCCCAGGAGGTTTTCAGCATTTTCTTCTTGGTTGTTGGACAATTTAATGTCCCTGCTCGGGCGCCAATGTAACGTCACGTTTTTCCGCTGGTTGCTGGGGTAGTCTCAGCGGAGTCCAGGGTCGTATTGTTGTCTTGATTGAAGAGAAGTTCTCCTATGTCGTCTCAGTAAAGAGAATAAAAGACGTAGTTCTCTTAAACGTTATAATACGTATTACTTTATTTTAATTTTACAAATAGCAATGTTACAAGTCTCAGAATCTTTATCTGTTATAAATTATTGTATTACTAGATACATATTACAAAAGTAAGGACAAAATCTGTATACGCCCAAGAGTTTAAAATCAATTACAGTTTCCTGCATTCTTTCGGTTTCTTGTGACTCAAATTAAAACAATGATTTCATACTAAAATAAAATCTAAATAAATAATTAATTCTAAGGTTTGTTTCAAAATATGCAAACATGTTGTAAATAAAAGTGTTATATTCCACTTTATGCATTTCAAAATCCATAAAAACACCATCTAATACGTTGTTTAATGTTGAAAAGAGACTTCCGAGGAAGTTGCGACATCTATGCTGTATTTTTTTTTACACAAAACTTGTAGTCAAAGTCATGTTATTTATTCATTCATAAAATTGTGTTTTTTTTTCGTTGGTTCAAAAACTGTTTGTAATAAACGTAAAACAAAATTCATTCATAAGTTTGGTTGCCAAAAAAAAAAAAAAAACTCTGACAACTTTTAATTCAATATAATATTTTTTCAAATCCAGTTAGTGAATTGCACTGTCATATGGAAAAAAGAATGACAACAACACACAAACAAACTAAGTATTATGAAAAAAGTGCGTGGGCTGTCTGATACAAACATATAAATACTACTATACAAACTAACAAACAGCTAAAGCAGCAAGTAGCTTAACTATTGTATTAATATTGTTGATTTTTTTGTTCAGTAAAGTTGCAACTATTTTACAGAACGACTTGACTGATATACATGTACAGTTTACAGTGACAAACAAATATTGTTTGTATATCAATTTAGTCACAGCGTTTTTAGTGCATCAAAATATTGGTGTCAGACCCAATTAAGAATAACTCTTGTTCAATGAAATGCCTGTTTTTGCAGATGAATTTTTAGCAACGGCTCTAATATTTGGCGATTGTCTTACAAACAGTGATCAATATTCGTGAAAAGAATTACAAGGTCCGACCAATAAATTTTTATAGGGGAGACCAAAAAAAAGAACCGTGTATCGGCGTTAATCGTCATAAGAAACCATGTGATCCTTACATTTTAGGTATAAAATGTGTTCAGCAAATTTATGTAAAAATATTATCCATGAAATTTTACTATAAGTTCCTGAATACACCAAAACGGAAAATTCAACCAGAAAGTCAGAAATAAGACATAACAAATGAGAGACTAGGGCTAATTTCGCAAAAATTAAAAAAAATTGATTTTGTTGTACAGTGTAATTTGTTTGATTTAATAATTTACGCTCTTAACATAAAAAAAAATCGAAACAAATTTAGATTTGATGTATGATTTGATGTGGTTTCAGTTTTATAAATTTTAAATTCTATTGAGAAGTTTTTTTTTAAAAAAATTTAAGTAAAATTGTGATTTTTTTTTAAACGTCTCTCCACATAATTAATGATTACTCAAAAACGATTAGTCCAATATTATTGAAGTAAACTTTGAAATATTTAAATTTACATATCCTTTAATCCATTTATATAGTGCGTTTTAATCGGCTCAATAGTTTCGGAGTTGTAAACAAATTTATGCACAAAATATATTTTTTACGTGATAATAGCATTTTTTTTGTTTTAAAAAACTCATTAATAATCGAAAACGCAGAAATTGTTCAGATTTATTGCATTATCACAAAGCCACATATAATAGCAACAAAATGAGATATCGTTCATAAAAATCTATTGATTCTTTTCGAATTTATTCACAATTAAGTGAAGTGAATTCGATCATTTTCACAAAATTTACCTTTTTTGTTTGATATACATAAAATTTAATAGTTAATGTTCTTCTTTCGATGGATTGAACGTTGAAAACATTTTTCCCATGCTATGTACAAACTTTTACATATATATTGCGTTTTAATCGGCTGAGTAGTTTCGGAGTTATAATAACAAATTCAAGCAAAAAAAAATCATGAAAAATTGAAAACGGCAGAAATTGTTCAAATTTATCGCAAAGCCACATGTAATATGACCAAAATGAGATATCAATCTATGGATTCTTTTCGCATTTATTCACAATCAAGTGAATTCGCTCATTTTCTGAAAATTGTATGTGCTTACAATAAAAATAATGGCGGTCTTTTTATGGAAGAATTTTCACTCCTTAAGGTGGTTCAACCCACCTAAAAACGCGGATATTGAGCTAATTTTTTTTGTAGAGCAAAAATGGTTGAATATGTTGCAAATCTGATTTCACCAGTCCATTCTGCAGCAAAAATTAATACAATGCACGTTTTTGAATTCTTAAAAACAGTTCCAAAAATCCACAACATTGGGCGCAAACAATTTCCATTGTATTAATTTTTGCTGCTGACCTGAACCGCCATTATTTTTATTTACTCAAAAGCCTTCATAAAAAATTATGATCCCTGAAAAACAAATGAAGTGACCTGGTCACCAAATGAATTCCAATATATATCTTATTAGACAAGGAACGACAAACTCATATGTATATACCCCCATTCACCACTTTTGATAAAGTGATTTCATTTGGAAAAATTATTCGTTTTACTTTTTATGCAGAAGCAAAATACGGAATTAATTTAGCTTTCGATCGGAATGGAATTTCGTGACAGGTGGGTATATTTCCCAACAGCATGGGCATGGTTAATAACAACAGATAATCATGTAGAAACTGATTTTGTAAGAGGATTCAAAGTTAGCAAATTAATGTTTTGGATAATTAAAATGTATCGCTTTAAAATTAGTCTACATAGGAACCAGTGCGATATATTCAACACAATGTTTCCTCTACTTTTACTTACCACTGTAAACTTTATGCGATTGCATTG